>NC_092504.1:39899122-40517456 GCF_047511675.1 Marmota flaviventris
ATTGCTTGAAATTTATTAGACAGATCAAGACAATCAAGAGGAAATTAAATTCCAGATTAAAATGGATCTATGCCATTGGCCCATTGACAACATATACATGTAAATGTATATTAATATATATTTAAAATTATATTTAGAAGCCTCTTCATCTATTATTGTTGAAATTCTTTGAAGGCTCAGATGCTTACAGTGAAACAATCATCCATGGGCAAATGTTTTTCAGCTAGATTGCATAGATTTCATTGCACTATAAGTGAGATTTAATAATTCCTTATGTATGTGAGTGTGATGCTTTCAATATCTTTTCTTTTTTCATTTAATAAGATCAAGCACAGTTAACTACTCATTTTCACATGGGTGAAACAATTGTTGCTTGAAAAAAAATAGCAATTATTTTATTTCTTTATTTGCCTGCCAGGGACTTTTAACATCCACTGTTTAATGTTTGTGCCAAATAAAAGGAGAACAGAAGACAGTGAGAGAAGCAGAGAAAGAGAGAACAAATACATGTCTCTGAAATGTCTTGAATAGTTCATCCTTATCTGTTAGAAATATAGAAACAAAAAGAATTTTCATCTACTTGAGAAAGTTGTTAATGATTTTAATCCGTGTACTGTGAGACTATAAATTCATCAAAATACACTGGAAAACAGGAACTGTAATTCTGGTGAATTTCCACTGAATTCCAGGAGATCTAAGAAATGGGGAGAAAGTTTAAAAAAAAAGTATTTTTGAAGTTTAATTATTTTGCTGACTTTTTTTGCTCTTGGCTAAGGAAGCTGAGGTTTGACACATAGCATTTGTTTCTAGAATCCTGAACTGGAGTTATCAGAAGAAATTCTCTTTTATTGCAACTCTCAGATTTTTCAAAAAATTTTAAAGTTTACAGAAGATGTTGATATAGATTTTCAATTGATTTTAAAAGGATCTCTGCTATCCTTTCCCCCCTCTCTTCTAGTAGTTTCCAATCTTCTTTTGCATTTTGGCATTTGTTTATTAGTCGTATGATTTTCCTCCAGTATTTTCACAAATTAGGTTGATTTTTTAAATTGGTGCATTATTTTAGATAACAGTGGGATTCATTGTTACATATTCCTACATGCACACAATAGAACAATAGAATTTGGTCTATTTCATTCCCCAGTACCTCCCCTTTTCGTACCCTCCTCCCTTTTGTGTCTCCTCCTCCCTCCTTCCTCTACCTACTGGACTCCCATCAAATTTCATGAGACAACCCCCCCCACACACACACACTTTTTTATAACTTCCCCATATAAGAGAAAATATGTGACTCTTGACTTTCTGGAAAAAGCACATCAAAATAGAACTACAAAAGGGTGCTATTATAATTTTTATTTTTTAAGTGGGGAGATCAGGATACAGAGAGATGGAATGGTGTTTTCAAAGTCTGGATAAGGCCAATATATTTGAGACTGGGGTTTGCATCCAGGTGTGTTTGCTGCCAAGAGGATGTTCTTAATGAGTCTCTTCCCATTACTGCTGTATCTACCTATTGCTGTTTAGAGGAAACTGTGAAAAATGACTTGCTTTGTTGTAAGCCCATTATCGGACAGCTCATCCTTTGCAGAAAATTCATTCTCAACTTCTCATTCTCCCTCCATTGAGTGCCAGATGGAGAATACTACAGATTCCATAATGTTAGATACTGTTTTCAGGTTTTTCTTTTGTATAGAATCTCAGTTTATTTGGGGTCCTGACTTTTTCTCCTTGCATACTATGCAGATTTAGATTGACAGTTCATAAAATAATAAATTTCCTTTACAAACATACTAGCTTTGGCCAAATGATTTAGATTTCTTTAAAATTAGAAGGGGAAAAAAGGGTCATATTTGAGAGCTCTTTGAGAATGTCCCTAAAGTTTGAATGGAAGGAAAAATAACCCCCAACTTTTCAAGTTAACTTCCAACTTTTATGTGAAAATTGGTGAGAAGTCTTCTATGTTGAGAGATCCAGTGGTGCATGTTTATAGCAATTCCAAGAATTCTCAAAAAGCTCCACAGAATGGAAAGACACTCAGGCCATCACAATCGACACAAAGGCAGAAATGATTTATTTCAGATCTTTTTGAGGAGAATATTAACACATGATGAATAGGGTGATTTGGGGGAAAATTTGGATAAAATTCTGAAGTTCTCAACAAATAGAACTAATGAGATTTTTGTCTGTGTCCTATCAAGAGTGGAGATTCATGAGCCTTGATCTAGTAGAGCTGCATAAATCTTAAACTCGGCTTTAGATTAGAATTTTTTTCCAGTCTCCTTTTGCTTTTTTTTCATACCTGCTGAATTCTAATTATACAATTATAAATCTGTTTATAGTTAAAAAGTAGGAAATATAAATAAGGAGAGAGAAAATATTTGTAATCTTGCCAGCCAGCAATAATCACAATGAACATATAGGTGGCTGTCACAATTGTGTGTGTGTGTGTGTGTAAATGTGTGTGTGTGTGTGTGATCATTCTAGAACAGTTGATAATGCCATCAGGCAGAGATCCATGTGTTTGGAATCATGGCACAAGATGAAAGGTCTAATACCTTAGTCAAAATCTGGGTTAGAGGGAGTCCCTGCCAAAGCATAATATTTTTTTTTAATAAGTTGCTTTTTATTCTCTATCTAAATCCTCCCAACTTTTGACTTTTGTGACATCCCCAGAGATCAGATGCCTAAACCTGTGATTGGAGAGTGATCCATTGCATGAAAGTCCCAAAGGTGTCTCGGCTCAAGGACTGGGCTGGAAACAGTCAGAACAATATTTTCCAGACCTGCAGCTGTGTAGGTTACAGTCCCCAGAGGCCCTCTAACCATGTCCGTGATTCCAGAGAGCACTTCACTCTCTGGATCACGTGAGAACTAGAAAAGCTGGAGTTTCATGAATTGAGAAAAATCTTTTAACAGAGTCTAGGTAGAGAAAGTTAGCAGGATAGAAAGATATCTACTAGACGGTTCCATGCCATTTAGCTGATTCACAGACCACTGACGTTTTTATTTCCCATTTGGTATGGTGAGTTGCATGCAAAGAAATCAGTTCTGACTCACTAAAGCAAAAATGGATATTGCTGAAAGCCAATTTCTAGCAAGGTGAGAGAATGAGGCTTAGAAAATAGGCAGCAGAGGTAGCAGGCAGGAAGGTGGAGAACATTAGCAAAACTGAAAGGAACTGGAGAGGACTTCACCCCTGTCTTGCTTCTGGCACTACAGGCCAAGACCACCATGTCAACAAGTGAAGGACCTAAGTGAAGAGTTCAATGGAGGCCCAATATACATCTAAATATGACATAGCTTATAAATAAATTATAAATCAAATGAATGATCTACTAAATAAAATGTTATATCCTCTTTTCTTGACAAATACTTTCATAATTAGCTGAAAAGTCAGGTTCAAACTTGGGATTTCTGACATCTTGGTATTTAATGGGGGAAATCTAGCCCTTGTTCCCAGCCCTGAGCATATCCCTCTTCTTACTATATTAGCCTGATATAAAAGCATCAGCCATATCTGCTAAAGTTATCTCTTGACTTCCCTTTGGGTATATAAGTGTGAACGGTCTGCAGTCAGGGGGATAGACATAGGCAAGCGGAACACACAAGTTCTGGAAATGACCTTAGGTCATTGGGCAGGGAATTTAGGGAACCTGGGTACTTGGGGTACAATTAAGAAGCAGGAATGAGATCAGGCTCTGCATGGGTTCATCCTATTGGACTTGTAGACTCTTAGTTCCATGGGGAGAAGCACACAAAAAAGGAGAGCCAGAAGAGGGCCCCTAAACTGGAGACTTAGGATCAGGTCCATCCTGTCTGAATCTATGCCTGCCAATGCCACTTCTGCCAGTGCTGCTCTGTAAACTGCATATGGCGGCTGTTTTAGTCTGCTTTCTATTGCTATAACAAAATACCTGAGGATGCATACTTTATAAAGAAAAGAGGCATATTTGTCCTACAGTTTTGGAGTCTGAAAGTCCCAATAGCATTGCACTAGCTTGAATGAGTCACACCTCCCAGTTGTGTCATGATGGAGGATATCATGGTGGGAGCATGTTCAGAAAAGGTCAAATGGTAAGACAGAAAACCAGGGACAAAGGAAGGGCTTGATCTTCTGGTAACAATTTGAAATTGCAGAAACTAATTGGAGACTTGAAATAACTACATGACTCCCTGCATTGGTACTTCCAGTGACCTAATCATCTACTGGGCCCACTTCTTATAGGTTCTACCACTTTTCATCCTGCCACACTGGGGATGAAGCTTCCAACATTTGACCCTTGAGGTTCATTATTCAAACTGTATCCAAACCATAGCAGCTACCTACCACCAACAGCATGAATTCACCTCTGTTTCTCTGCCCCAGCAGGAGTGGATTCATGGCTGAGCCAAGATCTTATTACTCAGTCTTAGCCCCTGGAGGGTGAGGGGAGGTGGGGGAGCAGTGGAAAACAGAATCTGGTCAAAAAATGAATGAACCACTCAGATTGAATGAACGACTTCTAAACGTGTTGTACTTCAAACTGTTAAGCCAGAGTCTGTACAATTATTTGAAAGAAATACAATGGGATAATCAGCATTGAAGATGGTCAAAAAAGAAAGGAGGTATAGAATTATCTTTTACTAGATGAAAATAGGAAGTTTCTTGTTCCTGTCCCTTGTATTTCTATTTTTAGACCTAGGCCATCTTGTCACAGCCTGATAGGATTAAGACTTTATGTGTCTAAGATACCGGCCAGGACAGCAGATATATGCTATTTTTGCCCATCCACCATGGATCTCTTCTTCCTCGGTCCACAACTTCAGTTTATCTGTTAATAGCTTTCAGATGGAGTGCCGAAGACCCATTCCCATCCAGAGGGAGGCATGTGGCCTGTTCAGAGGATCACACACTTGTGGTCACAGTAATTGCACTCTGGAAATTATGGAATACCTTCTGGAACATCAAGTATGGGTATTCCTATACCTGTAAATAATTAAGATGGAGATAAATTTAAGAAAGAGGAAATTTTGGAAGGAGGATGTCAGAAAGGGGGTCATTAAAAGTTTCTTCTCAGAGCCCAGAACTTATCTTCCCAGAGCCCACTCGCCTTCCATATGAAGCCAGAGTCATGGTGCTCTGATTCTCGCTGCAGATGGAGTTCTCAGGTGGGCCACTTTTCTAGTTCCTCTGTTGTCCAGGGACAGAGACTTCCTAGTGGTCAGTATAACCTTGGGATGCCACACATTTGAGTTTGAATCCTGGTTCCATCTCTTAGCTGCACTCTGAGCCTCGGTTTCCCCATTTGTAAAACGGATGATCCTCCACCTGGAAAGGGAAATGGAACCCAAGATGGTGGTGAGGAGGGTTCTTGATGCTCTTGGGCATTTGATCTTGAGATGAGGTTCCCAACCCTTGTTGCACAAGTGGGCTTGGTGTGGATAAAGTATGAGTGGAACTGTGAAGTCACTGAGCTGCTCACCAGCACGCAGAGACGTCTGCCCCTTTGCTTTCCTGTCAAACTCTTACACACGCTCAGAGTTCATTGTGCCTGGTGCATGCTCAGGAATGGTTCTTCAGGGATTTCTTGTTGACCACGAGTTTGGTTCAACTTAATTCCTACAACAAAGATGAGTTGTTGTGCTGGGCACTGCGAGGCACTTGGGTGGGGAGGCACCCCTGTCCTGTAAAGTGGAAGGAAGGAGGGAGGTAACCTGTGTG
Organism: Marmota flaviventris; assembly: GCF_047511675.1. Classification (NCBI taxonomy): domain Eukaryota; kingdom Metazoa; phylum Chordata; class Mammalia; order Rodentia; family Sciuridae; genus Marmota; species Marmota flaviventris. The sequence continues at coordinate 39,904,824 of NC_092504.1, forward strand.
GACAGAGGCAGCACTGACTGCCATCCCCACTTCTCATTAGGGAGATGGATCTGCGTTCTTCTGTGGATGCGTTTTAATGGGAGTCTGTAATCCTCTCTGCTTTCCCTCTGGCCAGCATCCAGGTTGCTCCCGACAAACTTTCCTTCTGAGAGATTTTTTTTTTTTTATTTGTGAGTGAGCAGAGCTCTTGGTTTGGCCTGTTTATTTCCCAGATGGGACCTGCCTGGGTTCATGTTCCCCTCTGCTTCTGCACCTCCTCTCCTGGAGTCTCGGGTTGTTCTTCTGAGTCCCAGGGGTCCCCACATCTGCCCTCTTGGCAGGCAGTGAGGCTGCAAAGGGACACCAAGGCTCAAAGCCTCTGGCTGCATCAAACCTGATTCTTTCCCTCCTTTGGTTTCTTTCCACACCGTAAAGTCAGGCCTTCCCCAAGGGTGCAGATTTTATGAGCCAAGTGAAGGAAAGGCAGAGTCAGGTCCTGGTATCCTCAAGTCCGGAAGAGAGAGCCCTAATTTTTCAACTTAAAATATTATCCTTCACGTACTAGGTAACAAAGCCAGAGGATGTAAGTATTATTGATAGAGGTTAAAAAAGTGATTTTTTTTGTGGAGCTATGTATGCAGAGTTTATAGATGCTTTTACATACACCATGATAATGTGTTTCTATGACAATCAGTAAGATAGAAGGAAGAGAGAATATTATTCTTTCATACCTAGAGAAAATGGAAATCAAAGCTTGTCTGTGAGTGCTTATTTTCTTAAGTTCATTTTCTGCTGCTCTAACAGAATACCTGAGACTGGGTAATTTATTTAAAAAAAACATGCATTTGACTATAGTCTGGAAGCTGGAAAGTTAAAGAGCATGGCACTGGCATCACCCCATGATAGATGGTGGAAGGGCAACAGAGGGCAAGACTGAGTGAACAAGAGAGGGCTGAACTTGCTTTTATAACAAGTCTACTCTTACCTAATCACCTCTTGTTAGGGCTTCCCCTTGCAACACTGCTGCGTTGGCAATTAAGATTCCAACACATGAATTTGGGTGTTGGGGGGCAAGCAGGGGGCACTTTCAAACCATGGAACTATTTAGTAAATCTAGCAGAGTTAGAGTACAAAATGGGGTTTTCTGACTATAAATATCTTATTACACTATCTTGGTAAACACAAATAAAAATTACAAGGTTTTGGATGAACTACTTGTGTCCCTATAAATATATGTAAATATAATAACCCTGTATTATAGAACACATGTTACAATAAGCACATAAGTATTATGTCCCAGAAAAGGAGGCAGCCAATCTAGAGTGCACTGATGAGCAATGGATGTTGTAGAGAGAGGCGAGGCCTGGCCAAACCGGAATTTGTGTGGTGTAATAGGGGCTGTCGGTGCCCTTATCTTCCTGAGGTGCACTGTTTCTGGGACCCACTGATAGCTGCCTGCTACACCTACTGCTAGACAGAGGAATTCTCTGGACAGAAGGTAGCTGGCTCTGCATGGGGGGGGGGGTGGCAGACTGAAAAATGCAGAGCATCCATGTTCCCAGAGCAGCTCTCGGTCAGCAGTGGGTATCCCAAGCTTTTTGGTCCCTGGTGGAAAACCTCTCAGGTATGTTCTCCCTGCCTCCCTTAAGTCCTCAGTGGTATTGAGCTCCAGTGGCCCACAAAGACAAGCTACTCATTGACATGCTCTGGATGGGGGCTGCCTCCTTTCTTGGGTGACTACCTTACACACCTACCAGTGTCCTCTGTTATCACTGCTCAGACAAACTGCTTGTGCCCAAAGCCTTACTTCAGTGTCTGTTGCTGGAGAGGCTCAACCACAAAGTTGGTAGGAGGAAGAGGGAGGAATGGGTTCTGTGTGAGATACTAGCAATCTACTGCATGCCCGTAACTACTCTGGAGCCACTTGTAAAACCCCCTAGGGTTTGCATTTATTGGTCTTCAATTACAATCTCCCCAAATGCCCCCCAAAGTAAGACAGAGCCTCAGCATACCCAAGCACATATACACATTTTCTGACAAAATGCAACTTTTTAGTGTTTCTGGAAACTTGATGGCTATAACAAATAAATGTAAAGTCTTCTGAATAAGCGTCTGAGGCATTAGTTAGCCAGACTGTATCAGATTCAAAATTTTCTGAATATATAGATTTACTCCCCCATGTGTATGTCTTAACCCGCCTGAGGAAAAAAGGCGCTTATTTCTTGAGGCTTTAAGTGTTTTTGAAATTTGGATTGTTTTAAGAAATCAGCTTCAAAGGGCTTGGGAGGATTATTATTTTTGTGGAAAAATATTTTGTAGAATAATTTTGCTTTCCAAAAAAGTGTTTGCATCATTTGTTGATACTGTTCTTAAAGCTATTACTTTTAAAAATTGAGGCTCAAAAGAAATAAAACTACTAGATGGATAGGAAAAATGGAAAACTTGATTTTTTTTCAGTTAGCATTGGAAACCAGAACTTTTATCAGTTCTATTTTCACAGATGCCACGTGACTAGAAGCTTGGCCAACTGGGATGTGGGCGTCTCAGCCTTTCTTCATTTTCTTACTGGAAACTGAGGTGTTTCTTGACAGCACTAATAAATCAAATATCCACAGGAAGAGAAGAGATAATTGCAATGAAACATAAGCCCTGAAATGTTCTGCCTGAAATCTTTCCTCAGGGATTTCTCTCTTTGGATCCGCTAGAGAAACAGATTTCTGGTCTTCAGGAGCATATGGGAATTGGAGATGTCAAATTGACCTGATTTTTTGAAATATTAATTTGTTCACTGTGCACATAGGTCTAAGTTAATTTAAAGAGCGCATCCCACAAACTCCAGGTAGCCTAATTTGTCTTAGGCTTTTATAATCTTTAATGTAAATGTCTTCTAACAGGCATCATCAACATCCTAAAGGGGTTTACTGTAGTTCACAGGAAATAAGTATTCTGAGTCTTTTGTTCTGAGCAACTCAATGACCACTGAAGATGAGACTTGGCTGTTGGTCCACTGATCCATGACACTTCCCATGGGAGGGTCCTGACGTCGCTATTTTCAGTGACATCACATTCATAACCAATTTCTGTCCAGGTGAATGCTTCTCAGATACTTTAATCTGATTTGTTGCTAACAATAAAACACTGGCTCAGCTATGTTGGGACTCAGCAATTTAAAAATTTTTAGATGGTTGTATTTGAAAATATATTTTCAGAAGCATCAACTACTTCACAAAGAGGAAGAACTATTGTCAATACTCACATGAGATTATTTAGTTTCATTTGATTCCTCTAGAAAGCACTATTGATATGGCAGATCTTTCTTCCTTTTTCAAATGGAAACAATCAGCCACCACATTATCCTCTGTTCATCTCAGGGCTTGCTCAAGCCAGAATGTGCTGGAGGAGGTTGGATATTTTTATAAAATGGTGGTACATAAAAAAAGAAATGGAAACTTTAAAAGTTCAACAGGCAGAATGAACCCCTTAGTTATGGGCTTTTTAAGCATGGTCAGATGGGAAATTAGAGTATTTAAAATGCCATACAAGTTCATTATTGTTACCACCACTGTGTACTGATTTAAGCAAAATATTATTTCTGAAGTTTCAGGCATAAACATTTTTCCAGTTGGTTTAAATTCAGGACTTTTGGATTTGTTTGATCTGTTTGGAAATTTCTTAGTATTTTGACATAATCCATTGCTATTGCTAAATAAAACCACCTTGATTCCACAGTAGAACTCTCCCCCAATATTTGACCATATTTGGACTTACTGCACCTAAGGGCAATACATCCTTTATTTTTAAAAAATATTTTTTGTTAGTGCATAATTGTTATACATAATAGTGGGTTAATTTTGACATAATTATACATGCAAAGAATTCAATTTACTTCACTTCAGTTTCTGGTGCCCCTACTTTCCTCCTTTTCTCCTTCCCCTTCCCCCACTGGTCTTCCTTTCATTCACTTATGTATTTATTTTTAATTGGTGCTTTATAGATATACGTAAAGGTGGAATTCACTGTGGTATATTTATACATGCACACAGTGCAGTTTTACCAAATTCATTCTGCATTTCCTCCCCTTTCCCATCCCTCCTCCTTCCCTCTAAATCTCCTTCTACTCCACTGATCTTCCCTATGTCTTTATGATGTCATAGTCCCTCCTTCCTACCTCCCCCCGCCCCCTTACTTTCCTCTAGACTGTAAGACATCTTTTATTATTCGCAAACCCCAGCCCACTTACAGAGACCATAGATGTAGAAATCTAGGGAACACCACTAGTTGACTATATAGTATTCATCCTCATCCCCTTCCACTCCAAGAGCATCTCTTTTTGCTGCACAACTCAGGAAGTTACCCCTACCCTTATCTCCAATGGTATAATTTGACTCATTTAAACCAGTTGTAATAAATCTATCATCTTGCCTGTGATTGGATCAGGAACGAAGGTAATTAATGTCTGTGTTACTGTTATTGGTAATTTGGTGCATGGTTAATTTAAATCAGTGTAATTAGATTGTAGGGAATAAATATAATTTATTACAAGGGAAGAGCCAAGACAATTCTTGGACTTATTTTATTTTTTGTGTTGGCTAGGGATCAAATCTAGACCCTCACACATACTAAGCATGTCCCTACCATTGAGCTACATCCCTACCAGAACTGAGGTAATTCCAGGGCAAATGAAGTCTGATTGTCACATATCTGGGCCCCACCCTACTTTCTGAGGTGGAGATGTACTTCAGTAATGAAATCCAACAGCATTTTAACTTATAAAAGACTGAGACCACCTTGAAATTTATAGATTCAATGATATCCTTATTAAAACCCTAATGATTTTTCTTTACAGAGATAGGAAAATCTATCTGAAAACTCATATGGAATCTCCAGAGGCCCTGAATAGTCAAAATAATCTTGAAAAACAAGAATAAAGTTGTAAGGCTCACACTTTATAATTTCAAAACTTACTACAATGCTACAGTAGTCAAAACAGTATCATACTGGCATGCATCTGAAAATGTAGATTGATTTAGTAAGTAGAGATCTCAGAAATAAATCCTTGCCTATATAGTGAAATAATTTTCAACAATGGCACCAACACCATTCAATGGGGAAAGGACAATCTATTTTAAAAATTAGAACTGGGAGAACTGGATATCTACAAACAAAATAATGAAGTTGGACATTTACCTTAGATGATATATAAAAATTAACTTAAAATGGATCAAAGACTTAAATATGAAGACTTGAATTGGGTGTCAACATACCTTATATACAAACAGAAATATGAAAAATTGTGGTATATATGTGTATTAAGAATTTAATGCAAAAAAGTTACCTGTATAGTGGCATAAATTGGCGTGAACATACTTTATATACAGAGATATGAAAAACTGTGCTCTATATGTGTAATAAGAATCGTAATGCATTCCACTGTTGTCGTCTATTTAAAAAAATAAAATCAATAAAAAAATATAAAAAAGAAAATGATAAAACTCCTAGAGTAAAAGGGGGAAAATCATCATGACAGTGGATTTGGCAATGATTTTTTTGGGTAATAACAAAAGCACAAACAACAAAAGAAAATATAGATAACTCATACTTTACCAAATTTAGAAACTTGTACATCAAATGATATATCAAGAGAGTGAAAAGACAATCCATTGCCTGGAGAAGAATATTTGCAAATCACATCAATGTGAATGTACTAATGTCATTGACCTGCACAATTAAAAATATTTAAATTGTAAATTTTGCCTTATACCTATTTAGCCATACACACCAAAAAGGATATGATCATGGCAATGAAGGTCCTGAAACTTAGAAATTTCCGTGAGGGTTTTCTGTTAAGAAGAGGTGGAGCCAGTGTTTAGCAGAGCACACTAACAGGTAAATTCAAGCATGTTTTTGTGTCTTTGCTGGAGTCTGTCTTTTTTGTCTTCGTTCTTGGACATTTTCCTTCCTGAGCAGGTGAGCTTTTGTGGGAAAGATGATTCAATTGATAATTTACTCCAGTTGAGAAGTCAAGGCTGCTGCCATGTGTTGCTTATCACAATAAGCAGGAATGATCAAAGTCAAACAGAACATTTTGTATTTAGCGTTTCTACCAGAGCTGTCTTGTTATAACTTTTTCCCCCATTAACAATGGAGAGGATAATAAACTGACGTCAGTTGTGGACTTTGCCAAAGTAGACATTTGCTTTCTGTTAGCTTTAATCCCCCTCTCCGAGGCTTACCATGTCTCACAATGGTCTCACAACAGGCTCCTAGGGCTAGGTCTGCTTTGTGTAGAGCTCCCAGAGATAAAGATGGCAGACTCTCCCATTCAGAGCTCAGCTGTCCCACTGGAGTTCTTCCTCTTCCTCTTTGTGGAACATCTGGAGGCCTAAATCAAAGTTTCTAAGCCTGTCCTATGTTGAGATAAAAATTTCAGGGCATTGTGTGCTTACCAGCAGGGCTTACCTTTTTTCAAGAAGCAATGGGTGTGTTCAACTTGCTCAGCAGACCTGGCACATCTGTGCTGCTGAAAGGAAACGATGCCCCTCAGGGAATGCAGGTGGAGGGGGGCCATGCAGCCAATGCTCCTGTTCACCTTCATGGAGCAGCAAAAGACCCAAAGGGACCTGTCGGGTTTCCTAACAGTTTCCAAATGGCCCATCAAGCTGATTCTGATAGTCTCTTCAACGCAGACTTGAGAGAGAGGAATTTAATCTTGGGGGTGGGGGGAGGATGAGAAGCTCGTGTGATGATTGCAATGTCTCTAAGGCTCTGAGCGTTCTCCAGGCTCTGGTACCTAAAGAAGGAGTGACTGAGCAGTGAGCTCTGGGAAGGCCAAAGGACAGCTGCTAAGAATGGCTGTGGGCTCATGCTTGCACACGCACGCAGTGTGGATGTGCGTGGCTTGTGCATATGTGTGCAAAGGGGAGTTGTAGATTCTTGGGACCTAAATTCACATAACAAAATTAAGCATTTAAATGTATAGAACTCGGGGCACTTAGTACATTCACAATGCATGACTATCACCTCTATCTATTTCCAGAACATTTTACCACCTCAGAAGGGTATTATTCCTGTACCTATGAATCAATCTCTGACATCCCTCTTCCTCCAAGCCCCCAGAAACCACTAATGTGCTTTCTGATATTATAGCTTTACCTATTCTGGATATTTTATGTAAATGGAGTCATAAACAAAATGTGTTCTTCAGTGTCTCCCTTCTTGCACATAGTATATTTTTTTTGTGATCATATATGGAGTCAGTTAAGTAATTTATGATGGGTCTATTTGTTCTATAATCACAAAAAGCATCACAAAATATTCATTACTAGAAATGAAAAAGTATAGCTACCCATGTGAAACAATTATAAAGGCCAAAAAGTTCTAGACTTCAACTGATGAGGAAGTATCCTTAACTTTCTGTTCTTCCTTACTGACTGAGTGCTGTGCTAGAGATTGAACCCAGGGCCTCACCCATGCTAGGCAAACCCTCTACCACTGAGCCACATTCTCAGCTCTTGTACTCATCATTAGAGAATTCTAGTTAGCAATAGCAGACAGTGCATTGTTTGGTCAAAGTCAGAAAGATTTTATAGATCGGGAAATGATGAACTCACAATGAAAAAATGCTTTGGCCCTACATGTTGATAAATTGTATGTATGTGTATATATATATATATATATATAAATAAAATAAATGTATTTGTTAATGTATGCAAATATGGATTGTTCCCAAGTTAGGGTGCTTCTACTATTCAAATGAAATGCAACTAGTTGGAACCACACTTTACTATACCTTAACTATACATCAATAGTGAGTACCCATGAGACCATTTTGTTTTTCACTTTCAGTATAGTAGTCAATAAATTAGATGAGATAGTCAACACTTTATTATAAAACAGACTTTCTGAGAGACAATTCTGCCCAACTTTAGGCTAGTGTAAGTGTTCTGAGCATTTAAGGTACCAGGCCAAGCCATGATGTTTGGGAGATTAGGTGTATCAAATACATTTTTTTAGTTGTAGTTGGACACAATACCTTTATTTTGTTTGTTTATTTTTATGGGTGCTGAGGATTGAACCCAGTGCCTTGCATGTGCTAGGTGAGTGCTCTATCACTGAGCCCCAGCCCCAGCCCTCAAATATATTTTGACTTAAGATATTTTCAAGTTTTAATGGATTTATCAGGATAAAACCCCATCATAAGGTAAGGAACATTTGTTCTTTTAATATAAAATATATTAAATATGTACAATTTAAATCATAAGTTTATGTATTTTAGGTTGAAATTAAGTGTTTAAGGTTTACAGAGATGATAAATTATGACAAAACTTGGACTGTGCTTACTCTTCCTTCTTTCCCAGCTACAGATGGATTGGCTGAGATTTGATTTTCTAATGGGAATGTATCAAGAAGAGAAAAGAGATAGGGGTCTTTCTCAGGGAGGCTTTGAGGTTTTGACCTTCAGGGCTCCTATTAAAAGGGAGGGAGTCAGACTCCGTGATAGTGCTGACTGAGCGAGGCTCAGTTGTGTGCCAATAGCATGAACCACTGACCTGTCCCCATGTCATCTGTAGCTACTGACCTGCCAACTTTTACATCCCAACTGTGTTCTAAGTGTGAGAGAGATGAGGCCTCTCCTGAGGTGGATCACGACACACTTCTCTGTGGCAAGTGACTTCCTTCTGAGGTCATCAGCAGGGAAGAGTATGGTGATCTGACAAGGTCTGATTTCATTACTTTGCCTACAGCAGCTGTGGGTGGGTGACAGAGGAACACCCTGTATCTGGCATCAGCAGAGCTGGGGTCTTTGTTAGGAGTTAAGGAGGCTGATAGTGTCTAGTCGCTGTGGTAGGAGATCAGCCAGCAGCCCGGGCTGACTGCCAGCTCCTGCTGTCTGCAGAGGAAGGTGACCTTCACCAGTTAGGTTGCTGCTCTGGAATTCTCTGTGCACTTTGACTGGCCCTAGCTGGTCTTATGTTCTACTGCAACAAGTTTGTCATTTTAAAGATAAAATATCTTGTATTTAGAAGGATGGCTAAGACATTCAATGTTAGGGTGGAATAAAAGAAAAACTCTGGCTTCCCAAGCCCCCAAATGATGTGAGCCAAATAAAACTTTGAAATCCAGGCTTTTGTCAAAAGTCTCTTTCCTTTATTTATTTATTTATTTATTTATTTTTGGACAACAGTGATTGGGGTGTCACCAAGGTTAAAAGACAAAGAGCAACATGTATTTATTAAACCATCTGTAATTCTCAAAATTTGAAAACATTTTCTCTGAGCAACAAATGTAATGGAGATATTTATGAAATGAACTTCTGTGGGTTGGTTAAAAGTTTTAACTGACTCAGACAAATACATTGTGTGTGTTATGCACAAATTGCTGGAAGCCCAAGGGCTTAAGGGTTTGCTATTTAACTACAGGGAAAGTGTGTGTGTGTGTGTGTGTGTGTGTGTGTGACATTTCCATTGCTCAGTGTGGTTCAAAGTATAGCAATATTTTTTACAGAAATCATCCTAGGTACAGTGAGATGTTTACTGCAGAGTCATTTACAGGTGAGCCATGGAAACAGCACTGTACCTCTAGCCGGGAGACCTGGATCAGGATCCTGGCTCTGCCTCTTGTTGCTGAATGATGTGGGACAAGACATTTAACTCCCCCTGGCCTCTTTGCCTCCTCTGAAAGAAGGTGTTCCTGCCAGGGTCTCTGTTGGTTCTCACAACTGAGACCTTTTGTTTTAACCACAACTCTGGAATATCTACAAGCAGCTGGGTTTAGAGACCCAAATTATCAACAGCATCTGCATAATTTATCATGCCCATTAAGTCCTCATATTTCTCAGATGCTCAGTGTTCTGTGAAATCTGAAGTGCTTTCAAGCTGAATGCATGAGCCAACAAGGAAAGGAGCAGAAAGTCTGTTAAAGAATTGAAAGTGTGAGAAGTGTGAAAGTTCTAGTGTGAGTTAATTACGCTGATTTTAGAAAGTTTCCTCTGTTCCTGGCCACAGGAGAGTCCACTCGGCTGCCTTTCCTCCTGCCCATATTTTAGACATATTGACCCAGAGCAAAACAATAAAAAGAACACATTGCTTGTTCTGGTTTCCTGTTGGCTGAGGAGGGTGGAAAGTAGCTGCTTTTCACAATATTATTTTCTTGCACCTCCTGAAAGCATCCCCTTCCAGCTACTGAAATGGAAGACCACAAATCAAAAGAACCAGAATTGGGAGGAACTGGAAAGGGAATCCAAAGGGAAGTCAACATGGAGGAATAGAAATGGGTCTTTGAGCCAGACAGTCTACAAGGGAAATAGGGGTGTCTGTCACAACACCAGGCAATCGTTGGAAGTCTCAGGTCACAGACCTGGGACTCCACAGCTGAGAGTTTGACCCTTTTTCAGGGAAGGGCTAGGAAGAGAGGTCTTGCTAAATGATGGCTGCTTTCCCAGGATAGCAATGCAACCTGGTCCAAGGGGGATGGATGTTTTCCTGTCTGACTATCTGCTGGGTTTGTCTTTTGTCCATTCAAGTCTGAAGGCTCCGCTTGCCCTTCCTGTTTTGCCCGGATTGCCTGTATCTTTCCTCCTGTGTCCTTTCCGCGGTTTTGGCTCTGGAACAACTCTTACTATACAATGGAGAATAGAATGATTCCATTTTCTTCCCATCTCAGGGGACAAAACTCACTGAGACTCCTTTGTGCTGTCAGAGATGCTACAAGAGGTCAGTGGCTCTGGTTTCTAGAGATGGGTTTTCTTTTGCTACCTAGCAGAGGCTTCTCTGAACAGCTTGTGTGAAAGGGTCTCCAGAAAGATGTAGCTTTTTGAAGTGTTTCTAGGCTGGCCCAATGTTTTCAGGTTCAGGGTTTTTTTTTTTTTTTTTTTTTTTTGTATTCTACCTATGAGATATCAGTGTATCTCATTTCTTTTTATTGAATCATAATATTTAAACATCTTTATGGAGTAAACTTACGTAATTCAATACATGTGTGCAATGTGTTATAATCTAGTCAGGGTATCTGTGTCTTACAGCTATTGGCTCTTGCTGTTAATTTTTTTACAACAATAAGAATTTTATTACTATAAAATAATACTCTCTCTGATCTAAGATATTGAAATTTAAAACAGAAATATGCTTAAGAAGATTTTCTTTGGTCTCAAACTAGACATTTTAAAATATCCAATACCCACTTATGGAGAATTGTCCTATCTTTTTCTAGGATATACATATATTTAGAGAAATTGTCCCATGTAATTTCAAGATTAGATTAGACCCAAACACATTTTATTAAATTTATATTATTTGGGAGTTTTAATCTAATGGTAAAATCACTATAAGTCAGAAGACTGAAGACAAACTGTATTTACAACTCATATCACTTATATATTTTTTTGACATAGAAAGTGTTCCTACAGGTGAGTACAAGGAAGACCAGTCACTCAATAGAAAATTTGGGTGAACATATTAGAAGATATTTCACAAATTTTATATAACTCTGAATATATGAAAAGATTGTGATTTTTCTCATGACAAGAGAAAGGCTAGCAGTAATGAAAATGTGGTATATCTTTGGCCAATCAGATTGATAAAAACAAACTTTTGCTTGTGCACAGTGTTATTAGTATAAAGAAATGGGTAAATTGATAGTGGGAGTGTAAATCTGACAAAATTCCATTTGCCAGTAGCATATGAATCTTTTAACTCAAGGATTTTTTTTTTTAGGAGTTTTATCCTAAGACACTGTCACTCATGTGTACACAAGTCTCTTCATTGTAGCTTTCTTTTATAAGTAAAATATTGTCAACAATGTAAATGTACACATAAAAGTTATTGTGATGTCTGTACATTTAGACAATCGACTGTTATGCAGCCATTAAAAAGCACAAGACTATATTGTTGGTGGGACTGCAAATTGGTGCAACCCCTCTGGAAAGCAGTATGAAGATTCTTAAAAAACTTGGAATGGAACCACCATTTAACCCAGTTATCCCACTCTTTGGCGTATACTCAAAGGACTGAAAATAACCATACTACAGTGATGCAGCCATGTTAATGTTTACAGAAGTTCAATTCACAATAGCTAAACTATGGAACCAACCAAAGTACCCTTAACAGATGAATGGATAAAGAAATTGTGGTACATATATACAATGGAATATTACTCAGCCTTTAAGAATGAAATTATGTCATTTGCCAGTTAATGGATGGAATAAGAGACTATCATGCTAAGCAAAATAAGGCAATCCCAAAGAACCAAAGGCTGAATGTTTTCTCTGATATGTGGATGCTAACTTGCAGTAAGGGGGTGGGGATCTAGGGAAGAATAGCGATACTTTGGATTAGACAGAGGGGAGTGAAAAGAAGGGAAGGGGTGTGGGGGTAGGAATGATAGTAGAATGAATTGGACATTATTACCCTATATGCATGTATGATTACATGACCGGTGTAACTCTAAATCACGTGCAACCATAAGAAGGAGAAGTTATACTCCACTTATGTATGATGTGTCAAAATGCATTATACTGTCATGTATAACTAATTAGAACAAAAAAAAAAAAAAGAAGTACATACTCTGATGGCAGATGACAAAAAAAAAAAAAAAAAAAAAAAGAATGGTGCATATTTGTAGCTGATATGGAGAAGTACCAAAGTATAAGAAGCAAAATAGAGAAGACTCTGCAGAACATAACATTACAATTAAAAGTATGTATAAAAGACCTATGCAATTATCTGCCTTGTTCTCTATTGATGGATATATGTGTATATTGTGTATGCATTATTGTGTATGTGTGTGTGTATAATTGTACAGGTATAGAATTTCTCTGGATGGATGCACAAAAAGTGGGCAATAGAGGAAAGGGGAGTTGGATGCTGGGGGATAGGGAAGAGAACCTCTTTTCACTCACTGCATCTTTTGGTATGTTTTGTACCACCACCAAGTTCCCATTTAAAACTGTAAATACAATTAATTTTTTAAAAGACAAAATGTCATTTCTCTTTCAGTATCCTCAAGGACTCACATTTATCCTGTGGTTTCTAGAAGCAGGCTCCCCTGTCTGTCAATCACAATCATCAACTAACTGAAGAAGTCCTCAGTCCTTTTCCCTTTTAAAAAGACTTTCATATTTTATTTAGCCAAGAAGCTGGAAGTGAGTGTGAAAGTTCCTGGGCTCATTTCCAACTACCTGCACCTGATCTTTAGATGCCAAGTTCTCTTCTAGATGCTTGTTTCTCCTTCCTTCATGCAAAATGAAGTCCTCCTTGGTTTTCTCTCCTTTTTTTTTTTTAATTGAAAAAATCATCATGTGACAAAAATCGTACAAATTTCTCTGTGTGCATTATTTTTATAATTCACCAGAACAATTTCACTGTAGCTCCATTTCACAGATGGAAAATAGAGTCACAGAGATGGCATAGCTCATCAGTGGCTTTTTACTATAGAGATTTTTTATAAAAAGAACTATTAGTATGAGAATAATTAACTTTTCTCATTTGCAGTGAGAGATAGAATATTTAATACAAATTATCAGCTTGGGGATATCTGAAACATTGTTTAGAAATGACTAGGTCTCATAATAGCTAAGTTATGGAATTAACCCCTGATGCCCACCATTAGCTGAGTGGATTAAGAAACTGTGGTATTTATACTCAACAGAGTTCTACTTGGCCATACAGAAGAATAAACTTACGGCGTTTGCTGGTAAATCCATGGAAATGGAGAACATGGTGCTAAGTGAAAATAAGCCAGACTCAAAAACTCAAAGGTCAAAGGCTTTCCCTCACTTGTGGAAGCTAGAGTAAAATAAAGGGGGAAGAAAGGATAGGATATTATAAAGACATGGGGAAGATCAGAAGTGCAAAAAAAAAAAAAAAAAAAAGGAGCTGGAGAGGCAGAGTGGAGGGATGGGAAAGCAGAAGTGATGTGGAGTGAATTCTTAAAATATTATGTGCATATATATAAATACGCCACATGGAATTTCATCTTTATATATAAGTAAAAAGAACCAGTCAAATAAATTGATGAATGAAAGGAAGTTTAGGAGAATCGAGGAAGAAGGACAGAGAAGGGGAAGGAGGACAGGAGGGAAAAGGCGGGGAGGAAAAAGAGGGAGATGATGAACTGTAATTGAATTCCCTGTATGTTTGACTTTGTCGGGATGAACCCAACTACTAGTACAACTATAATGCTCTAATAAAAAAATAAAATGAAAAATGGCTGGGCTCTAGTGGGCAGAGAGGCATGTCTAATAGTTTGCTCATAACAATCTGGGTGGAAATTAATGTCACCTGAGAATAGTGCATGTCCAGGGTAGGATCTGGACCCACCCACCAGAGTCCTGAATCAGTCAGTGCTGAAAGCAGAATCTTGTATATACACATATATGCCTATGTGGATACATTTTTAAGTATCATATATATGCCATATTTATTTTAAGATATGTTTTTTTTTTCTGATGCTCGAGCTGTTGGTTTCATGTCTGATGTGTCAACTTGAAGTTCACAGGGAAGGTACCTGGGAAGGGAAGACGAATGCAAAGTGGGAGAGAACGAGGTCATGCTGGAGGCCTTGAGGACCGACCGGACCCTAGGTCAGCTCTCACTGCTTCCGACTTGATGATGGTCACCTTGCAGGAGAAGCTGTCACTAACCCAGAGCCAAATGCACATCTGGCCCAGGAGTTGAAAAAGCCGGAGGAGACAGAGGAAGGCGGAACAGTTGCAGATCCAGCTGCTGCCCGAAGTCACAGGAAACAATAGGCTGCAGCTTCGTTTTTGCTTGTCTAGCTAATAATAATTATTGGTCATTCTCTGAGTACTATGTATTTTCCGGGCTATTTTTTTTTTCCTTTATTTGCTTTTGCATGGGCTATTATTTCTCTTCTTTGCATGCACAGCTTCTGCTTGTTCTGAAAACCCAATTTCAGCATCCCCTCCTCAAGGAACCCTCCTCTAACTCTTCCCACATGAATTGCAGGATCTTCCCCAGGCTTCCCTGAGCTCTCTGCATCCCTCTAACATAATGCTGTGTGGCAATTGTTGATTTCTTTGGAGCTGCATCCCTAACCACCAAAAGACTGCAACTTTGAGGCAATGTCTGTCTTATATTCCAGTTTGTGCCCCCAGCTCTGGACAGCCTATCTGGCACATGGTAGAATCCTAATGAGTGTTTGGTGAATAAATGAAAGCTTGCGTCCTGCCTTCTCCACCCTTGGGTAAGCCTGAGGAAAGATGAACTAGATTTGAGATTTTATTGCATAATTAAATTACACTGTCAAAATAATTTTTAAAGCTGAAAGGAAATTCAGAGATCAACTACAGGAAATTGAGGCCTAGAGAGGTGAAGAGAGTTGGCCAAGGTCATGCAGCTGTTTAGTGGCAAATTGGGATTGAAGCCCAGGTCTCCTGCTGGCCAGTCCTACCCCAAATAAGGACAAGCATAGTTGCTATTTCCTCCTGCAAAAAGACTGTAAAATCTAGGCAAAAAGATTTAGCAACCTAAAAGTGCTAATGAGATGATAGCAAGTTAAAACTACTTAGAGGAATGAATCTCACAGCTACTATTCAGGGCTTCCTGGGAATCCAAAGAGGTAACTGAGATGGTCCCATTGCTGATTTCTTCTGATGGGGACTTCAAGTCAATGTTTGCTGATCCAACTTGAATGAGGATGGGCAGTGAAACAGGCTAATGAATGAAGCATGTCAACTTAAAAAAAAAGGAACAAAAACAATCACTCTGCTTATACTTACAAATTTATTGGATGGGTGATCTGAAATGTTTCTGCTTTTAATATTGAACAATGATGGATGCAAATATTATTTTTGTTTCCTACCTTGTGAATTCAGAAATCAAATGAGCCTACTTCCAGAACAAGTCCCTTAAAAAACAAAAAGAACAAATAAACAAATAAATAGGATAAAAAGGAATTTTTATTTTTATGTTTAATGTTCAATACACAATTTTTGGATGTGTATTGAACTTGAAGTTGACTAATGAGTGATTAGGCACAGGGAAGGCTTTGTGAATATTTAACAGAAAAGTGGCATTATTTGGCCAGAAAAGTTGTATTGTTTAGCCAGCTCAGTGTTTTTAAAATTGTCAACATTTAAATATAAGGAGATTTCACATGTAAGGATTTCTGAATTTCTGCCTTTTGTTAGAAAGTGAGAAAGCCTGGTAACTTTAGTTGTTAGTTTAGTTTAGTTTCCAAAGGTGGTGTAGAAAATTACTACAAACTAAATGGCTTAAAACAACAAAAATTTATTCCAGCACATTTCTGAAATCAAGGTGTTGACAGATCTGTGCTCCCCCTGAAGTCTCTGTGGAAAAATTCTTCTCTGCTTCTTCTGGCCTCTGGCTAAGGTTTGCAGGCATTCCTTGGTTTGTGGCTGCAGAACTCCAATCTCCGGCTCTGTCTCCACATTGTCTTCTCTTTGTGTCAAGTTTTCTGCTGTCTCGCTCTAGTGAGAACGACTGTCATTGGATTTAGGGTCTATCTATAAATTCCAGGACAATCTCAAGATCTTTCACTTGATTACATCAGCAAAGACCCCTTTCTAAATAAGGTTCTGGCAATGAAGACATTGTCATATCATTTTTGGAGTCACGCACCACAACTTTGAGATGGGCATTGCCTAAAAGCTAAGTTGTGGCTAGGCAGGGGTGTTCCTCTATCATCTGGGCATTTTGAATTTAGTAATCCTGGTTTGGAATTTGGTGAGAAGTTCAATCATCACCATGAGTGTCTGCAGTGACATAACTGTGATGAGATGTAGGTGGTCCTTAAGCAGGGGTGGGCATCAGAATCATTACGGGGGCCTTAAAGTGCAGGTCTCTAATTTTCTTAGAGATTCTGATTCAGTAGGTTTATGCTCTGGCACAAGCACTGGCCATTTTAAGCAGTCCTGGGGCACAGCTGGGTTTAGGAGTCATGGGGGAGGGCATCCCCCCTGGTTGCTGGGATGCACAACAATCCTACAGGTTTCTTAACTTTGTTCTCTTTACTCAAGGCTCTCTTCCACCAAGGATAAAAAACATGAAATGCTCGACAGGAAACACCAAGCTCTCTACCCTACCTGCCTCCTCTCCTGTTTTAGGGAGTCGTCCTTGTTTCTTTCCTGCCTCTCATGGCACAGAAGATACAGATCTCTAATAAACCATGTTGAACAAGGTGAAGAAATACTGATGTGAATTTGATAGGATCATAGATCACATGGTCAAAGCTACTAAGCTTGCTTACTATTTTAAAATATACTCTTATTAAAGCAAAACTTTAGATTGCCTTGACTCTGGTTTTTCAGGGAGACAGGTGGAGACATGGGGTGGGAAGTTTAGGACATGAAAAAAAGAAGAGTTTGTGGATAGGCAGAAGGCAGAGGTTTGAGAGTGCAGGGCTTATAGGGGGAGCTGCAAGTTGTGGGCTAAGAAAGAGTGGTGAGGAGAGAGAAGGTGAGTGGACACACTGCAATCCTGTCACGAAGCCCTCGAATGCTGTGCCCAGGGGCAGATTTTATCCTTATTTTTCTATTTTGTTCCTAACTCTATATCCAGTCCCAAGAATGATGCATGGTGCATAGGAAATCTTCAACCAGTATTTGTTGAATGAATATTTGACTTTTCAGGCTCTAGGTGACCTGTCAGATTCATGTTCCTTGCTTTTGATGAGATTCCAGTGAATGTTTCCCTCCAATTCTCTTATCATTTGAGCAGGTGAGAGTGTCTTGCCTAAGACCCCATCCTTGCAGAGTGGACATGTGAATGTGTGTCCTTCTTTCCAGTCCTTGACCTAGACTTAGGGTGAGGGTGTGCCCATGGTCTCTGCACTACCCACCATATTTCCTGGGTACCATTTCTGTTTCAGTCCAGTTCTTGTTGGCTTTTTTTTTTGTTTTTAACTTTTAAAGTACTGTCTCAATTTGAATTTTTCCAAAAGTAGACCCAGAAACTATTTGAGAGTGAACTGCTGATAGACCAGTTAGGAAGATGATCTCAAGAAGCATAAGCAAATCAGAGAAGGGATAAAAGCTGATAAGGATGCAGTAACCAGGACTTAACACTGGGGGCAGTGGGGTTCCATCTCTCTGGGGACCATTTGGCCTTCATCAGGACAAGGAAGCTTGAGTGTTTATCTACTAGCTTCTTTGCCTCACTAGTTGGGGTTGTTCCTGGGTTTGCAACATCCCTTGCTTTTGCCCTGTCCTTGAGCAGGCAGGGCTAATATCCTGGGGGTGCTGCAGAAAGTCCTCAGGCAGAGAATCAGAAAGAGGTGGGTGATTGAGAAAGGTAGTCAGCATCCTGCTGGAGTCCTGCCTGGTGTTAGTGTGGAAGAGCAACAATATCCTTACAGTTTACACCTTGTACCACTCAGATCCACTTATATCCCATAAGCCCACTCCATTATCTTCAAAAGTGGTCAGCCACAATCTCAAAAAGGAGAAAAAGACTAAATTGAAAGGGCTTACAAAATAAGCCTCAGTCCCTGTCCTGTTGTTGCAGCTGGATCTGAGGCCATTATTGAAATCCATCAGCCGCCCCCATCCATTCTAGATTCCTTTTACTCTGGGCCAGCGTTTCAGGCCTAGGCTGCTTGCCCAGTGGATGACCCAGACCTTCCTCCCTGAAGTGTCTGAGCCCCGGTTACCTTGCCCTTGTGAGGTTTTGTTGCATAATTAGCTGGTCACAATTATGAGTGAACAGAGCAGGACCAAGACCTATTCTTGATCGCCACATCTGCCCCCACATCTCCCTGCCACCACCTCCACTGCAGTGAATTCCCAAGTGCCATATGCTTTTCTGCCTCCATTTGATAGAAATCTTCGCTTCTCATGGTTGGCTCCCTCCTTCAGTAAAGTAACTCTTTTTTCTGTGTGCTGCCTTATTGGCATCAGGATCACAAAATAAAGCAGCTGCATCGTGTGTGTGTGTGTGTGTGTACGTGCACAACATGGAAAATAAATGTACCATGCTATTAAGAATGTCTATAACTACCTGATTAGATTATAAATGACTTTATTTTTATCTGTACTTTCAGATGTTTTAAGATAATTTTTAACCATGAAATATATCATTTCCATAATTGAAAGCAAAAAGTTACTTTAAACATTTGGAAGAATCTATCATTGCATTTCAGATATGAATATTGTACCCTTCCATCCTCAATTTGCCCAACATCATCATCTGTTTGAGAAAGGGGGATTTTTTGACATAAAACATAGTTTTTCACATAGACATGAGAAACGAGTGAAAAATAACTACATCCAAAGTGATGTCAAAAGAGTGTCCCTAGGCCATATGATTCATCACAGTCTGAAACCATGTTGTTTCTTTCAGAATGGATTTCAGAATGAAGAGAGATGTACTATAAATGTACATATTAGTATACTTATTGTGATAAATCCAGGAGATCCTGTAAATTAGAAATAGAATTACTCCAAAACCTCTGTAGGAAAAGATTGCCATTCCAGGTGAGCTGGAAAAAAATTTAATGGTTTTGTTTTACTTTATTTCTGGTAAAGACTAAATGTGGTTTTAGTTTTTGAGTGAAAAAACCCACATGTATACATATATTAGATAATTTTTATCTCTTAAGATAACTACCTATATTTTTATTCTACATTGAAAGTTTTATTATTCTTGGATAGTAGAATGTTTAGTTTTTAGTTTACGGTGTCTTTAGAAATTCAGAAAAAATATTTACAGATTCTTAGTTCATACTCATGAAAATCAGATTTTAAAAGTTGAAATGCCACTAATAACAAATTATTTAATACGACCAAAGTTAATAATATTCTGCTTAAATAAAACCCTGATTTAATAAACTGGCAAAAATAATATGCAATTAACATATTTTGTGCATGTAAGCAATCATACTATAGTGACCTCGAAAATGTTTAGAAATAGTGTGCAGAGAGGGTTCTGCTTTGTTATCAGAGAAACAAAACACAAAGTTTGCAAGAAACAGAGTGTTAGAATGGACTCGGGAGGTAAAACACACACACACACACACACACTCACATACACACACACACACACATACCAGGTATCTGAAAGTTAAGTAATTTGTCTAGGCTGACAGTTAATGGATAGCAGATCTGTTCCTAGAGTGGAGTGCAAGTACCATTTCATATTGGGCAAAGTGAAAAGAAAAATAAACATTTATCAAGAATTTGCCATGAGCTCTTGCATGTGTCTTCCTAGAGAATCCTCACAGAAATCTTATGAAGTGGGAACCCAGACTAGGAAGGTGAATAGCCAGCCCAAGATCACATGGCTGAAAAGGGTTGAAGCCTGATCAAAACCAGGACTATTTCCATCAATAAAATTTAAGAGCTTGCTGACTGGGAGAGAGAAGCACTTCCAAAACAGCAAGGTAAAACCTCTAAACAGTCACTTCTCAATAAAAGCAACAGGAACAATGGAAAAAATGACCAAAATTAGCTTTTTCAGATCAATGGAAATTAATCAGGCATCTAAGGCACAATCTGAGGAGTGTTTATTCATGTAAAATGGTTGTATCTTGATAAGAACAGAAAGCTTTGTGGCATTTTAATTATGCCTATCCTTATTGACCTCTCCCCAGCTCCATAGTGGCCTTGAGAATAATCACAACTACAGTGACTGTGGAAATCCACAGCCCAGCGGTCCCTGGGGATAGAAAATAGGCTTGTGCTCCCCCAAGTCCATGTCCAGAGATTCATCATGGCTGTTAGCTCCCTGAAAACTGCCTTCGTAGCCCCCATTTATTTATTTATATTTTTTAATTTGTTTTAATTAGTTACACATGACAGTACAATGACCTTGACATATCATACATTTGAATCAGATGGGATATAATATCTCATTTTTCTGAGTATACAGGTTGCAGAATCACATTGGTCATGCATTCACATATATACACATAGTAATAATAATGTCTGTTTCATTCTGCTATCCTTCCTATCTCCCCAACCCCTCCCCCCCCCTTCCATCACTTCTCTCTACCTAATCTAGGGTAATGTTTTTCTTTTCTTTTCCTCACATCTTCATACATGTATTTTGTATAACAATGAAGGCCTCATTTATTTTTAACCTCAGACCTAACTCAGTGGCAAAAGTCCCTCCTTTTCCCTAGGATATTTGTTGAAAATAATCAGTGGCAATTGTTTTATGTCAGAGCTGCTGGAGGTGGTGATAGCAGATGGATTTTTCAATAGGAAAACCTGAAGAATGTGAAGTCCACAAGGGACTTTTAAAGGCCTCAACATTTTCCTGGGAGTCTAGAAGGTCACACACATGTGCATGCTCAGGAAATATCCAAGATGGCCTAAATATCTTCCTCTGGTTGATCTTGCGGCTCTGCATAGGGAATTATTGAAAAACAGGAAAGGACTGTACTACCAAAATATTGAAGCTATGCTTCAATATAGATACAATATAGATACAAAGCCCTTCAGAAAAGACTCCTGATTTGTTTTATTTTATTTTTTATTTGTTTTAATTAGTTACACATGACATATCATAACATTTGAATCAGATGGGATATAATATCTCGCTTTTAGATGATGCAAATAAAACAATATAGCATTTGCAGAATTAGAAAAGTGATAAATAAGTATCAGCCTAAACAGACCTTGGAGAAGGAGAGAATCTTATTTCTGGGTCTACCACATGATATTGTATAAGATACCCAACAAAAAAATTATAAGACATGCAAATAAACAGAAAAAAACAATCCATACACAGGAGAAACAGAAGTCAATAGAAGCTACCTGGAAAGATGTACAAATTTTGGGCTTTCTAGACAAAGACTTTACATCAGCTATTATATAAATATGTGCCAAGAATGATAGGAAACAATGTCCAAAAAGTTAAGGAAGGTAAAAATGCAATGTATCACTCAATAGAACATGTATATCTGTATTGAGATAAATTATTAAAAACAACCAAATAGAAAGTCTGGAATTGAAAGTCCAATAACTAATGTGAAAAAAAAAACAATAGGGAAATTCAATAGCAGATTTAAGTTGGCACAAAAAAATCAGTAAACTTGAAAAATCAGTAAATTTAGCTGAGATAATCTAGTCTTAAGAGAAGAAGAGAAAAGAAATGAAAGAGCCTCCGAGAACTGTGGGGTACCCTGAAACACAACAACATTTGCACATGGGGATGCCAGAAGAAAAGGAGAGGAAGGAGATGAAAGAATATTTGAATAATCAAGGCCAAATACTTCCCAATGTTGGTAGAAGACATTAATGTACATATCCAAAAATTCAATGAATTCTATGTAGGAAAAATTTATAAATTTATATCTAGACACATCATAGTCAACTGTTAAAGCCAAAGAAAAGGGGAGAGGGACCTGCAAAGCAGCAGGAGAAAAATGATGCACTATGTACAAGGTGTCCTCAAGGTTAACAGCTAACATCTCATCAAAACCCAGAGAGGCTAGAAGATACCTTCAAGATTCTGAAAGAAAAAAGAATGTCATCAGGATTTCCATATCCAGCAAAACTTTCTTACAAAAATGAATGAGAAGTATCTCCTGAAGAGATTTTGGGAGGTTTTTCTGAAGCTAGACAAAAACCTAGCATATAATTAAGCAATTGTGCTCCTTGTTATTTACTCAACTGGTTTAAGAACATGTTCACACAAATAAAAGTCTACATGGGCTTGTTTATAGCAGTTCTATTCATAATCACCAAAAACTGAAACCAAGATGTCCTTCAAAAGGTAAAAGGATAAACAACTGTGGTAAATCCGTACATTGGAATAAACATAAATGAATTAGAAGCCCAAAAATAAAGGGGTGAACTTTAAATGCATATCACTAAATAAAACAGTCAGTCTGACAAGGCTACATATTATGATTCTAACTATACGATATTCTGGATAAAGTAAATATATAGATGCTGAACTTATCAGTAGTTGCCAGGAATTCAGTGGGAAGAGAAGGAATGAATAGGAGAAGCCCAGGGGATTTCTGGTTCAGTGAAACTATTCTGCATGGTACTGTAATGGTAGGTACATAATGTTATGAATTTGCCAGAATCTATAAGATTTTATAGTACAAAGAATAAACCCGAATGTATGAAAATTAAAAAGTCATTTAGGAGATCATAGAATCCAAGGGGGAATGTTGACTTTGACAAGAGAATCTAACTGTATTACAAATGCATGAAACTTCAAGGAAGGTGGCATAGGTGACTAAGTAACTTTAAATGAGAGATAAAAACATAACTACACAAGAACTGCATGTGAATATTCATAACAGCCAAAAGGTAAAAACAACCCAAGTGCCCATAAACTGATGAGTGGATAAACAACATGTGGTATATCCATCCAATGGAATATTATATGGTTATAAAATATAATGAAGTTTTCATACATGGTTCAACATGGATAACACTTGAAAACATGCTAAATGAAAGAAACAGAAACAAAAGACCATGCACGTGTTGGGTAACTTCCTTTATATTAAATGTCCAAAATAGGCAAATTCATGGAAATGGAAAGTTGGCTTGTGGTTACCAGGATTTAGGGGGTGGGAAACTGGGAGAGTGACTGCCAATTGGTCTAGATTTATTTTGGGGATGATGAAAATGTTCTTATAACTGGATAGTGATGATAGATGTGAATTCTGTGAATTTACTAAAACCCACTGAATCATATACTTTAAAAGAGTGAATTTTATATTGTTTGAATTACATCTCAGTGCAATAAAAGTTTAGTGTTTTAAAAAGTATCTTATGCATAAATATTTTTATTTCAATTTGAAATAAGTGTCTTTAAATATATCTTGGCATGGTCTTACTATTAATCTACTGCCTAATTATTGAGCTCTCAAATGAAAATGTAAAATCATTGGAATGGATGAGGCAAATGTCATCAAGAAACAAAAGGATTTCAATGTATCTTTTTAGAAATCTCCCCAGGTTTTTCTACATTTCCCCAACCCTATCTTGCTTTATATCTTATGTCTCCATTTTCTAAGCACATTTACTTACATTTTTGAAGTTGCAAGGATACTGTTGTTTTCTGTCTACATAACTCATGTTAGGTCTCATCAGACAAATTCTTCTGGCAAAGTGACCTTTTCCACACCCATCTCCCTTCTGCACCCTCACAGTCCCCAGGCCACTTAGAAGTTTCCACCATCCTGATTCAGCAGGATCTGAACAAGTGAGTTGACAGTAGGGCATAGAATAAGCTTCAAGAGATGCCAAAGGGCACTTGGTCCAATTAAAACCATGACATGAACAGGAAGCAACTTTCCTAAGGAATTTGCCTTGATTGACAAGGCTTGCAGGCTTACAGGGAAGATAGAGGTTTTTTTTCCTTTAGGAAATGGCTGTGTGATGAGCCAACATGAGATTTGCATGATTAAGGGAACTCATAGACTATTTTAGGTTGAAAAAGCCCTATAGGTTTCACTCTCCTTACACTCCATCCTGACAAATTACATACAAATTAAATGAGCTCTAATCATGAAACACGTTTGAAGTGAAACAGATTTTTCAAGTCGAATAGAAGACAATTTTTATTTTTATAAAAATGCGTCATTTGAATTCTATTATTGGTTGGAATCCAAAGACAATTTCAAAATATTTCGTTGGATTTAAAGAGAATTATACTTGCAGAACATGGAATACTAACATTTTTTGGACTGAATTCTTATAAATATCTATTGGGATTTGTGGAAAGGAAAAGAATGTAATCTCCAAAGATTGCACATATTACTAGGATGGATAAACAATTGAAGGAGGCCAGCAGACTAGTGGGCGGGAGGACCACAGATAAAGATCACCACTGAGAGGCACACCTGGGAGGGAAGAGAACAATGCTGGGGTTGAGTCTGGCCACAGGGGGGCCACAGACTTTCTGATGTGATAAAACTTGAAATTAAATGTACATGTGACAAGACAAGTATGGTAACGTGCATTCTTTTGGTATATATATATATATATATATATATATTTTTTTTTTTCAGTACTGGGGGTTAAATCCAGGGGCACTTAACCACTGAGCCACATCCCCAGCCCTTTTTATTTTTTATTTTGAGGCAGGCAGAGTTGCTGAGGCTGGCTTTGAACTTGGCAATCCTCCTGCCTCAGCATCTTGAGCTGCTGGAATTACAGGAGTGCACCCAGCCATGTATTTTTTTTTGCTAAGCTTATCAAGTTTGGAGAAAAGGCCTTTTCCTGGGTACTTTGAGCTCTTGGTCTTGGGCTGCATCAGAGGTGGGTTGTTTCACTTGATGGATGATGGTCTATGAACTTCTAGTAGTATTTCAAGAAAATCTTTCAGAACTGCATGTGTGAGGCCCTGGGTTCAGTCCCCAGTACTGCAAAGAAAGGGAAAACAAAGCAAAACAAAAAACTCTTCAGTATCAAACACAGACTTTTTTTTGGGGGGGGGCTTTAAAATCCAAGCAGAGGAAAAATATTCAATACTCTGAGCAGGTTTTTATGTTAATTTTTAACACATGAACCCATTTCACGTGCATGTTGATGTCTGTATAGAGTGTTCTAGAATTTACCAAGAATCTTTACAGGCATAATTTTATTTAATCCATATGATAGACCTGTGAGCATTCAGAGAGAGTGTTGCTATCTTCGTTTCACATGCAGGAAAACTAAGGCTCAGAGGTGTCGAAAGCTCTGCTTGTGATCAACCGGCCTGACCTTGCCGAGGAGGGCCTGGACTCCAGGGCTTGATTCTAATTTCAGAACATTTTGCACACTCACGTTCTCAGTTTGGGCTGCACATCATAATCATGTGAACACTTAAAAAATATCCCCATGCCCTGGCTGAGCCCAGGACCAATGGAATCAGAATGACCGGGCAGCACACCCAGGAGACAGACAGCTCCTCACATACCTCTAAGGTGCAGCCCCATGGGAGAGCTCTGCTCTGTAGCCCCGCACTGACTCCTAGAGGGAAGAGAGTGTTTAGAAGTTGTAGTACACAAGGGCCCAAAAGGTAACCCTTAGAGATTTTAAGATATTCATCGTTCTATTCAACAATGATTTATTGAGAATCTTGTATGTGCTAGGCACAATTTTAGAAGGGGACTGAAACTATTCAGACAAGTAGAACTATACAGACAAGTAGATGGCAAGTCCGCCTACCCACTGGCATGACTCCACTCTTGGGTGCCACATGGTGACCTCCTCTCATGATGCTGAGTCTTCCTCATTCTTACACCCTTCTCAACTAATGACTGATGTCAATCACTTTCCTCTTATGTGAGAATTCATGCATCACAGCAGTGGAATGCTGAATACAAAGATTTCTTCCATTGTGTGAGGACATGTGGAAAATTCTACTCAGAGCTCAGTGTAAAGAAAAAAAAAATCTTATTCTGCTATCTGATAGGCTTTGTTCTTTTTGACGTGGCTGCTGGGAGGCTCAAAACTATTCTGTGTACAAGTCCTGTTGGTCTCTTTGCTGTGTCTTTTCGGATGTATTTCCTTCTATAACACTCGGGGTCTTACTAGGACTCTTGGTTGGAGAGAAACAGCCCCTTAAGCAAGGTCAATAAAGGTCTGGGGAAGATTAAGGGCAACCCACATGTTTTGGCGGAACATTCTGGAGTTTGCTGAAGCTAGAAGCAAGCCATTCCAGCCTGGGCCTGGAGAAGAATTGAGTTACTAGAACTTGGCAGGAGCTTACAGCTACTGAAGGGGGCTGCCTGAGGGAAGCTGTGGCTGCTGGAGGATGACCATACAGGGAAGGGGGGCCTGGACCCAACACCCCCATGTCCTTCTCTTCCTTCCCTCCAATCACTTTCCAGTAATACCCACTAGCCAGAAACCACAGAGTAAAGGAGCTTAAGCTCTACAGTCTAGAGAGGGCAGTCTCCGGGGACTGAAGCTCAGGGTGAAGGGTGAAAGGTCAAGGAGCGAGTGGAGATGATCTAGCACTCACCTGGCTCACCTCCTTCACCAGTGATAAGTCTTACACTTTAAGTGGGTTTCATTACAACTTTTTTTTTTATTGTTTGCTACTTATCTCATTATTTTTTAATTTGAAATGAGACTGAGTATAACAAATAAATGGGTACAGGTTTAAGAATAGCAGTAAATCCTAAAATAACACCATTTATTTTGATTGAAAACACGTAAGAGAAATATAAGACCTGCGGCCTTCCTTTATGCCCACAGGCAGATACTAGGAATTCTTGAGGGAAACTGCCCACCACTGTCATGTCTACGATTGGACCATCTCTCCGTCTCCCCCAGCTGTGTGCTCCCTCCACAGAGAGCAGATTTATATATTGCTCTTTAGGGATTAGACTGGAGTAAATCCTCCTGTCATGTTTTAAATTCAGCTAGGAAAGTCCAGGATGCCATAAACCATTTTTTTTTCTTTTACATATTCTTTAAGATTTTAAAAACAGAAAGTAAGAGGACAATGATTCCCCAAACCCCCACTTTTAGAGAGCCCCTGTGAGCACTTCAGCATATTTTCTTTATGTTTCTGTATTTATTTATTGGCTTCTTTTAAAATAATCACCGTCGCCATGGCTGCCAAGGATTACTGAGCCCTGACCGAGGGCTTGGCCATCTTCTTAGCACTTACCATGGAAGCAGCTGTTTTGAGGATCTTCATTTTACATATGAGCCAATTGAAGCAGACTAAAGTGATAATGATCCAGGGTCACATGGCAGGCAAGTACTGGGACAGGGATTTGAATCAGAACAGTAGTGCTGTCATGTCAAGTTACAA
Organism: Marmota flaviventris; assembly: GCF_047511675.1. Taxonomy (NCBI): domain Eukaryota; kingdom Metazoa; phylum Chordata; class Mammalia; order Rodentia; family Sciuridae; genus Marmota; species Marmota flaviventris. The sequence continues at coordinate 39,932,495 of NC_092504.1, forward strand.
AACTCAGTGATCAGATATCAGCTAAAAACAGGAACGGCAGATGGAAAAACCAAGGTGAAAATGGTTCAGGAACTGACTAAAAATTCTTAACCATAAAAACATCAACCCTTGGTTCTGGTGCTCCACAAAGTTTACTGGAAGTTTGAAAGTCACCCATTCCAAAGAGGGAACCCAGTCAATCACAAAATTCCTGGAGTTCATGAGATTAAAACAGATCAAGTGGGGCCAGTAGAAATACTGCTGCTGTTGATAGTTACAAGTCTTCTCACAAACACTTGGCCAATATGTAATTAATGGATGATGTTATTCATTCACCCAACTACAATTTTTTACCATGAGGCACCTACTAGGAGTCAGACACTATTTTTAAGTACTAGCAATATACAAGTGAGTAAGATTGGGATTGTATTAAAGATCTCACATTGTAGTAGAAGAGACAAATACCAAGCAAGTAACTAGATTTAAAATATATCATTTCAAGTAGGGGGAGAGAACTGAGAATGTCAGCTTGGAGAAACGAAGGCCTACCTCAGGAATATCCCACCTGGGGAAAATGAGGAATCCTGTGGGCCTCGTCTTACAGTCTCCCTCAATAAAGACCAATGCCATTTCAGGAAAGGCAAGCACATGGGGTCCAGCACAGCCCTTGATGGATCTACCTACACGGGGCAGATTCTAGATCATGAGGAAACATAGGTGGACTTCATATCCTTTAACTACTCATCTATCAAAGCAGTTTTAAAATGGTTTTCATCAGGATTGGTAAGTACAGTGGTGAGATCCACTAATGATGGCTGAATGTAGTAGCAGAAATGGAACCCAAGGACACAATGTTGAGGAAAACAAGCCAGGCGCAGAAAGACAAACATTGCAGGACCTCCTCTGGGAATCTAAAACACAACTGAGTGCAGAGCAGTGGAGAGAAGACTGGTGGTTACCAAAGGTTGGTGGGGCCGGGGTGAGGGGGGATGTACAGTGAGAGTGAAGTCCCAGTTAGAGGGAGGGGTGAGTCCTGGTGTTCTGCCGCCCAGCAGCATGATTTTAGTTCACCATGTATTTTAGATTTCAGAATACCTGGAAGAGAGGATTTTGAACATTCTCACCACGAAGAAAAGAGTTTGAGGCGATGAAAGCCAATCACCCTGATTTGATCGTTAGAAAATGCATACATATATCCACATGTTACACTGTCCCTTGTAAGTAAGGATGATTATTTTTCCATTAAAACAAAGCAAAGAAATTTTAAAAAAAAAGATCCATGGCAGTTAAATATGGGCCAGTGGTTCTCAAACTTGAGCCTTACTTCAGTCCTTAAGAGTGCTTGGTAAAACTTAAATCACCCACCCGCCCTACAAGTTTCTGATTTACAGGGTTTGAGGTGGGACCTGAGAACTTACAATTTCTAGCAAGTTCTCAGAGGATGTTGTGGCTGCCCCAGGAACCCCAGTGGCTCTCTTTAGAATCTCTAATACAGTCCCACACATGACACTTGAGGGACAGTTTGGGGTGACTAAGGAGAGGGGTGGGGGATGGAATTCCATCCAATGGGGAAGAATTACTGAGGGAAGGGCTAAAATCTTTGGAAAACTGAATGCCTAATCTTACCTGCTTTCTAAGAAAGTCATTTTATTTCCATTTAAAGTGAGTTGAAGAAGCGCTTGTCCCTAGTTGGACAAGTCTCTTCCCTAGGGAAATTGTTTTCAAAGGGCTACAAAGAACAAATAGGATTATTAAAGCCTGAAGTTCTATTTCATTAGCCTCGCCAAAACCTTTTTAGCCTGGAATTTTCAGGAAGATGTAAACCTATGACAGACATATATTTTATATTGGTAACAATATACCATCGTTTCAGTATAAATTGAAATTTATTCTGTTAAAGATTATCAAATTGTACATGAGATACATCTAAACCAACAAATGGCTCTTTGTAAAAATTCTGTTCATAGATGCATAACATTCTATCTTGTGATCACATGTAATTTACTGAGCTATGCCCCTTGTGCAGATTTCCAGTGTTTTGCTCCTATAAATAATGGAACAATAAATACCTGTGCATGTAGATCCTTCCCGTGTTTCTAATTCATCCAGATTACTAGAAGTGGAATTGCTGAGTCAAAAGGAACATTTCTCATGTGCTTGACTCATATTTCCATTTGTCATTCCCAGTTAAGAGGCATGTAAATGTATTTAAATGTGACACTGTTGCAAAGACAACAAGGCTTTGGCTTTCTTCCTAGCCATTTGAATAAGACTCAGCCTTCTTGTTCTCAAAAATAAGATGCATGTGATTCATCTAGACAGAAAAGAAATTTCTCATCAAAGTCTTCAAAGAACATCAATGAGAGCAGCTTTGAAGAAGCAGCAGACAGAAAACCCTGCCACCCAACACACAGCAGTTTCTGTGAAACCATCTTGAAGTCTCTCTCCTCAGAGTGGCATCTTGATGGCAGCTGCCGCCCTCCAAAGTCCCTGGTCTCAGGCTTTCTCCAACCTCGGCTGACCTTGTTCACCTTGGGCTTCTGCCTTCCAGGGCCAGGTCAATGCCTCGCTTGTTTAAAAAACCCAAGTTCTTACCCACTTGAATCAAATTGTGAAATATGATATATCAAGAACTATGTAATGTTTTGAACAGCCAACAATAAAAAATTAAAAAAAAAATAAAAAAAATAAAAAACCCAAGTTCTTCTATCTCTATACATTTTATTTTCATCCATCATTTGATTCGTGCAACGAGGGTTCAGAAATGGATGAAGCAAAGAAGTCTCTTTGAAAGTTAGGGAGAGGAAGCCCCTCCACTTTGAAGGGATGATTTCTATGCTGGCTTTGGTCAAAAGCCACCATTCAGCTTTGTCTTCCCTTCCCATCTTTGGAAGCCTAAAAAGTGAAGAGTCCAACACTTCCTTCACTGTTATGCTGGTCTTTCTGAGCTTTTGTAGCCCAATGGTTTTGCAATTAGGTCCATTACAATCACATCTATCTCATCTAATCATTTTAACAAAATCTAACAACTTGAACAAAGCCTGTTTGTCAAACTTACTGCCATTTGAATACTTACTTTTAAATGGAAGTGAATGTTCTTTTTATTTTATTTTATTTTTTTATTTTCAGTTGTAGTTGGACACAGTATATTTATTTTATTTATTTATTTTTACGTGGTGCTGAGGATCGAACCCAGTGTCTTGCATGTGCTAGGCGAGCACTCTACTGCTGAGCCACAACCCCAGCCCAAAGCGAGAGTTCTTGATGAAATTTGGAGTCAAAAAACCTCTTTTTGTGTTTTATGTGTGAAAATTCCATTATTTATTTGAAGTATGTGTCTACTTATTCATTTCAAGAAAATTGCAATAATTCCTAATTATTGTAAAAGCTGTTAACAGTTGGCACAATAAGAATTTCAAATATTCTTATGTACAATGAAAATTGCAACCGTTAAATAGGTAAAGTGATTCATTGTTAATATGAGCATTAAAAGAATGTATTTGCTAAACAACTTCAGGAAGAACATGATGTCCTTTTCTAGCCAACAGATGCTAATACAAATTAAACTTATAATAAAAAGCAGAACAATAGAGATCGGGTTTTTAATATGATTTAAATTTTTTGCCGAATCATTTTGCGTACTAACATTTCTAACCTTAAACAAAAAAACTTTAAATAAGTTATTTAATTTTGAGTGATTTAATCTCATTTAGGCTCTGATTCAAGAAAAATAACTTTTCAGAGTGTCATGAATGAATTAAAAGCAGAATGCCAACTTTTCTACCTCCCATGTTTACATGGAAAAAATCCCTGATAATGTTGTGAGAACCTTGATAGTTACACGTGGCAGCATCCAGGTATAAGAAAGAAACAACTAGGATGCAAACAAGAAAGTGCTAGAGGAAAATACAGTGAAAGAATTCTCCCTTTTTGTCTGCCTTCAGTTAAAAGTGAGCAACTCTTTAGTGAAGCTGACAAAGCTCAGAAATCACTGCTCCAATATCTTAATGGCAAAGTTATAAAATTTAACCAGTAAAGGGTTTAATAATAAAATTACAATAATGGCAATCCTAAAACTTTAGATTTATTATTGTTATTCCAGAAATACATTTTCTGATTGGGATATTTGGCTTTGGATGAACACTGAATGTTTTTTCATCTAGACACGGAATTGAGTCAAATATGAATTTGGCACATCTCAAATTTACTTTAATTTTTCTGATGCTGTCAAAGCTCATTAGCAAAGCTACTGCTGGCTGCCTCAGCGGGAGACTGAGCCAGAACTGCCTTATGAAAACATTGCAGCCCAAATGTGGGTTTGTCTGTGTTCCCAGAGGGTCCTTCAGTTTACAAAGGCAGAGAGCTTCCTTAGGAATGCTTTTTCTTCTTGAACTGTCTCTTCAACATTTTCCAATACCCAACTTATTATTTCTAACTTAGATATGATGTTTGCTTACCGGACAGTCAAAGAATACACATATTTTATACAAAAAATAAAGAAAACATACAAAAATTAATATATTTTCTGTTGAAAATTGCCTGTTAATGTTTCAAACTGCAAGGGACCTTCAAAGACATTGTATGGAAATTCTTAATTTTGCAGAGGAGGCATCAGGCTGAGAAGATAAAGGAAGCCATCCAAGGCCCAGCCACTAACTAGGGAGGACTTGAAAGCAGGATCCAGTCTTGCAGCAGGCATTACTGCATTTGGTTAGAGAGGCAAAGTTGTCACCTCTGTGTCTTTTTTTCCTCTTTCTTAGAGCTCACCAGAGTTAGGAAACACCCGCTCTCTTCCTTCCCAAATCTATTTATGCTTCAATGTCAGTGGCTGCTGGGTCAGAGCTTCTTTGATCTCTTTCTAAGTATTTCCTGAGTATTTCAACCTGTTGCCCGGTGGGTTTAATGAGCATCACAGATGATCCATTGATGTTTCTGGCTTAGTGCACCATTTCTTATTACAGTGCTTATTATGAAATGCATTTTGGCAAGCACCCTTTCCTCTTAATTTTTAAACCCATGTGTATTCAAAAGGAAATCTAGTCCATGTGTTTTTCACTCACTTGTGCCCAGGTCATTAGAATGTGGTTGGTCAGGGCTCACTGGACCCTGTATCTTGCTCTGGTCTTTTCATGACACATTGCTGATCTTAGCTTCTGCAAGTTGTCACCAACCAGATTGTCTGCTGCTAGCATTCCAACTCCAGCTATTCTAAGTTGGTCTATGACATACTCCCATGCACCTTTTCTTAATTAATCCCACATTTGTGCCGCTGTTTTCCTTGGATGGCTGTGAGACTGAGACAACTTTCAGTACACAATCTTCCTTCTAGAAAGGACATGAAAATAGTAATAGAAATAATAGTTATTAACATTTATTAAGCATTTACTATGTACCAGGCACTATAAAAATTTAAACATATTTAATTCACAATATCCTGATGTGGTGGGTAGGATTATTATTTCCATTTTATCAACTTTCTTTTTGCATTACTGAAGATCAAACCTAGGGCCTTGTGCATGTTAAGGGAGCTATGGTCCCAACTTTATTATTATTAGCATTTTAAAGATTGGGAAGAAGAGGCCAATAAGTATGAAAGTATGCTAATAAGTATGAAACCACAGATGGAAGCCAGTCCGTGTACCACTGAAGCCTGAGCTTGAGACTGGTAAATAGACATCGTAGGAGGTTGATTGCATCCACAATAAACTGTATTTCCTCATATGGGATTTGGTTTTTGGTGAATAGACCTGTCAACAGCCGCTTTCTTGGACAGTGACCTCAGTGTTCTACATGCTAAGATTTGCATTCAATAGACCTAGACTATTTGTAAAAATGCCCATAGAGTCTTTTGGCCAAGAAGGGAGTAGTTGAGGGTGGATCCATTTTCTTGGGATGGATATCTTGCTGTGTAATGCCATCCTGGAGGACATCTCAAGGCCATACATTATTCCAAGCATGCCCCTATTGTGGGGGCTTACTCATGTCTACGTATGTGGCCAAATGGTCTAGGTAGAACCAATCCTGCACCTAGAAGACACACCATATGGACATGCTGAGTTGAATTTTGAAAACCAAAGATCTAATTAGAAGATATAATTATAAAGAAGATTGCTCATTGAGAGAAGAGTCATCTTGTTTGCAAATTGACATAAAGTCTTGTTCTTATAACACTTGCCCATACTCAGTTGCATCTTATGATTCTTTATGAAATCATAAGTTAGGGAGACAGCTATATGTTTCATAAATCAGCTACGCTGCATTTTTGGCTTTTCTCTAAATAGTAATCAAATCCAGACATGTTTGGGGAAAAAGGCACAGCCCAGGCACAGCCATCATCTTCAAACCATACAAAACCAGGTATAGATTCTTATTTCTCTGGTAGTTTCCTGTCCCTATTTAGATAATTCCAGCTGAAGTATAAAGATTCCTCAAAAGACTAGGAATGGGACCACTATTTGACCTGGCTATACCACTCCTTGGTATATATCCAAAGGAGTTTAAATAAGCATACTACAGTGATGCAGCTACAACAATGTTTATAGCAGCTCAATTCACAGTAGTCAAGCTATGGAACCAATCAATGTGCCCTTCAATAGATGAATGGATAAAGAAAATTATACACACACACACACACACAATGGAATGTTATTCAGCCATAAAGAAGAATGAAATTATGATATTTCCTGGTAAATGGATAGAACTGGAGAATATCATGCTAAGTGAAATAAACCAATCCTCAAAAGCCAAAGGCCAAATGTTGTCTCTGATATGCAGATGCTAACACACAAGGGGGTGGGGGAAGTATAGAGGTTTAGTGGATTAGACAAAGGAGAATAAAGGAAGGGAGGAGAGGTGGGAGTAAGAAAGACAGTAGAAAGGATCAGATATAACTTTCCTATGTTCATATATGAATACACCACCACTGAAACTCCACATTGTGTGCAACCACAAGAATGGATCCTAATTAGAATAAGTTATACACCATGTATTTATAATAGGTCAAAATACACTCTACTGTCATGTATGTCTAAAAAGAATAAAGAAAGATAATCCCAGCTGATCATCTACTGCCTATATTTTGAGTCTCGTATTTCATCTGTCTTTTCTCTAGACTGCAAGTCCTTTAAGACAAGGAACTGTAGTCAATTCACAATTCTATGTTTATCAAGTATTTGTTGAATGAAAAAAGCACCTACACTGTTTCTATGTGATAGCAGAACAAGTAATTTTTTCTTCCAAAGGTGATGGGAGAAGGGTGAGTGGGGACAAGAATCAGGGACAATGGCCTCTGCTTCTCTTGATCCAAACCTTTCAAAGAGGAAAGAAGATTGACACTCATCCTGCTATGTTCCAGGTCAGTGACACTGGGTACTCCAAAGGGATACATTCATTGTTTTCCATCAGGGGACTTAATGTCTCATTGTTCTCATTTTACAGATGAGAAAACTGAGGACCAGTAAAGAATGTGTCCAAACTCACACATCTTAGTAATTGAGCCTTAATCAAGCCTTAATCTGTATTACTCTAAACTGGGCTTTTATCAACCAGATCAAAATTGATCTGAAAACTAAGTCCAGTAACCTCATAAATGAACCACATCTGATCCAGGCACCTCGCCATTCTTTCTTCAATATTCTTTGCCAAAACATTCATTCAATCTATCTCTGTAGCAAGCTAGGCTCCAGCCAAGCTCAGAGCTTGCCAATCTGTCCTAGAGATCTGGTATCCTTTTTGTAACTTTTCTGATCCAATAATGTCTATTTTATTTTCCTGGACCCGGTAGGAAGTTTTTACTAAAGTTCTTATCTATAAGACACATTTCCCATTTTCCCAGGTATTGATACTTTAGATCAGACAAGCTAATGCAAATACCCAGGGTGCAAAGAGAAAAGAGGATTTTCTACATCAGTATTTGAAGCTTTCAGAATTTTAGATCCAGCTGCTCAGGCAAATGGGGCAACTTGAGCCTTCTAAGATTTGACCCAATTCCTAGAAGAGCCAAAGTAAATGAGTGAGGAAAACAGAAATTCAAGGAAAACTAGTATAAAACAGGAGCTGACATTCAGTTCCATTTATTCTGAAATTCAGTCACATTCCTAAGCACTTCCTGGGTGCCTAGTATTGAACACAGAAATAAGTAAGGCATAGCTCTTGTTGGTGAGCTCACCATCTAGCCAGGAAAAAAAGGCCCAACTGACTATGATGATTATGGTAACATGAACTATCTGAATGGAATAAGAAAAAAGCAGTGAATTTGTATTGGGGGGTCCTAGGGAATTTCCCTAGGAATTTCTAGGGCATCTAAATAGAGTTTTGAAGGTAAAATAGAAGTTCATCAGACTGAAAGGTAGAGTTCCTCTAGTCAGAGAAGATAGCATTTCCAAAGTCTTGGAAGCAGAAATGAGCAAACAAAAAGAAAGTCTATGGGGTGTTTAGGGGTCTGGTGATGACTCTTTAAGACCATCTGAGTGCACATGTAGGGTGTGTACGCGTCTGTGAGGAATCAGTGTCTTCTTCCATCTTACAACCACAGAGAGACATTTAGGGTTCATTACCAGCAATTCTTTCCCTCTTGCATTCTTGACCTCTTTCTTAAAGAATGAATCAAGTCTAACACTACTGCATGCATGTGAATATATATTAAGGAAAGCATAACACAGGACGGGAAGGATCTTAAAAATGTCATGGCACTGACTGACCATTTTTATTTGATATATGAAATAACATAAATCCACTGTTCTCATAAATTTAGAGACAAGTCTAATTCAGGACCTGTTTACAAGGACTATTTGATTTGGTGAACAAAGCATTCTCATTTGCTCTGGGGATCTTTTTACAGCTGCATCATTAGGTTCTTTTGTCATGGATTTGGTGGTCTAAGTCCTTGGTGGGTTGGGATATGCAACACGACTTCAAAGTCGACTCATGTGCTTTGCCTGGGGTGTCTGACAATGCTGTCTGGCAACCCCTGGAGCAAGCTGGCATCAACCTGCTGCAAATTTCCATGCTCACAACCTCATCCTCCTGCATTAGGCTTTTGGTGAAACTTGAGATCATGTATGTAGAGATGCTGGTGGATTCTGCTAAGATTGGCCAAGTTTTCCTGAGGTTAAAAGGATGCTAAATTCAAGATTGGCTGCTGTTTCTAGGAGGTGAGCCCTGTGTGATGAATATTCCCTGTTCTGGACTTCAGAAGACTGAAGTCTTGTCTTAAATGGAAGCTTGCTCATGACTGTTCTTGTTAGAAGGTATCTATGCTTGTGGCCAATCCTGGGAGTTGCTACATCTTATCATCCCAAGACTCTATTTCCAAGTTCCCTTCAGTCCAGATTAGCCAGTGAAATGTTATAGGGTAAATAAAGTCTCTGTTGGGAGAATCATCATTTCTCTCCTTTTCCCATTCTTCCTCTTTCTTTCCTGGAATGGTAACCTGATGGTTGGTGCTCTAGCAGTCATCTTGGATAATAAACACAGACTTTCTTGTGGAAATCAGGCACAAAGGATGGAGAAAAAGATAAAAAGAGCCTGCATCCCTGTTGGCATGGAAAACCTGCATCCTAGCCTGACCTGCTTACGTCTGTACTTCATATTATGTAAGAAACAAATAAACCCTTGTGTAAACCTATCATTTGTATTTTCTATTATATAAAGCTGAAAATTATTCCTAATGGAAGCAGTTTGTTCCCTTCTACCATAGATCAGCTTTCCCCAAACAGCAGGGAGCAAAACTGCCCGCAACTCCAGAGAAAATACACAGCAATGACAGCAAGCCAGGTTCTGGAGCCAGGCTGGCAGAAGGAGAATCTTGACCCCATCATCCACAGCCTGTGACAGTGAGCTAATGATCCAACTGTCTCAAGTCTCAGTTTCCCCCAGTCTTCGGTAGGATGATAATAGCACTCACCTTCTAGGATGACTGCAAAGATCCAGTTAAAAGAGGTGACCTATGCCAAGTGTTTTGACATGACTTGTACTCAATAATCACTCAGCAAGTATTAGTTATTGTTTTTTTAAAAACTTTAGCTCTATGAACCCAAAGACACCAGTAGAGAAATCCCATGGAGGGACTGGGGTAGTTCCATACTGAGAAAAGTTCCCCGTGGCCAGAGATGGACCTTGCCTGGTCACACGCCCTTGTTGGTGGTGCCAGTGGTGAGAAGTGATGAGTGTTACCAGAGAGGGCCAGGGAGGTGAGGGCTGGGCAAGCCAACACGAACGCTCCCCCATGCCCACGGTTTGCCTCTGGAGGATCCCCAAACTTACATGTCTGCTAAGCTCTCAGCCACTTGGTGTAACTATGATTTAGGGAGTCGTTATCAACGGTGCTCTCCTTAGTCCTCCCGGCCTTCATTCCATCCTATCCGGCTCACACCATGTCTAGGTCTCATTCTCCCTCTGCACTGAGGCAGCTCCTGGAAGGACCTGCAAATTGTGATCCCGGGCCCTCCTCTCCCATGACTGCACAGAGCATTGTGTCTATGCAAAGACAGGGCAGCAGCCACATTCAGGGGGAAAAAGCAGCGATGTCTACAGATTGCATCAAACAGCCACATTCAGGGGGAAAAAGCAGCGATGGCTACACTGCCAACAAAGGGCCTATTGCAGAAGCACAAAACAATCCAGAAACTGGGCAGCTGCCTGGTGTGTGCCATTGTGTTGTAAAGCTCTCCAGCTCCTCAGTGCCCTGTGTGTGTGTGTGTGTGTGTGTGTGTGTGTGTACATACACGCATACAAGCATACATGTCTGCAATGCTTAGGAAACACAGACTTGGACTTGCTTTCCTTAAGCTCCTATTTTCCCACAGACACGCACAACAGATACCAGACTTTTCCAGGGCTCCAGGTCCTGTCTGCCAAGGGCTTATCAGCCCTTCCTCAGGGGCCTGGGTGTGACTTCTGCAAAGGTTGTCTTTCTACAGAATCATAACACTGGCCTCTCATTTTTATTTTATTGAACTAACTCTCCTAGGAACCTATTTGCATCCAAAGAGATGATGTTGAAAATATTCAATAAGCCAATTTGGTTGTTATATCTTGACAACCGAGACATTTCCCAAAGAGGTTATGTCTGTTTTTGGTGATCTTAGTGTCTTAAAGCAGAAATCTACTGGGTCGGTCTGACAGTGTGGGAAAGTTGTGATCATGGTTAAGGCCACCTGGGGGGACTCTGGGGTTGGCAGAGTGATGGGACTCCGGGGAAAAATGAAGCTCATCATCCATCCAATCCCCAAAGCACTAGTGTTGTTTTAGTCTAAGCAGAGGAGTAAAAGTGGGGCTTTTGAGATGAGGAGCCATTCTCTTAAGTGAAAAATAGCAATTAAACTCATCTATAGGCTCATTTTGTCAAGCTCTTTCCTCCGTTCTCACCAACCAGGCTAGGGGTCATGGTCACAGGTGATTCTTTTTAAAAATTTTTTTTATTTGTTCTTTTTAGTTATACATGACGGTAGAATGTATTTTGACATATCATACATACATAGAGTATAACTTCCCATTTTGGGGTCACAGGTGATTCTAAGGCTCTTTGCCCTCCCCAGGATAAGTCCCCAGAGAAGAGAGATGTTCCAGGAGACAGTATGGCTTCCCCCAGATAAGAATGTCTTCCAGGTTACTGATCCATGGTCAGAGCCATCTGTGGTTAAGTTCTTGGGACCCACTGTCTTGCTAGATGCATGACTGCCAAGGACAAAGGTCAGAGTCCAATGCAGAAGACATGTTGAAAGGACAAAGAAGCTTTCCTCTCCTTCTCCAAAGCCACATTTAGGGTTCCAGATCCAACTAGCTCAAGGCATTGCTGACCTAACCTGTGATCTCAGAGCCCACAGAACTGCAGAACGCATTCATTCCGAGCCTCCTCCTTTCTCCAGTGAGCAGGTTAGTGGAAAGGAAGGAAACCACGTTCCACCAGGGGTCCACCTTTTGCTTGCCCCTCTACGTGTCTTATTTCACCTAAAATCCTCACAGCAAGTGAGAAAGAAATGATTATTTTCCAGATGTGAAATTCCACTTCAGAGAGGATAAGGTTGTGCCTGAGGTCACACAGCTGGTAAGTGACACACTCAGATTCAAAAACCACATCTGACTCCAGTGCTTGAGCCAGCTGCTCTGTGCTAGTGATTCTCCAAGCAGAATCAGCATCACCTGAAATGAGCTATAAACACACATCACCAGGTTTCGCCCCAGACCCACTGAATCAGGACCTCAAAGGTGGAACCCAGAAATCTGACTTTCCACAAGCCCCCCAGGTGACTCAATGCACACTCTGCCACACTTTGTCTTGACTTTCTCTTCCCATGCCCAGACTGGAAGGCCACTTTCTGATTAGGCAACCATGGTTAAATTGATGTCTTTGAATTTCTTTTATTATTTGGCACTGGGGATTGAACCTAGGGGTGCTTAACCACTGAGCCAATCCACAATCCTTTTTAAATATTGTATTTAGAGTCAGGGTCTCATCGAGTTGCTGAGGCTGCCTTTGAACTTGTGATCCTCCTGCCTCAGCTTTGTAAACTGCTGGGATTACAAACATGGGCCACCGCACTGTCCCAATGTCTTTGAGTGTCTATGTCCTCATTAGTGAAAGAAGAATATATCAGGGTTGTTGCTGGGATTAGAGATTAAATGAGTGAATGTGTGTTGACCACTTGGTATATATAGAATGCAGCAAAGAGAAAATGCTCAATAAACCCTTGCTTCTACTAGAACTACTATTATTCCTTTTTCTGTGGTCTTTTTCCACACTAGCATTAAATCCAGCCATCAGAAGGAGGAAAAACAGCAGTATTTTTAGGCACTGAGAATCTAGATAATGATGCCAACTCTGAGCCCCAGTTCCCTACTCTCCTAATGGAGACAATCAGTGCTGGCTCGGTGGACAATTGTGAGGAGTGATGGAAGTCAAGCACATTAGGACACGGTGTGGAATACAGTAAGGACTCAATCACCATCAGCTATGATCAGAGTGCTATTCACAGGAAACTACTTGTCCACTTTTTTTTTTTCAGCTATGACATAATTGTGCAGGAAGTGGTAAAAACAAGTTAGATCTTTGGACAAGCAGCATCCTCAGCATGAGGGCTTCTCTGTCCTGCCCAAGTGGGAGGCCATTTCTCCTTAGCATGTCAGTGCACTGCCTTCTCATGTCTCTTATATTCCGGGTGGGAATTAGTGTTCTACAAGGTCTGTTAATAGAGGACTGCTTGGTCTCCAGTTGTAAGTTATACCTGCAGCAGGCAGAATAATGGCCTCCCAAAGACATCCACATCCCAATCCCTGGGGTCTGTGGACATGTTGATGGATCTACATGGTAGAGGGAGAGTTAAGGTTGCTAATCAGATTATCCTGGATTCCATGGCTGGGCCCATTATAATCATCAAAACCTTTAATATGAAAGAGGGAATCAGAAGAGAGAACCAGTGTTCTCTCAGAATGGCTCAGCCTGATAGGGCTGGCTTTGAAGATGGAGAAAGAGGGCAAGAGTCAAGGAATGTACAGCCTCCAGAAGCTGGGAAAGTCAAGGAAACAGGATCTTCCTCAGAGCTTCAAAGATGTGTAGCTTTGCTCAACCTTGATTTTAAACCCAGTGAGACCCACTTTGGATTTCTGGCCTCCAGAATTGTAAAATAATCAACTTGGATTTTTTTCAAATCATTAAGTCATGGTCATTTGTTATAGCAGCCACAAGACACTAATACACTATCCCCGACCCCACTATTACAACCAACTTAGAACTGGCTTTTTTTCATTATTTAGCCTCACTCTTCATTCTCTTCTTCCTATCAACAACACTCTAGCTACCTAGGGTAGGGTGCTAGTGCATTGAAAACATTTTTCCACTATGCAATTATGATCTGAGAATGACCTCATAGACAAGGGCATAAAAGTTATCAACTCAAGGTCCAAGGCATATCTCAGGATATGGACATAAGTGCCATATCCTGAGATCTGGGCCAAGGAGCTGTTTGCATGTAGGCTTTGAACTCGGCCTTTGCTCACTCACCAGGGAGGTGAGTTATTCCAGCACTCCTTCCCTGCAGGCCCATCTGCCTGCATCCTGTTGGGCAGGAACCAGTCAAAGGGGATATGGGCTCTCCTTTATGCCAGCTTGAGGGAGACCAAATATGGCTCTGTCAGCAAGTGGAAGATCAAAGAGTCATCACTCCCCAACTCCAGCAGAGCAGCTCTGGAGAAGGGGGCCCACTTAGTACCTTTTTCCTTCTATGAGGACTATGATGACGGGCTCCTTACACCCCTCTACTTTGGCCTCTTAGACTTTGAGAACTTGATTTCTGGAGTTTTCTAAATAACTAGAAGAATCCAAAGTTTCCAACAAATGAAAACAATAAACACTTGAGATGGAAATGCTAATTACCCCGATTTGACCATTGCACAATGTAAACCTGTTTGGAAATGTCATGCTGCACTCCATAAATATGTTCGAAGCTTATGTCAATGAACCAAAAAGTTATAGACATATCCAAACATGCTTTAAAAATTGTAGTGTATTTATGTGTATTAATGTGTTACATTAAATACATTTAGCTCATGGAAAAGCAATGCAATATAATGATTCACAAGAAATTAAGGATTTATGAAAATATTAAGTCAAACTGCATAGAGGCATGCCTGACCGCTGACTGTGTAGACATTCAACCCAGATTGAGCATTGTCTTTGAATCCTGCCAACTCTTTATGACTCTGTGGTCTGGGATTTGGAGATAGAGTTAAGGCTGTAAATATGAAGCTCCCTGTGGACAGGAAGCCTCAGCCAAGTGACCTCCTGTCCCACACCCTCTCCACCCCAGCTCTGCCATCACCTTTCCTCACAGCTTGAAATGCTGTCAAACTTCCTTTCCCCAGCAGGAATGACAGTGAGTAATTTAGTGACAGACTCTTATGATGAGCTATCAGAGGCTGTGAGATGCATGTCACACCTAGGAAAGGAGGGAGAGGCTGAGATGCATTGATGACCTGCATGTGGGAGACTCCAGACATGGAGTCTCTCCAGATGGACATTAAATTCAGGAAACAGTTTACACTAGGAATCTAAGCTTGCAAAAAGCATAAGTCTGAAGTGGAAGTAATGAAGTATTCAAGTGTAGTTTTAGTTCCTGCATACAGATTAATTGCTGGAGAACAATCTAGTGTCAGTGGGGAAGGAAAGGCAACACATTTCTGTGGGTTCCCTTGCTTTGGGAAAACCTAATATTGAGGAGGTATGTGAAGTCTATGGATCTATTGACCCTGAGATGGTTAGGTACCCATCATGGGATTGTGGTCTGTTTTTCAAGTTGGCTTAAGAGTATTGGTATTTTACTAAAAGGACTAACATGAAATTGAGAAGCATTTCCCTTGTCTCATCCACCACAAAGCTGGCTCACTAAACATTTTTATTAGCATGGGAAAACATGTAATAATACTAGAAAATGGTCAGTTTCAGTGTGGGAGGCACCCTCTGGTCTAAAATGTTTATGATGTTCTTTTCCAATTGCACAAACTGTAGGAAACTAATTTTACACTGCAGAGCTATTTCTGCATAAGAGAACTGAGCAGCTACTCCTTTATTTTTTAATGGAGAGGAAGTTATACATAAAGGAAACCCCAGTTCTAAGTACAATGAGCTGATGGCAGTGTTGGAAACACTCAATCCCTTCCTCCCTTCCTCCCTCTCTCCCTTCTTCTTCTTCTTCCCTCCTCCTCCTTTGTTTTTTGGTGGTGAGGCTCAGGTCAGACTTATAGTCCAAGCCCCTTTAAGTCATTTGCTGGAGAGGAACATAACATGTGCTACATGGAAATTCAGGCAGAGCACTTCAGAATCATCAAGAGAGCTCTTAAGATATTCCTGTATTCACCTTCAGAAATTTTTATTTAATTGATCTGGGAGGTGGCCTGAGCACCACAATTTATAAAACTCAAAACAAGACGTTCTAATGTGAAGTTGAGTTTGAGTAAAAATCAATGCTTGTTTGCTCAAATAATTGGTTTGATTTGTTTTCCTATTAAGTAAATTAAAAAGTAAAATAAAAGGTCACATTAGGGATTTTGGATAGATATGGCCTAAAAGTGATATTTATCTATTGGTAGATGCTGCAGTCCAGCTGGGCAGAATAACTGGGAGATGACAAGCAACTTGAAGGTTGAAGCAGGAACTGCTTTATTGCGGGGAAACTCAGCAGGAACTGAGCGGGAACTCAAGGTAGCGGGCACCCAAGGTAGCAGGAGCCGCTTTATTGCAAAACAGCAGAGGTATATATACCTAACTGATTACACACAGCTTGACTCAATTAGCATCATCCAGTTACAGCAATCAGCCAATAAGGAATCCCTACCATCTTAATGGCTCGGTGGCGTTGCCTCCCAAACCACTCCTCCTGGCAAACTGCCAGGCGCCATCTTGACTTGATTTGTGGTCCCCAACAGGTAGATTTGATTATTATGGCAGGTTTTTAAAAATTCAAAATGAGGCAGAAAGGCAGATTGGTTGGAAATGATATAGTTTTAATCACATTCATTCACGTCCCAAACTTCTATCAGTGTGTCTGCATCAAACTTCCTAACAGAACCCAGGCAGGGCTTTAGTGGAGGCTGATGAAGGTCCTGGACTGTGAAGATTACCTGCACAGCACAAATTCAATCACAGACCTAACACGCCACTGGCCCACCGGCCCACTACGGAGGGTGAAGTCAACTCCTTGGAGCGTAGCCAGCAGACAATTTTTGGCACAGTTCCTGGATCATCAACAGGATGCTATTCTTGACATCTGGAACACCCATCTGAGATGTGAGCAAATAGTTTTGAAATGAAGTTAGGTCTCTTGGCCAATTAAAGATTTGTACTTGACAGAAATCCTGTGCAATCCATTAGCTAGCCACGGCGTCTCCAGCAGGTATGAATTCCTAGTGATTCTGGGGGCACTGATTGTTGGGTGATCAGCCTGGAAGCAGAAAGGTGATGTGGCCTGAGTTCTAGCTGGGGATGGTTGGAGAACAATGGGAGTATAGGGGATCAACCGCTGTTAGCAATTGTGAGGGGTGCCTTTGCGGGAACAGAACCCAGGCCTGGTGCTCTGCCCTTTGTTCCTGTCATATATGTGGCAGGCCATGCCCATTTTAGTGTTATTGGTTGTTACAGAAACAGGGAACATCACCCACAACTGGGAGGCTTCAGAACATTACAAACACATGTTCATACACTTTCACTTGATCAGGGTTTCTGAGCCTTAGCACCATTGACTGGATGTTGGACTGGATCATTCTTTGTTGTAAGAGGTTATTCTATGAGTTGGGACCAAAACGTCTCTAACATTGTCTATTTTCTTTCAGGGGTGGGAGTGGGGTGGAGATTGGAGGCTAAAATCACCCCGTTGAGAAATTGAGAGGTCCTCTTAATTTCCTAATATAAGAAAAATAAGATTTTCTACACAAAGACAGGATGGTGTTCAAAAGCTACTTCCTAAGTGTCATTCATGGCAAATGAACCTACCTTTTCTTTATTGTCATGCCCAGCAACTTTGACCTTTTAATCATCTTCATGTGCTTTATGGTGCTAAACCCAAAGCTGGGTTTCCATAGCAGGTGCACAGTAATATTTGTTGAATTGGTAAAAAAAAAAAAAAAAGATCCTCTCTTCCCAGCTTCTGTCCATGTTGTCTGGGGGTTTCCTGGGAATTCAATGCATGGCCTGGCCTACGCCAATCAGACCAACCCACTTCTCTGGACATCATCACCACCTATACCAGTTTTATGAAAGTGAATCACAGGTCTTGTTGAGAATTTGGTTCAAACATACTCAGCTTAGCTTTTTGATGTTTTTCCTGCCTGTTGGAGTCCCCCAGAAATCCTGGTGGCCATGTTATGAGGACAGTCTGCTCAAATTCACTCAGTAGAGTTGGCACAGAGCTGAAAGGTATAAAGAGGGGACTCAGATGCTGACTTGTGTCCCTAGGTCCAGTGGCATTTCATAGTGATGAGTCTGGCTACATCTGCCTCTGGATTCTTCAGTTGCTTGAGCCAACATATTCCTTCAGTTTGTCTGCTTCCATCTTTATAGATTTTTTGTTTAACAGGGCTTTCTATCATTTGAGATCAAATGAGTTTTCATGTGGACACACCTCCATGTGAATGCTGGCCTGTTGTGTGTGTAACAGGACCCAAGATCACTAAGTGCAAATGCCAATTTAGGATTATAGAATCTAGGCATCAAGCGCACCTCAGAAGTAATTGTGTGGCCATCCCCTGCTGACAGGGCCCCTCTACTGCATCCTTCTCAGAAGGACCCTGGGCCCCTGCTCAAATGGGTAGAGATGGTTAGAACTTTCCCAAATCTCTGAATTCCTCTGAAAGTCTGCTCTGGCAGACTGTTAATGAATTCTACTTTTATCAAGTCAAACCTGTATCCAAGAAGCTTCCATGCCAAACCCAATTCTAGAGCTAAATAGAATAACAAATGTTTGTTTGTTTTCTTCATCTTCATTAAGATGAAGAAAAAAAGGGACCAAAACCAGACACAGTGTGTCTAACACTGTGTCTGGTTTTGGTCTGTTTTTTTTTTCATCTTAATGGATCTCAAGTGCTTTAGGGACTTCTGAAAAATCATGGTCTACATCTTTGTGACTGTAGAGGAAAGCCTTTGGAGTGACATACCCAAGCTTGAGATTCATTTTCATAGCTGCTTAGTGTGGCTTTAGGAAAGCTCCTCAGCGTTTGTGTTTTCATCTGGCAAGTGGAGACCATATTAGTGCTCTTGTTGGTCGTGGTGAACATGCCACAGAGTGATGCTTAAAATGTGTCTTAGCTCTTGACTCAGTACCTGGATCATCTATGTGCTGTGTTCCATAAATTATCCGTCATCTCTTTCATCTTCTTGCTATCCTTGGGAACACAACTTCATAGAATTCTCTTAAAATATGGTGTCCAGAATTCAGCACAGTATTCCAGATGGGAGCTGGCCATTCTGATATTTTGACGTCTCTGGTTGATTTGAGTCTTTCCTCAGTTGTGTTAGTCCTCTAAATTGGCACAGGTGGTCCTAACAATAGCATTGTCAGGGTCATACAGAGTGCAAATTGAATGCAGCTGTTTTTTTTTTCTCTTCTTGCCATGTTGTGGATAGAAATCCACATCACTGAAATTCGATGTTTGCCCAGAGACGTCAACAGAGGTCCAGTCTCTGAGCTCCCGGCTGCCTGAAATCAAGGCTGCATCTGAGGCTGTTTTTCTTTCCATAGCATAGCCTGCTGGCCTGAGGGAGGAGGAAGCTAATGTTTCCATTGGCAGGTTGGAACTCCAAAGAACGAAGCAAAACGATTGTGTGATAGGGGACAGCCAGGAAAACAAGCACAGGACGGTACTCTCTGGCCACATGGGGACTGTCAAGGCTAAAGCGTGTTCTTTAATGTCCAGCCAGTGTTTGTAGTTTGTGAATAAACTTGTTAAAAGTGTGCACTGACTGATTGCATCTTGTCCTGTGGGGGATGCTTTTCTGGTTATTCACACATGGCACATACATCCCTTCAACAGTCAGCAAGAAAACTGTTCGGTACCTGACATCTACTACGCACCGTTATAATAGTAAAAGTACAAGAAGAAGTAATAAGATCTTCTGCTGTGGAGCAACTAAAGCTCTTGTATGCTTCTCCTCATTTTAAGGATTAGGCTTCATGCTTAGAGATTAGTCATGTGTCCAAGGTCATGTAGCTTAAGCAGCAGGGTCATCTGAGTCTAGCACACTACAGTTTACTCTCATATCTACGAGCCCTGTGCTGTCCATGATTATGTCCAGACAGGCAAAGGACTCCCAATGGCAGCTCTTCCCTTGCAGACTCAGCCCAACACTGAGAGGTCCATCCTCAGCCCTGGGAGGGTCTTTAAGTTCAGTCTTAGGACCCTTCTAACATGACCTTGCCCATTCTCCTTCAAGGGCCTTCTCCTTTGCTTTAGTCTCGCTCTCTGCCATTCCCATGGGTCCCTTGTCTATATCTTAGCCATTTCCTCTTTCTCCACGTAAGATAGGGACATCGAGCTCCCTTTTATTGTGCCAGCCCTTCTTTCCTTGCCCCATACCTTGATGGTCCCCCATAAATACGCAGTCCCATCTCCAGGAACTCCAGGCAGGAAAAACTCCAGTCCAGGGAGCAGAGAGACAGGGGCTGAGTCACAGGGCACATAGCCACGGCCCTCAAGAAGCTTTGAGTCTTCTCAGGGCATGTGATCATCCAGTTTTACTGGGTTTCCATCCTGAGAATGGAGCCAGCCGGGGCAGAGGGGAAAGAGAGGGTGTCAGAGGACAGAAGAGAAGGAGAGAGGGGAGAGAGAAAGAAGGAAGCAAAGGAGTCACGAGGAGGAGCAAAAATGAGTCTGGCTCAGTGACCTCAGTGGCATGTTAAAACAATTTGATGTGTTTGTGAATAATTAGCCATTTGTTACGGCAGGAACGAGAGAACAGGTCTGCAGGTGCTACTTGGGTTCCCCGCTGCAGAGGGACTATTGAAGTATCAGTTACTGCGAGCTGAAGAAAAATAGCACATGAAGAGAAATTCCCAGTTTGCAGCAAGGCTCGGGCTTTTCCAGCTCACCAGTTTAAATTTCTCTCCAGGGGCTCTCCGGTCTCCCCCAAAACTTGTAATAAAAATAAAGTGCTTAAAAGATGTATTTGAATTTCCTGTCAATTAAAACATTTGTTAGTTTAAAGTACTTAGAGTCGAGGCTAAAGGGAGCTGTATTTTCTTTCTGAGCACTTTTAATGGTGGTGGAATTAAATTATATTCTATGCTGTTTTTGTGCTTATGGAGTCTATTTAATGCACTTGAAGGATTTGAAGGTTTGTAGAGGACTGTGACATCCCTGACATGGATGGGACAGATGGGAGGAGATATGATTAATACCTATAAGGGTTCAGTATTCATGATGGAAATTTGGAAAACAGAATCAGATTTCTTCCTCTTTAAATGATAGAAAAAATAAATACAACATCATGCAGTATTAAATGAGACAGTACTCATTCCTCCTTCTGTTCTAAATGCAAACTGTACTTCCCCAGGAAAGTCTTCTCTCAACTCTCTGGGTAATTTAAGCAGCTTGTTTTCATGGTACTTTGTAATTTTCTATGATAGCAATGATCACAGTTTATAAAAACATACACTCTTATATTTTATATATATAGTATATATATATAGTATTTATATATGTAATTTAATTATATTATAATCATGTGTGTGTGTGTGTGTGTGTGTGTGTGTGTGTGTGTGTGTATGATTTAACAACATCCACCCCTCTCTGGCTCACCAAACTATAAGCTCCATTAGGTCAAGACTGGGTCTGTTCTGCCTACTATTCTCCAGCATCTCACATACATTCCCCATATGTAATAGGAACTCAATTTTGGCATGAAAAGCTACAGGAGCCTGTTGGGAGTTTGGAGAAAGGGCATCTCCAGGCTGCTGAGGAAGTTTGATGATTAAAGCTGGCTTCAACCAGGCTCCTTTGTAAGCAGTCCAGCAGAACTTCCTCTCAGGTCCTAACACCAAGAAAGCCTGAGTTTCTACTAAAGAACTGAGCTGTTTTATGCTTATGGAGTCTCTGAGTCTTAAGTATCAAGATATTTTTCTCTTTGTTTTGGCTGCTAAGAAGCTTAGAGATGGTTTTCTTACTATTTCTAGCAATTGCTTTGCATTTTAATGTACTATGTATTCACATTTCCCCTAATTTCTAATATTTTCCTAGTCTCAATCGACTCATTGACTTTTCTACACTTATTTTATACTTTAATGCTATTGTATTATACCTCTTTAAAAGTTGAGGTTTGGTATAAATGATTACTGATGATGAAATGCATACATGGCAAAATTTATATAATATCAATGCTTCAGAATGGGTGTTGGCATAAGAAACTAATTTTCTTAATATAGACACCGGGTGTCAGGGACCATATCTGACAGTTAAGATTCTAACAAGGAGCAAAACTTAATATAAGAGACAAACTTTCTACCACCTTGCTTTGAATCCTGAGACATCATCATAAGGAATATTCAAATCTTGCAAAAATTTTGATTAAGAAAATTGACTTTAACTTCCTCCTATACACCTAAGGCTTTGATCTCATGTCACCAACTCATCTGCTGCCTATGACTGACATGCCATATATTGATCTAATTGGGGGAGCCATGTTGATATTAAGTTTTAATTACACTGACATAAAATTTGTTGCTATATTCTCCCAAGGGAAAGTATTAAAGGAATTAATATCCAACTATTCTTTGTCACCTCCCCTTGAGTCCCAAATGAAAACAATAATTTGAAAGCTTATGTTCTCCCCAACCAAGTAACCACAGTTTACTCCCACTGTATGATTCCATAATTGAATTATTTTGAAGAGAAATTCAATAAAACATATTCTATGGTATTGTTTCTGTATTTTACTATATTAAGCCATTCCAGATGGTGACTGAACAACATATTTTTGAAGAGTCTTTTATTTATTTTCTCCAGCTTAATAGTCATATTGAAAAGTTTCTGGAACATCTTAAATGGTTGCCTCCTTTTAGCATTTCACTCAGTAATTGTTTACTGAGACCACTCCTAGTCATTCTATTTTGGTTAAAAGATCCAGCAAATATCAATGCACTCCTAAGGAAAATGTGAATGCTCATTTAAACTATTATTTTGAAAATCATGGAGGAAGAATTATGGCAAGGATTGGAAAATTACCAAAGAGCCACAACTATAGCCAGATCTACAGATTGTTTGAAAGTCAGTGAAAATTTAGACAGGCCCTCTGAACATGGAATACCAACAGGGTGATCACGGAAGTGTCACTTATTCTCAAATTCTTTAAAATGGTGTATTCAAGAAGAGCCACATACTCATCCTAATGTACACATCGGTCATGGGGTCTTTGGGACATTAGGCAGATCACCAGGGCCCTATTTGTATGAGGTTTCCACAGGGATCCTGGAAATACACTGAAGAGATGGCACTGTAAGTTTGAAATTAATGCTCTCAAACAAAGAGAAATTCCCTTCCTCAGGTAATGAGGAACAATCTTGGAGGTTTAAGGAATTCTTAAGAATACAAGAGCATTACATGTGAATGCCTTTTTGAGGCTAGTTCCTAGTCCAT
Source organism: Marmota flaviventris (assembly GCF_047511675.1). Taxonomy (NCBI): domain Eukaryota; kingdom Metazoa; phylum Chordata; class Mammalia; order Rodentia; family Sciuridae; genus Marmota; species Marmota flaviventris. The sequence continues at coordinate 39,955,589 of NC_092504.1, forward strand.
GGAAAGGGACTTTGTGGGGTCATAAAACAGGCTCTGGCTTAGTTCCCTAACAACGTGTCTCAAGACTGAAGGCTGAAAAAATTGGGACTCTAACATTTTGAAACTCAGGCATAAATATGTCCACTGGTTTGGGCACCCAGCATGTCAGCCTATATTTGCAGTCTGATCCTTCACAAAGAAGCCACTTACCTCCACCCCAGTGTTACAGCCTGTGAATTCTCTGTCTAAATTTTCCAAGTAAATCATCTTCCTACTGTTCACGGAATGTCCCTTGCAATATTCTGCCTTCAGAATGACACAGAGAAACTCAGAAATGGGAACATTTGGATCTGGGGCTTTGGGAGGAAAGTGAAGCTGAAAGTTGATTGATGGAAGTGACAGCTCATGTGGCTTGAGAAGAGACACTGTGGGTGTCCTGCTGTCAGTTAGCACGCATGACCTGGAGCCAGGCTGCTTCGGCTTTGTGTCCTGTCTCTGACACTTCCTAGCTATGTATCCTCTGGCAAGTTATTCATCTCTCAGTTTCCTCATCTGAAAAACCTGGGGCAACAATAGTGCCTACCTTGAAGGATTGTTAATATTCAAAAGTACCTGATAACAATACTGGGCAGAGCACCACATACTTGTTGATTAAATAGGTAACATGCTGTAAAAAGGTGAAAAGTGTTGAAATGTATTAAAGAATCTTCTATCAGCCATAGGAACAGTGGTTTGAAGACAGGAGAGGAAAAAAGGCATGAGAACAAGTCGGAAATGGTAACCCTCAAACTTGAAGCATGGCACTTAGATTCCAGTGGCAGCTTCACAGAGAAGCGACTCTACTGGACCTTGTGAAAAAACAATAGGCAGAATGTGGTGATGGATTGGTTTTGGGAGATGAAGTTGGAAATCAACTGCTCTAAGCTTATAATCTTGAGGGATTACATAGATGATGGTACTGTTGACAACAATGAAGACATTTGGAAAGAGATGCCTATTTCAGCAGGAAAGACAGGAAGCGGAGGCCATGTCAATATGGAAGAAACTAATGGGCCAAGAGAGTGAAGCTCACCATGGCCCCGTGCATTTGACTGATGGGCTGCAGCTGAATCAATTTTAATGCTTCATTAGGATGTCTAAGGTGTCTGGGATGTCCCCCGTCATGGTCTGTTGGTTCTGCCACCTATAAACACACTCCTCAGTTTAGGTTAGGTTTGTTATTGGGGTCTTGCTTCATTCTAGAGGCAGGTCATATGTGGATAATCTTGGAGAACAAAAAGATATATTGTGCTCTGACATATATTATATATGATACAACATAAAAGTTTAAATCAATGTGTTTTTCCATCAGAAAATAGAACTTGGCTGAAAGACCTGATGGTTTCATTTTTATTTGTATCATCTTACATCATGAGAGAAAAATTTTAGCCAATACTTACATAGTGGTTGCCAGGGATTGTTCTAAGCTCATCATCAAAACAACCCTACAAGGAAGGTAATATTGTTATCTCTGTGTTAAGGAAGAAGAAATTGAGTCACAGAGGTGGCTAGTGGTCTTTGGTTGAATTCAGTAGAATCTGGAGACAAGGAATGATGTGAGTGGTGTTTTAAGGAAGTTCTCCCAGGGGCAAAAAGGTAATGGAGGTGGGCGTGGGCAGAAGGGATCCTGGAGGATGTCAAGCAAGGGGACAAGGGAAGCAAGGTACTGCAGAAGGGAGCATCGAATCCTGCAGGGGAACTCTGGAGTGAAAGTCAGACCTCAAAGTCACCCCAGTCCAAGCTAGGGAAGCTGCTTTTCTATTCCCATGTCTCAAAGTCATTAGTCAAGAGCTGCCTGCCTTGGGGGGGATGTGCCTTTGTCTCTGCACCTGTTGGCAACATGGCTATAGTTGTTTTAAGGCAGTCCTTCAAAGAAGAGCTGCAGATACTACCTGCTGGATGAAAAAGCACAGCAAAGTGGAGAGATGATTGCAGGAGGCGGATGCTCAAGAAGGCTGGGGAGGGGAGGGCATCTGCAGAGGGGGCACTGTCAGACCCTCTGTGCTTCAGTCCTGGCACTAACCATTACACCGTTGTAAGGGATCAATCTAGCAGAACTGACTTTTTGGGGGGGAGTTGTTATTTAACTGTGTTGATTTGACTCATCTTTGTGTATGCAGATAGGTCAAGGAAATGTAAATCTGTTTCTGAACACACCCACACACATAAGCACACATTCAGACACACTGAGAAAATGCAAAATTGATGCAGCCCAGATGTTAGATGTCATATATCATAAACCAGTGACTCGTGAGTTGAGTGTGTCCTGCAAGGATTCTTGGTTTGGCCCTTTCTGAGCTTTGGGAAGGCTAATAGCCCACATTTTGAAAGTTGGGAGACTTTAAGAACAGTTTAAGATTCATTACTTCTCTGCACATTTCTCATATATCTGGCTTTGGTGGGAGTAGTTGGTACCTCCTGGGCTGGGGCATGTGCGTGTGCCACATGCTTCACTGTCCCTGGTTGTCACTCTTCTTTGTCATCTCTCTGGCTCCTGTGGATGTTTAAATTTACCACTCCTATTATGTACAATTTCTTTTACAAAAAAAATTATTGGTGTGTTATAATTATACATCATGATGGGATTCATTGTGACATATTTATACATGCACATTATATAAGTTTGATCAATTTCAGTTCCCGGCACCTCCCCTTTCCCTCCCCTCCTCTTCCCCTGCTCCATCCCCTTCCTCTACTCTACTGGTTTCTCTTCTCTAATCATGAAATCACTCCCCTTTCCCCCCACTTTTCCTCTTTAGCCTCTCCATATGACAGAACACACACTACCCTTAACTCCCTTAACTTTCTAAGTCTGGCTTATTTTGTTTACACAATTCTCTGGGGTTCTACCCATTTTCCTGCAAATAAATATAATTTCATTCCTTTCATGACTGAATGAAACTGTGTTGTGTATGTATACAATTTTTTTATCCATTCATCTGTTGATGAGTACTTAGCTGGTTGAATCACTTGGCTATTGTGAATTGTACTGCTGCTATCAGCATGGATACACATGGATCTCTAGAGTATGCTGACTTTAATTCTTTAGGATAAATACCAAAGAGTGGTACAGCTGGGTCCTATGGTGTTTCCATTCTTAGTGTTTTGAGGAACCTCCATATGGATCTCCATGGTAATTGTACTAATTTGCAATCCTACCAGTAGTATATAAGTATTTCTTTCCCCCCACATTCTTGACAGTATTTATTATGGATGCCATTCCAACTGGAGTGAGATGAATACCACTGTAGTTTTTATTAGAATATCCCTGATTGCTAAACACATTGAGTATTTCTTCCTATATTTGTTGGCCACGAGTCTATCTTCTTTTGAGAAGTATCTGTTTATATCATTTGTCCATTTCTTGACCACATCCATTCTCGAAACTGACAACTTGTGTCTGATTGTCCTAACTCCTTCCTTGTTTCTATTTCTAGGTTTTTGACTAGGTTTCGACACTCTTTGAGGGGAGATAGAGTGTTAAGTTAATTCAGTCAATGTAGATAGCTACACAGCCAGGTGGCTGTTAAGCCAGGATGACCTGGGTTGATTTCTTCATTGATACAATTAACACAGCCATTGCCAAACCATTCTTTTAATGGTTGTGCTAGAACTATGGGTACAGATGTGATTGCTAAGAATATGCTAAATTTGTGAATAATCAGTTTTTAATTTTTTTTCTTGCTCAGATAAAGCTGTCCTAATAAATCTCTCAGAAGCTTCCAGTATGTTTATTTTTTATGTCATTGACAGGATATGAAACAGATATGAAAATGAAATCCTGGGCTGAATGGTCATTTAAGTAAATTATAGTAATTTTCTAGTTGAGCTAATAATTATATTGTTTGAGCAAATAACCATCATTTTCCCTGGACGAAAGCCTTTTCTTGCTTTTAGAATGCCAATGGAAACGTGACTTAATGGGCCAAATATTAAAACTGAATGCCCAGGAAATCCTAATCACTCTAATCACTCTTCACCTCCAGTCTTGTTTTAAATTATATGGAGGGTTCTTTTGGACATTTTTCTCTAACCAACTTGACACAAAAGAATCATATTAAATGAATTATAAAATATCTTTGATTTTTCTTTGGAAAGTTTAATGCTGCTATAGGTCAGGGAGAGCAAATGCCTATTCTCTTTGCTTTGTAAGTTACAGTTAAGAGTTGAGATTACATTTTTCAAAATATAGGATGAACCTTAGGTAATGACATTGTCAACAGTAAGAAAGCTCTTATAGAGAGATTTGGGCCAAAGTACGTTGTTATAGTATATGAGTATATAAATATGTAAATGAATATATAACAATGAATCCCACCATTATGTGTAATTATAATGCACCAATAAAAATATAAAAAATAAAGTTCCATTAGAATCCCTTTAAAAAAAGAGAAAAAAAGCTCTTATAAATTCATTAAATAGATCAATATTCCCCTAGATGAGTAAAAAAATTATACATTCCCAGGAATAAATTGTCCTGCTCATAGAAATTCAGCTTTTAGTGTGTAATTATTATCAATTTTTATTCAAAGTAAGGTGACTTTATAGGATGTTCAATGAGACACCTTGAAATACTTTAAAAAGTTATTTGGAAAGGTAGAAGCCAGGTCAAAAACTTGACATGGAGAGGGCTGCTATCCCCAAATATCTTTTTGAAATCCAATGGAGGCAACTTTTGTCCCCACTCTTTAGATGTAAAGAGGGCTGCCCCCCTGCAGTTAGTCTTCTTGCCATTTCTTTACTATTTATATTGATTGACTTGGCCTTCTGGTTTGTTTGGTTTTGCTGTTAAACGGACAAACTTAAAAGAAGATGCTTGGTATCTGCCACCAATGTAAAATATAGGGGAGGGGGCCCCTAAGATCATTTTCCTTTTGGATTTTTCTTTTCTGATTTTATACACACACGTGTGTGTGTGTGTGTGTGTGTGTGTGTGTGTGTGTGTGTTTGATTTGTTTAAAAAAGGGGAAAAAGATATTTGGGACTTTTCAGTTCTCCTATAGTTTAGAACTTTTAGAACCCTTTTTTATTCATTTCCCTTTTTTAGAATTTTTAGAACCCTTTTTTATTCATTTCCAACTTCTTTTTCCCCCTAGATAGATTTTTCTAATTTGTAGTTTTAGAGGCCAGAGTAGCATAAATTCAAAGAAAACACTCAACCCTAATCCAGGAGGATGAGATAAGATCATGTCCCCCCTTCCCTTCTCCCAGATGAAGAGACCTCCCCTGTCCCCTGAGGAGGGTGTCTTTCAGAGTCCCCTGAAGCTGGGAAGCAGGGCTGTTGATGCAGAGAGAAGGAGACTGCAAGTCGGCTAGCCAAGGTGAAAGAAGTTGTGTTTCTGTCCTGGCTCTGCCCTTATTGAACATGTTATTCGGCGTCACTAAACCTCTTTATCCCAGTCTCAGTGTGGATAATACTTTCTCTGTTTTATTTGCAGGGATATTGTAGAAGGAATCAAATAAGATGTGATATAAGGAAGCCCTTCATCAGAGGACTTAAATGCTACGATTTCCCTTGACTTACATTGACACAAAAATATTTTCCTTTTTAGCCCTGTGTATGACAATGAGACTGTCTCATTTCACAGATGATCATTATGTTTCCATACACTAGATGTCAGTGTAGCTCTATGATTCAACAGGCTCTGCTCTTGGAAAAATTTCCAAAGCAAACTCCATGAGCTTTTGCTTATTTTGCATTTCTTACCAAACAGCCATAATCCACGTGTCCTTGCCCTGCGCTCACCCTCCTCCATCCCACTAAAATCCACTTTCAGCACAGTTTTCTGCTCTGTTGAAGCTTCCCTCTCTATAGTGTTTAGGAAAATTTCTAAAAAATAGCTCTTTAAAAAAAATCTTTCACAAGTTTGTTTAGAAAATGTGAAATCCAAGAGAAAACAGAGTCTGACGCTCTAGGGCAAACTCACAAAGTGACTTAATTATCGCAGATGGACTTAATGTTTTAAAATTAAACATCACCTTTTAAAACTGTTTGCATTCACTTCTTTTTCTTACCATGCTGTGGTTTTAGAGCTTCAGCTTTTGTTCTAATTAAGAAATAAAGCAGAAATTCCAGAGTGGCGTTTTGCATCGCCCAGAAATGCTTAGCAGGCAAACTCTCCTCCCTCCAAACTGCTGACTGCCTCTACAGGGAAGAAAAGTAAATCTCGAGAACCATAGCTAGTCTTGCTCCCTGGAACTAGCTAGAAAGTTTAAGTAAAAGCATGTGAGCTCTAGGGCCAAGTCCGTCCTTTGGGGGAAAGTTATGTTCTTTCTGAAAGGCGTAAACTCAATTGTGAAACAGGTCCACATCTTTCCCTTGCTTATTCAGTCACAGCAGAATCCACTAATTTAATTTTTTCTTTATTTCTTCCTCCAACAAGTCACATTTGATATTTTTTTTTATTGATGCACTGTAATTACACACAATAGTGGAATTCATTATGCCTTATTCTTACCCACACAGAACATTATATGATCAATCTCATTCTCCAGTACCTTCCCCCATGATCTGCTTGCTCTCCTCTACTAATCTCCCTTTTATTCTTATTATTTTTAATTAGTGCATAATAATTCTACATAAAAGCAGGATTCAGCAGGGTACATTCACACATGGATATAGCATAATTGGGGAGATTTGGCTAATTGTTCTTCTTTGACTTTCAACTTGAAAATCATTTACCAGCATAAAAATTAAGAAAGTGCAGGATGTTTTCAGGATTTGCTTTTCATCCAAGAATCGAGAGAACTGAAAATATTTAGTGTCTGAGATTTCCCAAGATCTTTGTTTCATATTTGAAAACAGGGATTGAAAAGTCAAATTGTTTTCAAGTGAGACTAAACACAATTTATTTTCAAATGTCTCTTCAAAAAATGTATTGACAGCTGCTCACATAAGACTAGTCAATAGTTTTGTGTTCCATTCTGAAAAAAAATAGTGTTATTGGAATGAGAATAACTCAATCATTTTTACTGAGCATTTTTATCTATTATGAAATTAGGCATCCGTTTAGATGCTGAAGATAAACAGTGAGCAAATTCAACCCCCTGCAGCCTCCAGTCTAGTGGGGGAATACCAATATTAATCAAATAACTACACCAACAAATGAAAAAATTACAAGTCTTGTCATTTGACCCCCTTGTCTCTATTCCCACTTCTCTGCTCTCTTTGTTTTTACGGTACTTACCATCCTCTGACATTTATATTTGTTTGTTTGTTGTCTGTTTTCCATCTTAGAATGTCAACTCTGCCAGAGGACAGAACTTGTTCTGTTCTGTTCAGTGATCGATTTTTAGTACCTGGATGATAACCTGGCACATTCAGTAAATATTTGCTAAATGAAGGTACTAGTAAGTACTGTGAAGAGGAGGACTTAGTGTTATTAGATCCTGCACTAGAAGGAGTTGACCATATCAGGAAGGTTAAGAAAGCCCTCCCTGCGGAAACAATGCTTAGAGTGAGAAAATAAAGAAATTGGCATTGACCAAGCTGAGGAGGGAGGGAAGACCAAATGGCAAAAGAGTGTATAAAAAAGAAAAGAGGAAGACAGAAGGCCCAAGGGGCAGGAGAGGAGAGACCAAGCAAAGCAGGATTGCCAGATGAAACAGGAAAGGAAGAGAAGGGCCTGGCTGTTCATCTTGTGGACTGAATTAAGAATTCAAGGAATTGTCTTTATTCTAAGAAGAGGTGAAAACTCAATCGAGCATTTGAAGCAAGAGGCTGACTTAATTAGACTTGGAAAGGTTATTCTGACTTCAGAATGGATTGGAACATGGATTGGAGGAGGGTCCAGCAGGGCCCAGCTCAGATTCGGGACACTTGGCTAAATTTAGGCAGTGGTCTGGATCAATGGTGTGGTTAGTGTGAACTGGAGTGCTGGGGTGAACACTGGAGTTGAAGGATGCAGAAATGAATGAGTCAATGGCAATTTCAGAGGCTGCACCAAGAAGATGTGGCGAAGCATTGGATAAAAGGTGAGGGACAAGGAGATGTCACGGTTGAACTGAAGTTAGTTAGATAATGGCTTTATTCAATGCAATAGGTGCTTCTAAAGGAGGATATGGTTTGGGAGGAGAGGGAATGAGTTCAGTTTTAGGGAGAGGATGAATTTAATTTTAGTTCAGTATTGATAGGTCTTTAGAGCATCAAAAAGAACATACTAAGTGGGAGATGGTCAGATACTTGGAAAGTCTGGACTAGAGTTATAAATTGATGAGATGGTAGTTGAAACATGGTTGCTAAAGAATAGACTGGAAGCGGAAAGACTTGAGGTTTCATGTAAAGATCCCTGGTTAGTGGGCTGGGGCTGGGGCTCAGTGGTAGAGAGCTTGCCTAGCATGCATGAGGCACTTGGTTTGATCCTCAACACCACATAAAAAAATAAATAAATAAAATAAAATTATTATAAAAAAGATCTCTGGGTATTAAGTAAAAGACAGAAAAGCAGAAGATAGACAGGTGAAGCTGTGATGTCAGTTGGAGGGCCTGGGCCACCCATGTCCATAGCCACAGAGTGGGAAGGGAGGTTTGCTGTCTCTTGGTAGAGCCCTCAATAGGCCACGAAGAGCAACCCACCAGAACCTTCTGGATTGAAGTATAGCTGAGAATCAACTTCCTCTTCCTCCTCATCACAGGACAGGAGCAAATCTCATAATATTTTTACTTTACTAAAGTATTTTCACCAAGCCTATCTTTAAAAACACTTCTTTATGGCAAGTCAAGGAAGATGAAAAAATAGAACCACTGCTGTAAATTTTTTATTGATCATATATGAGTTAGTTTTGCAATTAAAAAGAAGTTTGAAAAATGAATTATTTTGGCATTTAAATATAGACATGTTAATGATTTTAAGTGGTCCATTGACTAAATACCTTAAAATAAAATTATATTCATAACACACATTATCTGAGGGGGAACTATAAGCCAAGTTCTGTTCTAGGGTTTTATAACAATTACATTCTTTCTTCCTTCTGTAACCTTAGATGGTAGCTGTGATCATCCCCTTTTGACTCATGGGGAGGCCAATGTAGCAAGTCAGGTAACTTGCCCCAGGTTACACAGATAACAGGTGGTAGAACCAGGATCTGAACCCAGGGAGGCAATGCTTGTAACTACTACCAGGTTATATGAAAAATTCACCGGCACATTTTTACTGTATTATATTTTGGATTATACTGAAAACCTTTCAGCTGATAATTCTGATTCTGATGAGCACTGAAAACCTGTTTAGGCCTGTAACCTCACACCTAACTCAAATTCTCCTGGGTTTGTCTGGGATGAAATAGCCTAAAAAGACCATTCTGGTCCATGTCGGCTTGTGGAATAATATGTGACACCTTGATTGAATTTTAATATTATGTTTTGGGACCTCTTAGTCATAGTAGAAAGATCATTTTCTTGACTTTAAAGAGAGGTGTGTCCAGACATGAGGGCACAGGAAAAACATTTAACACAGTTGCCCATAAAAATGAAGGTGGAAGGTTTGGTGGTTTATGTCATCTGGCAAAACTTTGGCGTACATGTCATAGCCTGTATTTAAATAACACCTCAAAGTCTAACAACCAAAAAGGGCAACTACAACTTCTGTGACACTAGCATTCAGAGGTGTACCAGAACAACCCCTCTGGGCACAGTGGGAACAGAGATGAGCTCTCAGGAGGCACAGGCAGCCCAGGTCCTGCTCCTCCTCCCTCTGACTCTTCCTGTGGTGCCCGGTTCTTAACCCTTCCCTAGATTATAGATCTCAAATCCTGCAATGTCTCCTTGTCCCTCCAGCAACAGGATTGGGCAAGAAAATTAAAGTGGAAATTAATTTGGGTTTAGATCCAGCACAAGAACTTTCTGACTTCTACTCACTCCTCATCCAATGAATGGTAGGAAAAAAAGTAGCTTAAAAAAAAAAAAGGAGTTTCTGTACACGAGGATGAATTTTGAGAGCAACCAAGGATGTATATGACCTAAATACTGAGAAATACATTCCAGGATTTGTTTAAGAGCTCCCCTCCCCAAGTTCAGTAATAATTATAATAAAAACTTTATTCTGGTGAGGGGGCTCTTCCAGGTTATAGATTGCCAGTTCCCATGATGGAAAGATTTATCCATGGTTGCTCTTTCCTAAGGGCACTAATCCCATTCATGGGGGCTCCACCCTCATAACTTAACTGTATCCCTAAACACCTAATACCATCCATTGGGTTTAGACTTCAATGTGTGAGTTCTGGGGAGACAGAGACATGCAGTTTATTGTAGCCCTGAACAGCACAACTGGAAATCAGTAAGAGAGGGAGGCAGGAGAGAACAGGAAACAATGCTTATCTGAAGAAATAGTGAGCAGTCCTGACTCTGCTTCAGGTCAGGTAGAATGGGTACATTTGGGGGTGGTTTATAAGTGATTCTTTTCTTCCTTATCGGTTAGAATATCATACCATACCACTGAGGGATAGAGAGACTCAGAAAGAGAGATTACCCACTTGACAAACTGGTTCACCTTGGCCACCACAGTCCCTGCTAAGAGAAGTGGTCTGAAACTGAAGGACCTTACCTACTCTGAGCTGTTCTGGGGGTGCCAAAATTCAGTGCCTATCATCGCCAGGTAAAATACAGCACACCAAGTTAAATTTCAATTTTGGATAAATAACAATTTTTTAGGCATAAGTATGTCCTAAATGTGGCATAGGATATACTTAGGCTAAAAATAATTTGTTGTGTAGCTGAAATGCAAATTTAGATAGATGATATCCTGTAGTTTTGTTGGCTAAATCTAGCATTCCTACCCCAACTCACTACCCTGCTGGAGACTACAAAGTCTAATTTTGAACTGAATAACTCAGGCCCATACTGCTGAAGAAAGCAGGCTAATCTGGAGGAGCCCAACCCTATGGGAAAGGGGTGGAACATCCCAAAACATGGCTATGCAATATCCAGCAGTGGGCTAGAAGCTGGAGTTGGTTTTTTGTTTTTTTTTTTTAAGGAGATGATGAGGTGAGAGGACCATAGAGCAAGTTCAGAACTAGGTTATATCTTAAAGAAGTTACTTTCTTGAACAGGGAAAGAATTCATCTTCCAGCTTTTTTTCTCTCATAGCATAATTTTCTTTTTAGTACTGGGGATTGAACTCGGAGGTACTTGACCATTGTGCCACATCCCCAGCCCTATTTTGCATTTTATTTAGAGACAGGATCTCACTGAGTTACTTAGCACCTCACTGTTGCTGAAGTTGGCTTTGAACTCACGATTCTCTTGTCTCTGCCTCCTGAGCCGCTGGGATTATAGGTGTGTGCCAACTCAACCTGGCCCATAATGTAATTTTCTTTAGCTTTCTAGTAACATCATCATAAGGCTTTATGTTGGTGATGGATAGAGAAGAAAGAACAGCAGTGAAGGAAAATGTTTCTGCCTTCATGCCCACCATGACACCTCTGTGGAGGGGGGAGCATTCTCCCTAGAAAAGAAGGTTCGGGGTTTCCCAGTCATGACAGGTAAATCAATGAGCAGGTCATGACTGGGAGTGCTGGAGAGAATACCATGCATAAGAGCCACTGCTGGATGGACCCCGTATGGGAGACATGGTAAACCACCTGTCTAGCAAAGGGATTGGGCATGAGGCCATTGTTTAGATCACCTGTGCCTGTGAAGGCCTTACTTTATAGATCTCAGGTATCTCACGAAGGGCTCTTTCATCATGGGGACGTCCAATCATAACATTACAAATTATTGAGAAACGGTTGTGTTGAGTCTCTACTATAGACATTCTACCTACTCTGTTTGCAGAAATCCTATCCTCTTGATTTGTGCCTTGTTCTTCCTGTAGCTATACCAGGTGTGGTCTGTTGTCACATTCTCTCCGTCTAATCCCGTGAATGAGGCAACTGGGATGTCCCCCACATGTTTCTTTAGTGGAATTTTGCATTGTCTCTGGCACATAGTAACAGATTTTTAACAAACCTGTGTGTATACATGTGTGTGCTTGTAGATAAATAATAGAACCATGGGCCCTCAGACCTGGCCAACAGCCTCCATTGTGGGGCATGAAGAGGTCCGAGAAATCATAGAATCATTATAACCTTGAGCCCACCCATGATTCTTCTTGGAATAGTGCCACTGTGGCAAACACTGACTTCTTGTCTTAAAGTCAGCAGTCTGAATGGTCCTTCACATTCATGAAACAGGACATACACATTAGGCCTTGAAAAATTGTTCTATTTTGGAGAAAAACAACCAGTCTATGCATCTTGCTCTTGGGTTGGTCCATTTTCAGTGGAATGTTAAGCTTCCCACTGGGCTGCACCCCGAGCACACCCACTTAGATCATAAACATTTGGAAGATTGCAGGCTTTTACCGTTTAATTGGCAGTGCTTTTCCAAGTAAAAATACATCAGCCCCCATGCCACGTCTGCTCCAGTTGGCAGAAAATCAAAAGCAGGGACACTCCCAGTAGTGCCTGCAGCTCTGCTCCATCAGGTAGAAAATGTTCTTTTTCGATGGCCTTTTATTTCCTCCAACCATCTCAGTCGCATTCCAGCTGCTTGCATAGACCAGGTTATCCACAGAATGGAAAGATGCTAGGCTTCTGCGTGTTCTCCATGTGGACCAACATGTCAAGTTAGAGCTGTGCACACAGAGGGAGCAACCTTCACTGAGTGTGGCTCTGTTAGCATGGCCTCCATTTCTCCCAATCTGTTGTTCTAGAAAATACTATAGATTCAGGCATTTCCCTTCCAGTCATCACCCAGTTAAACATACCCATTCTCCAACTAACGAGTGGACATGGAGAGGTATTCATGATAAGTTGTTAAATGAGCAAAACAGGTTACAAACGTGCAGTGGATGATGCCAATTTTGTAAAATATCTATATCATGACACACAGAGGAAAAGCTGCCACTAGGGTTACCTCTGTGTAGTGGTATTATTAGGTTTGTATTGATCCTTTGACTCATCTGCATTGTCTACATGTATTTGTTTCCTTAAGTAAAATGGATTGATGAGACAGAGAAAAGAAAACCTACCTTCTTTTATGACTGGTTTCAAATCTTACTTCCTTTCAGAATCTTTCAAGATATTCCTAATGGGAAGGAGTCATCCCTTCTCTAAATACGTGTAGCAGATAAATAAAACATAGGTAGGATACATAGGATTACAACCGTGCCTCTATGATAACAGGTGCTACTACCTTCCTTGAACTAGAATTTCAAAAAGTGTTGACTCATCCTGTCTCCCACATTAGACTGCAAGTATTTTGAGAGCAGGGACTGAGTTTGAGTCTTTTAAAAATCTTCTATAGCCTTTTTTTTTAAGAGAGAGAGAGAGAGAGAAATTTTTTAATATTTATTTTTTAGTTATTGGTGGACACAACATCTTTGTTTGTATGTGATGCTGAGGATCGAACCCGGGCCACACGCATGCCAGGCGAGCGCACTACTGCTTGAGCCACATCCCCAGCCCTTCTATAGCCTTTTAATGCCCAGCTCCATACCATGCCCACGGTAGGTAACCAGTAAATACTTTTTAAACAATTATGCACACTTTTAGATGTATCTTGTATTTCAGAAAGTTTTCTTCTTAAATAAAATGAATAACCTTGAGATTTTAAAACTTTCATAAGTATTTTATCTGCAAAACACATACTGCATATTTTATATGCAAAAGAGGCTTTGACATTAGCTCTGGGAGTCCAAAAAACATTCAAATTTAGAATTATAAGAATGCTGTTTCTTAAGATTTATTTCTAATTTTCTCAAACCATAGATGCTGATTTTCAATTCCCAAGACTCTTCATAAATCCTGAAATTCTAAGAAATATGCCAAAATCTAAAGATAAGCAGAGAGAAGGTGAAGTGGAATTCAATGTACAATTATTTTCAAAAGGAATCACGATCTGTGACTTATTTAGTGTGTTGGCTTCCACTTAGTAGAATCCCTAGAAGATAATCGCAGATTTATCTACCATATGCCCCAGGACACAGAACAGGCCAAGGCATTAGCAGTGGGAAGATAGGATAAGACCTTTGTTTTCCCCAGCTGAGGGAAAGGTCCCTGGCTTGGATTTTGTGTGACTCTACTCAACATGCACATGAATCCTCATTAAACTCACATTCCAGTCAGCTCCTTAGGGTTGTGGAACATGTTTTATGTATTTCTTCAACATATCACCCCCAACTCAGCCATGTCTTTTGCTTCTAGCTCCAGCGATAGCTTAAACAGCTTTCTGAACTCAAGGGTTGTATTGAGATAGCAGACAGCAAGGTCTGATGCTTTTATAGTTTATATTTTTTTGTGTACTCAACAACCATATATGGAGAACCTACTATGTGCCAGATGAGGTGCTGGGGACCAAGTGGTGAAGGAAGCATTATGCCTGTCCTCAGAGAGCTTCCAGTCCAGCACAGGAGAATCGAAACCATGCAGGTAACTGAGTAGTTATTTCACTACACTTGTCATAAATCCCACGAGGGAAAAGAATGGTAAAGAATGACCATGAACAGGTGGCCTTTCTGAACCAATATGAGGAGTTGGGGCAGGCGTCCGAGGAAGCCCGTAAGAGTGAGTTCCGAATGTTCCAGATGAGAAGACAGAACACAGGAAGGCACTAGGGCCAGGAGTATGGAGCACTCCAGGAGCTGAGCGAGGCTGTGAGGACATGCAGGGCCTTGCAGGTCACATGAAAGGGCCGGAATTTCTGTACAGAGCAATGGGAAGCCATAGAGGGTCATGGAGCAGGAGAGTAACACATCCAGGTTTTCAGATTTTAAAGATCTCTCCAGCTGCTGTGTGGAGAAGGCATGAGAGGCTAGAAGACAGCAGGGCCACTCTGTAGGAGGCTGTCACGATTGTCCTGGTGAGAGGCAATAGGGCACCAAGGAGATTGCAGCATGGTGACTGTGAGCATGGAGGGAGGTGAAGGATTCAGATATGTTTTAGAACACGTCCAAAACGCCAAAACCAAAGCCAGAATTCACATCCCCATCCGAACGATGTGTTGAAATTAGTGCTGGGCAGAGGAAAAGATTTTAATCTAATTTTTGTTCATAGGCTTATGAGGCTATAGACCTCAATGCATAATATAATTATACATATTCCATAGCTAGTTGATTTTTTCTCAATATTTTTACCAAAATCCCCTAGAAGGACACCATAGACCATACCATCAGCAGTCCTATGTTATCAGATTAACTCAGTAACTTTTAGTTCCAATTATGTGCAAGACCCTTTATGATTTAAAAAAAGTAGGGTCCTTGTCCTTCAGGGGCTTGTCATCTGTGACAGTAAATCAGACAGAAAATGTCAAGAACTGAATCTCAGCATCCTGCTGTAATTAGTAGATGAGGTTGGAAAGGGGAACTAGGAAGGGACACCCTAGCAAAGCAGGTATCGTCATGGACAGAGAGAGAGGAGAACTTGAAGAGAAGGTGGCTGCCAGAGGCTTAGGTGAGCTGGCAGGGAGAATGAACAGGTAGAGCCATTAAGAAGAAGCTGGTAGCCGAGGACAGATCTATGACAAGAGAACAGAGAAGGCAGTGGGCTGAGAGACAAGATGGAGAAGTGTCCACAAGTGTAGATTAATCTTCGATCAACTGATTAATTTGCATTGTGCCTTGTCCCAGAGGGATTTCAGGAAGCTAGTGGAGATTCAAATATATAGCAGGAAAATATAAATTAAAAGAGGAATGAAAGGAGAAAGAAAACAAGGGTGGTGTCTCCTGCAAAGCCAGGAATGCGGCAAAATAATTGTCTAGCTTTGGCTTCACCCAAATTAGGGTATGAGATCAAACAAAACGAACTAATCAGCTGCCAACAACTCTGCAGACCCTTTGTTGACCTCTTACTCTCTTGACTCCACTATCAGGGGTCCTTTCCAGGTCCAAGTCCACTTTGTGTCCTAAAGGGGGCCAATTTGTCAACACTTATTTTGTTGGCATTTTTGGTTCTATGATGGACAGAATCAGTGTTATGTCTTCGTACAAACTCATCAGCGGTCCTAAAGGACAACTCAAGGTTAAGCACCTCAGCATGGGCCCCTTTGTCTCCTGTGAAAATAGAGGGTGTCACACTGGGGGTAAGGCCTGGTTCCTCGGTAACCAGAACAAGATAGGAAGACGGGATTGGTCAAGCAGCAAGCTGACAGGAGACCAAGGAAGAAGCAAAGCCATCGCGGGAGTAGGGACATCAGTGCATCAGAGCAATGCCTCTCACCAGGCTCCTGGCATTCTGCCCCATGGGATATAAGACCTCTAAAAAGCCAGGCCTCTGCTCCCCTCCCCATGGCGCCTGATGGAAGGTCCTCAGCGTTGGCTGAACCAATGCCTGTCAGATGGTAGAAAGCAGAGTGTGCTTTTTGACTCCAATTCGTGTTTAAATACTTGTGTATGTTGAAACCGATCATGCAAATTGTCTGGGCCTTGGCTTGTTTATATGTGGAAATAAGATGTAGGCAGGAGAGATTGCTAATTATCACACTTGTTTGGTCTAATCTTGTTGCAGGTTTTGTTCTAAGGTGTTGGGCGTAGGGTGCTCCAAGATTAATCCTCCTATCCTTACAGATGCTCTCCTGGGACTTTGTAGGCTTGACTCATCCGAGAATTCTGACTTAAACTCAGAAGGAGCCCGAGAGTGTCACTGAATCCTTGAGTTGGAAAGGTGGTTAGCCTGGGGACAGCTCATTAGCATAAAAGATCAGCAGATTAACCACAGAAAATGAAGGAGGAGGTGACCTGGGATGGGAAACCTGAGTTTATAATCCTTAATTTGAATGACTCTCTAATGGGAGTTACCTAGAAAAGAGCAGATAATGGCCTTTGTTTAGTCCTCAGGATGTGTAAGAGGTTTCACAGCTTCATGAGGGGGCTTTCAGGGACAAATGAAAAAATGTTGACTTTAGTTATTACATCAATTCTTTATAAGCTGTTCTTTGACATTTTTGTTCTTTAAAAAATGTCCACTGAAAAATATTACAACATGGACTATAACCCCAACAAATAATAAGAAAAATGTTCCTTTGAAAAAAAATGGAAGGACTTTCCTAATTACATTGACAACTTCTGTTTTTTGTGAATAGTAAGACTGTCCATTCTTTATAATAGAATATTTCTTTCAGCTGAGGAATGTAAATGTTTATTCACACAGGTCCAATTACCAAAAGTATTCATAAAGTATCCTTTAAACAACTATCCCCCCAGTTTTGATAAAATGTTTCAATATGCAGAAATTAAAATTCAAATGTATCTACTGCAATGTCCAAAAAAAAAAAAAAAAAAACAAAAAACCCCACAAATGAGTAACTCAATGTACTGTTCTAAACAACATGGGAAAGCTATTTACATGCTCTCTGGAATGCCATGTAACCATTATGAAAGAACTTGATCTTACATGGCCAGCCATTCTATTTCCAAACCCCACAACCAACAGCATTTTTAGAACCAACCTTCACCACAGATTATTATGTGCCCTATATGAATCCCAAATTATTTCTGCCAAAGCAAGAGAACTTTTTCAGTTTAAAGATCAACATCACTCCAACTTCCTATTCAAATGAATGGCATTAAACACACACACACACACTCACACACACACACACACACACACAGCCTCAAAATTTGGGAATGACCAAGATCCACTTAAAGCTAGAATGAACTCCCTGCTACTTGCAGGCCCAGTTAGCTCATTAGGAGCCAGATAGAAGGGTAGTCTATCTATAGCATTTGTCCTATGAAACTGAGGCCAGGGGTTTGCATATTCACTAGTCTCACCAATATTTATTTGATATATTGCTAACTTACGGCACTATTATTCCATTCTTAGTAGGGTGGAGTTTTTAAGACCCCCTTCTTGCTTTCTCCAGTCTTCCCTGTTCGCCCTGATTTAGCACTGGTTGATGTCTCCTGCTCTGTGTAACATTCTGCTCTCGGGCCAGAGATGAGGTCATGCTATGACTTTATGAGCTCTTGCAGCTGCACAAAATCCAGAGAGACTTTCCCTCTCTTTTGGAGAGAAAAAATATGCCCATGGAGCTGTGAGCTACACCGCTCAGTTCTTAAGGTGCCAAGAAGCTGAATTCTTTTTCAGAGAGGTTCTTCATTTGTCTCAAAGGTTAATCTCCAGGGGGGCCAGAGGGTGGTCCAAAGCCACTCCAGGTCCCACCCTATGTAGTTGCAAAGCAAGGTGAGCACTATCCCATGCGTGTCCTATTATCTTCTCTAGTTGGAGCCTCACAGAGCCAGGTGCCCTCTGGGTAAAGGTTCATTCACAGAGTGCTTAAGGAGGACTTGAGCTTTGGGTTTCTACTGATCCTTTCTGTGCCCTTGGTTGGAAGGCAAAGGAGTCTGTTTTCTTCTGTCTTTGATATTAGTCAATTAATTTTCACAATGCACTGAACAAAATGATCCCCAGGAGGAATTCATTTAGTAAAGAAAAAGATGAAAGGAATGGGGTGAGTCGAGGACAGTGGAAGAAGATGACAAAATTCATATTCATGAAAGGAGCAAGTATAATAAAAAATATTTAAAAATATTCTAATAGAATATTGGTTTTAAACATGTGTGGTTATATTACTTTTTTCTATTGTCCTGTATATGAAAAAGGCTGGCCATTTACAGGAATCCTTCAAAGCTTTTCTGAAGTCAGTGTGCTTCTTCCTTCCCTTCCACTTCTTCAGGCTCTGTTGGTACAGGATAAATCTCTTGAGAGACAACCCTCCCAGGGCCATGCGAGGAGGAAGGAGGCAGTGGGTCCAGCGTTCACTGGTTCGTGGCACTCTGAGTGACAGGATAAATTGAAAGGCAAAGCTGGCTCACCATGTCTCCCTCTTCTCCAATCTGGGTGCAGACACAAGGAAAGAAGGAGCGACTGTGATTTATTTAAGAGCTCACTTGACCATTCCTACTCATCCTCTCAAGGGTTTCTAGGGCATCAATGGGTGTGCACTGAGAGGTTTTGTTTTTCTCATTATAATGGAGCACAGAGAAGGATAAAGCTCAGTGTGTTTACTGTCAATGGTAGGACAGGTAGGCAGGAAGGTGATTTGGTTGGAGACATTCAGGAGGCCCTGAGTGAACTATTCTTGAGGGTGTGGAGTTGTTGCCGGAAGTGAGTAGCCTTAATCAGTAGACTAAGTAAAGAACAGCTACTGAGGTCCTGACAGAAGAAAAAGGTGGAAAAAGGGAAAATCTCTCTCTCTCTCTCTCTCTCTCTCTCTCTCTCTCTCTCTCTCTCTCTCTCCTGGAGCTGCCCTCCTGCATCTTCTGCCCTCAGACATGGAAACGCCTGGTTCTTGGGCCTTTGGGCTCTGCCACTTACCACCTGGTGCCAGTTGTTGGACCTTCATACACCTGCAACTCCACTGGTTCTTGGGCCTTTGACCTCATACCAAATTGCACCACCAGTTTTTCCAGTTCTCCAGCTTGCATATCATGAGACTTCTGGGCCACCATCATTGTATGAGCCCATTCCCAAAATTGGCTCTTTTTAAAAATTATTTTTTATTTTTGTTCTTTTTAGTTATGTATGACAGTAGAGTATAATTTGACAATTTGACTTATGTATGTAAACATGAAGTATATATTATTCTAATTTGGATCCCAGTCTTGTGGTTGTACATGATGTAGAAATTTACTGTGGTGTGTTCATAGAGGTACATAGGGAAGTTGTGTCAGAGTCATACCACTGTCTTCCCTATTCCTGTCTCTCCTCCTGTCTGTCTGTCTATCTATTTATCTATTTTTTATCTGCATATTTTATTATTTCTACTTCTCTGGAAAGCTTGAACAATGTAAGAAGGTTATTGGTGCTGGCTTCACAGGCTCAACTAACCATCCCCAAGGTGGCCACAACTTTAAGGTATATTTCATATTTGACTTGTGTTCTCTCAGAGTTACCCTGAGGTCCTTCAGGAGCTCAGCTTCCTACAAGAGGGAAAATGGCAGCAGATGCCATTATCAGTTTTTATGCAAACTAAATCCAGAGCTCACCAAAGCTCGATCAGAGGAATACTATAAGAATGCCTGCAAATCTACAAAGGCACATACGTCATCTAAGACTGGGGGGCTGGGAGTTTTCATCTAACTGACAGGGTGATGTGTTAACAGCAAACATTCTCCTTACAAGCAAAATGCAATTACTTGGAACAATTTACTTATGCTCAGGCTGAAGCACATAATGCAAAGTGGTAAAGGCATCTTGCTTCAATAGCATTTCACACTAAAATAATAGAAACAATTCTTCAAAAGCATTTAACTTTAGGCAAAACCAAAGGGACCCGCATGCTTTACTACTGGGGAGTATAAGTGGATAACCTGTCTGGAGGACAGTTGCCAATACATATTGTAAACCTTAAATATGCAGAACCCTTGCTGCAATAATTCTACTCTTAGGAATGGATAATATAGAAACAGTCGGATATACCAACAAAGATTTATGGCAATGATGCTTTTTTGTGTTATTTGTAATGGAAAAAAATGCAAAACCAATGCCTAAATGTTCCAAATATGAAGTATTGCTTATAAAACTATGATGAATTTACATATTAGAATATGGGAGGTCTCCATATTTTAAAGGAATCCAATACAATTACCAAATTATTTAAATAAATTGTTTAAATATTTTAAAATTTTTATGGAAAAGGATGATATAAGATGAAATAATGTTCTTACTAGAACATTATTAATATTAGATTATTAAAAAGTAGATTAGAAACAGTATATATAGTATGAAATTGATTTCAAAAGAAAAACGTTCAGACTACAAACTGTATTAATTTATTTATTGAGCTCCCAAATATGGAGGATAATAGGTTGAGCAAGATAGACATAAGGATTCTAGCATGATTACAACAAGTGGGAAGGGGTATTAAAAATATTAATAGTGGTTATTTCTATAGCATATTTTTATGGTCATTTTATGTCTTATTTATAGATTTCAAATTTTTTCAAAAATGAGTACATACTATTTTCAAATCAGAAAACAAATATAAATGCTATATATTATTTTGCATTGACTAGCAAGAATTCAGTATATGAGAAAAACGCTAACTTATGGGGAAAAGATGAGTGTGATTAAGGAAACATGCTCTGAGCTGAGGGTACACCTCATTGGCAGAGTGCAAGCTTAGCGTGGATGGAGGTTCTTGGTTGAACCCCAGCACCAAAAATTAAAAAAAATAAATAAAAATAAAAACAGCTCAGCACTTCCTAAACTCCCTTGGTTAAGTGGCTCACAAGATGTTCTCAACTTCTTTTGGCTTCTCAATAATCCCAGATGCTTTCTTCTTTGTTGGGGAGCTCAGCAGTCTGTTGTCTGTTGACCTGGGGAACAGAGTGGGAGGCTAATCAGAGGGGGAGTGAAGAAGCAAATGGCTGCTGTGTCATCCTGACAACCAAGGCAGAAGACATGGGTTGGGAGAGAGAATTTGAAATCCTAAGTGCTTCTGTCATCTTAATTCTGTAGATATGTCTGTTCTCATCTTTTGGGCCCAGTTTCCTCATTTACAATCAGTGGCTAATGGTTTCCTCACCCAATAAACTTATTCATTTCTCTAAAATGCTTTGGGATTTTTTTAGTAAAGAGTGATGAAAGAGAGCAGTGTGGTAAGTGATGAAGTAAATATTGTGCAATTTAATCGGGATTGCTGGAAATTTTAGAAACAACACATAGATAGATACATGAAGAGTAAGGGAGTGAGTGAATTCAGATGAACTGATCAAAAAACTTTCAAGAATAGTCATTGCCAAAAGAAGAATACAATGCTTAAGGACATTTTTTTTTTGATTCAGAAAAACTATCTTCTACTTGGTAAGTATCAAAAATGCCTTAAAAGTAAATCAAAGTTTTCTGAAACAGCAGTTGCTAATAAAAAGATAAGTTCTGAGGGGTTCTATCATTCTTTTATTCTCAAATCCAGTTATTCATTCATTCAATAAATATTCCTGAATACATTTTTCTTGCCTGATATTGTACCGGAGCAATGTTACAAGGGTGCAGGAGGCTGTCAGGGACCCAACTCATGGAAATGATGGTGGCTGGAGTTGTGAACTGTCATGGGAACAGGCAGCTTTTGTGTATTTAATCTTTGTTAACCCAACTTTATTGATCATTTAATTGATATTTATTGAACAATTGCCATATGGACCAGGCGCTATGTTCAGAATGAAGAATATAGAGGGCTTAGAATGAGTATTTCAAGCCCTAAAAGAAAACAATTGCTAACCTTCATTATTGCATCCAGAAAATTACCTTTAAGAATTAAAGAGAAAATTTAAAAAAAATTTTAAAGATAAGCATAAACTAAAGGAATGCATGACCACTAAATCAGCACCGACTAAAATTCTTAAAGGAATCCTACACAAAGAAGAAGGAGATGAAAACAACAAAGAGACCTTGGGAAGGGATAAATCTCATTATAAGGATAGATAAGCAAATGAGAATTAGGATTGAGTCAAACACAAGAAATAAAGTGTCAGGGAGTAATATATTGCTCTCTGTAATAACACTGAGTGTACAGGGTCACAATTCTCCAATTAAAGGACACAGAGTGGCAGGTTGGTTTACAAAATAAGACCCACCTTCTTGGCACAGACATCCATGAAAAGGTGAAAAATGATATTCCATGCAAATGCAACTCCAAAGCAGGCAGGAGTAGCTACTCTCAGATCAGACAAGGCAGACTTTAAGCCAACATAAGAGACAAAGAAGCTCACTACCTATCAGTAAAGGGAATGGTCCAACAGGAAAAAATAGTGACTGCAAATATTTGTGCCCACAATGTTCATGTACCTGTTTCATAAACAAAACAAAACACTACTCTATACAAAGGCTCAGAGGGGCCCCAATACAATAATAGTGGGTGATTTCAACACACATCTAATTAGGTCATCCAGACAAAATCAACAAAGATCCTACAGAGCTAAAACAAATGGACTTAACAGATATCTTCATATATCTTCAGAATATTTTATTCGACAATAACTGAGTATAATTCTTTTCATATGCTCATGGAATTTTCTCTAAAATAGATATTTTGGGGCTATAAAACAAATCTTAGAAAATATAGAAATGTGAAGATAATTCCTTGCATCTTATCAGATCATAATGGAATGGAGTCAGAAGTCAACAGCAAGAAAAACTATACAATATATTTAGATTGAATAATACAACCTGGAATGGTGAGTGGGTCATTGAAGAAATCAGCAGAAAAACTTAAAAATTTTTAGCATCAAATTAAAATAGAAACACAACACATAAGAATGCATGGGATACAATGAAGATGATTAGAAGAGGATAGCTACAAAAATCTACCAAAAAAAAAAAAGAAAACTCTCAAATAAATAACCCAATGATGCATATAAAACATAAGCAAAACAAGAACAAACCAATCCTAAAACCAGTGCAAGGAAAGAAATAATAAAAGATCAAAGCTGAAATTAATGAAATAGAGAATAAAAATAATACAAACAATCAAGAAAACAAACATTTGGTTCTTTGAAAAGATAAACAACACTGATAAATCCTTTGCCAAATTAACTAAAAGAGAGGGAAAATCCAAAGTAACAAAATTTGAGACAAAAGGAGGATATTACAACAGACACCATTGAAATCCAGAGAATCACTAGGGACTAGTTTGAAAATCTATATTCCAATAGTTAGAAAATCTAGAAGAAATGAATAAATTTCTATACACACACATTCACCAAAAGTAAACAAGGAGGATATAGAAAACTTTTTAAAAAATGAATAATGAGCAATGAGATCAAAGCAAAAATTTTTTAAAAACCCTCCCAACAAAGAAGATTCTAGGACCAGATGGATTCACAGTCAAATTTTTCCAGATCTTTAAAGAAGAATTAACACCAATACTCTTCATATTATTCTATGAAATTAAAGGGAGAGAATACTTGAAAAACATTCTACAAATCCAGACACCAAAACTGGATAAGGATGCATCAAGAAAAGAAAATTACAGAACAATGTTCCTAATGAACATAGATGCAAAAATCCTTTAAAAATCCTTGAAAACTGAAGTCAGCTACACATCAAAAAGATTATACATCTTGATCAAGTTGGTTTTATCTGAGGGGTGCAGGGATGGTTCAACATTTGCAAGTCAATAAATGTAACACCATATAAATAGAATCAAGAACAAAATCACCAATCATCTCAATATATACAGAAAATGACTTTGACAAAATTCAGCACTGCTTCATCTTAAAAATCCTAAAAACTAGGGATAGAAGGAACTTACCTTAACACAATAAAGGCTATGTACAACAAAACAAAAGCCAACTTCATACTTAAAGAGGAAAAACTGAAGCATTTTCTCTATAAAATCAGGGATAAGACAAATATATCTGCTCTCCTATTCAATTTAGTCCTTGAAAATTAGAGCAATTAGGCAAGAGAAAGAAATACAAGGAATACAAATCAGAAAGGAAGAAGTGAAATAATCCTATTTACAGATGATATGATCCTGTACTTAGAAGACCCTAAAGTCTCCACCAGAAGACTTCTAGATCTGATAAGCAAATTCAGCAAAGTAACAGAATATTAAAAAAAAACAACCTAGAAAAACCAATGGTTTTCTATACATGAACAATAAGCCCATGGAGAAAAAGCCAGGAAAGCAACTCCATTCACAATAGCCATAAAAATAAAATAAAATAAAATCTTAGAAATATCTAACCAGAGGTGAAAGATCTTTATAAAGACAATTATAGAATATTGAAAAAAATAAATAGAAAAAAGACACTAGGAGATGGAAAGACCTCCCATGTTCATGGATAGGCAAAATTAATGTCATTAAAATGGCCAAATTACCAAAAATAATGTGCATATTCAATGCAATCCCCATGAAAATACCAGTATTTTTTTTTTTGTACTGGGTATTTAACTCAGGAGCTCTGCCACTGAGCCACATCCCCAGCCCTATTTTGTATTTTATTTAAAGACAGAGTCTCACTGAGTTGCTTAGGGCCTCGCTAAGTTGCTGAGGCTGGCTTTGAACTTGTGATCCTCCTGCCTCAGCCTCCTGAGCCACTAGGATTACTGGCATGTACCACCACATTCAGCTTCTTTCTAAAAAAGTTTTTAGGCTGGGTGTGGTGGTGCATGCCTGTTATCCCAGTGGCTCAGGAGGCTGAGTTCAAAGCCAGCCTCAGCAACAGCAAGGCACTAAGCAACTCAGTGAGACCCTGTCTCTGAATAAAATACAAAATAGCGCTGGGGATGTGGCTCAGTGGCCGAATACCTCTGAGTTCAATCCCTGGCCCCTCTCCCATTTTTTTAATTGTAGAAGACACAATAACTTTATTTATTTATTTTTACATGGTGCTGAGAATCGAACCCAGTGCCTCACACATGCTAGGCAAGCACTCCACCACTGAGCTCAACCTCAGCCTCAAAAAACTAATAATATTCTTAACGGAACTAGGAAGAACTCCTAAAATTAATTTGGAAGAACAAAAGACCCAGGAGGGCCAAAGCAATCCTGAGCAAAAAGAACAATGATGGAGGATCCACATGCCCAACTTTAAGTTACACTAGAGAACTATAGTAACAAAATTTGCAATTTCAAGGTACTGGCATAAAAACTGACTCGTAGACCAATGGAGTAGGATGGAAGACACAGAGACAGACTAACACAGATACAGTCGTCTGATCCTCAAGTACTTGGAGGAAAGCAGCCTTTTAAACAAATGGTGCTGGGGAAACTGAACTGAATACATTCTATATGTAGAAGAATGAAACTCGCTCTCTACTTCCACCTTCAACAAAATCAACTCGAATGGAGTAAAAACTTAGAAATAAAACCAGAAAATTTGCAATTGCTTGAAGAAAACATAGAGTCAACACCATATAGGGAAAGGCAAAGACTTCCTCAACAGGACTCTGAAAGCTCAGGAAATAATACCAAGAACCAACAAATGGGATGGTATTTAATTATAAAGCTTCTGCACAGCAAAGGAAACCATAGTGAGAAAAGAGAACCTATGGAACAGGAGGAAATCTCTGACAGCTACCTTCAAACAGAGAATTAATGTTTAGAATGCATAAAGAACTAAAAAAATTTAACACTAAACCCTCAAATAACCCATTTAATGAATGGGAAAATTAAAAAGAGAAACTTCTCAAAAAAAAAGTACAAACAGCCATCAAATAGATTTAAAAAAATGTTCAACATCTTTAGCAATCAGGGAAATTCAAATCAAAACCATAGAGATTTTATCTCACAGCAGTTAGAAGGCAATCAGCAAGAATACAAATAACAATAAATGTTGGCGAGGTTATGGGGAAATGGAATATTTATACCCTTTGGTGGGATTGTAAATTGGTACAGCTGTGTGGAAATCAGTGTGGAGGTTCCTCAAAAGACTAGAAACGTAACCATCACCTGACCAGATATACCACCCCTCAGTTTTTATCCAGAAGAACCAAAGTCGGCTTACTATAGAGATTCAAGCACACCCATGTCTATAGCAGCAAAATTCACAATAGCCAAATATGGAAGCGGCTTAGGTGTCCGTCAATAGATAAAAATGGAAAAAGAAAAATGTGTTGTGTATATACAGTGGACTTTTATTTGGTCACAAAGAAGAATGAAATTATGTCATTTTTAGGGAAATGGATGGAATCAGAGAGCATCAGGCTAGATGAAACAAGCCAGACTCAGAAGGTCAAGTGTGGTAGGTTTTCTCTCATTTGTGGAAGCTAGAGAGAATAATGGGGGGAAAGAAAATAGAGGGCAGACCAGGAGAGCAGAGGAGAGGGATTAGGGTGAGGGAGGAGGCGGGTAGCAAGGAAAGATAATGGGGAAAGAAGTTGATCAAATTACGCGATATTCATGAACATATATGGCACGATGCAACCTACAGTGTATATAATTACTATGCACCAATAAAACACTCTTTAAAAAGAACATATACTCCTTGCTCTTGATGGTCACCTAGCCTAGGGCATGAGGAGAAATACAAGTAAGTCAAAATCCACAAAGAATCATGGTTAGTAGCATCGTAGGGAGTCCAATGTAGGAGGCAGTGGGAGGAGAAAGTGTCTATGATGAAATGATGCGTGCGCAGGATGTATAGCACCCACCCACTCACTCATCCATTAATTCACTCATCTATTAAAAAAAAAATGGAGCTTTATTTGGGGCCAGGCATCATATTGGATTCTGAGGACTAAATGGTAAATAAAACAGATGTGGTCTTTGACCTCATGGAAGAGGGACTCTAGTGGGAGAGAAACACAAAGAAACATAAATAAATATAGGAGAAGAATTAATTTCAGGTTTCCTTATAAACTGAAAATAAAAATTTGACTAGATTTTCATTTAGTCATCAAATCAGCATTAAAAAAAATCAGATAAAGAAGATAAATGTCAATTGTTGTACCTTGGGCAGGTGAAACTCTGTAAACCCTGCTATGGTTTGGACTTAGAGTGGCCCCAGAGGCTCACGTGTGGAAGGCTTGGTCCTAGACCCTTGGCAGGCTGTGGAGCCTTTAAGATGGGGCCCAGTTGGAGGAAGTGAGATCACTGGTGCAGGCCCTGGGAGGGGACATGGGACCCCATCCCCTTCCTCTCTCTCTGCTCCCTGGCTGCCAACGGTGAACTGTCCTCCTCTGTCATGAGCGCCCACCATGATGTACTGTTCTGCCACAGGCCCAAAGCAACAGGGCTGTGGACTAAAACCATGAGCCCAAAGAAAACCTTCCTCTTTTTGAGTTGATTATTTGAGATATCTCATAATAATGGTGGAAAGTGGGCCAGTGCAAGCCCCTTGGCAATATGAGAGGAAATCTAATGCCAAAACTGCAAAGATTTCACCCAGTTAAGCCCCCGCATGGCATGGGTGGCCGGATGATTCTGAAATACAGGTTTTCAACCTCTCACCCCAGCCCTTGGCCAGATGTGTTTCCAGTTCAGAACTTCTCACATCTGGGAAAGGTAATGTGAGCAACATGCTCTATATGCTATAACAACTCTGGTCTGGGTGTTTTTCTGGAGCACACTCAGAAATCAAAACCAATACTTCTCAGTGAAATGTCAGAAGACCCTCACTAGATGGAATAAGTGAAAAGCCATAAAGAGCTTCGGCTTAGCCTGGGGTAGGTTCTCCTATCAAACGAGTTGGTGTCCAATTTGGAAAGAAGCTTGCCTAGTTCAGACTTTGGGGGTGTTGAGTTGTTTTTAAGTGGTGGGCAGCCTAAAACAATTTCTCTGGAGAGTCTATACCCTTATCTGTGGGCCTCCTGCACAGGTGTGGAGGCAGAGCTGGATAACGGTGGATTAGACTCATTATTTTACTCTACACAGAACCTCTGACCTCTGTGCCCTGCTGCTAAACTCAGCCCAAGTATCTGAGTCTTTCTTAGTGCCCTGGAGACACTCTCTGAAATCAAACTTGACTCTGACCCTGCCCCCTCCTGGACTTGAGTTAGAACAGTTCAAGTGCTCTCCCCTGGGACCTCTAACCTCAGATAAGTGTTCTGTGCGGGAGCTGCTTCTTTTTTTTTTTTTCCTCTGAGGTGGAGGTGGGAACAGACTTACTCCATCAGCCTGCATTTCCTAATCCCAGCTTCAGTGTCTCTAAGACATTTGTACATATAAGTTTGGGGATGATAGAATTTTTTCAGACCCTACTCAGATGTGCAGAAAACAACAACTACAGCAACAACAACAACCAAAAATGGTTTCTCTATTGACTGATGATTTGCTCTGAGTTTCCTCACAAGCTCCCTACCCTGCTAGTAGAAATGGGGCTTGAATATATTTAATCCAATTTGATCACTCTTCTCACATTCTTTTTTTTTTTTTTTTTAAAGAGAGAGAGAGAACTCTTGTCATATTCTTGACTGTCAGTTTAAGTCACAGGGCCCTTTGTGGATCTATGTACCAAATTTTTTATGGCTCTGTCCCACTTACTTCTCATCCCTAAGATAGCAACCAGGGTATAAGGGATGCTTACTGTGGGCTTAAGGTAGTACAGGATAGGTCTCCAGAGGCAAGGGTGTCCTCTGACCCCTCTGTTTTATGAGCCTTGTTTCCGCCCAGCCAGCTAGACTTTGCAGTTGACATCAATAGCTGATGTGACCTGTGATTCAGTCTGAGTCTGGTGTCACGTACACTGGTACAACTTGGCCTAGCTGGCCTCATCTAGCCACTGACTCTGTGGACCTCTGTGACTCTAAGTCATCCACCTTTGTCTCTGCTCTAAAAGTTTCTTCACGCTTCCTCCACACAGGAACCTATCTATGACAAAAGTTGTAGAGGACACTGTTGACTGACAACTAAAATCTTTTCTTTCTTTGTTCCACAATAATAGAATGGGCAAATATGGTTGAGCAGTTGTACTACATTTCCCAGCATTCCTTGTGGTTAGGTTTAGTCACATGACCAAGTTCTGGCCAATAATATGTGAGAAGAGGTCAAGTCGGTCACTTTTGTGCTAAAGGCTCATGACATTGGATATGCTTCTTTAACACTTTTTCCTTCTTATACAATAAAGTTGGATATGGCAGTCACATACTGTTGAAGATAATGTCCTAAGTCCAGAAAGAAGTGCTGACCATCAGTCTGGAAAATCATCTCAGATTATTTTAGGAGAGAACTTTTTTTTTTTTCTTTACACTACTGTATGGGTTGGATCTCTTGGATGCAGCCACAGTTTTATAATGGTGGCTATATATCCCTCTGTCTTGGAGCCAGGAGACTGAGCTCTTCACATCCTTTCCCTGCCTCTTTCTCTCTTCGTCTCTCCATCATTTTTTGCATATGAAGGTGAGTTTTGGACTCCCTCTCCCTCCTCCATCTCTCTCCTCCTCTGAGGAGCAAGCCTGAGAGTCTTATCATCATAGGGAAAAGCAATCACATCTCTACCCTTATAGAAAGGGCTCTATAACTTTAGCCTCTTGGACTTGCTTCTTAATAGCTAAAGAATTTAGAAAATCCTCTTCTCTGGACAAAACCTGGCTCTCAAGCTTACTGTCTGCAGAAAATCCTATTTTGACTCGTCAACACGGAAATGCAAAGAGAAATGTTCATTAATAGTTTTTATGATACTGATATTTTACGATATGTCATGACAGCAACAAGAAAGAAAAATTTATAGCAAACTGTTTACAATGGTTGAAACTATAATAAAATTAAATTATCCTTTGGCTTCTCCTCATTTTCTGACTTTTCTATGAACATATACTATAGTTAATTTTTTAAAGAAAATCAATAAAAGTTATATTAAAAATATGCCTGCAGCACTGTCATTTGGGAATTACTGATCTATGGTAGGTAAGAACTTGAGGCAAATTACAGTCTCAGTGGGAGCTAATTTAAACTTGTCAGAGCAGTTAAATTAATTAGGTTTTAACTGACATTTAACAGCAAGGGTGGCAGTCTTGATACAACTTAGCAAGGACTGAGAAAATTGGGGATAATAGCATGCAGATTGTATTTCTGCAAAGCATGCTCAATTCAGGGAAAACCGTGAATCGAGTCGTGTTCCTACAAAATACCTCTGCGTTTTAGTTTATTCTTTGCCCCGGAGAGTCCTGTGGGTGAGACGTCTGAGATGAAACACAATCTCATTTTTGTTGGCATTCCTCCTTTGCAGATTCTGACAAGGGAATTATTTCAGGCTTAGCTGGACTCTTTCACGTTTGGATCATTGTAAATAAATCCTAGGGCACTCTTTTCCCATAACAAAGCGGGACGGGGAGCTTTCTTCCTTGCTAAGCTAATTTTCTTGTAAAGATAAAACATAAGAGTTAGATTTGCGATGTCCAGGAAGAAAGATGAACTGCAGAGCTTCGAGGACGGTGTGAAACAAGCGCCTCAACTAGAAGGGAGGAGAGGGACTCTGTGGTCATGGTGGTCATGGCAGTGACCCTCCTAGATTGGGAAGGGGAAGGAGGTGAGAAGAGACAAAGGAAGAGAGCCACAGAATGCCTCAAGAGTCCCAGGGAGGAAAGTGTGAGGGATGTCCCAAGCAAGAAACTGAAACCCCAGACCTAAGGAAAAGGAGGAGGTTAGCAAGACCCTCTAAACTCCCTGGTTTTGCTTCAGGTAGGTCTGGAGGGAGCATCTTGCCTGATGCATAAGTGAAGCCAACAGAAACAATTCTGATCTCCAGTGCAAAAGAACTTGCTAAGCAGTTTTCATTTTTCATGGTGGAAACCTCCACAGCCATGTCAGACAGAGTCAAAATATAGCAGGAGGGACTCGCCAAACACCTCCAGGGCAAAGGTTTCTTTCTGCAGCTCTACCAGTCCCAGACTATTACCTGTCTGCTGCCTTTCAGGCTGGGCCTTAATCACTTCCAGCTGTGAAGGCTCCTACAGGCCCTTTAGCCCCGCCCTGTCTGGCCTCCCTGAACTTTGCCTCTGGTGGAGGAAAAATTAAGTATCCCACTTAAATCCCCCCACTCAGGACTTGGGGGTTCTGAGCAGGAGCCTCACCACAGTATCCACCTCCAGCAGCAGATGACAGGGTTGCGAGGCCTCACGGAAGGGTGTCTCCTTTCTGCCCAGAGGCTGAGGCTCTTCTCCTGCTCCCCACCCTAATAGGTTACAGCTACATACACAAAAAAGGAGGGCACAGCTCCACTGGAGAGAACTGCTCCCCTCAACCACCCAGGTGCCCTCATCTCCCAAATTTCAAAAGATGACATTCTGGAGAGGGTTCTTTAGGGTTAAATGAACCCTCTCTAGAATGTCATCTTTTGAAACTCATATCTTTCTGCCAGGATGGCTGGTATCTTCATCAAATCCGTTTAACACACAGCCTAGGTGTTTTCTGTGATGGTGGTGGGGTTTGAAAATCTGCGGCTGGAATTAGAAAATCTGTGGCTGGGCAGATGTGGGCAATGAGGCTGGACGGGAGGACAGGGATTGCCTATATCAGGGGCTCTCAAACTCGACCTTCCTCAGAATTATTTGGAAGGCTTGTTAAAACACAGATTGCCAGATGCCACCCTCAAGGTTTCTGATTCAGCTGGTCTGGGACAGGGCCTAGAATTTACAATGCTACTAAGTTCTTAGGTGATATTGCTCCCGATGTGGGGACGGTACTCTGAGAACCACTGTTCTGTGACATACCAAGAAGAGGGAACTTAATTCATCTTTCAAGGACTTTAACATAGGTGGTAGGGTTCAGGTTTGCACTTTGGAAGGCTCAGAGGCCACAGTGTGGAGGATTGCTTGCATGGGGTCGGGGTGGGGAGAGCTGCAACAGGGAGAGAAGGGTTAAACAGAGGCTGCTGGGAAAATCCAGACGATGATTTGCACTCTGAGGTGTTTCATTTAATACTTCAGGACGGGATCCTGGCAGCAACACTGAACTGCTCAGCCTCTGGGAAACTGAGTAAGGTAAGAGAGTTGAGAGACATGGTTTAGAAGAAAGCACTAACGGAGCCAGCAAACAGGGCCTTGAAAACAAATGGCAGCTATTTCCCAGTTATGCCAAGGGTCAGCCCTATTCCCAGAACAAGACTGGGCCCTTGCAGATGGCCTGCAGAAGTGACCCTCACCAGACAGACCCCTAAATAAGTATGGCTGCCTCTCTCCTTCCCTCCCTCCCTCCTTCTCTTTCCTGTGGGAGATGTTCCTAGGGGGAGTGGGGCTTAGAGAACAGGTGGTGATAATTACGGGAGACCAGCAGTTTCCCTGCCTCATCTTTCAAAGTGTCAAATAGGCAAAGCAGGAGAGCAGCTTTCCTGAGTGCTCAGGCTGAACCTGGTCAGGCTGATTCAGTGTCTGCTGGGTAGCTCTGCAAGGAGCTAAAAACATCTATACTGATAGCACTTTTCTAGGGAGAATGGTTACTAGCACACACACATAGTAAAAGACTATTCAGAATTTTATTACCCGTTCCAGACATGTAAGTGAGGCTACATGAGGATCTGGACAAATAATAAGACTGACAAGCCATGTCAGCTAAGACCCCTGCTCATCAGCTTTCCGTGGATCCGTGTGGCTTCCTAGGCCCCTAACTCACCCACAGGCCATGGAATTGCTCAGACTGGCCTACTCAGGATCTGCAGGGTACGTTCACACCGCTGGCTCTGTGTGGACAATTCTCCAGCTATGAGATAGCCGTGTCTTTCCTTTTAAATTCTGCCCATCCCTAAGGTCTCTCTCAAATTCACCTCCTTCATAAATGTTCTTGGAACCCACCAAACCACTATCATCCCTCTCCACTCTGAAGCCTCGTGGCACTTACCCG
This sequence comes from Marmota flaviventris, assembly GCF_047511675.1. NCBI lineage: Eukaryota > Metazoa > Chordata > Mammalia > Rodentia > Sciuridae > Marmota > Marmota flaviventris. Next base: position 39,988,803 of record NC_092504.1, read on the forward strand.
CTAAGCTTATCCTTTGGTCCTGAGCTCTTGCCTCTGGTGTTGGTTTCCTTTTTAGGAGTAAAGTCTTTTCAGATTGATGCTAAGTAATCCTTGAAGCTGGAAGAGTCAAGTGTCTTCTGTCTGAAAGCGAACCACTGTACTCCATTAAACTTGCCTGGGGAACACGGGGAATGTGGTGGCTCCATTCCTAAGTCTCTGGGTGATAAAGCCTATGGTTAGACCTTAGGCTCAACCTACAAGTAGAGATAAGAATATTGCTAGAACACTCTCTGTTCCCTTCTTGTTCCTAAAGCCTTTTGTGTTCTCTTAAACACATCTACAACCATGATGAGAACTTGGCCATTGGCAGTTCTCAGAAGCAAACTTCTTTTTATAATTGATTTAATTTTTATTTGCTAAATTAGTGGTGAAGATAAGCATCTCCCCTCTCTCTCACGCTTTCCACATTTTTTATCAGTGCATTACAGTTGTACATGTGATTTATTGTTACATATCGATATATGCACACAGTATAACATATAATTTGGCCAATATCACTCCCCACCATTCTCCCCCTCCTCAGCTTATACCACCTGGCTGACCCCTTTTATTTACTGATTTCTCTTTAATTTTCACAAGACCCCAATCTTTATTTTCCTTTTTCCTCTCTAACTTCTACATATGAGAGAAAGCATAAGATTCTTGACTTTCTGAGTTTGGCTTATTTCACTTAATATAATGTTCTCTAGTTCCATCATTTTCCTGCAAATGACATCATTTCATTCTTCTTTATGGCTGAGTAAAACTCCATTGTGGACATACACCACATTTAAAAAAAAAATCCATTCATCTGTTGGTAGACACCTAGGCTGGTTCCATAGTTTGGCCATTTTGTGAATTGTTCTGCTATAAACATGGGTATGCATGTATCTCTATAGTATGCTGACTTGAATTTTGAGGATAAATACAAGTGGCATAGCTGAATCATATGGTGTTCCATTCCTAGTCTTTTGAGGACTCTCCATACTGATTGTACTAATTTACAATCCCACCAACAGTATCCTCGTAAAAGTGTTCCTTTTTCTCTACAGCCTCTTCAGCAGTTACTGTTATTTGTATTCATCATGACTGCCATTTGGACTGGTCTGAGATAAAATCTCACTGCAGTTTTGATTTGCATTTCCCTAATCGCTAATGATGTTGAACATTATTTTTCATATATTTGTTGGCCATTTGTATTTCTTATTTTGAGAAGTGTCTGTTTAATTAATTTGCCCATTTATTAGTTATGTTATTTGAGTTTTTTTCTGTAAAGTTTTTAGTTCTTTATGTATTCTAGATAGTAATCTTCTGTCAGAAGAGTTGGTAGCAAAGATTTTCTTCCAGTCTGCAGGTTCTCTCTTCGCATTCTAATTGTTTCCTTTGCTGTGCAGAAGCTTTTTAATTTGGTGCCATTCCATTTATTAACTCTTGGCATTATTTCCTATGATTTAGGAGTCTTAATGAGAAAGTTATTGCTTGTACCTATATGCTGGAGTGTTTACCCTACAGTTTCTTATAGGAATTTCATAGTTTCTGGTTATTTCCTAGGTCTTTAGTCCATTTTGAGTTGATTGTTGTACTGGATAAGACATTGGGTCTTGTTTTATTCTTCTGCATATGGATAACCAGTTTTCCTAGCATCATGTATTTAAAAGGCTGTCTTTTCTCCACTGTGTGTTTTGGGCACTTTTGTCAAGTGTCAGATGATTGTATCTCTGTGGGTTTTTCTCTGTGTCTTCTATTCTGTCCCATTGGTCCATATATCTGTTTTTATACCAGTACCATGCCGTTTGGGGTACTGTAGCTCCTGTTGTATAACTTGAAGCCAGGTATTGTGATGCCTCCAACACTGCTTTTTAGACTTAAATTTGCTTTGGCTATTCTGGGCTTTTTATTCTTCCAAATGAATTTTAGGACTGTTTTTTCTAGTTCTGTGAAGAACCTCATTGGTATCTTAAAGGGAATTGCATTGACCCTGCCTATCCATGAATAATGGGAGCCCGGCACTAATTTGACATCCAATCTTCAGAGAAAGGATGCCTCCCTTGGCTTTTCACAAGTTCAAAATAAGTGAATTGCGCTAGCTTTAGGACACTGTTACCCTTGGACCCATTAATGAAGCATGGTTAGTGAGGAGAAGGAGAATCCATTTCATGTCCAATTCCTCCTTTCCAGAGTTGTCCAGTTTGCTTTGTCAACCTCCCTTCCTGCTGTGACTATGGACTTCAAGAAGACTAACCCCTGTTCCAGCCTTAAAAGTGGGTCCTGAGGTTGTAAAGCCAGGGGTCAGCACACTTTTTCTGTAAAGGATCAAATAGTAAATATTTTAGGTTTTGTAGGCCATGTCTCTATTGTAACTACTTGACTCTGCATTGAAGTATGAAAGAGGCCACGGTAGATGTGTAAATGAATTAGTGTGGCTGTGTTCCAATAAAATTTTATTTATGAACACTGATATTTGAATTTTGTATAATTTTCACTTGTCATGAAAAATTCTTCAATTGTCTTTTTTTCCAATCCTTTTACAATGTGAAAACCACTTTGGCCCCTAGTCTATGCTCATCATTCCCTCTGCAACTGGTTTGAACCAGAACATGTGACAGAAGTTGAGCCAACATGAGATGAAGTCAGCCGGGAAGTTTATTGGGAAAGATTTCCTCAGACCTGACAAGGAGCACGGAAGAGAGGCTCTCCTTTTTGCTTCAGAACTGGGTCAAGTCTGGATGTGGCAGCTGTAAAGTACAAGGAGCTGGGCTGAGGACGAGTCCTTACAATGAGGCCAGGAGAACAGAAAGACAGAAAGAGCCTGGGTCTGTTAGGGTCTGTAAACAAGTCGGGATGGCGCCTGGCATTTTGCCAGGGGGAGTGGTTTGTGAGGTGGCGCGAGTGAGCCATTAAGTGTGGAGATTCCTTATTGGTTGACTGCTGTATCTAGTTTATGTTAATTAAGATAAGCTGTGTGGAATGTATATATACCCCTCCTGTGCTATGATAAACGGCTCCCACTCCTGCTGTATCAATGTACACAAGTTGTTCGTCACTCCCCCGGTTAGTTTGCCCAGCCAGCCAGGCTGCGGCATGGGTCCTTGAGAAGTCTTTGATGCCCTGAGCAGCCCTACTTCAGGCTTGTGTGAGTTTATCTGTGTTGTTTCAGCCGTTGAGCTGGAGTTTCCTTTAGACTGCTTATGAATGACCCTCATTTGTCATTCAATTGAGACTCCCATAGTACTTAATGATTGAAGTGCATGAAAGAACAGATATCCCAAAAACCAGGTTTTTTTTTTTTCTCTTACTTTAATAGACACACTAACTGATCCTTTCAATATTCTCAGTGTCTGGCCACCTCCACCCTTGTGTTTTTAATTGCTGTTATTATCTGAAAAACTTGCTGAGATTGCTCCAAATGCACATCTGAAGACTCAGAGAAAAGTTCAGTGTCACCTTAGGTTACTCACCAAAGAACAGCCAAAGCAGTTCCTCTTGTGACCTGTGGCTTTAACCAACTTCTCCTCTGTCCTGCCTGATTCCAGCATTACACTTGTGATTAATGCTCCTGTTAAACTTCTCTTCCCACAGTCTGGCTACCCTCATGACTCCCCTCCACTCAGGACCACCCTCCCTAGCCTCTCTCCTTTTTTAGGGTCTTGAGTATAGAGATGGGGAAGCTGTTTTTGCCCAGCATCGTCACCATAGGAGATAACCCAGGTTCGAAATCCACAACCCCCCCCCAAAAAAAAACACCCTTGACACTGGACACAGATTTGGGGGTGGGGGTGGGGTCCTTCTACATTTGCGTTTCAGCCAGTGGACTGCCCATGTGTTCCCACCAGCAGCTGCAAATCCCCATTTCTTTCCTTGCTTGCTGCTTTGGTCCTCTTTCTCCTCTGTATTTATTTTCTTGGCCTGCACACCTTGTTTTTCTTTCAGGGACCCTTACCCAGAATTGCCATATGGTTCTCCTTTAAACAAAGTGTGGAGTGTGTGAAGGCAGCTGCAGGATCCTGAACAAGCCTGTCTGCACATGGGCCCCTCAGAGCTGGAGCTGCTGCCTGGCAGAGAGAGGCTGAGACCCAGCTGTGGGGATTCCAGAAAAGAAAGCTAGTGCAGGCCACACACCTCATCAGTTCATTTTGATTAGTTTCTTTTGTCTGATTATTAGAAATGGTGAACAGTGATCGATGAGGACAGCCCCAAGATTTGTATCCTTGGAATTACATACAATTTGGCAAGATAAGATAAACCATAAGGAGAACAGACAGAAGTTGATATGTGTATAACCAGGATCACTTGTAAGATTTATATACAATTGTCTCAAATCCCAATTCTACAGCCTGTAAAGTCCCAAACCATTAATTTTTTTTCTGCAAATTCTTGGGACCACACACTTTGGACTCCTTATCCCTCTGTAATAGTTTTTTTTTTTTTTCCTCCTGTTAACCTGGGCTGAGAACCAGGGCATCTGTTCACCTGGACCCAGAATCAGGTTGGACCCTGCACAGAGTGACAACTAAATCTAGCCCTTGCTCAGCTCTTTAAGGAGAGCCTAGAGGAAGGGGCATTTCCCACAATTCCTCCACCCAGCGGGTGCGCCATTTTGGCATGTTTCACCCAATGGGTTGTCTTTTATGCTTTGTACAAAGGTGTCACATAGACTAGCTGAGGGTCAGGCCTCAGCCCTTCACTGATTCCTGGGAGGAAACATCTGCTCATACCAGACACAAGGTTATGAGGGGTCTGTGAGGGAGGCCACCTTGCACAATACACAATCACTATCCCCTTGCCACCCCTTATGTTCTTGTCGTGTTTCCTTTGTCCCCATTTCCTTTCCATGTCCTGGAGCTTAGAGTCATCCTTGTTGCCTGATTACGCCTTTGAGAGTCCTCCACCTCCAGTGAGTTATCAAAATATTTCTCTCAAATAAATGCAAAGCTCTCCCTATAGTGATATCTGGAGGATAACATTTCTCTCCCTCAATATGTTGACAGTGACCAAAACAAAACAGTTGCTGTTTGCTGAGCTAGAAAATACAGCTGGTGCCAAAGTTGCTAAATATAATTGGTTGTAGAAGTAGAAATTGTGAGTTCAGGATCAGAAAACAACTCAATTTTATTTTTCCTTCTCCATCCCTTCACTCACAATTCAAATTTGTTATGTGGAATTTCTGGATCTCATGATGTACCTATTTATTTTCATTATCTGAGAAGAAAAAAAGGAAGAAAGAAAGAAGAAAAAAGAATAGTTGACATCTTGTAGTTAAACTGTCTAATCACAGGTAATGCTAAAAACTGTAAATTTCCTTTAAAGTGAAGTTTCCACTTGCCAACCTGCTTAGATCTGATGACCTTCACCTGCCCTTGTCTAGTGTCCATACCAGCCCTACTCAATGAGGTTGCCAGCATCACTGACAGAAGAGGTATGTGTGTACCCAGTACCCATGTGATCTGCTGTTATTTCCCTCTGGCCCTGGTAGAAGTTTAAAGCTGAGTTTCTTTAAGTGTGATGGGTGTTCAGATCTTCTGCTTTTTCTTCAAGTGCATTTGTGGGCTCTTTGGAGTGCCCTTGCTGGACTCCCTTCGATCACAACTTCAGCAGGCTGCTTGTGATTCCCTTCCACTATGCAGTACGTGGGACTTTATTCTCCTTTTTGTGGCAGTTTTCTGGCCTGTGGCAGGATTGCCTTTTAAGGTGACCAGTCTGATCTCTCCCATGTGTCTCAGATTTGCTAAGGGACTGCCATCTTTGGCTCTGGCAATAGCCACATCACCCACACCATCCCAGCCAGCAACTCCTGGAGACTCATTTTTTCCCAACACTGGTTCACCGTGTCCCCCAAACTCTCTTGAGGTCAATGGATCGATCTTTATCCAAATGATAGTGACTTCAGTTGGTTTTAAGTTTATTTATGAAAAAAAAATCAAACTCACAAAACCTGAGAGATTACTATAATAAACCCATAGTAAACCCCATGGACAGACTAAATCAGAGCAAGCTTGTCTCTGAGATACACTTCTACTCATCTTCTCTGCAAACATTGGATTTTTTTTACAAGCAACTGCAATTTTTAATTTTAAATTCTTCAGTATCTCTAAGAGCCCTATTTAAAAAAATAAAACACACACATGCAACCACTCAACCAAAGCAACCATAATTTCCTAATACTATTAACTAGATATTCAGTGTTTAGATTTCCTTTTCTCATCATTTTTTAAAAAACAGTTGGTTTGCTTAAATCAGGATCAAAAAGTCCATGCAATGCATAAGTCCTTGTCCTCTTTTTTTTTTTCATTAAGATTTATTTCGTGGGCTGGGGTTGTGGCTCAGAGGTAGCGCGCTCGCCTTAGCATGCGTAAGGCACTGGGTTCAATCCTCAGCACCATATAAATATAAAATAAAGATACTGTGTCCACCTATAACTAATATATATATATATATATATATATATATATATATATATATATATATAGATAGATAGATAGATAGATATAGATAAAAGATTTATTTTGTGAAACACTGGGCACAGTACAGGATGCCTATAAACATCCCAATAATTTTGAAAGCTGAGGCAGAAGGAATGAAAGTTATAGGCTAGCCTCAGCAATTTAGCAAGACTCTGTCTCAAAATAAAATAAAAAGGGAGGGGATGGGAATGTAGTTTAGTGGTAAAGTGTCCCTAGATCAATCCCTAGTACCAAACACACACACACACACACACACACACACACACACACACACACATGTAAGTAAGTAAGTAAGTAAGTAAATAAATAAAATAAAACTTCAAGAACAAGATCATTTGTCCTATAGAATTTTCTAAAGTCTGGATTACTGCTGATTGTATCCTCATTTAATCAGCATGTTTGCCAATATTTATTATATTCCTCTGTATTCTGTACTTCCTGTAACATAGTCCATACAACTAAAAGTTTAATCAAAATCAGTTTCCATTTTTTCCAAGATTTCTTTTTGGAGATTCTGTGAACTTCCTAGTGCAGCACATTCTGTCATTGTATGGCCTGTGGCAGATTGCATTTTACGGTGACCACCAGTCTGATCTCTCCCATGTGCCTTTTTATTCTTTTTAATGAAGTGAAGATTATTCTGCAGATTCATATGCTAGCTACTACCTGATCTAGGCATTTACCTTTGTACTAATGATAATTAGCAGTTATTACCTAGATCCCTTATTTTATATTATCCTTTTATGCCCACTAAGGAAAAAAAGGAATATAACTCTAGCATTTGTATGCATTTGTGAGCATCATTTCTCTCATAAAGAGAAATGGCCTTCATCAGTTATGGAATATGGTCCATACAGGAAAGACAGGATACTTGTTTCCTTTATTTACCAGTTTCTGGAATAATGATTAGTTCCCTTATGTCCTTCAAAGATGACCAGTTAGGAGAGAGTCTTTCACATTATTATAAACTCATAGAATTTATTACATTTAGCGTCTTAATCCACTGCATTTATTATCTTTATTGCTGCTTAACTTGTCCCATCTTTAGCGTGTAAGAACATCTTCAAGTTGGTTCCCAGGTCACTGTGACATGACTCCGATGTTCTTTGTTCTATTTCTTTCTTGGAGCTTTAAGAACTTTCCTTCCTTTCTTGTAGAGTAATATTATTTTAGCCAGTTTTTATACTTTCTGCCTTTGACCTGAGTTATATTATCCTAAAAATCTGATTCCTTTTAGTGGGAAGTGTCAGAGAACACATCTGGGCTCTAGAAGTACTTATTGTTATTGGGCTGATCATTATTTCTATTCCTTTTCATTAGTCAAGGCCAAGAAATACACATTTAAGAAAATAAGATGGGAAGAGAAATAGAACACTCTTTTTTTGTTCAAGTAAAAGAACAGAATAAAACATTGGAGCATATCACATATAGAAAAGGTAACTATTATTTTATAAAATTTATATTTTATTGCTGAGAAAGAGAATAAAAATAAATTAATTGCTATTTTTTGGAGGTTCTGGGGATCAAACCCAGGACCTTGTACATGTTAGGCAAGCACTATACCAATGAGCTGCATCCTCAGCCCTTAATTTTTTAATGAGGGTCACATTCCAGGTAAAGATCTGGAAGCATTGTTTGAGTCCTATACATGAGAAGACTGCTATCATCATCAATTGAAAGATTGATTAGGTCACAAGATTTGAGAATTAAGAAGCCCTCATCCATATTTTATATATTTTGATAGAACCATGATTATATTTGAAAGGAAAAAATCAAAACAAATAATAAGTGGGAAATGTTACAGGAATAGACAGAGAGGTTAGAACCTTGTTGATACCGTCTGAATGTGTTTCCAGACTTTTGATGGGGTCATAAAGTTAATTTGCTTTATTTTTTTTTGGAACCAGCTTTTCAAATACTCTTAAAAGATTAGATTAATAATGATCTCTGGTGAGAGAGAAACAAATAGGAGAAGAGGTAGCAAGCTTGCTCAGTAGGTTGACAACCACAACTTAGCTGTCTTGCCTTCCTTATTTGAAAATATATTCTCCATACCTACTTTTAGCCTCATTAAAGTTTATAAAACAGATGTAAGGTCCTGTATAAATTAGTGTGCCCTCTACAAATACTACTAAGATAGAAAATAGGAGTGTGGGGACAGATTTGAATAGGAAAGTAATTCAATCAGGCTCACAGTTTTCATTTGCCACAAATGTAGACATCAAGCAATGGAAACAGGGCTGTTTCCTTTTAGTTTTAATGCATATTGCAGGTGCACATATCAATAGATAATGAAATTCTAAGAGCCCCCACGAGAGCCCAAAATCACACTGGATTGGCTGCCTAACAAAATTCAAAATTGGAATAATGGACAGAAGAGCTATAAAACCGACAGGATTCATTTTTTGATGTGAAGTTTGAAAGAAATGTGTTCCTGTAACTCAAAGTTTGCAAGCTCTGCAATGTTTATTCATTTTAGAAGTAGTGTGTGAAAAATCACAGACATCTTCTTTCAATAAGGGAAACCAGGAAGTGTGCAATAAAACCTGAAAATGTACAAGTGCTTGCTCATAGGCTGTTGATAACCCCACCACTTACTCTACACCAGTACTTCAAGCCACCTGCACTGTAAAATAGCCCTGGGAACACTGCTCACCAGATACAGGGGATTGTCTTTAGGGAGTGGGATCTCTCCCCCTCATTCTTCACTTAAAATCTCTTCACTCTTCCATTCCTGTGTGCTCACTTGCTGTCCCTCAGATATTAATGAGGAATTCATCATCCATTAAGGTGGGCAAAGAACCAGATGGATAGAAAACCTAAACAGACCTGAAACTAGTAAGATTGAAGACATAGTTGAAAACCCCCCAACAAAGACAAGTCCAGGATCAGATGGCTTCACTGGGGACTTCAAACATGTAACATTATCACGAATCCTTCTCAAACTCTCTGAAAAAAAATGAAGAGGAAGAAGCACTTCCAAACTTATGCTATGGGGTCAGCATTATCTTGACACCAAAATTTTAGACAAAGATATTGCAAGAAATCCATAGACCAATAAACGTGATAAATATTGTTGTAAGAATTCTCACTAAATACTAATAGATGGAATGTGACATTATATTATGAGAATTATACATCATGACCAACCAAGCTTTATTTTGGAATGCAAGGATGTTTCAGCATATGAAAATCAATCCGTTGTAATGCACCATGCTAACAGAACAAAGGCAAATTTCACATGATCATCTTAATTGAGGTATGGAAACTTTGTCAAAATTCAATACACTTTCATGATAAAAACACTCAACATACTAAGAATAGAAAGAATTTACCTCAACATAATAAATGAAAGTCCATATATAAAAAGTCCACAGCTGACATCATGCTCAATGGCAAAACACTGAAAACTTTTTGTCTTAAGATTAAGGAACAAAGAAAGCAAAGATGCCCATTTTGACCACATCCACTTAAGTTAATATTATTAGAGTTCATAGCCAGGGCAATCAGGCAGGAAAGTGAAACAAAATGCATACTGATGGCAAGGGCAGAAATGAAATCTCTGTCTGCAGATGACATGAACTTATATGTGGAGAACTCTAGAAAGTACACACACACACACACACACACACACACACACACACCTATTATAATAAACAAATTCAGCAGTTACAGAATATAAAATCAATAAATGAGTTCAATTGTGTTTTTTTATCCTAAAAATGAATAATCCAAAAGTGAGATTAAAACAATACCATTTATAATAGCATCAAAAGGAACAAAAGACTTAGAGTTAGACTTAATCAAGGAGACAAAAGACCTGTACACTGAAAGCTGCGACACATGGATGAAAGCAGGTAAAGAAGACACAATTAAATGAAAAAAATTTTCATGTTTATGTATTTGAAGGATGAATATTAAAATATCCATCATGCCTAAAGTGATATACAACTTCCAGGCACTTCCTAATCAAAATCCAAATGATAGCCGGGTGTGGTGGTACACAGCCCTGGAGGCTGCTGCAGGAAGATCGCAAATTCAAGGCCAGCCTCAGCAACTTAGTAAGGCCCTAAGCAACTTAGTGAGACTCTGTCTCAAAATAAATAAAAAGGGCTGGGGATGTGGTTCTGTAGTTAAGCTCCTGTGGGTTCAACCTCTGGTATCAAAAGTACAAAAAACAAAAGCAAAACAACAACAGAAAGATGTTTTTTGTAGAAATAAAAAACAAAATCCTTAAATTTATACAGCATTTCAAATGACCTCAAAATAATCCAGTACAATCTGGAGAAAGAAAAATAAGACTGGGAGGGCCTCACATTTCCTGATTTCAACACATATTATGAAGACACAGTAATCAAAACAGCTTAGGACTGACATAAGAACAGAATATAGAACGATAGGACAAAATTGCCCAGAAATAATCCCTTATGTACGAGGTCAAATGATCTTCAACAAAGGGACCAATGTTGTACAATGGGGAAGAATCTTTTCAGCAGAACGTGTTGGGGAAACAAATATGTAAAAGCAACAGAGTGAAGCTGGACTTTTACCTTCTACCATAAACAAAAATCCACTGAAAATGGATTAAAGACTTAAATTCAAGCCCTGGAACAATAAAACTTCTAAAAGAAAACACAGGGGAAAACACTGGGTTTGGCAATGATTTCTTGGATACAATGCCAGAAGCACAAGCAGCAAAAGCAAAAATAAACTGAGACTGTGTCAAACTTTGAATACCTGTGCAGCAAAGGAAAAAAAATTAATGGAGTGAAAAGACAACCTTATGCAATGGGAAGAATATTTACAAATCATATACCTCATAGTGGGTTAATTTCAATAATATGGAAAGAACTCCTGCAACTCAACAACTACAGCAACAGAACAAACAATCCAACCAGAAAATGGACAGAAGACTTAGATAGTCTCCAAAGAAGATAAACAAAGGGCCACAAAGCACATGAAAAGATGCTCAACATCAGTAACCAGGAATAAATGCAAATCAAGATCACAATAAGATCGTCACCTCATACCTATTGGCACAGCCATTATTAAAAATATAGAAAAGAATAAGTATTGATAGGGATGTATAGAAATTGAGGCTCTTGTGTACTACTGGTGGGAATGTAAAATGATGTAGCCACTGTGGAATATGGAGGTTTCCTCCAAAAAGTTATAAATAAAAAATAGAATAACGTGATCCAGAAATCCCATTTCTGAGCATTTGATCAAAAGTATTGAAAACAAGGTCTCTAAGAGATATTTGCACACCACGTTCCTTTGCAATAGCCAAGAATTGAAACAAACCTAATCTGTCCATCATCAGACGAATGATGAAGCAAATGTGATATACACATACAGTGGAATATAATTTAGCCTTAAAAACAGTAAAATCATGTCATATGATGCAACATATGTGAAATCCATTATGCCAAATGAAATAAGCTAGTAACAAAAAGATAAATGGTGCATGATTCCATTGTTACGAGTTATTTAAAGCACATTGAATACTTAGAAATATGGAGTAGAATGGTGGTTGTCAGGATCTGGGAGGAAGTGCAAGGGAAAGTTGTTCAATTAAGGGAGAGTTTTAGTTTAGCAAGATGAAAAATGCATAGAGACCTGTTGCACAGCAATGCTCATATAGTTGACACTATTGTACACTTAAAAAAGTTTAAGATGGAAAAGAAAAAAGTGTAAGACGGTAAACACTGTGTTATTTTTGACTGCAATAGAATATGCTAATAGAAAATTGTCCCTCATTAAAAGAAAAAAATATGCATGTGCACACATATGTATGTGTGTATTTATGTGTATAAATATGTGTGCACATCTATTTATTTATTCTACTTTTCTCCATTTTTTTTCAATTTTTCCTTAATGAGCATTCCATTTTCATTTTTAGAATTCTGTAATCTCATTTCTTCAAGAAAATTATGTACAAAAAAACGGCTTCTGCCATGAAACTATCCTTGATTCATTTCATTCATCTCCTTTGCAGTTGTTTTTGCTTCCACACCTCTATCAGCACTTTCACATTGACTTTCATTTGTTTGTGGGTATTTCCTGCGTGTGTTTCAGGGATGTCCTCTATTACATTGAAAGATTTTCCAAGAGGAAGAATCTGTCTTCAGTATCCCTGTATTTTATTGTCCACTATAAAATTACTACCTGTTTGTTGAGTAAATGCTCAGATTAGATTTGACTAGGTCAGTGTTGCTCCAATTGTGTGTCTCTTGTTCTTGAAGATGATCCATGTGAAGAGTTTTCTAAAACAATTCTTTAAGGAATACCGTGTGCTTTATTTCTCTGGTGAGAATTCACAATGCATGTCAGCATATTAAAGGCTCTGAAAGTGCCACTGTAAATAAACCTACTTAATTTAATTCAGCACTTTTCAAACATATTTGATATTGGACACTTTTAAAAATGATACCTATTAACATCCAGCATCTTGTGTAATAATTTGTGAAAAAATAAATTATAAGATTATATCCTATTCCTCTCTGTGCATGGTGTATCACAATATTGTCCGACACAATAATATGTGTGTATATATATAAATGTATATATATATATATACATATACATTATATATACATAATAACAATATGTATATATATATATAAATATATAAATGTTTTTGTATGAGTGAAGAAGTGCCTGAAAGTGAGCTTCTGTGAAGTTCACTGTGATGTGTATGTTAAAGGCAGATTGATGAGGTTTTAAAAATACACTCATAAGTGTTTTAACCTGAGTCAACATGAAACTGGGCAATAGAAAAATACATGAAAATGCTTCAATCCAAGGCTGAAGGCTAATTACAGGCCTGGAAGGTTTGCTAAAGATTTTGCAGCTTGCATGCCAGGAACCATGTACGCCCTGAACCTCCAGACTCTCAGTACATTCAAGATCATCTTGTCCAGTCCTTCTTCAAACTCCGTCATTGACCTAGCCCTACTGACCAAGGACAGAGAACACTTTCTTGGGGGAGGACTGTGGGGAGGTCTGACTAGTCCAATACAAGCAGGAAGTTTCTTTGAAGTTTTGTATTTTTATCTTAAAAGAAAAACATCAGTTCTATAATTGTTCCATAATATCCCTGAGTTTATTGTCACATAAAAGTATTGCTTTTTACTTCTTAGTTGAAGGGCACAGCACTTAGTTTTGAGAAGCAAGGGCCTATTCCAGTTCTTCCATTTAATGATGGGAAAATATCCAGAGAGAGAAAGTGGTTTTGTTCAAGACCACATGGCAAATCTCTGGCAAACCTTCCAGTTCTGTGCTCTTCCCTGGCTAGACGCAGATCTCCTACCTCACGGGAGTCTCACAAAATGCCATCTGACCCAGTAATTCCACATGTAAGAACCAATCCTAAAGAAATAGAGATGCAAAGAAAGACCCAAACATGTTAATTGTATTAGCATTAAACTGACAAGAATTTAATCTTTAACAGTGGGAAAATGGCTAAATAAATTAATACGAATAGAATACTTTGTAGTCATTAAAAATTGATGCTTATGAGAAATAGCATAGTATTAAATAAAATAATCAGAATTTCCTACTCTGTAATATCATAAGTGCTTTTATTATTTATTTTTCTATATTTCAACTGCAATTCTCGAGGTATTAAGAGTGGTCATTATTTGGCAGTGAGGTAATGGAGGATTTAAATTTTCTTCATTCTTTGGTAACAAGAATTCCTTTCATGTCACAGGGATCCACTTTATGCTTTGAATATAAACCTTCCTATTCAAACATTGGTGACTTTTTATTTTTCTCTTCTTCTATCCTTCTTTCCTTCCCCAACCACCATGAAGGCAAGATTAACATCTTTCCTGTCCTAAGCCAACCCATTTGCTTTTCTATTCACTGTCCACAGGAATAAAGAAACTGCAGACTTGGAAACTGGAACAAGAGCTCTTTCAAGAATTTCAGTCCAACATTAATTAGATCTATTGAGAATGATACTTAAAAAAAATAGGTCTCTGTACCTCCCCACTTTTTTTTTTTTTTTGATGCCAGGGATTGAACCCAAGGGTGCTTAACCACTGAGCCATATCCTCAGCCCTTTTATCTTTTTGTTTGAGACAGGGCCTTGCTAAGTTGCTGAGGCTGGCTTTGAACCTGTGATCCTCCTGCCTCAGGCTCCTGAGCTGCTGGAATTACAGGCATGTGCCACCGCAGCACCAGGCTTGTATCCCCCATTTTTGAAGTCCTTTATTCCCCCTGGCAATTAGAATGGCAGTCTCTTGCGACCTGAGTCCATCACCTTTCTCCTTTGCTGGCAAAACAATGAAACTTTTCCTTTTTCTCAAAACCTAGTCCTTGTTATTGGATCAGCTAGGGACAAAGACCAAACTTTTGGTATCGCTTTCATGTTTCCCAAATTCTCTGCAATGAATGCATTATATTTGTAATTGGAATTAAGCAGGGCATTAGTTTTAAGTCTACTTGTAATTTTAAAAAATTCATGGAAATATAAAAATGATGTTTGATTATTTTAGCCCTGAGATGCTGGATTCCTTTCCAGGACCTTCTTTGTGTGTGTGGAAAAGCTAACACAAGTTGGAACTCGGTTGCTTCTGTTGTCTCTCCAAGTTCCGAGCCTGCTAGCAATGACCGTGAAGCTGATAACAGGGTGACCTTCCCAAAGACAGTGCAAGCCCAACTGGGATGCAGTGGGGCAGAAATCCCCTCATGCAGTGGCTTTGTCCTGATGCTTCCCTTTTCCACCTTTCCTCCCTGTGTCCTGGGGATTTTCCCTCCGGAAAGAGCCAGCGTGTAAGTTGGGCCCAGCCTGTGTGCATCCGGGAAGGTCTAACTCCTGTAGCATCTGTCAGTGAGGAAACAGCCTCAGACTGGAGGCTGCAGATGCTGTGTGACTCCATTTACAAGCAAATGAAATGGGGCTCTGGTTTCCAAAGAGGAAAAGCACAGCAATCCAGCAGGAAAATGTCTTGAAGGTAAAGACTATAACAGCTCACACCACTCTAGCATGGCTGTTCTCAAACTCTTGGGCACACTGTCGAATTGCACCCCAGCATATGTGTGTTATCCTGTTCCCTCCCTTCCCCTGGCTTCTGGCTGTGTTTTAAGTCAATGCAAGCACCTCAGTTTGTCCATGAGACATATTCTGTGACCTCTGGGCTAGTTGGCCTCATCATACAGGAGTGCTTATGAAGTCAGATTGCTGGGCCTGATTGGACATTCTGGACACTCTAGGACATTCTGATTCAGAAGATGGGAAGGGGCTGGGTAGGTGAAACTTTGTGTTATATCAAGTATGCAGGGGCTACTGGTGCCGCTGATCTGGGGGGCCCACTTGGAGAGGTACCACTCTTGCAGAATCACAAACCTGGTGAAAGCAAGGGAAACGAGGCTTTGGGACTGAGGCTGTTGGCAGAGGAAGTTTTTTATTCATGAACTTCTTTCTTTAGCCTAATTATTGCTCTTTATTTTACTATTTAAAAGACATTCAGCTGGGTACAGTGGTACCTGCCTATAATCCCAGGAAAACATCCCAGCAACTCAGGAGACTTCAAGTTCATATCTAGCCTTAATAACTTAGCAAGAGCCTGTCTCAAAAAAAAAAAATTGAGGATGGCTGGTGATGTAGGTCAGAGGGAGAATGCTCCCAGGTTCAATCTCTATCACTCACTCCCCAAAAGACATTCATTCATTCATCAACTGAAAGAGAACCCATCACTTAGAAGACAATAAAAATAAACAGGATAGCCAGGATCAGTGGCACACACCTGTAATCCCAACAGTTTGGGATTTTTTTCTTTTCATACAGAGGATTGAACCCAAGGTTTCTTATCCACTCAGCCATATTCCCAGCCCCCCCCCCCTTTTTTTTTGCATTTTATTTAGAGACAGGATCTCGCTGAGTTGTTTAGGGCCTCATTAAATTTCTGAGGCTGGCTGTGAACTCTCAATCCTCCTGCCTCAGCCTCCTGAGCCACTGGGATTACAGGTGTTCATCACCATATCTGGTTTAGAGAAAGAAATTCTTCCAGCAACTAAACTCGGTTTATGTTGTGAGGTTATGTCACTTAAGTGAGCCCTGCTATGACTTTACTTCTGTTGCTTTGCCCAGAATACAAGGTCTTCCTCGCTCTCTAATTGTTTTAAGGGTGAGCTTCTTACATTGCTTGGGGATGATGATTACCAAGGACCCACAGAATGAAGACCTCTCTGGAGCCCATCACTTTGCCTTTTATTCCTAATGACTATAACTTGATGACAAACATCAACTATTTTCTTTACCAACCTTCCCCCCAAAGCAAACCCTCTTCTCATTGCCTGGGAGATCCTGGGACCTGCTTTTCTATTTGAAATGTTCTGTAACCTTGACGTCTACAAGCTCCACACACAGCTGTCTGTATCAGGACAGGAAAAGCTGGAGCACATTTAGCAAGGTTTTGTTTTGGATTTTTCAGCTGCAGCCTTGAGGGATCCCCCCTTCTCAAGCTCCGACACTAAGCTGCTGAACCCGGCTGAAAGCAGCCATTTGGAGGAGCAGCTGAAAATGATTTCACCATGAAGCCGACCTTGGCAGCCTCCTGATGCTCCATATGGTCCTCCGCTCTGGTCTCCAGGAAGCACCAGATCATTCTCAGCCCCTTGGTTGCATTGTTTATAATCCCAGCATGAGTGTTTGGAAGACAATTGCACAGAGAAGATGCCACTCACTTTGAGTCTTTTTCTTCCCTATTAACCTTTATGTGAATAATTCACAAAGCTGTAATGTAATATTTATTCCATGTATGTATTTCTGTCCCTTTAGATTGTAAGACAACTAAGGATATCTTGAACCAAGAAAAACTCACGGAAGCAAATGGAGTTGTTATCTTTGAGGGGCCAGAGCGTCAGAAATATTATCTACTATCTGAGACAGTCTGGCTGCTGTAGCACAGCGCGATAGAGCAGGACCTTCCCCACATCAGTTAGCTGTCTCTTGACAGTTCAGGAGGCTGCAAGGCTGAGGTCATGGTGTGGCACAGTCAGGTTCTGGTGAGGTGCCTCTTCCTGGATTCACACTACAAACTTGTCCTGGGTGAAACAGGTCAAGAGAACTGAGGCCACTTTTACAAGGGCACTGATCCCATTCATGAGGGCTCCACTAATGTCACCTAATCACCCCAACTCTGCACCCCATACAGTACCATTATGTTGGGGGGGTCGGGATTTCAACATATGAAGCTCTTTTATCACCTCTTTATAGAATACTGGTATTATTATGTTATATACCATATCTTAAATAGAGAACTAGCAATATAACTCAAACATTCCTCTGACATAGTCACTTTTTTAAAAACTATGGATGTCTAAGAATGCATAAAATTTGTGGTTTTTACACACTTGTTATTTGTAGTATTTCTGCAGGTGTTCTCTACAAATATAGAAATTTGAAAAATTCTATTTCTTGCTATTTTCATAAAAAAGATGTATTAAGATGGGTATGGTGGCACATGCCTGTAATCCCAGAGGTTCGGGAGGCTGAGGCAGGAGGATCAGAAGTTCAAAGCCAGCCTCAGCAACTTAAGGAGACCTTGTCTCAAAAAAAAAAAAAAAAAAAGGCTGGAGTTTTGCTCTGTGGTTAAGCATCCCTGGATTCAATCCCTAGTACAAGAAAAAAAAAAAATTGATAGAATTTATTTGCACATCCCGCAATATCAAGTACATTCCTAGCAGAAGAGAATATCTGTCCTAAATAGCCATTGATTGTCCATTTAGAACATCTGATAATTAGTTTTTTCCCCAGACCAGCATCTGGCTCCAAACACTTCAAACTTTGTTTCCTCGGCCACCCACATATTCTGAGTGTTGGTGTTGTAGGAGGTCTGATATCACAGCGTGACCCCTATCCCACACCTTGGGGTCAAAACATGGCCCCCAAACACACAGTGGATAGTAAGATAATCTCTAGAAGTCTTGCTTTTCTAAACTGGAATGACTACATCTGGAAATGACTGAGAATCTAATAATATTTCCACTAACCCAAACTAAATATATCTCCAACTAGGCTTCCCCAAAGCTGGATTCTTAAATGCCTTTGGCTACTCCATTTTCACCCAACACAGAGGAAATGAGACAAAGGGGAAGCCAGAATGGGGAGAAGCAGTGGTCTTAAGCAATTGATGCTAAATAAATAAATAAGTTACTTTTGCAATATAACCCTAACCTATCCTCATATGGACACGTTGCTCAGACTCTTCCCAGGGTCACCATAAGAGGTCTATGCAGGTGAGTGTCCCAGGAGTCAAGCTCAGAGAACTTTACAGTCAACCCTTCTCTGCATCTCCTCCTCTGTCCTCATCAGGCTCTGTGCAGTGTTTACCACGTTGTTATAAATAATGGTGTAGGTGTCCAGTTGGTTGAGTGGTGTATATCTTTGATTCCCACATTAAAATTTCCAAACCACATGGTACATAGGACGTGTTCAATGCATATTTACCGAATGAAGTCAAGGCTGTGATGAGGCAGTAAATGGCATTAATATATCAGCTTTACTTATGAAGTAATTAACTTTCCTAGGGCCATGTGGTCAGAGAACATGTCAGAGTTAGGACTAGATAAAGATCTGGCATTCAGAAGAATTCCCTTCTCAGTGGGGTTTAAACGTGGGTCCCCTGGTAAATTTCTAGAGCTTCTTATAAAGGGAAAGTCACAGGCTCTGGCAACCTCTATCTTAACCACCTCTGTTTATGCTTTGATAGCATTCAGGGAGGACTTTTCAGCAAGAGTCCTGCTCCACGGCATGCCGTACTCACAGTTTTGAGTTATATTGCTATTGAACTTAGAGCCAGCCCTCACCCACGAGAGAGAAGCCCATCAGCACAAGGGCCTAATTAAAACAGAATGTGTGCCAGCTGGTGACATTGCTCCCCTTAGGTGGTTCTCTCAGCAAGGCCTCTTGTAATAGGAGGTCTAAGTCATAATGATAATTGCTTTCTGCAGCTAGAGGTTGCCAAAGCTCCTTGAAGCAGAGAGGAGCTAGCAGGGAGATCCCTGCCAGGAGTCCACACAGCTGGACACAAGCTAATGCATTTTCCCAAGTTAAAAGTGGCAAAATCAGAATTGGAATGATTGTTTAGTCATTATACTCAGTGGTTTGTGAACTACAGCATGAATTTAAGTCTCTGGAAAGGCTTGTTAAAAACAGCCTGCGGGGACCCCATGAATTCAGCAGGTCTGGGTGTATTTCTGACATGCTCCCAGGGAATGCTGCTGCTCCTAGTCTGAGGACCATGCATTGAAAATTACTAATTAAGAGACTTCATGGGCTCTTCTCAATGTGATTACTGCAAGGGCCGACGCACCTTCTACCTGGCTAAGCTGCTGAGGAAAAGATTTCAAGATCGCATCAAAGGATCAGCAACATATGAAACCACCCAGTGACTGATTACTGGTTTTAAGGAACAGAGTGTAAGCTCATGTTCCCATCAAGGTTTCTCATTGTCCACATGATTGACATTTTGATCTTGGAAATTATTTGATTTGAGATGTCCTATATATTGTGGGATGTTGAGAAGCATCCCTTCCCTCTACCTTAAGATGCTGGTAGTGTCCTCCTTACCTGCTGCCAATTGAAGCAATTAAAGCTGTCTCTAGACATTACTAAATGTCACTTGGGGGCAGAATCACCTCCAGTTGGGAACCACTAATATATCCTATAGGATGCTTCAGCAGCATGTGCCCACGGAGCCCATGCAGCCCCGTTGAGCAAACTGCGAGCTGACAGAAATCTGGATGCCTCTTTTTGGGAGCACACATTTAAAAATTATTTCTTATACTCAGATTCTTCCGATATCTGACTTGTGTGGCTAGCGAGCAGATATTACCATCATCTCCATTTTAAAGGTGGGGAGATTGAGTCTCAAAGGGGTTCAGGATTTGTCCAAGTTTACATATATGTCAAGAAAGAACCAGAATATACATCCTTTAATTTCTAGGCCAATGAATGGTCCATCACATGCTGTAATCTGAATTCGGTCTATAAATATTCCATAACCATGCCATGCAATGACAAGTTGTGTAATTTTTGGTGGTCAGAGAGTCAGAAAATACATGAAATCATTTGTTTGTAGAGATGGAGGGTATTAAAAATCCCAATTGGGATAATGAAAACTGTGTACTGTGGGTTGGGACTGGAAACCTTTCCTAGGGACAAGTGAGAGCTGCGAAGCTCCCTTGTGTATGGGAGCAAGTAAACTCAGTCCCTAGAGATACTTCTAGAGGTTCTTCTAATGGCTGCTCTGGACTCTGTAGCCATAATCCGAGCAAGAACATCTTGCCTCAGCTTTCTCCAAATTACCCCCAACCTCTCCAGTATGTCAGATACTCTTTCTAATGGATGTCATCAAGACCTAGGTTAGCTACGTAATAATCTCTTTCTCTTTCTGAATACACACACACACACACACACACACACACAAAGAAAGTTCCAATAAAGATACAAGAATGGGAAACAATCTGTAGCCTTTATGTCTCCATGCTATTTTGCAAGTGGTGTGTGTGAGTGTGTGTGTGTGTGTGTGTGTGTGTGTATTTTGTGGGATCACCATGGGGGAAGGGTGGAACTGATTGATGAGAAGATTGATGAATGAGACACAATTTATCTTGTTTTCAAGGTTGGTGACAACTTCATGGCTTTTGCCTCTGTGGCTCAAGAAAAGGTTTCAGTGTGAAGTTAAAATGGCTGAGGGTTGCTGAGTGAGTCAGCAGGGTCATCCCAGGGAGAGGAATGGACTTCACCCTAGTGGGATCAAGACAGTGTCCTTGGCTAGAGAGGACCCTCCTAAGCCCTAGAGTAAACCAAGAAGAGAGTTTGGACCTCCCCTGCCCCAACCTCCAGGTCAGACTGTCTCAACCTCCAGCCTGCTGTTGGATACCAGGCAGACACAGCTAAGAAACATTCACTCTGCCAGAACACTCACTCGTGAATTTGTGTGATGACTGCATTTGCCTGGGAGAGTTCACCATCCAAACAGGATGAAGTTACTTTAAAGGCTTCCACTTGGCTCCATATGGCCCCTCAATGTTCATAGTCCCTGAGGTAGGCTTTTCTTTGGTTGTATTTCTTTAGTTGAAATTTATTAAGAGGAAGAAAGGGGATAATGATAAAACACCAAGCCCACACTTTCAGAGTCTGGCCAAAGAAGGTAAAATTCTGTGGAAAATATTTGGAAAGAACAGACCAAAAGAAATTGTAGCACCTTTTTAGTCTTTGATCACAGCTTCAATAAAATAGGAGCTTCTTGAACTAAAATTTCATGATTATATTCTGTGTTTCTGTTAATAGAATTGGAAAAGGCTGTATCAATATGTACAGAGATCTGTCTTTGTTTTGTGTTGCTATAACAAAATGCATGAAACTGGGTAATTTATAAAGAAAAGAAACATGTTTCTTAGAGTTATGGATTGGGAAGTTTGAGAGCATGATACTGGCATTGGTGGGGGCCTTCTTGTTGCATCACAATATGGTAGAGGGCATCACATGTGAAGACAGAGCAAACATATTAGCTGCAGTCTCTCTTCTTTCTCTTCTAAAACCACTAAGAATATTAGGCCTGTATTCTGAGAAGATAGAAGACCGGCCCCCCACCCCCAAAAAATATTCTAGAAAGTATTTTTCTGCAATAACCTTTAAGACACGTGGCATAAGATGGGCTACTTTGAGGTCCTCTTGTCATAGCTCTACCGGGGATGAAGGAGAGGGCAAGCTGCCAGTACTCTGAGGAGCTCCATGACCCCCATACCCCAGCTCAGTAAGTGCCGCAGCTTCTGGGGGGTTTGCAGTTTGGGGAGAACCAGGAGGTGAGGCCCTAAGTGGGAAAGTGATGTTACTATAGAGAACCAGGGTGACATCCTCATGGAGGTTAGTAGGCCAAAGGCCTGAGTGAGACACATGGGACATATTCCTGAATTCCCTGAAATATCTGGGACAACTTTAAGGGTGGCACTGAGATTCCAAGGTTTTGTCGATACTAATAGATTTTTTTTTTTTCTGTCATTCAGGTCACAGCTGAAATGTCACCTCCTTGGAGCAGCTTTGCCTCTCCATTCAGTTCTTCCCTTTGTAGTTGATCCAAATACATCTGAAAGTACAAATCAAAAGATTGAATGACAAGAAAGAGCCAGCCACGAAAAAAACTGGGGAAGTGCATTTGAAATTGAGAGAACGGAAAATTCAGAAAGTCACTTAGATGGAAGACAGCTTGGCGTATTAAAGAATAAGGGAGAAACTCAGCCTGGCGGGAGCCCAGAGAGGTAGGGAAGAGAGTGATGAGCTGAATAGAAGATAAGGGGGTTTTAAAGGCCATAGCAAGAGTTAGAGGTTTAATTCTGAATGTAATGAAAAATATGTTGTCTTTTGCTATGTATTAAATTACAGATTGCTGCAATAGATATGATATTTGTCTCAAAGTCATTTCTTAATTTTATGGTTCTTTGCCATTAGAAGAAGCTAAAACTTTTCACAACCTCCAAGTCTAGCCTCCTTTGGTTTTAAAGACCTTCCTCAATCTGGTCTCTTTCCTCCTATTTTAATATGAATAGGAAGAAGAAATCAGGAGGAGGTATCTTCCACAGGACCTGGAAATCTCAGTTCACCAGGCACACTTTCTACTTTATACATCATCACAATTAGTGTTTCTCAATGTTCTGCTGCTATATAATGAGGATTCTCTTTCCTCTAATGTCCTGTGCCATTTTCTTTCTTCTCTTCTGTCTTTGATGGTGGCCTCCTTGAAGGCTGTGTGTCTTCTTCTAACATTTAGTCAAAGCACCCATATTCTTACTTACACACTTTTCTAAAAGCACTTTTACCTTCTACCCACTGCTAGATTCTAAAGATACTCCCTCATTTTAAGTTTCTGTTATGATAGCACCTGATATCAGGATACCAAAATCTATATTGTTTATCAGTTGCCATGTAATACATTGTCTCAAAACTTATTGGCATAAAGCAGCAGTTTTTTTTTTTTAAGCTGCAAACATGTTTACTTCAATGTTTTCTTTTAAGAGATAGATAGTGTTAGTTTTACATTTAGGCCTTTGAGTCATTTTGATATAACACTTTCTATATGATGTGAGGTAGGGGTTCAATGTCATTTTTTTCCATGTCTGAGCAACATTAATTTAAAAGATTATCCTTTCTCCATATTATTGCTTTAGCATCCTTTTCAAAAATCAGTTGATCATAAATGTAAGGATTTATGTCTCAACTTTCAACTCTAGTCCATTAATCTATATATTTATTCTTTTGCTAGTATCACATTATCTTTATTATGGTAGTTTTGCAGTAAGTTTCTAAATGGGGAAATGTGAGTTCTCCAACAATATTCTTTTTCAAGATAGTTTTGACAGTTTTTAATTTTGTCAATTTCCATATAGATTTTAGAATCAACTTGTCAAGTTCTACAGAAAAAAACAACAACACAGTTAAGAATTCGATAGAGTGTGATGAACCTTTTTCTGATATGGATGATTTGCCACCTTAACAATATAAAGCATTCTAATCTATGAACATAGAATGCTTCCCAATTATTTAGATCTTTTTAATTTGCTTTCAGCAATGTTATGTACTTTCCATTGTTCAAGTCTCATGCTTATTTTGTTAAATTCGTTCCATTTTTTTATTCTTTTGATGAAGTTAAAGATGGAATTGTTTTTTTAATTTCACTTTCGAATTTTTTTTATTGCTAGTGCATAGAAATAAAATTTAATTTTATATTCTGATGTTATATCCTGCAACCTTCCTGAGCTCATAAGAGATTGTGTGTGTGTATGTGTGTGTGTGTGTGTGTGTATTCCATAGAATTTTCTACATATGATATAATGTCACTTGGGAGTAGTTAAGCATTTCAACATTATGATGAATACTAGTGAGAAGAATAGACATCTTTATCTTGTTTCTAACCTTAGAAGGAATTCAGTCTTTTACAACCAAAAAAGATGTTAGTTGTTAATTCTTGTAGAGACTTCATCATTTTGAAGATGTTCTTCTATTCCCACTTTGATATGTGATATTTTTTTTTACATGAACGGATTCCTCTTTTCTTTATTTATTAAGAATATCGTATGTTTTTTATTCTTTATTCTATTAATATGGTATATTGCACTAATTGATTTTCCAGATGTTAACAAATCAAACTTGCATTTTTGGGGTAAAATCCCACTTAGTCAAATTATATAATCTTTTTATAAAAATACATTGCTGAGCTCACTTTACTGGCATTTTGTTGAGGACTGTTGCATGTTTTGTTCACAAGGGTGTTGGTCCTTGGCTTTCTGTGACGTCTTAGTCTAGCTTTGGTCACAGGATAACACTGACCTTATGGGATGAAATGGAAAGTTTTTCCTTTGTTTCTATTTTGTGAAAGAACTTGTAGAGGGTTGGTTTTAATTCTTCTTTAAATGGTTAATAGAATTTAGTGGTGAAGCATCTGAGCCTCAGGCCTTATTTTATGGAAAGTTTTAAAAGTATAAAGGCAATCTTTTTTGCTTATTATACTTCTATTTACATTTTCTGTTTCTTTGTGAGTCAGTTTCGGTGTTTGTATTTCTTAGCAATTTCTCCATTTCATCCAGATAATCTAGTTATTCATACTATTTCCATCTAATCCTTTTTATTTCTCTAAGTTCAGTATTAATGTTTCCTCTTCCATTCCTGATTTTAGTAATTTGAGTCTTTAATCTTTTGTTCTTCTAAATCTAGACAGAGTTTTGTCAGTTTGTTGATCTTCTCAAAGAGCCAGCACTTTTTAATTTTCTTTTTTCTATTTTCTTTTTCATTGTCACCTACTGGGAGAAACTCAGACTATAAACTCTGTCTTCCAGGAGAGCTACAAATCTACATCACCCTGTATATAGCTCTACAGAGTTAGTGATCAATCTTTTATGGATATTCTGCCCAGCTTGTGCATGAGGTCAAATCTAAGAATGTGAAATGATGTGATGCAGAGGTTAAAAAGCAAAACAGAACAAAACAAACAAGGGAGAAAGTCAAGAAGGGACAGAAATGATGTTCAGTTCTTGCGATGATCTCACTCCCTGCATCTTGAATGTTCCTTGCTTGTAACAAATAATTTCCACTGGGGATCCCTATTCACTTCAAAGCATGTAATTATCACCCCAGACAATGGCTATTAAACTTCCCCTAATAAAAATACGGCTCCATCTAACATTTAAGATGAGCTCAACAAGAGACAAGATTTTTACTTAAGATTGCCAGGTGTGTTTTAACAGTAGGAGCCAGCACAAAAATCTGTGTGTTGGAAAAATAACTGAAATTGTGATTATCCTGGAAAAAAATACTAGCACAGTCATGGTTTTTGCATACCAGGTGTTTTTAATTACCTCACTCATTCATAGATTGTCTCTTCTGAGTTCCGTGATCTTTTCCCAACAAAGAATTTTTAGGACAAAATGTTCTAATATGCCTCCAACTTTAAGTTTGCTACTCTCTTACTCTGAACCCTGAATTTCACATTAAAACTGCAAAATCTTGTCAGGAGACTGAAACATTTATTGAGTGTTTACTGTATACATGCAGGACATTGGCTTAGATGCAACAGAAGGAAATCTCAAGAAATCAACACCTCAAAAACAAATTTAGTATCCAGGGGAGATGGTGTACTGCAGGATGGATTTGACACATGCCTTTCTCCAGGTACAGAAATGAGGAAAATGTGTAACACTTGGAAGCATTATAGAATTGTCAAAAGTACATTAAGCCTCCCATGTGGACTATGATCAATAAGGACTGGTTTTATTTGTTACTTCAGCAAGTAAAAATTATTAATTGGTCCTGGAGATAGAAAAAAAAATAAAGCAAGGAAAATATCATTGCATTTTTCTCTGACAATTGACAATGAATCTTCTATTAAAATATGTTGTTAAGGTTAAAAATTACTACAACTTTCAACAAGTCTGTGTCCCCTAATCTTCTTTAACTTCTTCCCCTAAAGATTTTAGCTTCCCTGACTGAGCACAGACCTCAGTAAACATACACAGGGCTGGAGGAACTTACAATGCAGATCCTTTTTCAATTTTGTTAATATCGCATAGATCCCAGAGTCTGCACATTTAACAAGCATTCATATTATTTTGATGGTGGTACACTCAGAACCGCACTTTGAGAAGCTTGGACTCATTCAGTTCCAATTTTGTGCAAGTCATAATTTCTGCCCTAGGGAAGCTTAGAATTTATCTCAAGAGACAATGAACAGTCATAAAACAAAATACATGTTGAAGAAAGAGAGCAATAGTCTCCCCGTCAACCAAATTTACCTACTATGAACTTAGCAATTTATCAGAATAAGAACAAGATGTTAAAATTGGACTCCTCTTGTCTCAGTTGGGCCAAGGTCTCAAGATATAGATACCATGCTCCAATGTGAGATGTGAAACCACCAGGCAGTACTTGTTCCTGAATTTTTGTTTTAACTGACCATCAATCTCCATCCTTTGAGGCTACAGAAACAGTTGGGGGTGAGATAGTAGCAACAAAGAGCAAATGAACCCCTGGGCTTTGGCTCAGAACCTGACAGCCACGTAAAGTTCTCACCTTAAGCTACAATTTGTCAGATACCAAATGTGCCTAATTTATCCACCCTCAAACAGTAGCAGGTATGTCATGAGAGCCAGGGCAGTATTACCTAACTCATCAGGGCAACATGGCTCCCTGCCCACTGCACGTAGCCCATAAACTAGCTCACCACCCCCACCTACCCAGGAGCCAGCCTGACACCTTCTTGTTGGAACTGTGTCTCCCTCCCTGAGTGGAGACCCTAATAAAGGCTTTGCCGTAAATTCATACTTGGGTGACTCGATTTCATTTCCATTGTCATCCGGTCAAAGCTCCCAGTGTCCAGTATCAGGACTGTGAGAAAGATCATCAGAGGGTTGCTGGGTGCAGGCCTCACCCTTGGTTCGGGAAAGGGGATGGAAGGGCATCTTGCCTGTTTCCCTGAAAGTCAATAAGAAGGTCTCTCAGGTGGCTTAATATAGCTGGGGACAACAGGGCTGGTCCTGACTAATGTCTGAGCAATCTAAAGGGTGGGAAAGGAATAAAGTTAGTTTGCTAGAGGGTTTTTCCTGCCTCATTGCTTTGCTTTTTCCACCAAAGGGCCTTTTTCTCTTCTGCCCATGGTTCATGGCACTTTTCAGCTGAAGGCCATCAAGTGATTACTCTTTGAATTCCTAGGTACCCTGGTGAGGTAGTTGGGTATCATTATCCCTAATGTCCAGCTGGACAAACAGAAGGTTGGCTGTCTTGACCTGGATCTTACAGGGGGCAGGTTTGGGAAGAGAAATGGGCCATAGCCTCCTGCAGTCTGAGTGGGAACTTTGGTCTTGTCTCCCGGGGAAGATTCCCAGGACAAGGCCTCAACTTTCAGCATGGCCCCCTTCAAGTGCAACAGCAATGTCAGGGTGTGTGAGCTGAGGGCAGCTGTGTCATGAAATCTGGGGACAGAAGATTGTTCTGAAATATCCTGTTTCTGATTTGCCCCTGACTGGCAGTCAAAGATAAAGAAAATTGTGCTGCTTTAATTTACAAGGAAAATGTACACCCAAGAGACTTGCTGGGCTTTCCTGGCTTTGTTTTAATTTTTAATTAAAATTTTACACACACACACACACACACACACACACTTGAATGAATGCTACATACCTTAGCATACAAGCTTTCGGCAGCTCTCTAGAAATACTAATTTATAAATTACTTAGTGCATCCCTAAATGAGGTGCTGAATGACCACAAAAACAATTCAACTAAGCAAACAAACACTGAAACAGCCTGAGAGTGGAGTGGTAGTAGGTGGACAAAGAGATAAATACAATACAGCTCCTATGCTCCAGAAGTTTACAAACTAAATGTTGCTAAATGTAATGGAGTTCGATTTTAATGGAGGTTAGTTTTCTAAACTCAGTGAGTAAATAGAAAACCTCATTTAATCAAAGTACCCTTGTCAAATTCTTTAGCTTGCCCATAAAGTGTTGCATGAGTCTCTGTGTGTGTGTGTGTGTGTGTGTGTGTGTGTGTGTTTGTGTGTGTGGTGTGTGCAATAATTCTTATGCCCTTTAAAATTTTAGTGCCACTGGAGTCAAGATGACAAAGAAATGAAAAGGACATATACTTTGAACCCTCAAACTTGCCTACCATAAAATAACTATTGAAGATCTACCTGTGAATGGAAGTTGGCCTGGCACATCATACAACTTCTCTGCATAACAACAACAAATCTAAAGCTCAAAACAACAATCATTTATTCTCATGGAGTTGCTGGTCAGTGGACTGTCAGCCTGGGCTTGGCTAGACAATTCAGGTTTACTCCATAATTTCTAATTACTCTCGCTGATGCTAGTAGGCTGTCATGGGCTTTTTTGCCGCAGTCTGGCTGGGCACACAATCACGAGCCACCACACAGCTTGTAGATTCAAACAGCAACTCTTTATTCCCGAACTCACACCAGCCGTCTACAATCACATTCTGGGGAAATCCACGTTCTCTGCCCAAATCCACCTCCACTGGGCTTCTATCTCCAAAATATACTGTCTGAATCCCGTGAGAACTCAAGGGGAACTCAGGCAGCAGGATACGCCCTATTCCCAGCAGGAATAATCTTAAACCTTAAACCTGGAACCTAAACTGGGAACGCCCTAAACACGATTATCTTAAAACCGGGAACACCCTAATCTGCCTTGGTCCTTGAGCAAGGTCACCTACATTCAATGTCGCTGCAACATGTCAGCAACATGGGGTACGCTGGCAAGGAAATTGTCATACCTACTTGGCTAATGGCTCCCAGCACTTTTTTACCCCTATGGCAATAACAAAGGCTCGACAACTCCAGACCATTTGCACAAACACCTTTTGAGACTTTGATCATACTATGATCAAAGGAAGTCACATGACTAAGGCTGAAATTAAGAGATGGGGAAACTCGTTCTTCATCTCTAGAGGCTGGAACTGCAAAGTCACATGACAAAGAGTATAGACATGTTTTAGTCAGCTTTTTCTCTGCTGTGACCAAAAGACCTGACAAGAACAGTTAAAGAAGGAAAAGTTAATTTGGGGGCTCACTGTTTCAGAGGTGTCAGTCTAGAGATGGCAGGCTCTATTCATCAGGACCTGAGGTGAGGCAGGAAATATGGTAGAAGAATATGGTGGAAGAAAGCAGTCTGAAACATGACCAGAATGTAGAGAGAGAGTTCCCCTTACCAGGGACAAAATATACATCCCAAAGGCATGCCCCCATGACCCATCTACTCCAGCCATATCCTACCTGCCTACAGTTACCACCAGTTAATCAGGGGATCAATCACTGATTAAGTTAAGACTCTCATAACTCAATCATTTCACTTCTAAACTTCATTGTATTGCCTCACATGTGAGCTTTTGGGGGGCACTTCATGTCTAAACCATAACAAGACACAAGTGGGAGTGGGTTTGAGCCATTATTGCAAGGTATTTCATTCCACATTTCAGAGTTTGGTTCTCTAGCTTTTCCAATCATGAAACGAGGTACTTTGCTATGAGTTTCCTTTCAGTTTAAATTGAAAAAAGAGTCAGTTTTTGTTTGCCAAGAAGTATCCAAACTCTCATAAATTAAAGTGAAGTGTGCATAGGAAGCCACTCCTCTGTCAGGCAGAGTGTGAGATAAAACCAAAGTAATATGGAGAGATGTTAATTCTGGTGGGGGAAGGACATACAAGATGACTTTTCAGGTATGTCAGGATTTGACTTGGATAGTGAGAGATAGGTGGGATGTGGCCCTTCCAGGCTGAAGGGAGTGCTTGAACAATGGCCCAGAGATAGGAGAATGCAGTCCATAGCCAAATGAACTCATGATGATTAGTTTCCAGGGAAAGAGTCTAGTTTTAATATGGGAAACTGGTGTACTCTTAGGAAAGCGAGACGGAAGCCAGATCATAATCAAAGATGGCATAACAAAACCATCATAAGCAAACTAGTACTGTTCAGAGCAAATGAGTTTAGGAAGTACAAGGATAAAGGCATAACATTAATTTCAACACTATGTAATGAGAGCTCTGGATGCTGATTTTAGTAGGAAAATGTCTGAAAAAGGGTCAGTATGGAGCTCTGAAATAGTTTATCAGGGCATGTCCCCCTGGGAGAGCCTGAAACTTTAGTTCAGAGATGCTTTAATTTACAAGGAAAATGTACACCCAAGAGACTTGCTGGCCTTTCCTGGCTTTGTTTTAATTTTTAATTAAAATTTTACACACACACACACACACACTTGAGTGAATACTACATACCTAAGCATACAAGCTTTTGGCTGCAGTTCTCTAGAAATGCTAATTTATGAATTTCTTAGTGCATTCCTAAATGAGATGCTGAATAACCACAAAAACAATTCAAATAAGCAAACACTGAACCAGCCTGGGAGTGGAGTCAGGACAAGGAGGAAAATTCACCAAAGCCTTGAAACCACTTCTAATGCATTCGATGGGTTTTTGTCATTATAAATGTCATTATTTCAAAAGGATGCAAAACAAGTGGTTTTATTTATATATTGATCCAATATTTATTCTGAAAAATAAAAAAGTCGACAAGAATCACTTTCATGTCTTAAGTCAATATCTGGTGGAACATCACCATCGCCTTCTCCTTCATTTCACGTCTGCAGCCTCATCTGTTTTTCTTCATGCACATCCTGAGGCCCATTATTGGCTCAAAGTGTGTGAAATTTTATCAGGGCAAAGTGCAAAAATCGTTGCACCCTCTGGGAGAATCCAGGCATAGATGGCAGTAATCCATGCCCCATATCACAGATCAGTGGGGCTCAAATCCATGTTCCCAAGCCTCCAGGGAAGGGGAGGCCTGCTATTCTGAAAATATGTCTTCTGTTTTGTAATTAAAGTAACAAGTCCCTTCTGTTTCCAATAATGTGAACTCTTAGTGAACGTAGTGTGCGTGCATGTGTGTGTGTGTGTTGTAGGCCTATTTACTTTATTTTGACCTGAGGTTCTTCCCTGACAATTTATCATATAAATCAAGAACATATCTGTTTGAGCTAAGGAGAAATCACCTTCTCTACTATCAAGTAGGATTTGAATCCTAAAATGTTTAGACGGACTTTCCAGAATTGATTATGTTAATGTAGAGAACTAAAGCCCAAAATGTTAACCCTAACTAGTTTTTCTTCATAAAGGGTTTTGCTCAAATATGAAATATTACAGTGTTATAGAAAAGTAATACTTCTAAAAGAAGTTTATAATAAAAAATGTAAAGCTTCTAAACATCTAATTAGTGCAAATTAAATAATAAGGCTAATTAAAAGGGTTTGAGAGAAAAATAAGTGTAGAAATATAGTAAATGGGATAAAGATGAAATAAACTTTTTGTCTCACTATTGGAAAACTTACTTTCCTAATTATAAAAATAATAAATACAGTACCTCTGTAAAAGTTACTAGAACCAGGTGACACTCAAAGAATGTATAATTTCTGTTTCTAAAATGCCCTAAAATATCAAAATGTAAGAAAATGTCTCAAATTAATGTTAAAACTTGTCTAAGACTGATTTTAAAACCAGACATAGTTAGTAAAAGGAAAAAAATAGTAGGCTAATCTTACTTTCAAACAGATACAAATCCTAAATAAAATATCAACATTCATATCTTAAATAAAATATCAGAAAGTCAAATCCAGTAGTATGTTGAAAGACTACTGCATGATAACTAAGTAGAATTTAACCTAGAAATGCAAAAGTACAATTCCAAATTTAAAAAATCTATTAATGGTACTTATTGTGCTAGCAGATTAAATGATAAAACCCACATGAGCATCTTATTGGTTGCTAAAAAGAATTTGCTAAAATTAAGTACCTATTCTTCATTAAAACAACAAAAACACCAAATTAAAAAATGCCGCAGTCTGGCTGGGCAAATAACCGGGGGATGACAAGCAACTTGTGAAGATTGAAACAGCGGGAGCCGCTTTATTACGGGACAGCAGAGGTATATATACCCAACTAATTACACACAGCTTAACTTAATTGACATCATCTAGACACAGCAGTCAGTCATTAAGGAATCCTCATCATCTTAATGGCTCGTTGGCGTTGGCTCACAAACCACTCCTCCTGGCATACTGCCAGGCGCCATCTTAACTTGGTTGTGGCCCTCAACAAAAAAAGGAATGGGTACAATTACCATAAAATACCATGCTGCCTGCCATAGTAAGTGATGAGTCCAAACAGGAGAGTCATAGAAAAGGGTGACAAAGGCCAGCAGATGTAAAGCAAGGGGGAAGACCTCACACTGAACAGAGCAATTCAAACAGTAACAAAAATCCCATTTTTCTCCCATTTGATTGGCAGAATGCTAGGTCTGGGGTCATGTTGCTGAAGTTTGAATCCCAGCTTCACCTTTACTTTTTGTTTGATTGGGGGCATTTACTTAATTTTGCTGGCTTCTGTTTTCTCAACTGTAAATAGAAGATAACAATAGAATCTACCACACAGTGTAATTTTCAAGAATAATTAAACTGATATGTGCAGAGAGAGCGCTTAGTGCATGAGACATGGTAAGTGTTCAATAAATGTTTAAAAAATTATTGCTATCTAAGATGTAGAAAACTTGCACATATTTATGGAATATGAATTGGTGAGAAATTTTTGGCTATGATTTGAAAGACTTTTACTAGCTACCTGTACCCCCACTCCTACTCAGCAAGTCCATTCATCTAGAGTCGCCCTCACACAGTAGCTTGAAAATATATGTTCAAATCTTTTCATTGTAACTTTGTTTATAATAAAAAAATGTTTATCCAAATGTTTTTTTTTAAATGGAATGGATGAATGTACTCAGATATGTTCATAATGTGCCATTCTTTGTAGCAGTTAAAAGAGATTTTAAAGTACAAATTTGGCCCTGTGCTTGGCTACAATTTGGGATGGGCATCAGATTCCAAAATGAAAAAGTGCCACTTCAGAGCACAAGTGTATGAAGGCGAGAAGTTTCTCAGGATTTTTAGAAGAATAGAGAAGTGGGTCAGTATATAGTATTTGTGATTTCAGGTACCAAGCACAGAACAGCTGTTCGGTGATGCATCAGTTATCGCAATATATGGCAAGATATGTTTTGTACCAAATTTTGTGAGTTTTTAAAAAAAGTTTGGTTAGTTTCAAGTCATCCATGTTATGGAAATTCATTTAATTCTGTTTTGTTTCTTGTGATGCATTTTGGGATGGAGCTCTAGCTATTATAAAAAACCCACAGCTGGTCTGTGTATACTGTGGTCACTTAGGCACTTCCCTGTCTGGAACATATTGCCAGTATTTATGACAATTTTGAACCACTGTAGGTTTTTGTAACTATCCACAAAAGTCAAGTACTGCATCAGAAAATCAGTCTGACCACCACGTGCTGTATGTATCACTATAGAAAAACATCAGAAAACAAGCCACGTGAGTGATGACATGATATTGCAATTTAAAACAAAAAAAAATTTTTGTCATCAATGGACCTTTTTAATTTATTTATTTGTATGTGATGCTGAGAATTGAACCCAAGGACTCACACATGCCAGGCAAGTACTCTACTACTGAGCCATAAACCCAGCCCCATGATATTGCAATTTTAACACCGCAAGTCAATATGATCTGTACCAAGGAGCCAAACAATGACTCAAATATGACAATGATATGTGACAATGACTGGATGAATTCTTCAGAAGAAATATGAATGGAAGAATAATGAGGATCAGTGTTGTATACTAGGAAGAGAGACACCTGGATGGAAACCCATGAGTGTGAAGCTGAAACACAACAAGGCAGCAAGCCCAGTTCTTCATAATAATGGAAGATTATTAAAGACACTCAACCAAATAGCAGGATGAATGAGAATCATACTACAAACCAAGCACACACACACGAGTGTGCATGCACACACATGCACAATCATGTGCTCTAGCAAGACATCAAGGAATGGTGAAGGGGCCCTCAGCCAAGAAGGCCTCTGCATCTCAGTCTGTTCAAAGAAGAGTACCAGGCGCATCCTTGAGTACCCTGTTGGTGATGTGAACTCTCTCAGAGGTCAGAAGTAACGAGGGAAATGGTTACTGTGGACTTAATGTCAACCCCAAATGACAAAGCAACCACAGAAGTAAAAGTGAGACTGTGGTTATCTAGAGATATCTGGATGGGGGCACGTGATTATGTAGATAGGAAACTAATAATGAAGAAAATATAGAAGACACACTGGGCATAGGGGCACATGCCTGTAATCCTGGCCATGAGGGAGGCTGGGAAGTTCAAAGGCCAGCCTAGGCAACTCAGTGAAACCCTGTCTCAAAATAAAATAAAAAGTGCTGGGGATGTTGCTGAGTGGCAGAACACTTGCCCAGCATGTGTGAGGCCCTGGGTTTAATGCCCAGTCCTGAGAGAGAGAGAGAGAGAGAGAGAGAGAGAGAGAGAGAGAGAGAGAGAGAGAGAATACAGGTTTGTTCAGACTCTAGAAACTTGAGAGAAATAATTGCTATGATAATGTGTTTTTCAGAAAAGAAAAAAAAATCTGAACTTTAAAAGCTAACCCTTTGAACTTAGCTTCTAAAGGAGTAAGTAAGAGGTGTGTGGTTCCTGTAAGCAAGGACAAACAACCAAAAATGGGGTACGTGTCTATTGGTAGTGTCAAGAAGGCTAAATTCCAAAATGTGTCCAGTGTTGTTGAAAAGAGTTTAATTAGGAGGCCCAACAGAAGACAGTTGTGGGGACTGAAAGTCAGAGTCACTGGATCATATGCAAGGAGGAGCTTTTAAATGATGGTGGAAATATAGATGTGGACGGGGCACTGGGAATGGGGGATTGAATGGATCTGCTCCGAGGTACGTGGAGTAGGAAGCAAGGAGTAGTCTCCCCTCTCATCTCTCTGGAAGGTATATGAAGAACCTTAAAACCAAAATTGAAAACCTGGCCTTAGAGTTCATTTCTATCTGGGATTTTCTCACCAGTGTGCATCTTAGACAAGACATCAGGGAGCAGAAAGAGGCATGTTAGATTAGAAGTGCATCTCAGTCTGTTCAGCCTACTAGAACAAAAACACTCTAGTCTGAGTGGCTTAAACAAGCCACTTCTCAGCCGTGGAGGCTGAGAAGCACAAGATCAAGGTGCCATCAGGTCTGATATTTAGTGAGGACCTTTTTCCTGGTTTTCAGATGGCCATCTTTGTATTGTAGTCTCACATGGAGAAGAGGAGACAGAGGTAACAAACTCTCTCTGGCCTCTTTTTAAGGATGCTAATCCCATAGTAGGAGCTCCACCCTCATAAAATATTCACCTCTCAAATGCCTCAAAAACAAATACCATCACATTAAACATTAGGAATTGACATATGAATTTGGGGGCTATGACCATTCTGTCTATGACAATGAGTTAACCAAGATTGGTACTGGGCAAAAAGTAAGTTCTCAATACATTTCAGTTATTATTGTCTGTTTCAGTTAGTTTTCACTAGATTCTGCTGCAATAACAAATGACTCCTAAGTTTCAGTAACTTAGAATGATGAAGATTTTTGTTATTGTCCAACCTCCATGTCAGCTGTAGCTCTATCTCAAATGCATCCTTCCCATGATCCAAGCTGTCTGGGACACGGCTGCCCTGTGCAGAAGTAGAACAAAATCAGCAGGACAATGCAATAGCTTTGAAATGGCCTCTAAAACTTCATCAAACAAAGCAAGTCCCATGGCCAGTCTTGATATCCATGGGGCAGGGAAGCTCAACCCACATACAGGAAGTGGGCAGAGAACAATTGGGATTAATAATGTAATTTACCACATTATCAATCAGTGTCAAAGCTGTGATGCACATGACCACTTTCTTGGACAGCTGTGATTTTGCTGTCTTACCACATTCCTTCTTAACTTCCAAACTGACAAATCGAGGAGAGAATGTTAAGTCCATCTGTGTCATGTCTTCTTGATTTTCCTACTATTGTTTTAAGCAACCACAATAGCATTCTGTTATTTTCATTTCTTAATCCTTTCTTCTCCTGTGACTAAGGAAGCATAGGAAGTGGGTTGGTGTTTCTTGGGCTCCAGGGAGATCACAAAACTCGGAGGTGAGGGATAGAGTGTATCAGTACTCTCAACCCTCCACTCCCCTTCGTCTAAGAATTCCTCCTTGCCTTAGCCGTGTGTATCCCATGCTTCCTATGAGAAGAGAAATGGTCTCTCCCCTTGACATAGAACTTGGCCATGTCAATTGCTTTGGCCAATAAAATGAAAATATATGTCACTTGTGCCACATTTAAACAGAAGTCCTTTTTCATGAAACAATATCTTGAAAATAGGGGATGCTTTTTCAGCCTATATTCCAAATAAAGAAGACCCAAGGAGAGGAGCTCGCCAGAGTCACAGCCAACAGAAGTGACCCTTTGTGGTTGCAAACCACAGAGCTTTGGGCATCCTCTGTGACCACAGAAAAGATGATTGATGCACCTTTTGATGGTTACCAACTGGTCATCACACGCCTAGATCAGTGCTTTGAGGATGGAAGATACAAAGCTCTATTTCTTGTGTCTCTTGCTTATGAGCAGCAATAGGATTCCTCACTGGAAAGACATTATTCCATGGAGCATGGGAGCTTCTTCTAAATGTCCAGATTGCCACCATGGAGAGAGGCTTCCTGTGGAAGATCACCATGGGTGCCATCTTTTTCCACTGGATCCATAAGTGAATAGTCAATCCTTGATACCCAAATTGATTTTCTTTCATTTCCTTGAAATGGTATTTTTTTTCTGGGTTCTTTCTTGAATGACTTTTTCTATACTTAATATTCTATACTGAGCTGGAGCAGAGACAGCAGCTGTGCAGGCACCACAGTGACCAATAGACCAGGCCGTACCTCCAGAAAGCTGCATTCTAGAAGAGAAGACAAGCAAGGCACAAGAAGCACACAATGTAATATAAGGTCAGCAGTGACCAGTGCTGAGTAGCAAGGTAAATCCACAAGGGGCACAAGAGTGGCAGGGAATTTTACATTAGACCTGGAAGTCTGGAGCAGTTGTGTATGAGACATATTTGGGTATGATGCTGTCTCTGCCCACATATTATGTCTTTGGCTACCAAGTGAGGTCGCTAGTTAAAATTCCTAAGCACTGACCACTATTCGCTCCTTGAACACCTGCAATATCTGTCACACCTGAAAACAACTCCCCTCTATTCACCCTGCTTACTGCTTCTAGTACCTAAATGGGGGATACTTTATTTACTGCAGACCAGTGTATTGGTGCTGTGGTGACTGACCTCTGGCTTTGCTTATCATATTATTTAAAAATATTTTTCTTTGTGCCTCCCATTTAAGGGAATTCAAGAGGGCACCGAGGAAATGAGAACTAGATAAAAGGAAATATTTTTATGATTTTTGTAGAAGTGAATCCAAAGGGAGTCTGGGCTGTTGTCTTTTAAGGTTCTGCTGCCTCCCCCAGAACCCAGGGTTGGGATTCATTCATAATAGGGAAGAAGCCGGACAAGAAACAAAGATGACTTGTAATGTTTCACTTTTTAGAAAAGACTGGAAAAAAATGTGACCCAACTTTAAAAATTACTAATTTTGCATGGTAAAAAAAAGGTAGTGTTTATTATGTGGTTTCTGTTTAAGAAATTTGCTTAAAAAAAAGTTTCTAAGGGGAAAAAAGCCATAAGATTTAGTGATCAAAACTTTTGGGACCAGCCCTTGTGTTACCATTTTCAGACTATGTATCCTTAATCTCTGAAATTGTCTAAGCCTTGTTTTCTTTTCCTGTGAAATGGTACTAATAAGGCCTTATCTTTCAAGATGTAGTACATATTAAATGAAAAAATATATGCAGACCACCCAGCATTGGACTGAAATTGGTCTATGTTCTTAATACACTGTGGTCATTATGGCTACTTTGCAAATTTCCTAAAGTGTGTCTGTGATGGTTTGAATGTATATCTCTTCCAAAGTTCATATTGAAACTCATTAAAGTCTGGTTGCTTTATGTCCCTGAAACAGAATGTTCCAGACTGTATAATCTTTAAGGAAAAAAAAAAGTTTATTTGGCTCATGATTCTGGAGACTGGAAAGTCCAAGGGCATAAAAGTGGTCTCTGAGAAGAGTTTTTGTGCTGTGATATTTCATAACAGAAAAGTAGAGGGGCTAGTGAGAGAAGCCCTTCTTGGAGAAGAACTCGCTTTTATAACAAAGCCACTCCCATGAGAACTAACCCACTGTGGAAAGAATGCCTTCATCAGTTGATAAGGATGAAGCGTCCATGACCTAAACACTTCCCCCTAAGCCCCATCACCCCACAATCAGGTTCCAACACATTAACTTCTAAGGGCTTCATTCTGTTCAACCACATGAAGTCACAGTGTTCTTCCCCTCCTGAGGATGCGGCCACAAGGTGCCATCTTGGAAGCATAGAGCCTTACCACCCAGTGCCATGATCTTGGATCTTCCAGCCTACAGAACTGTAAGAAATAAGTTTCTGTTGTTTACAAATTACCTAGTCTGTGGAATTTTGTTATAGCAACATAAACAGACCAAGGCAATCATGCCATAAGAGGTCGACAAATAAGGAGGTCAAAAACACAGGAAATTTCTACACAATGCATTTTCTCCTTAGGGACTCAGAGTGGCATTAGGATATTAATGGCACTGAGATTTTCTGCAGAAAAGAAATCTGCTTTGTTTCTCTTCATTTTTTTTTTCATTTATATTGGTTTCTTTTGTAGATTTTGTGTATGAAATATGCTTATAGTACCCTTAACTAAAAATGAGGAGCAAGACCAAATTGGGAGCTCCTGAACCTTGGCAGAAAAGCTGTGTTTCATTTCTTTCAACAGCTTGGTAGAGAGGATGGGGGTCTGCAAGTGAGCATATTCTTCTTACCTCTGGGACATGTGGAGTGGAGAGGGCCCAAAGCTGCACCTGGCATAAGGCCATCCAGTAAAGCTTTGATGTGTACTGGAGAGTACTTTTAATTGTTTATAATGCCCATCCTTTCCTCCTTCAGAATTAGAAAATTGCGTGAAATGTAGTTATATTTCTAACTACTAATTACCGAATGGGCAAGGATCAGTTTCACCCAAATGCACACTGTTTCTGTTTTGCAGGGAGGAGACCACTAATCCTATTGGCAGATTGTCACTCAGCATGAAAAGGCCAAATATAGACAGATGTCATGCTTGGAGCTCATTTTTAAAATCTGTCCAAGCACTTAAGAGTTTTACCATGAAGGGGATCCACCCTCCCTGTTCTAAGTCACATTTTTAAAAAATTTATTTTTAAAATTTTTTATTGGTTCTTTCTAGTTATACATAACAACAGGATTCATTTTGACATAATTATAACAGCCTGGATATATTCGAGAAGAGATGGGCAAGAGAGGCTGGGAGGAGGCTGAGAAGATCATCTCAAGGAGGGTTGTGTTATTATTGGCGGTGTGTCCTGGGGTCCATCATCTGTGGGTGTGACCACAGAGGAAGCAAACAGACCTTTAAAATAGATGACAACATGTCTCCAAAGAGGATGAGCAGCCAAGGAACAAGGTGACCCACCCAGCAACGCAGACAGAGCTGAACATGGTACAGGTAATGATGTGTCCTTTGCAGAAAACAGGTATCCTCTATCATTGTTTCTTCTCTGTACACTCACCTTTTCTAAACATGGCAGCTTGGAGAGTGGAGATGAGGAGGAAGATGCCCTACGAGGTGTGAAAGCCAGGGCAGGTAACTATCCTCCTGAAGCCTGGATTTCCTGATCTGTGACAGGGGCAGTAACAAGATTCTCCTTAACGGATTGTGGTATGGATTCAATGAGCTAATCATGAATTTTGCCACAGTACATGGCACGTGGGAGGAGCTCTGTTAAGGTTGCAGTGATTTAGATGGGGAAAGTTAAGAGTTTCACTTATAGGTCCCTTGTCATCTGCTGGCCACATTTACCCAGCTTTTCCCCCAGAGGCTCCTTGTCCCAGCAGGCACTTGGCTGAAGCTCACTCCTTGTAACTGAATCTAAGATCTGGTGGTTCTGTGAAAGAATAATTGATATGCAGAGACTCCAAAATGAGCTTTGGGAGTCGAACATCTGGTTTGGAAGGCAGCGTTGTAGACCAACCCCCCGTAGACCCGGGTCAGAGAGAAAACAGGAAGTTTTATTCATCTTACTTTCTTGGTTTTTCAAGTTACAGTCTCCAGCTGTTTATATCAACTTTGTTTTTCCTAAAGAAGGGAGAGAGAGTATAGGCACTGTAATCATGTAGTCTTTCCATGAAGTAGCCCTTTGTGGAAAATTGGAGTTATTCTTTGACTTGGAGAGTTCTTCTTTTATTTTTCTCTTCTTCTCCCAAAGTAAATATCTTTTCCCTGGCTTCTTTTCAGGCCTGAATGAGTTGTGGAGAAGGAGGAGAGAAATGAAAAGAAGGTGAGGAGGAGGCAGGAAGGTGGGAGAAGTAAGAGTAAAGCCCTGGAGAAGAAGAAAGAAGAGTTCATACCCCTGGCATTGAAGAGCCAAATGAGTTCTGCGGTAGGAGGTTCTGCCCCCTGACGGGTGTGTGTCTAGTGGGGCACCAGGAAAGAAATCTTCAAAGTCAAAGCTGGGTTTCTTGAAAGTTGTGTTTCTTGAAAACAAATGATGTCTAACTATTGCCAACCATCCCTGCAAACATTAACCATGGCATTTCTGATCTTCCTGCAGCCTTCATATCTCTTTCCTCTAGAGTGGGGATGAAGCAAATAGTCTGGTGCTGGACTATGGGAGGCCAGACCCTAGCCAGGTTATTTGTCATT
Organism: Marmota flaviventris; assembly: GCF_047511675.1. Taxonomy (NCBI): domain Eukaryota; kingdom Metazoa; phylum Chordata; class Mammalia; order Rodentia; family Sciuridae; genus Marmota; species Marmota flaviventris. The sequence goes on from NC_092504.1 coordinate 40,030,072, forward strand.
TAAGTGACCTTGAGCAAGCCACTTAATTTCTTACTGGTAAAGTGGGGATGACCATGAAAATGATGAAAACAACAATAATAATGATACCTACAACCTAGGCTGTTGTCAAGATTAACTGAATTCAAATATCTAGAGTGTCTAGCCACATGGTAAGTGCTACAGGAGTTTACCTATAATCTCAGCCCACTCTGATTGAGGCATATACATTCTAAGCCAGAAAATGGAATGCATTGGTTCTTCATGGCCTTTGCTACTTACAGGCACTATTGTGAACACAACACACATGAGAAATCACTTCATACCCTAGTATGCAGATGTGCTACTATTATTCCCCTTGTTATGGATAAAGAAACTGAGGCACAAGGAAATTAAATTACTTGCTTAATGTCACACCTCTGAATAATGGTTGAGCTGACTTTAAACCCAGGTAATTGAGTTCTACAGCAGAAGCCATCAAACAAGGGCCTGCCAATTTATTTTTTCCACGATTTGTTGGTACATTATAGTTGTACATTACGATGGGATTTCTTGTTACACATCTGTACATGCACACAATATAACAATATAATTTCCACCAATAAAACTTTTTTTGGATCACAGCAAGGCTCAATCGTGTAATTAATATCTATGATTGATTTTGCACTATAATAGAAAAATCTAAAAATTCTTTCAATCTGATCTTTTTACAGTGAATATTTGCTGATTCCAGTTATAGAATTACCTGGTCTTTTAACTTCCCTCCCTGCCAGTACCTGGGATTGAACCCAGAGCCTCATGCAAGCAAGGTAAATACTCTACCACTGAGATTTATCCCCAGCCAAAAATACTCCTAATTGTTAAAACAGAGTTGCTAAGTTTAGCAAATAAAAATATGGGAGGTACTATAGTTTGAAGGTCCAAAACTCTTTCAAATTTAATTGCCATTGCAATTGTATTGAGAGGTAGGACCTTAAGAAGTGACAGGTCATGCTATTGTTTGGATCTTGAAGGGCCCTCAAAGGCACATGGGAGTATTCTGTTACAGTAACCGAAAGGTTTAGTCCCCAAGTGGCACTACTGGGAGGTGGTGGAACCTATATGAGATTGGGCCTACTGGGAGGTCTTTAAGTTACTGAGGATGTGCCTCTGGAGGGGACTGTAGGACCCCAGCTTCCTCCTTGCTTTCTTTGACTTCCTGGCGATGAGACAGGCTGCTTTTCTCTGCTACACACTCCTACCATATGTGATACCACAGACCCAAAGCAATGGGGCCAACCTATCATGCCTTGGAGGCTCCAAAACTGTGAGTCAAAATAAACCTATTCTCCATATAACTTGATTATCTCAGGAATTTTATTATAGTAATGGAAAGCTGTTTAACACAGGTCAGAAGGTACTGCCCTCAGGGTTAAGGCCATTATCACAGGACTGGATTAGTATGAGGGAGTATTCTCCTGATTAAAGGATGAGTTTGCCTGGTTTTTCGCTCCATCTTGTGCATGCTTGCTTACCTTTCTAACATGTATGACAGAGAAAAAAAAGGTTCTTGCTAGATGTTGCTTTTGATCTTTGACTTCCAGTCTAGAACTCTTAGAAATAAATCATTTTTCTTTATAAATTACCCAGTTTTGAATATTGTATTATAGCAGTAGAAAATAGATTAAGACAGGAGGCTCAGTTAAATTTGAATTTCAGATAAATAATAAATAAATTTTTATTATAAACGCATTCTATGAAATATTTGACAATGTTACATTAAGGCAACCTACTTCTCTGATCTACCTTTGTATACATGGTCAAGATTTTTCAGAAATCAAGCTGACCATCTAAATCATAGTGGGTTAGAGCTACAAGGGACCTAAGAGGGTTAATGACTTGCTCAGGGTCAACTCAAGAGTAAGTGGTAGGCTGAAACAATCTATGTATGGCAGGTGACCTCATTAAAGTTTTAAGTTTAGTGGTAGGGAGGTGGCATGACATTTGGAGAAAAGAATGGGGCCAGGAGCAAGGCTGAGCCTAGAAAAAAATCATGGTATGGCAAGTCATCTTGGTGACTTCCTGACCACTGGTCACCTCCCAACCTCATCTTCCCCATAGCAGATCCGATGTATGTTCTTCACGACTGACTTTCCCTGAACCCATAACAACACCCTCCTTTCAGCCTCTGTAAAATAAAATTAGTAATTCTCTGCCTAAGTGAACTGAGACCTCTTTTTTCTCATTCCTGAGACCTGGGGAGATTCTAGGAGATTAAGAAGGGATTCAGAGGCAAGTCCACTGGCTGTTGGACAATGAGAGCTAATTTGTCACCCATCCAGACTAGAAGAAGGACATAACCCTGAAGCCAAGTGGGTATCCCCAGGACAGTGAAACTTTGTGTATTGAAAGATGAATGATTAAGGACCCTGCCTGATTCCGTCTCTCCTACCTCAAGCTCCAGATGACTTTAAAGCCATGCATGTATACTCAAGCTGGAAGCCAGTAGACTGTCTGTCCTTGAGTAGCAAGCGAGGTAGAATTTTAGAGACTCATTTCCCCCCGCCATGTTTCTTTCTCCAAAGTCCAGTTAAAGATATATATCTCAGGGCCTGAAAGGAAGGGGCCTTCCCTATAAGGCAAATGACCAATCTCTCCCCCAACTTCTGGGAATAAATAATTGTTGTCTCTAATTTCAAAATCTTTTTTAAAAATGCATGCAACATAAAAGGACATTTCAGTTGGTTTTAAAATATGCCAAATTCTTTGACATTCAGCTCATCAAGAGGTGGGACCTGTATCCAGTCCTCTATAATCTGGGTAGCATTGTGTCTGTTTTCTCCAGGGAAGTATAGTGGAAATAATGTTATGTGTTTTTCAGGATTATGTCATAGGACATGTGGCTTTCTAATCTTCAAGACTGTTCACTAGAACATTCACTCTTAGAGCCCTTCAATGCCATGTAAATCCAGTGACTCTAAAGTCCCCTGGAGTGAGTAAATCCAGCCACATAGAGACCACTGTCCATGCTCGGGTCAGTAGTCTTGGAGGATCCAACCTTCAGACGGTACAAGACATTTCCATGCAGAAACTATAAGTACCAGCACCCATTCATGTAACTTCATACTATTTGAGCTTTCTAAGTTGAGAACCCCATTCGCCATAGAGCACAGATAAACCACTCTCTATTGTGCCTTCCCCAAATTCCTAACCAACAAAGCTATCAATGTAACAAAATGGTTATTGTTTCATGCCACTAATTTGGAGTCACTTGTTATTCAGCAATAGATAACTGGATCAGTCAACCATTTAATGAAATAGGTTGATGGATAGACAAATGATACACATGTACATAACAATACATTATAAGCCTTTGGGGAAGTTCCAAATTAAAATTTGCATTTTAGGGTCATAAAACTGAGAAGTAGTCTAGATAAATAGATGCATAACTCATGAAAATATAAAAATGATTCGCACCACTTAGAAGGGCTCATCTGAGATTGTCAGTTCTCGTCAAAGAGGCCAGCTCAGTGATGACACTCCAAGTTGGAATGATTCGTTCTTGAAAAGCTAGCATGCTGGGATTTGAAGGACTTGGGGTTTCTTTTCCAGGGTGATGTTTACTTTTACTTTTGCTTCCCCATATGGTCCTATTCCTCCCTCTTTGTATATGACCTTTCATAAGGGGTCAAACTCTGGCCCTGTTTACCCTGACACCAATGAAGGAAAGAACAAGGGAAAAACTTGGATCTGAGGAAGTCCAGAGAGACCCTTGTAACTAGGAAATGTGCTATTTGCATTTATTTATTTTATATATGGTTTCGAATTCTTCGAGATCCTCAAGGTCCGTGGTTTGGCAGACGACGGGGCAAGTCCGTCTACAGTCCAGCATTTAGTTGGCGGCCTCTCTTGATCTCTGCTGTGCTCTTGTCTCAAGAGGTGCTTTGTGCTGGAGATGACAACAGTGGACGTTTGGGAGTCTGGCATCAGGGTAGAGTCCAGGAATTAGGGGAAAGTTAAAATGAACAAAAAGTTTAAAAGGTGAACTCTTCATTTTGATGGCAGGCATATAAACTCACTGAAGAAAAAAAAACTTTGTGCAGCTGTGTCACACCAAGGAAGATCCAACGCCCGGAGATTGAACCCAAACACAACTGCATCTTAAAATGGTAATAATAACAAGAAAAGTCTTGGAGAGGTGTCTGCTGTACTGCGGAATATTATATTTGGCATGAACCATGTAACCGGAAGAGGTTTGTGGGTTCTGGTAGGCTCTTCCTCCTCACAAACCCTGCTGCACGTGGACACTGCATTAACCTTCTGAAAACTTTACTTCCAGGTTGGAGTGCCAGAAAATATTTTCCTCAATCATCCTATTTGAGAAACCGAGAACCAGAGAGGTGATTTAGCCAAGGCACGCATTACTTCCTGAACTTGGTCAACTCATCTCCTAGTAAAACCGTGTGCTACCTGAAGATGGAGATGTTGGCAGGCAGGAGAGGAGGGTGGAAGACAGATGGGGAGAAGTAGAAGCCAAGAGACCTGGGGCACCCCTGGGGGCTGCCTTTCTCTACCTATAGCCTAAAATCCTTAACCTGGCAATTGGTTCTTATCACAGTGCACTCTCAACTTCCTTTTCCCATAGACCCCCGCCAAGTTAACTCTCAGTTCAGGCCACACTTACTGATTTCTTGTTCTACAGGTCACTCCCCCTGTCTTCCTCCATGCTTCTACTCATTCTGTTCTCCTATTTTTTCACTTCTCCACTCTCCAAAGCTCCCATGAACCCCAGCTCAAGTGCTCCAAATCAAACAGTCTCCACAGCAAGACTGCCACGTCACTGAGTACCTTGCCCTACTACAGTATTTTTACGGAAGACATGACCAGACACTAGATCGATTTCTTAGTGACATGCATTCATCTCTTGACCCTAAGAGATGCTCTAGAGCATTCACTGTGGCCATGTCAGTCCTTCTCCATCTACTCTAGAGTACAGAGACACATAGGATTGTCCAAAAAATGACCACAGGTTTCTGTCTCAGGAAGTGCTTATTTTCACCCAATCTTTGCTGATACCAAGATTTCCACAGGACTGGGAGTCTCCTCTCCCCCAGAAAAAGGAGCCATACTTACACATGTTCTTGGGCTTTGGCATGCATACACAGGCCCCAAAGAATCCAGGCCCAGCCCATCTTTATTCCCCAGCCTCTGTAAACATCTGGTACTCAGCTCAACAGAAAACAGCCATCCCCCGTCAAGTTGATATAGTTCAGCTCAAAAAAGGCTGAACCCAAGCAGAGCAGGATGCTCCCCTGGAATGTAACCTATGTGTTCAGCAGGCTGGCCTGACGCTGTCTGCAGAATGAAGAAATATCAGGAAACCATGTGCTTTATCTTGTTCATCCTTAGCTTCTAACCCCCTAACGTGTTAACTCATGCTGGGCAGCATTGCAGTAGCGGCTCCCAGGTTGCCACAGCAACTCAAAGGCAAATGGTCCACAGTTGAATTGGGACCTCTCAGGCCTCTGTTTCGAGTTCTCCAAGTGAAGCTCTTAGTTCTCCAGGCACAGACCCTCACATGTCCCATTAAGATACTTGGAGCCCAGTGATCTCAACCCTGGAGTCTGTCATGTCCATAGTGGCTACTTCAGTGGAGAATGTACTGGGAGCCTGATGCCAAGTTTGTTCATTTACTCCTTGTAGCATCCCGAAGTAGGTACTGTTATGATCTTCATTTTATGGTTAATGAAACTGACACTTGGTATATTCAAGAGAATCACTCAAGGACTCTCAGTAAGTAGCAAAGCCCAAACCTGGATCTGTTTGACTCCTGAGAGCATTAAAAAAAAAAAAATCCTCTATCTCTATCGGCTCTTTGCTTTTCACCCAGACTAATACAATAACATTTTTAACCAACTTTGATGAAAAAAAAACTAATAGTATAGCACCTTTTACAGATTCACTGAATGCTATTTCCATATCTACTTCCCCAAAGGCCATCAATATACAACAAACCCATGGGTTTGTTGTATATTCTCATAGCTGTATTTTTCACTTCTGTATAAACACATGTGTTTGGCAATTCAGAGTTCACCATGCGTATGTTTAAAGGCTACATGCCTGTCATCAAAGATGGCTCACCCCTAAAACTGTCTCCTTAAATTCTCTGTTCTTACCGTTGTCACTTCGTGTGTCCTCACACAGCAGTGTGGCTGTAGGGACAATTGCACAAACTGAGGCCCAATTCTTACATGGCCATTGCTTTATAGGGGCAAAATCATGATTTGACTGCAGATGCCTTTACTCCAGAACTCTTGCTATCTGTATCAGTATGGCCCTTTATGTGAGCACATGTGTGTGTTAGTGTTTGTGTGCTAGTAGTTGCTTTAGTTTGAATCTGGAAAGTCCCTCAAAGGCCCATTAGAGTGGCAGAGAAGTATCTCACTGGGGAGACCTGGAAAGACGGCTTTGGGCAGAGAACGTGAATTTGGGCAGAGAGGTGGATTTGGGCAGAGAACGTGGATTTGGGCAGAGAACGTGGATTTCCCCAGAACGTGATTGTAGACGGCTGGTTTGAGTTCGGGAATAAAGAGTTGCTGTTTGAATCTACAAGCTGTGTGGTGGCTCAAAGGCTCAGTCCCAAGCCTGAGGGTGCTGTTGCGAGTATCGTGAACTTTTCAGAGGTGGAGCCCGGTAGGAAGAGGTTAGGTCACTGGGGCGTGCACTTGGAAGGTGTATTGGTACCTATCACTTGGCTTCCTGTGTCTTTGCTTCCTGGTAGCCATAAGGTGAGCATCTTCCTCCACCACACACTCCCACTGTGATGGCTGCCTTGCCCCAGGCCCAAAGGCAAAGGGGCCAAGCAACATGGACTGAGAACTCTGAAACTGTCATCCAAAATAAACCCTCCTCCTTATAAGTCGTTTATCTCAGGTATTTTTCCACAGTTGCAGAAAGTTGATTAACATGCTATTGTTTATGTAAAGGTGGTTTGAAGATCTCTAATTAAATAGGATGGTACTATTGATCAAGGTAGTTTTGAAAAGGCTTGGTGTTTATTCCAGAGTCCTCTTGTACAAAAACACGTGCAGACTCAAACCTGTTTCAGGAGGTCATTGTGGGTCTACTTGTAGCTTGTATCAATAAAAACCAGTGTTATGACTAATAAAATAACCAGATGTGAACCTGGGCTCCAGTCAATGAACACACAGTCAGAACTATAAAACTTACTCTTTACTGATACATAGGTTTAAGCTACATCTCTTAGTAAGATCTTCCCCCATTTCCAAGCTGTTTCATATATATATATACACACACACACACATTACATATATATGAACACACACTTTTTTTTTCAAAAAACAAAAAATAATGTGGGTGCTATGGAAGTGTGTCCTTTGCAAATCTACAGAAAGCTGTCAGGAGGTTTGAGCCTGCCTAAGTTGGACAGTTCTACCTGAGTCTAGAAGATATGTCAGCTTACTACATTAGCCAGAGTTAGTCATGAAATGCCATCAAGAATTGTTTACTCCAAAGCTCACTAAAAATAAAATCATGTCAATTATTTTCTTATCATCCAGAACTAGCTACATTTGACTTAACATGTATTGTGTATCCACTAGCAAAACAGAATTTCCCATGTCTGTGTTTAAAGATTAGATAAAATGTAAGCATTGCATAAAAGACTGTACAATGGGATAAGCCCATCCTGGGCTGGGTTTCAAAATCAGTGCATAAGGGAAATCACACAAAGCCAGGGCCTTCCTGAAACCTCCTTAAAGTGCCCATAAAGTACAGAATAGAAATATGATACTCAATAATTTTAATATCTCTGTTGTACTCGTTGGTTAAAAGAGGAGGGAGGGAAAATTAACAACAGATATAGTATAGCATCAGTGAATAGAAGGGACGACCTTGTTATAAATGCCTGGGCAGGTGAGGGTGTACTCATGCATGCAGGGGCACATCTTGCCTGGTGCTGGTGCACATCAGTGGTGCACTGTTAGAAAGAATGCCCCCTTGGGAACACTGGGAAGCCTCTGGAGACATTTTTTATTGTCATGACTGGGAGTGGAGCTACTATTGGCATCTGACCAGAGAGACTGGGATATGCTGCTGAATATTCTTAATGAATAGGACAATAGCCCCCAGCAAAGAATTACCTGGTCCAAAATGTCAATAGTGCTGCAGCTGAGACTGTGACATGGGAGAAGTGTGTTCTGGAGATCTAATGCAGAATATACAGGACTTGGTGTGCAGTGATGTTTGTACAAATGCAAAGGCATTTGCCCACAGAGTGATGGGCAGGCCAAGCCAGTTGTGGCCTGCAGTTTTGCCCATGTGTGCGTGTTTGTGTGTGTTCTTATGGGTGCCTGCTATGGCTTGGGTGTGGTTTGAAGGCACCAAAACTCATGTGGAAATGTGATTCCACAGTGACAATGTCAGCAGTTTGGGCCTCTGGGAAGTGATTAGGTCATGAGACACTGCCCTTGTGAACAAATTAACATCTTTTTTGAAAGCCTGGGTTAGGTCTCTCGACAATGGATGAGGTCCTGTGGAAGTGAGCTAGGTCACATGAGACTGGATTAATTACCAGGAAAGAATTGTTATAAAGCATGGATACCCCTGGTGGTATGTTCTCTTCCACACATGCCTACTCACTAGTCTCATATGCTGTCCTAACACGATGCCATCAGTTACGTTATGACACAGTATGAGGCCCTTGCCAGATACAACTGCCTGATCTTGAAATTTTCATACTTCAGAACTGTAAGATAAATAAATATCTTTTCTTTATAAATGATGTAGCCTCAGTTATTTTGCTATAGCAACACAAAACAAGCTGATACAGTGTCTTCTTTATCTTGGGGTGAAAATGTCTTCAATTGTAGAAAAGTAAGTTCTCAACTATGCAAATCTTTAATGAATCAACCTTAAAAACCTTTCTGTTTGGATTTATTTTTCCCAAAAAAGTTTTAATGATAAAAATAATAAATGATAATTATAGTAAACCTAGATCATACAAAAATGTAGAAAGAAAATTAAATGAAAAAGCTGCTCTTTATGACACCACTCAGAAAACACAAGTTAAAATTTTAGTGAGTTTCCTTTTTGTATACTTTTAATTCATATATAATTTTTTTCTCTGCTTCAGATCATGATATACTTTTGCTTTTGCCCCATAACTTAAGAACAATTAATGGCTGTATAATTAAATCACATGAATTATAATGTACTTCTCATTTCCTTTTAGTGAAAATTCATATTTTTATAATTTTCTGCTGATATAATTGAACTGCAGTTAATATTTTTGTCTATATTTTTACTATAGATAGTTCTACTTATTAGATCAATAACTCTTTAAAACTGTTCATGTATGTGGTGAAATGCTTTGGGAAAAAATTCTACCCAGTTTATGTTCCCAAAAGTTGTAAAAAAAAAAAAAAAAACCCACCTCATCATTTTCTGCAGAACTGAAAATCATGTTGTTTTAGTTAGCCATTTGGATGGGTAAGATGCAGTATTTTACTGTGGCATCTTATTGGTATTTATTATTTTAAAATATGCATTGATATTGTTATTGTTTAGATGTGAGGTATCCCACAATGGTTTATGTGTGAGATAATACTAGAACTTTTAGAGGTGAAATTATTGGGTTATGAGAGCCTTAACCTAGTCAGTGTTAACCCACTTGAATGTATTAACTAGGTAGTAACTATAGGCAGGTAGGTTGTAGCCAGAGGAGGTAAGTCATGGGGCTGTGCCCTTGGGGTCTATATTTTGTCCCTGGTGAGGGATGCTCTCTCTGCTTCCTGACTGTGATGCCCTGAACTGCTTTCCTGCACTGCACGCACCCTTCTACCATGTTGTTCTGCGTCACCTCAGGCCCAGAGAGTGGAACCATAAGCTTCAACTGAACCTCTCCTCCTCTACATTGTTCTTCTCAGGTCTCTTGGTCACAGTGACAAAAAAGCTGGCTAAAACATACAATTTCAAATGAAGTGAACATTTAAAAATATGTGAACTGCACTGCCCATTGTTTTTCATGTCCCTTTGATGACTTCCCAACTGTCTTTTTAAGATTGGCTTTGATACATTTTTTAACTGGTGTCAGTATTTGACGGTTTTGAAAAATTATTTCTACAAATTTGTAAGATATTGGCCCACCAGCTATTTAAAACAAGTTTACTCCAGACTCAGAAAGTTAAGTGTTGAATATTTTCTCTCTTGTGCAAGAGAGAGGGGGGAGAGAGAGAGAGAGAGAGAGAGAGAGAGAGAGAGAGAGAGAGGTATTTAATAAAATTAGAAGGGAGAACATAGAGTAGAGGAAGGGAATTAGGAAAAAAGGAAGGGAGAGAAATGGGGGGTCCTAGGGAATTAAATCAAGAAATTTATACTATGTGCATGTATGAATGTAGTGCAGTGAATCCCACTTTTATTATAATTATAATGCACCAATTAAAAAATAAGTAAATAGAAGGGAAACCAGTAGAAAGAGGAAGGGAATCAGACAGGGAAGAGAGGAGGTTCTAGGGAATGAAATGGAGCAAATTATGTTATATACATCCATGAATATGTCACAATGAATCACACTGTTATGTAAAATTATAATGCACTAGTAAAAACATGTAAAAATGGGCTGGGGATGTGGCTCAAGCGGTAACGCGCTCGCCTGGCATGCGCGGGATGCTGGGTTCAATCCTCAGCACCACATAAAAATAAAAAAAATAAAGATATTGTGTCTACCCAAAACTAAAAAATAAATATTAAAAAATTCTCTCTCTCTCTTAAAAAAAAACATGTAAAAATAAGAATGAGCTTCCTCTTTTTTAAGTATGATCTAGAGGAAGAATGGTGGCTTGCCTTTGGGATCAGCTTCCTCTGTATAGTGCCCCAAGAATATAGATTAGGGTTTTCAAATTTGTCCCTGGAGATGAAATACCTGCAAGTCACATAATCTTTACAAAACAACCTAGAACGTCAATATAGTCTTCTTAAAATAACAACATAAATTAATGTTTAATTGGTTATCACCTCCCATCAGAGTACAGTACTAACGCTCTGAGAAAATTTTGGATGAAATCTTTAAAATCAATAAAAATGAATCCCATTTACTCACTTTGTCAATGAACTGGGGCAATACCTCTCTTACATACTTGTTTTTGATAGACCACCAATCTCGAACACAAACATCCTGTGGAAGCCTAACTTGAGATATAAAGACCTGGACATCACAAACCCTACCCATTCCATTAGAACTCAAACTCCCCGAAGGCAGGACCTGTGTCTGTCTTCTGGCTTCTGGAACTTAACAATCCCTAGGTAACTATTTGTTGAACAAATGAATTCTGCTTCCTTCGGGGAACAAGACGGTGTATTTGAGGAGCAGGGTCTGGGATTCAGCAGATCTTTCCAGAAGTTAGCCTCCTGCCTTGCTCCTTCACCACCTCTCTAGTTATTCCAAAAATAACCAGGAGGTCCCTGGTGGCACCACAGTTATGTGTCTTCATTCTCTGAGCTGAGGACCAGCCTAGGCTGCCACATAGGGAAGGGTTGTTCTATGACATTTTCAGGGGGAAAAAAGTGGTCTTCCTATAAAACTTAGCCTATATTGCCTTCTTTACCCTTTGTGGGGAAGCTGTTTGTAGTAGAGATAAGATAAATGAATCACTAAACACAATAGACAATTATAACTAAGTAAGGTGATATCTATGTTAATTAGTTCAGTTGTAGTAATTGTTTCAAAGCATCACACCTTAACTACATAGGATTTTTTTGTCAAGTCTATCTCAAGTGTATTTCAATAAAATGGGGAGTGGGTTGAAGGTGATGAACAGAACAAATAAACCTTTAGAAAAAAGACCCCCCACACACACACACACAAACATCTTGGCCCTGAGACTCTCCCCTACCCCTGAATCCAACAGAACAAAATCTCAGAGTCTGACGTGAAACTGGGTTACTGAAAATGTCCCAAAGTTATATTTTTATGCTGAAGTTTGTGAGATGAAATTCCTCCCATTAAATAGTTCATCCATCAAAAAGCAACTCTTGATGGTGTTTTGGAAACTAATAGAATCTACCCAAGGGCACTATTTGATTGAATGGGTGAACAAAACCCTTTGGAAATGAAGCATCTTCAAAGACAGGCTGTTTGGGTGTTATGTCTTCCCTTAATTGGGTCTCTCTCACACACATTTAATGTCAAGAAGGAACACGTGTTCCAGAGAAAGACAGACTTTACAAGGCGTCACTCTGGGTGCACAGCCAAGTGGAGCACGGCAAGATGTGGCCCATGCCACAGCCAATGGGGAGGGTGTCAGCTCAAACCAGCCGCCAGCACCTTCCTTGGGGTCTGTTTTAAAGGCCACATGGACCCCAGTGCCCAGCCTTGCCAGAAAAAGAGAGAGAGAGAGAGAGAAATAACATGCTGTTTTTCCATCATCTCTTTTTGGTTACAACTGAATTCCCTTAACAACAATGGAAAAGTAAATGGAGTGAATTTTGCCCTTTTTTAATAGCTGACGTTGCTATTTTCATCTTTTTCCATAGAATAGTCTAGCAGAGACGCTGGTGCCAACAAGAGATTTTATTCCGCTCAGTGACATTTTCTTGAAGAAGTCCCAAGTTTAATAAAGTGGAGAAACATTTCTTCCAATTGACCTAAAGCTTTGTGTCTGAACGTAATAAAATCTGGAAGAAAACACGGCTAATATCCAGCCCCGTGTTGCTGTTCTCCCCCTACAACCCCCAGGCCGTTGATTAACTAACACACGAGGCCAGCAATAAAATCAGTCATGTGTCCACTAACAAGAGAAAAATTGCTGCTAAATCTTCTGCAATGAGTAATTAATATACAGCAAATAATGACTCTATGGGATCAGGAGGAGGAGAAACATTAAAGTAGCCTCAGTGTGCTCCAAGGAGTCCACACGTGCAGGTGAGCGGCCCTGGAGGACGGTGACCCTGCAACTGCTTTATTCCCAGCCAGGACCCTGAGCAGGTTCCTTGGCTAACCTCTTCCTCGCTCCGCCAAGGCATCCATGCCAAAAAGGGATCGGGTTTGGCCAAGAATGAAGTGCTCTCTACTCCATCAAGCATTTTTTCTTGGTCACAGGGGAGCACTCAACTGGTTTTCCAAAGGCACACGTGCAAAATAGAATGAGTTCAGCCTAATGCTGGTGGCTCTTCCTCCCTCCTGCGAGGACCGCCTGCCTCGGTGCGCACCCATACGGCAGCATCTTTTCCCCTTGGGATTGTATGATTCATCACTCTAAAGAGAAGCTCACGCTCTGTCCAACTGGGTGGTCGGCATTTGGTCTTGATTGTGAAATTCGTTTTCTTCCACTGTCTTCATGAACCTAAGAGGATAAGTGAGTATGGTTAATTTGGATTTCTTTGGGTAATTTTCATCTGTATGTACCTTGCAGCTTAAATTTTAAAACAATTAGGCCAGAAGACTCTATCTTCCCTTTGAAAATTGTTCTCTTAAAGGGTGTGTGTGTGTGTGTGTGTGTGTGTGTGTGAGGGAGAGATCATAAAGAAAGAATATGAGTCATTGAATTGCAATATCCTTGAGACTGTGATCTTGTTTTATTCAACTTTTGTCTCTTGAGTCTCTAACTTAGTACCTGAGACTAAGTTGGCCCTGAGACTCATAGTAGGTACATAGTAGGTATATAGTGGGCACCCATAAAATGTTTAAGTAATTTTTATTCATTCTTCATTTTTTTTTAGTTATAGGTGGACACATATCTTTATTTTATTTTTATGTGGTGCTGAGGATTGAACCCAGGGCCTCATGTGTGCTAGGTGAGTGCTCTACCTCTGAGCCACAATCCCAGCCCCCATTCTTCATTCTTTTAATCAACAAATAATTATATGATCAGCACTATTAATAGATAAATGAGCAAATAAATAAATTTACAATTTATTAATGAGCTAATAAACTGTCAACTTTTTAAGCCTTGTCATATCTTTCCAACATTATATGTCTACAGAAACCCCTTTAATCCACAGATCTTATGCTTGGGAGGGAAAAAAAAATAGAACTAAATGTATTTAGTATCAAGGAAAAGAACAACTACAACAAAAAAAAACTTAAAAAAAACACATAAAGCACATTTACCTTCCTGTTAATTAATAATTTGAGTACCTTCTGGATTTATACATGTTATGGGTATTCTAATAATATCAGTTAATATTAAGCCTTTACTTTGGATGAAAGAGTGCTCTAAGTTTACATGTATCTTATTTAACCCTCACAATCATCATATGAGATATGTACTACTATAGTCCCCACTTCATAGTTGGGAGATAGAGGTGAAGAGAGGGTAAGTAACTTGCCTAAGGTTGCACAGCTGGTCAGTGATGCAGCTGAGACATCAGCCCTTGTGTTCTGACTCTCGTCCCCGTATTCTTAATCATGGCGCTTTAGCCCCCAATTCCATAGGACCACACCAGGTCCATGCAGAGTGAAGAGACTGGCCAGCCACAGCTTTCTCTATCTGCATACAGTAAAACGTTCTTCTTCACCCGCACTCGCAGTAACCTCATGAAGAAACCGAGGGTGTGTTTGGGCCACACCAACCTTAGCTGCACTTGCTAACAGACAAACAAGAGCTGGAGGAGCCAACATGTGTATAAGGATTCTCTTTATGCAACATTGTGTACCCACGTGCATGGACATGTACACATGCATAAAAGAAGTTACCAAAATGTGAATGTTTGCTATCTTGGGGTGATAGGATTTCATGTGAATTTGACATTTTCCCTTACATTCTTCTGTGTTATTTGAATATATGATTATACAATTTATATAACTGGAAAAAAAGATTAAATTATTTTTATCACAAAATGAAGAGCGATGGCCCTGGAGTCAGCTTGGGTCTGGATGGCTTCATGATCTGAGCGTGGGCAACTTTCTCATTCTTCCCACTTTGGGATTCTCTGTTTGCAAATCAGGACTAATGGTAGCACCCGCTGCTGTGGTAGAGGAACGAGACCTCTGTGCAGACGACATACCACGCAGAGGCCTGCCCACAGGCATGGCACAGTCAACAGGTGTGGCCCCTTACCCTCACCAGGCCTGGAGAAGAGAGACAAAGGCAGACACACCTTGCCTCCACACATGTTTGGAAGAAGCAAATGAAATGTGCACCCTGCCTTTGGCTCTTGTTTTTAACAAGGAAAGCCAGACCTCCCTGCGGCCACAACTCCAGCGGTTAGACAAGCTCCAACTCCATTTGGGTTGTCAACCCCTCTTTTCTGTTTCATATCAGGGGCTCAGAACAGCCCCAGGCAGCAGCACTCCAAGCGGCTCAGCCCTTGGCATGTTTTGCATAGAAATTAGCGTGTGAGCAACATACCGGTATATTTAGTGCACACGTCTCCTTTTATCTGGCCGAAGATTCATTTCACATAAAGCAGGTTACAGTAGTTCTTTCCTTTAATGCTGTCACCACACATAGGCTATTTGAAAAAATATCCAGTGAAAGGGATGGAGGATGGAGAAAACTGGGAGGATTGTTTTCCCTGCCCCCGTGTGGGGTGGAGAACTCTGAGGGAGACCATCTGGCAGCTCAAAACACAAGAAAGCAGGAACCAGAGGTCTGAGGAATAATGATGCTAATGGCCACACGTTGTCACCTTCCCAGGCTAAAGAAGACCTTTGCAGTGTTGGGAGGAATTCCCAGTCATACATGGCCAGATCCAGTCAAAACCAGGTTTTGCTAACCTTCTTCCCTACTTAGTAGGCTGTGGGCCTCTTATATATACCTGAGAACCCTGGAAAATACAGATGCCTAATATTAAGAAAAAAATTTTTCAGCTTCTCAGGGCCTGAGAACCACTTCTGGGCAAAGTCATTGCTAACAGGGTCGTACACTTTGAGATTCCCAGTCCAAGATTAGAAGGAGGCTGTCAACCTAAAATAGGCTCCGGGAGAGGCAAGCTCTCCGAAGGAGGAGTTTGCTTGGGGAAAGCAGAGGATTGCAATCTGGAATATGCAGCAAACCATTAGGTGCATCTGAGGAGGTGGGAAAGGGGAAGCCTGTAAAGTTGAAATACAGAAGGACATATCTGTAGTTTTGAATCAAAAGAACACTGGTTACAGTGGCAAATCGCAAGAATGGACATTTGTTGATTAGAGGTGACGGAATAGGTAAATGTTGTTAGGCAGCACACAAGTTGTCCTTGTATGGCCAGCTGTTTTTGAGTGTCCCTCATGATTTCATTTTGGTGTTCAACCACTGCATACACACTGGGTCTCCCAAACCCTAGTTTTTCTTAACTTATGTCTACAACTCCTGTCCTGTTTGTGGTTCTCAAACTCTACTGTACATTACAGTCGTTTAGAGAGTGTTTTGTTTTTTATTCTTTATTTTTTGATACTGGGAATTGAACTCAGGGGCACTTAACCACTGAGCCACATCCCCAGCCCTATTTTGGATTTTATTTAGAGACAGGGTCTCACTGAGTTGCTAAGTGCCTCGATTTTGCTGAGGCTGGCTTTGAACTTGCCATCCTCCTGTCTCAGCCTCCCAAGCCACTGGGATTACAGGTGTGCGCCACCACACCCGACATCTGAAGAGATCTTAAAACCCCTAATGCCCAGGTGGTACTCCATACAAATTAACAGAATCACTGTTTAGTTTTCAGGCTCCCAGGTGATCCCAATGGGCAGCCATGTCTTAGAATCAGTGATTCTCAAAGGGTGCTTCCTGGACTGGATCTAACCATGTATGACTGGGAATTCTTCCCAACACTGCAAAAACTTGGGAGTTTTGGAAATGCGAATCCTCGGACCCTGCCCCAGACCTACTGAGTTAGAACCTTTAAGGAGTGTCCACCCCCTCCCCACCAAGCAGCACTCTGGGTTTTCATAAACCCTGCTGGTGAGTCCTGTACACAATCAGGTTGGAGAACTCCAAACTAAATCACTCTCTAAGGGCTGTAATTTAGGCATTTTTAAAGTTTACTCTTTCCGGTCATTGCTTAAGAAAACTTTTATTCTTGCAATTAATCTGTCATGATGAAAATTTCCAACAGGGCAAATTTTCCATGTGTCCCAGGGTCAGTATAGATTTCAAACCAAATTTATCCATCTCCACTCAAGTTTAGAGTAAATCCATTTTTTTATAAAGGTCTAAAACATCTATTTCATTATGTTTACTCAGCAAGATTATATTACTTCATTTTTAAAGATGGAACTAAAATAAAAGGTGGAAGTCTGAGCATATAGAACCCAGAGACTTGAATTACAGCAATTACACAACACACACACACACACACACACACACACACACACCAGGTGTATTGCCTGTCCCCAGTGGCACTCACAGATCTAAGGGACAGAACGAAATTGGTGATTGACAAGCAGAGACCTAAAATGAGCAACCATTGCTTGGCATAGAATCCTAGACTCCCAGGTAAGGAAGAGTTATCTGTGCCCTTTTCTGTGTGACAGAAAATTAGATAAACCTGCCTTGGATTCCAGCGGCTGCTGCCTACCAGCAATGAAATGAAAATCATCATTCTGATCCTGTGGCAATAAGTCCTCTCAATAAATGATTTTATGGTTGTTAATTTCATTGCTGCTATTACCATGTGCATGACCTTGGCCACTTGGAATTCCTCCCAATACAATCCTCCAGCTGAGACTTATAAGCACAGAGAAAGATTTCTTCATCAAATTCATTTTTCTGTCCAAACCTGAAAAGGGAGCCTTCCAAGAAGCCCGAAAGAAAGGAGAATTTGGTCAATTTTAAGCACAATTTCTCCTCCCCAGCCAGCAAAACAACATAGAGCATCACAATTTCAGGAGATCACACAAGACAGTGAGAAATTATTTTTAGAATATTCTATTCTCTTTGTCATATGCTTGTATTTGCCACTTTTTAAGTAACACAATGATCAGCTAGCCTTCCACGAAGGGCCTGTTAAGAGACTAACAGGCAAAGATCATCTGAAAGATGTGTCCAGCAGGTCCTGTGCAGTGGAACCCTAAGAGATGGAGTAGGTTGTAGGAAGTTAGAAGTGAAGAAAGCAAAACGTGGGGACTGGGAAGTAATGGTTACTAACCACCACCACGACTAAGATTAATTAATGAAGCACTGGTTTTGTTCAGATTCAACCATCAGCCTCAGGTTACAGATGGAATCTGAGGCACAGAGAGGTTACACAAAGCAGATGAATGTGGAGATTTGAATCTGTTGAGGAGTGAGGGGTGGCCTCGGCCCCATGCACCATGATTAGAACCTCTGGAGTCCTGATCACCTCTTCTGTAAAGATGTCAGCTCTTCTACTGCCATATTTGGAGTAGATGGAGTGGTGTGGATCTAGACCCTACTTTAAGTGGACATACAGAAGAATAATTGCAGAATGTTACCATCACGGTCACTCTTAGGCAACTCTGTGGAAGCACTGGTTTTGTGTTGAGACCTGAAGACACTAACGCTGGTCAAGGAGGGTGGAAGAGATGCCAAGCAGGGTAGGGAGAACGGCCTTCACAGATGCTTGAAAACCTGCAAGTGTGGCCCTCCAGTTTAATGCAAAGACGGAGAGTGGCTGGGGTGCTGAACAGGCCCTTCACAGGTTATTTTAGGTGCTTTTGACTTTACCCCGACCACTGAGGAGTCACTGAAAGGCTTTAAACAGGGAAGGATATTGATCAGATTTGAGCTGTAGAAAGATTATTCTGGCTGAAGTCTAGAAAATGCATTGGGTTTGAGTGGGGCTGAGCAGAGGAGGGACCATGAGCAAATATGTATTCAGGGCTTCCCGTGCTAAACTACACAGCAAGTGTGTGCTCTCCTGCAACTCACATGCCACCGGGGGAAGGAAAACAAGTGGACAAGGACACAGAGGTTAAACCCTTGCTCAGATGAAGAGAGGCTCATCACCCTCATGTTTCTCAATATACCCATACTGAAGGATTATACATACCCTCACACCATGTGTTCCTCCACCCGAGTTTGGCCATACCCAAAGTGGCCTCAAGGCAATGGTGTGTGTAGAAGCTACAGCAATGTCAAATTGCAATAAGCCTCTGAAAGCTTCCTCTTGATGACCCTCCATTAAGGTGGATGGTGGTGCTTTCCCCTAAGATAGAAATATGTCAGGAGGAAGGCAAAGTATTGGATATGTTGATAAGACGGGTAGCTGGTAGAACAGAGCGATGCCTGGGCAGGTGGGTAGTGAGCTTGAATTTTAATCTATAAACTGGGTTGGGAAGAGCAATGTGCACTGTCATTTACATCAGTTCCTTCAACTTAAATCTAATTCTAATTCACTGTGCCAGCATCTTGGGTCCACTTATTTAGTTGATAAAGCCAATTTGAACTGACTTGCAGTGAAAAAGAAGTAATGCTGCGAACAGAACCATGCTGGTCACCCACTGAGTGAGAGTGTGATGGGAAGGGTGTTTGGGTGGAACAGATCCCGAAGCGACATGAAATCCTAGAACACACAGCACGGTGGACTGGCTCCTGCTGGTAAGGAAACTGCATGTTCCCAGGAGGCCTGGACTCTCTGGGGTGAGGTCCATGATCAGAAACCCTGAACAGAAATCTTTGTTCCACCAGCTGCAACTTCCCAGGGAGCAGAGGCAGGCCTGGCTTTGTCACGCAGGTCAGCCAGCAGTGGAGAGGTTGTCTCAGCCGTCTTTCTTCTGCTCTTGCAGATAGCTCCTTGGGTTCATGGTTGACTCTGGAGGCCTCTGATAGCCTCTGTCCTGGAGCGGTGCCTGGGGTAAGCAGACATCCTAGGGAAGCCCTGAACAGAGGCATTTTTGGAGGCCTGGCCACCGCCCAACAGAATTTTTCTAACAAAAATGGCCTCCTGGATTAAGGGCATTGACTTGAATGGTCTACCCTGTTGGGAAGAATGGTCCCCAGAGACCTGACACTCTTTCCCTCCTCTCCCTTGCCTCTCCTCTCTCTCCTCCTCCTCCACCCCATCCTTAGAGACTCTCTGAGAGCCAATTGTGGCTGCATCCTCTCCTCAGAGCTCTGGCAGGAAGATCACTTGGCTGATGGCCGCACCATCATCCCTAATACGGTATTAGATGCAGTCATGGACTGAGATGTGCTAAGGAGATTGAAAGAAGAACACATCCCACTACCAGGCCATCCCAACAGTAATGTACATTGAACTACTTTTACAAAGCAAATGTTCTTGGGAAGCACCATTACATCATACAGCGGTCCCCTACTCATGATGGTTCTACCTAACAATTTTCAGCTTCAGCTATGGTGCAACAGTGGCATGCATGCCATAGAAACCCTACTTGGAACCCCCACACCCCCATTTTGTTTTTTTCCTTTCATTAATAAATTGTACAAGATATTTAATACTGTATTATAAAATTGGCTTAGTGTTGGAAGATTTTGTCCAACTATAGGCTAAAGTAAGTGTTCTGAGCGTGTTTAACGTAGGCTGGGCTAAGCTGGGACTTTAAGTGAATCCAATGAATGCATTTTGACTTATGTTATTTGCAATGTTTATTGGGACATAACCCCGTTGCAAGTAGAGGCACATCTGCATTGCATTTGTGTGTGTTTAAAAAGACCAATCAGTTCAATGTAAATATGTCTGAAATGTCAGCATTTCCATTTCTTCATTTAAAAAGCTGAACCGAAAATCTTAAGTAATGGAAGTCGCCTGATGCTTTCTTGCCCAGACACTTTGCTTACACTTCCTCCATCCACCCCCAGGAACTTATCTTTCATTTTCTTGTTTAAAAAGAAAAGGAAGGAAATGTGAAACAAAATGAAACAAAACCAAACCCCAAGCCACGATCTGGCCTGCAGGGGGCAGCAAGAGACAAAGAATAAGACGCTGGCGGTGGCTTCCCCCAGCCCCCAACTTTGTCAGACTCCTGGTTTAAGAGGAGTTTACATTGAGAAGAGGGCAGTGGAGGAGCAGGGATGGAATCCAAACCACAGAACCCAGATTCATAAAGTTAAGTGGATGCAGAACTTGCTGGAACAAGATTTACCAAGGACAATAGCCAGACTACTTTTGGGGGGGGGGGGACTCTGGAAGAAGGCCGCACAGTGGAATTTTTAAAGAGTCTGGTTGTCTTTGATGACATCCACTAATTCAGTAACATGAATATTATTTGGGAAAAATAGATGAGAGAGAGAATGGAGTTCTCTTTGAATAAAATCCTACAACCCACGCTTACTCTGCTATGATTAGAAACAGGTCTCATGAGCCAGGGCAGTAGGTGACTGGCTCCAGGCATCCTGGGGCTCACCTAAGTGAGTCTTCTCACCCAAGTAGAAAAAAAAATGTGCCCTGCAGGAAAGGGAGGTGAGTGGTCTTAGACCTACTCTCGCTTCCTCATGAATCCTGAATCCTTGAGGTGAGTGAAAATGTGAACCCTGATACAGAGACCTGGACCCAAAGGAAAAGCATAAGAGAAAGAGGAAAGGGACTGAGGGCGGGGGAGGATTCCGCTTGGGAAATGCTTACTTGGGGTCCCAGAGTGAAATGGTGGAGTTCAAGGTCCTGGTCATTGGGTTTGTGTCTGTTTCCTAAGGGCTGCCCCAGCAAAATACTTCCGGCTGAGTGGCTTAGAACAACAGAAATCTGCAGCCTCACAGCCCAAGGATGAAGTCCAAAACCAAGGTGTTGCAGGGCCAGGCTCCCTCTGAAGGCTGTAGGAAAGACTTTTCCTTCTCCTTCCAGCTTCTGCTGGCTCCCGGCAGCCTCAGCTCTGGGCCTGTGGCTTGCTTTACTCCACTTGCTGACTCCATCTTCACGTAGCTCCTTCCCTGCGGGTCTGCTGAGCCCCCCTCTTCTTTCTCTTATACAGACACCAGCCGCTCCATTTAGGGTCCACTCAAACCTCATATGATCTCAATTTAACCACTGACATCTTCAAAGACCCTATTTCCCAATCAGGTCGTGTCCCAAAGTTGCAAGTGGCTGTGAATTTAGGAGAGGTTGATTATTTGGCCCAATGGGGGACCTTGGAAACTTGTCATATTGTGGCAATAAAGCTGGACAATGCTGCACTCCAATCCTGAGTGCACACCCTTCTGCTGCTTAGTCTCCCAGAACTTTGACTTTTTCATCTGTAAAATGGCCATAACCCTTAGTGGGCCTGTCAGGTAGATCAGGACCCCATGCTTGGTCTGATTGAGGTATCACAGTGGTCCAGCGGACAGGCAGGCTGGGCTGCAGCTCTTCTGTCCCATCACAAGCAATCCCAGAGGACCCACCCAGACCTCCCAGAGTGTTCCAGGCATCTCTTCAACTCCTTTGCCACACACTTTTCTCAGGAGTTTCATTTTCCATATTTTGGCTTGGAATCTGACATGTGGATTTTCTACTTAGGAGTTGTTGGGAGTTCTCTTCCAGATGAGATGCATTGAAAAGGGAGCATCTCCTATTTTGAATCTGCCTTCACTACCGTGAGTAATGATAGAGGGTTTTGGAGAGAATTGTAAGACCAAGGAGAGAAAAGCTTTTGAGTGGGGCAGTGATTCCTCAAGCTTCAAATGACATCCTATGGTGACCACCTAATTGTGCTCTTTCTCCATGGGGCCAGTCCTGAGAGGCATTTTGTAGTAGGCTTGTTTAGAAATCTGGCAAAACCAACAATCATGAATCCTGGAGGGAAGGCAGGGACATTGAGAGAATTGTACTGCAGTATTTTTATAGGAATATTTACTGTTTCCGGTGGTGTTCACTTTGATGATAGTTCAGGCATGATATTTAGTGTAGCCTGCAGCTCAACTTCTGCAGGCAGCATTTACCCCAGGCTCACTGAGATGGATAACTGCAAAAATTGTGGTGATACTTGATATGGGTATTCACTCATTTATCTGAAGCCTGTATTGTGTCTCCGAATAAATGCATTGCTCCTGAAAAGGAATTTTTCTAGGATTGATGAATCTCTTTTTGTTTAATTCAAAGGAAATATGTTTTGAAATGCCCAAGATTTTTCTAAGTCTTAATCCTCTTGAGGGAGTCAATGACAGCTCCCTGGTAATGTTTACCTTCCCCAGCCAGATCAGAGAACCAAACTAGACACAAAAAAAGCCTCCTCAGGAAGTGCCCTCTCATGCCCCACTGACTCAGTGAAGCTGCAAGAATATCTGACTGTGACAGATCCTTTCAGGGATGGACCTTCCCGGGGATGTGCTTTGATCTGTAAGCATGTAGCCTGATGAATTGACTCTGTCAGTGTTGTCCTATAGTCAGTTCCTTCTGATTGGCACTAGGCAGTGTCACCTCATCTATTCAATTATTCATTCATTTAACAAATATCCAGCCCTCATCTGGTTGGCAGCTTCTAAAACGTCTCCCAACCATCTCTGCCTCCTGGCATTCATGGACTCCTATATTCTCTTACACAAGGGTATGGACTGGCCCTAGGATGTGGCCTCTGATTAAGAATGTGCACAATGTCACCTGAAATATTGGTGTATAAAAGACTGTGACTTCTATGTTGTTTTCATTCTGTCTGTCTTTCCCTGGCTCGTGTCGCTTGCTTACTCTGATGAAGAAGGTAGTATGTTGTGAGCTGCCTCAGTTTCCTGAGGCCAGACTCTAATCCTGCTCACTACGTCAGTGAGCTTGGAAGTATGTCCTACCCTCGTCTAGCCTCGGGGGAACTGCAGTGCAAGTAGACACCTTCATTCCAGCAGCCCCACTTCTCAGGATGTGTCCAAAAGAAATAAAATCAAGATGCCAAAGAAATATCTGCACTCCATGTTCACTACAGCATTGTTCAAAACAATCAAGACATGGAATCAACCTAATGTCTGTGGATGGAAGAATGGACAAGGAAACCATGCTAGACAATTATCTCTCCGTATCCATGGCACATTGGTTCATGGATACCAAAATCTGAGGATGCTCAAGTCCCTTATATAAAATGGCATAACATTTGCATATAACATATGCTCATCCTCCCATATTCACATCTAGATTACTTTTATATCAAATACAGAGTTAACGAAATGTAAGTCCTTGTTATACAGTATTATTTAGAGAGAAGAATGACAAGACCAAAACTCTGTACATGTTTAGAACAGATGTAATTTTTTCCCAAATATTTTCCATCCCTGATTGATGAATTTGAGGGTGTAGAATCTAAGAATACAGAAGGTCAACTGCATATACACAAAGAAATACTACTCAGCCTTTAAAAAAGAAGGAAATCCTGCCTTTTATGTCAACCTCGATGCACCTGGAAAGCATTATACCAAGTGAAATAAGCCAGGCCCAGAAAGACAAATACTACATTATAACACATATATGTGAAGTCTGAAAGAGTCCAACTTGTAACAGCAGAGAGTAAAATGGTAGATGCCAGGGCTGGAATGGCAGGGAGGATAGGGACATGCTGTTTGAAAGATACCGAGTTTCCATTAGGATAAATAAATAGTTCCAGAGAGCTCATGGGTAGCATGGTGACCATAGCTAATAATTGTTTTTGTCAGCTTTTTTTTTTTAATCACTGTGACCAAAAGACCTGACAAGCACAATTAGAAAAGGAAAAATTTATCTGGGGGCTCACAGTTTAAGAGGTCTTAGGCTGGGACATCATGGTGGAAGAATGTGGTGGAGGAAAGCAAGTCAGGACATGGCTACCAAGAAGCAGAGAGAGTGATTTCCCTCACCATGGACAAAATATATACCCAATGGCTCACCTCCAATGACCCACCTCTTCCAGCCACACCTTACCTGCCTACAGTTACCACCCAGTAATACCAGGCCACTTGGATTTAATCCCTACAGAGGATTAATGTGCTGATTAGGCTAAGGCTCTCTTAACGGATCATCTCACGTTGCATTGTCTTACAAGTGAACTTTTGGGTAACAGCTCATCTAAATCATAACAATAACGTATTATGTCCTTGAAATTGCTGAAAAAGTAAATCTTAAATGTTCTTACCACAAAACAGTGATAAATGTGTGAGGTGATAGATATGTTAATTAGCCTGATTTAACCATTTTTCAAGGAATACACATATCAAAATATCACATTGGATACTGTAACTATGTACAATTTTTATTTGCCAATTATGCCTTAATGAAGCTGCAGAAAAATAAATTTAATATTTTTGAGAGAGTTTTAGAATCACATACAGTTGTAGGAAATAATAGTCTCCAAAATGCCTCTTACCTTGTCTTTCCCACTGACAATATCTTGCAAAACTACAGCACAATAGCACAATCACAGTATTGACATTGGTGTAGTCAAGATACAGAGCACATCTGTCAGGACAGGGAAATCCTTGTGTTGCCCTTCTGTGACCACATCGTTTCCCACCTGACCTCACTCTTTCCTTGATCCCTGAGAACCTCTAATCTGTTTTATATTTCTATGTTTGGCTATTTCAAGAATGCTATATAAATGGAAGTATATAGTTTGTGATCTTTTAGTATTTGGAATTTTCTCTGGAGATTCATCCAGGTTTTGATCATCTGTCAACAGTTCCTTTCTTGTTAAGATCGTCCTGATATGGATGGCAATCTAGGTTGTTTCCAGGTCAAGGCTATTACAATTAAAACTGCTATAAATATTTGTGTACAGGTTTCTGGGGAAGCATAACTTTTATTTTTCTAGGTAAAATGCCCCAAAGTACAATTTCTGGGTTGAATGTTTAGTTTTAAAAGAAACTGCCAAACTTTTTCCAGAGTAGCTATCTCATTTTACATTCCCACCAGCAATGTATGAATGGTCCAGTTTCTCTGCATACTCACCAGCATTTTATATTATCACTACTTTTATTTTAATAATTCTACTAAGTGTATACTGATATCTCATTGTGATTTTAATTTGCATTTTCCTAAGGGCTAATGGTATTAAGCATGTTCTTATATGTTTATTTTTCAATTGTTTATCCACTTTGGTGAAATATTTGTTTGTCTTTTGCCCATTTTGTAACTGAATTGTTTGCTTTTTTCCCCACTTTTGAGTTTTCAGAGTTTCTTAACTTTCTAAATACTAGTCTTTTGTTCAATAAGTGGTTTGAAAATGTTTTCTTCCTATCTATATTTGATCTTTTCCTTCTTTTAACAGGATTTTGCAGAACAAAAATTTTTAATTTTGATAGCATCAGTTTATCAATTTTCCTCTTATGAATCATGCTAGAAGTTTGTAAATTTTACTGATCTTTGCTGAGATCCAGCGCTCTCTGTCACTGACTTTCTCCACTGTTTTTCCTATTTTCAATTCCATCATTCCTACTCTTATTTTTATTGCTCCCTCCCTTTGACTTTCCTTGGGTTTAGTTTATTCTTATTTTTCTAGATGCTCAAGACGATAGGTGTATTATTTATTCGAGACTTTTCTTCTTTTCTAATGTATGCATTTAGTGCTGGAAACTTTTCATTAGGAAGAGCCAAATTCTCCAGAGGATACCAGCTGAGTGCCTTATCATTCAATTCACTTTCTACAATATCTACCAGAAGATAGAGAGTCCCAGATTCCACAGGTTAAAGTCCCCGTCCAAGACCACCTCCCTCCCACCCTCACTACTTCAGTTATCAACTGTAAGTTTCCAAGCTATGACTTGTACTTCCAGCTAACTAGCTATAAATTGAGAGTTTCCATAACCTCCTCCTTGGGTTTAATTAACTTACTAGAGTAGCTCAGAGAACTCAGGAAATATATTATTTACATTTACCTATTATTGCTGAAGATATTTTAAAGGGCACAAGTGAACAGCCAGATGAAGAAATGCATAGGACAAGATTCAGAAGGGTCTTAAGCACAGGAGATGCTGCTGGTGTGGAGTTGGGATGCG
Source organism: Marmota flaviventris (assembly GCF_047511675.1). Taxonomy (NCBI): domain Eukaryota; kingdom Metazoa; phylum Chordata; class Mammalia; order Rodentia; family Sciuridae; genus Marmota; species Marmota flaviventris. Next base: position 40,056,798 of record NC_092504.1, read on the forward strand.
TCACCCTCCTGGCACATGATGTGTTCTCGTTCACCAACACGGAAGCTCTCAGAGTGCTGTCCTTTGGGGTTTTATGAAGGCTTCCTTACATAGGCATGGCTGATCATATCACTGGCCACTGATGATCCACTCAACCTCCAGCCCCTCTCCCTTCCCTGAAGGTTGGGGGGTGGAACTGAAATTTCCAACCCTCTAATCACATGGTGGGTCCACTGGCATCCAGACCCTCCTGTGGTTACTTAGGGGTTTTCCTAACATCACATCAGGAGCATAAACTCAGCTATGGCTTAAAGGGGCTTTCTATCAACAAAAGACACATCTTTCTCCTTTATCAGCTATTTCAGGAACCAAACAAAAAAAGGGCAAATATTTTAGCCAAAGATACTGCTATTGTTCTAGTCACCTAGGAAACTGCAAGGGTTTTAGGAGCTGTGAGCCAGAAATGGTGGATGAAAATTGAAGTACACGTGTCCTATTCTATTATAATACAATACTGACTGAGAGAGAGAACAAGATGAAGTTTCTCCCTTCCTTTCAATTTAGAGAACTTTAACCAGCCATCATCCTAGGGCAGATATTTTGGCAGCAAATTCTCTTAGTTTTCCTTCAGCTGAGAATGTTTTGACTTTATGTCTGAAGGGCACTGTCACTGGGAACGGGAGTCTAGATCTGCAGTTCTTTGGGCATCTGTGCCCTTTCTTCTAGCTTCCGTGGTTTCTGATAAAAAGTACACCATTGTTGATTTGTTGTCCTCCTTTAGGTGAGGTTTTGTTTTCTTCTCACTGCTTTCAAGATGTTTTTTTTTTTACTTTAATTTTCAGAAGCAAGATGCGATGTGTCTCACCCAGCTTCTTGCCTTGGTGGACTCCTACCAGTTATCACATTTATAAAGTTTCCCACCATTATTTCTTCAAGTACTTTTTCAGCCCTACCTTCTTTCTCATTTCTTTTTGGGACTCTGATGACGTGAATGTTAGATCTTTTGTGACAGTCTGACTATCTTCGGGGCATGAAACGTCATTCTGATAAAGTGCAGGGCTAGTGTTTTTCATTTTCCTTACAGTCACAGCTAGGAACTGTCTCCAGCATATATGCAAAAAGAAATCCAAGCCTTCTGTGAATCCGCTTTGCTAACAATGGGGTGACCTTCAATTAGGACTCTTCTATTCCTCCCATAGAAAAAGACAGCTTGGGACTTCACAGCATTCAATGGGCTCTCCATCTCTTAAAGACGAATTTACAAAGGAGGTATAGAAAAGGCAAAATGAAAATTGGAATAATGGAAATAATTTTTAGAGAAAAAGATCAAAGCAGTGAAAAGATTAAATATAATGCATTGTCAAAAGGCCAGTTCAGAACATAATACTTCCTTGAAGAGGCTTGAAAAGAAATCATATGATGCTCAAAATTCCTAATACAGTCATCACAACAGAGTGATTGCCACTTGATTAACGGTGGAAAGCCATCATGGAAGTATTTTCAGCCTCCCATATTGATTCAGGTGCTGGCAGCTAAGCAGTATATTAGTGTTTATAAAGATGACCACGTCCATCAGTTGCATAATCTCTGGTTCCTGCATCTTTAGGCCCATGCTTTTGCTGCCCAGCCAACTAAGTCCTCCGTGATTGACAAGTGCAGGGTCTAATGGGCACTCCTGGAACACACCTGACAGTGTTCCCAACTCCCAAAGTGCTTCCAAAGCCCCCTGGACATCCTGGTGTTAACACTTTTCACACTTTGCTGATATCTGCCACCCCAAGTGGACTCTGTGCTCTGTGAGGTCTGCTGCAAATGCTCCAGGGTGTAGCATTTAGAGGACATTCAATAAATGCTTACCTAATACACGTTTGAATGAAGAGTATCTCTGCAGATATAAAAGGGACCTTCCCACACCAAATTCTATGTATTCATTTAATCATTTATTCCAGTAGTTTTCACTGAATGTCTACTATAAACCAGGTGAGCCTTAGATAATGAAAGTACAAGGAAAATTTTAAAATAATTCAATTTATTTTCCAGCCAGGAGCTTCCATAGAAACACCATGTTAGACCAGGGCTTTCTGGTTGGATTGGGCTCCCATAGGTGCCCACAGATAAGGGGCTGGAAAACTATGGCTAGTGAGCCACCTCTGGCCACTTCCTTAAAAAAAATTCACTGTGACAGAACCACACTCATTTGTTTATGTCTTCTGTGTTTATGTCTTAATCTGAAATACTTAAATTATCTGACCATTTGTAGGAAGATTTTACCAATCCCTTCCCTAAATTGCAAATTGGGGATTATCTGCTATACCCTCCTCTTGCCTGGAAATACCTGCAATGCCAAACAGACAGGTAATAACGCCATCCATTAGCCAGCACTGGCAGTCAAGATTATGGGTGGGACCAGTTGGGGGAGTATTAAATTAGCAGACAAAATATAAATATTTACCTCCCCCAAATCTTCAGACCACATATAAGTGCTAATCAAAGCCCCTAATTTCATTCCAATTTCTTCTCATCTGCATTAAAACTCACAGAATGGAGACAACCAAGGGGATCTCTGCAGTTGGAGTTCAGGACAATTGTTTGGGCCCCATCATTAAGCATTTTTGCTCCAACCAGGTGTTTATGCATATGTAATATACAGCTCTCATCTCATTGATGCTGATGTCAGAGCATGGTGGTTATGTGTGAGGAGAAGCCAGGCATTCAATGTGGTTGGAGTGAAGAGATGCAATGGGAGATAAGTGGGCTGGGAGTCATTAAGAATTTGGATTTGAACTCTAGGAAGACAGGAGCCATTGGAAGGTTTTGAGCAGAGAAGTGACTGCCTCTGACTTGTGCCTCAGATCACTGTGATTGATGTGTTGGGACTGGACCGCAGTGAGGTGAGTGTAGGGGCAGGGCTGCAAGTGAGGAGGTTGTTGGAATGACCTAGATGAGACCTGATCTTGGCTGAGATCATGAAAGAGTAGTGGAGGGGTGAGAAGTGGACAGATTCTGTACTTTTGGAGATGGAGCCAATAGGATGTGCTGAAGAATGGAATGTAGGAAGAAGATTTCAAGGAAGGCTTTCCAGACTTTTGTCTTAATAACTGGAAATATAGAATTGCCCCTGACTTAGATAGGAAAGACAGAAGAGAGTCAGGTTTGGGGATAATAATACCGAGTTGATTGTAGATATGTTGTTTGACATGCCTTGTTTTTCTCCCACATTTCTCCCCTTTCCTTAAAGTATCTTCATTCTAAAACCAGAACCTCTACATTCTAAATTCTAGGTCCATCTCCCTCCCTTGGCATCATCAACCCCCACCCAGAGATGGTGATATATGGTTACAAGTGTGGCCTCTAAGACAGAATTTCTGCATTCAAGTTCAATTCTGTCATTGGGAAGGTACATGAGCAAATTACTTAACTTCTCCAAACTTCAGTTTCCACGTTTGTAAAGCAGAAATGGGATGTTATGAGGATTAAAAGGGATAGTATGTGTGAAGCTGTTAAATACACAGGAAGTCTTGGATCCCTGGATATATCTCAGGTTTCTGTTTCCAAGTGTTTTCCAGTTTCCTGGGCCATAGATCAGGACAGGAGCCTGAGGATGAGGTTCTGGGTGGTAGGAACACAATGTGGGACAGGTGAAAGGAAAAGGAGCAGATTCTCCACCTACTAGAATGGGCCCAGGCTCGGGTGCAGGTATGATTACCAACCCAGAGCTGATGGAACGAGCATCTTCCCATTTCTTGGAGATAAACCATGATGCTTTCCAGCAGTGAAAGCAGCAGACATGGAGGAAGAAGCCAGGGACATGAGACAGGGCCGGTAGGGGAGGGTAGTGGCACAGTAACTGAGAAAATAATCCCTTGGTGTCCAAGGACAAGGAAAGAAGTATCAAGATTCAGGCAAAGCCGATAGTGGGCATCTTGGAAGAAATGGTGGGATTCCAAGAAAGGCTGGTACATAGTGATGGAGACTGGGCATCTTCTGGAAGGTCCTTCTGTGGCTGGGGCTCATGGGCAGAGCTCAGGCCTGGGTGGGAAGCAGGTGAGAATAACAAGGTGTCTCCTCGAGATTCATCTGCTATCCCTACCCAGCTGCTGGGCTGGAATGTCTGCCCCACCCAGGCCCATAATCCCCAGCCCCTGGATTTGAACCACTGCCTTCATTTCTGCCTCCCAACCTCAACACAAAGCTTCCATTGACTGGATTCTTTACTAGGGAAGTTACTCACTTCATCCTTTCATGAGTGGTCAACCCTCCAGCTCTCTAATCAAACAGGCCTGGATCTGAACACCAGCCACTGCTCTGCTATAAACCATGTACTCGTCTCATGCTCTCAAGCCTCAGTCTCCTACTCTATAAAATGGACATATTAATACATCACCTTCTCGGTGTTATTCATGTGATTTGATGAGACTTACCTAGACTAAGCCTGTTGAATAATGGGTGCCCCTGGGGTGGCAGCTGTCATTATGGGTAGGAAGTTGACTTGCCCGCCCAGACTGTTTGTCTCTGCTTGGTCATCAAGCTGAGTAATTATCTCTATGGAAAGGAAGAAGATAAAAGGAGCCTACATTTCCTTTTGTAGTTTAAAAAGTGGCTGTGAATGCAATTCCCTAAGAAGAGTTTCATGATTTTAGCATTTACATAAGTTCCTGTGGAAAGATCTTTGAAAGGCAACCCTTGTTTGCAGGTAAGAATTCTGGTGTCTTTTTAAAAAAACGGTCTCTGGTTTTGTAGTCACACTCAGGTGTATGAGATACAAGATGCAAAACTCCAAAGGAAGAAAGGAACCTTCTGTGAACACATCACAAGAGTTCACAAAACCAGAGCAGAACAGTTTTGCTTCAGAAACTTCTAATCAAGGCAGCCTTAGTGTAAATTTTTCCCGTGTGTGCAGCCCACATAGTATCTAGCTGAATACCTTTTCATTCTTTTTAAAGAGTTGCTGCATCCATGGACAAGTTAGCTCCCCACCTAAGGAGAAGTCTGCACAGGCTTTATAATAAGACATCTTTCTTAAGCCACCATTCAGTCCTCCAAATAAAAAGAAGTGCTTCTGCAAAGCAATGCTCATATAGAAGCCACAAGGAGACCAGAAATTTGATTCCTGAGAATTTATTCTAAGAAATAAACAATCAGAATAAATTCTTTATGCAAGAAGATGCTTCCTGCAATGCGACAAAAGGAAACAGTAAAAATATGAGAAGTGAACTAATTGCATAATGGTGTGGGAATAGTTTAGTGAGGTGTGGAATACTGTGCAGGCACATTGAACATGATAAACAGAAAGATGTAATGTTAGGTGAAAAAGCAGAATACAAAACAGATATTGTTTTGTGGTTGCAATGTATAAAATGTTTGCACATGGCTAGGCATGGATAGATAATGGGCAAAAAGTGAAAATTATCACTTAAAGGTGCTGGAAATAGAATTTTTCCCTTCAAAATGTTTGCTGATGCTGTTGCTATGACAACTTTTCAATAAAAGTGTTAAAAATAATTAAATAAAGCAAAAGTACCAAAGATGCAGACTCCCCTAGGCTGGGCGAAATCTGTTATATACGCTGCTTACAAAATGTTTTCTCCTTTGTATCTTAGGCACGGGTTACAGATCACCTGCTGACATTTCTCTTCTCACTTGAGGCAGGAAGCTGCTGCTGTCGCCTGGTAAGTCTTCAAAACGTGACTCACAGGCATCAAAGTCTCTAAACCTACGCAGTCAGTCAGAGGTAGAAACACTCAAAGCCTCCACCTGGAAATTTTACAACGATTGATTTCCTGTCCAGAGAACTGGGGTCTGGGTTGAAGAAGTGGTTTTATTTATAATCTCTTTACCTATGAGAACCATGTGGTCTATGCTTTTGAAAAAATAGTCCTTTAAACCAGGGTAGGCTTACAAACACATCCTATTTCCTGCCCTATAGTAATCCAGTCATTCATTTACTCACTTATCAACCCCCTCCCTTTTATTTATTTTTTAGTTATGTATGACAGTAGAATCCATTTTGATATTATACAAGCATGAAATGTATCTTATTCTAGTTAGAGTCCCATTCTTATGCATGTACAAGGTGGTAGGAGTCAGATTCATTCCGCTGTCTTTCCTTTGCTTATCCCCCCTCCCTTCCCTTCATTTCCCATTGTCTAATCTACTGCACTTCCATTCTTCCCCTTCCCCCACCCTTATTATGGGTTAGCTTCCACCTATGAGAGAAAACATTCGACCTTTGGTTTCTAGGGGGGCCTGGCTTACTTCACTTAGTGTGATAGTCTCCAGATTCATCCATTTGCTGGCAAATATCATAAAGTCATTCTGAATAAGACTCCATTGTGTGTGTGTGTGTGTGTGTGTGTGTGTGTATCTCCCTCCCCTCTCTATATATAGATGTAGATATAGATATCTCACAATTGATTGGTTCCATAGCTTAGATATTTTGAATTGATCTGTTATAAACATTGATGTGGCTGTATCACTGTACTATGCTAATTTTAAGTCCTTTGGATATATACCAAGGAGTAGGATAATGGGGTCAAAGAGTGGTTCCATTTGAAGTTTTTTGAGGAATCTCCATACTGCTTTCCATAGGTTGCACCAATTTGTAGTCCCATCAGCAGTGTATAAGTGTACATTTTCCCCTACATCCTCACCAACATATACTGTTGCTTGTATTCTTGATACTTGCCATTATGGCTGGAGTGAAATGGAATCTTAGTGTAGTTTTAATTTTCATTTCTCTAATAGCAATGTTGAACATTTTTTCATGTATTTGTTGATCATTCTTCGGTGAAGTGCCTGTTCAGCTCCTTTGCCCATTTACTGATTGGTTATTTGGTTTTCTTTTGGTGTTTTTTTTTTTTTTTGAGTTCTTTATATTCCTGAAAATGAATGCTCTATGTGAGGTACAGATGGCAAAGATTTTCTCCCATTCTGTAGGCTCTCTCTTCATGCTCTTGATTGTTTCCTTTGCTGTGAAAAAACATTTTAGTTTGATGCCATCCATTTATTGATTATTGATTTACTTCTTGCACTTTAGGGTCTTATTATGGAAGTCAGTTCTTGTGCTGATATGTTGGAGTGTTGTGCCTAGTATTTCTTTTGGTATGTGTGGGATTTCTGGTCTAATATCTAGGTCCTTGGTTCACTTTGAACTGAGTTTTGTGCAGGGTGAGAGATAGGGGTTAAATTTCATTCTACTATATATAGATTTCCAGTTTTCCCAGCACCATTTGTTGAAGAGGCTATCTTTTCTCCAATGTATGTTTATGTCACCTTTATCTAGTATGAGGTAACTATATTTATGTAAGTTTGTCTCCATTTCTTCTATTCTGTTCCATTGGTCTTCATATCTGTTTTGGTGCCAATACCATGCTGTTTTTGTTACTACAGGTCTATAGTATAATTTAAAGTCTGGTATTGTGATGTCTCCTGTCTCCTGCTTTGTTTTTTTTTGTTGTTGTTGTTGTTTGTTTTTGTTCTGTCTTGTCTTGTTTTCACTAAGGATTACTTTGGCTATTCTGGACCTCTTGTTTTTCCAGATGAATTTCATGAGTACTTTTTTTATTTCCATGAAGAACATCATTGGCATTTTGATGGGAATTGCACTGAATCTGTATAGGACTTTTGGTAATATGACCATTTTGACAATATTAATTTTGCCTATCCAAGAACATGGGAAATCTTTCCATCTTCTTAGGTCTTCTTCAATTTCTTTCTTTAGTGTTCTGTAATTTTTGTTGTAGAGGCCTTTCACCTCTTTTGTTAGATTAATTCCCAGATATTTTATTTATTTGAGACTATTGTAGTTTTCCTAATTTCTCTTGCAGCTGATTCATCATTGGAGTATAGGAACGTGAGAGATTTATGTCACTCACCAAACCTTTAGGAAACACCTTTCATGTAACCAGATTGCTCCACATAAAGAATTAAAATGCTTAAGGAATAATCTTATCTGGGAGCTCAAAATCAAACTGGGAAAGAGGGACACCTTTTCCATTTTGTATGATGAATTAAGCTGTCCCTTTCATCATCTGTGAAGTCGAGGGAGGAATCCCTACTTCACAAAGTTAAGGAAGATTTAGTGAGATAATGTATAAGTAGCCAGGAAATAGAAAATGCTCAGGAAAGCTCCATTTCTTTCCTATGAACATGGTACACTGAAATGCCATGTTCATTCCAACATGGAAGAAGAATGGAATTCCTGGAATTTTGCTGATGACAAGTAGGGAAAACTCCTATGAAGTGGGGGTCTTAGTGCTGGGTTCAGGAGAATTGGGTGGCCTTTCCCTAGGGGAAGAGAGAGGACAGGTTCACTCTAGCAGATGCACAGGCTTGGCGGGGCTGTGGTTCAACACGGTAAACCCATGCCCTTCTATGTGGGCTCTACTGTGCTTTACCAGCTTGGAGTTCAAGATTTGATCATATAACCTTCAGCATTCATGTGGAAATATAAATGAAGATCGATCAGATGAGAACAAGCAAAGCCACTTACACAGAATTCGCTACAGGAAGGGAGTCAGCCACCATCACTGGAGTTTGGCAGAGCCTCAGAGGCAGGCAGAGGAGTGGGAAAGCTTCATAGTGGAAAAAATGGAAGGTTTCAGGTGTGACCTAACTGAGTGCTGTTGGCACAAGTGAAATGTATGTGATTGTTTGGGGATGCATATTTTGACTTTCTGTTTGTCCTGAGTCAGAAGCAGAAAAAAAGCAGAGGAGCTATCCATTGCTAATCAAGTCCAGGCCATTCAGGACAATTGTCATTAGAGTTATTGTTTGGCTTCCTGGGTTTTTGCTGGAGACACAAGTCAGACTTCCTACACGTCTGTCATGGCAGGCTGGCTTCCGGGGCTGGCTACTATATCGTGAGTTGGTTCCCCAGGGCTGGCTGCTGCAGCTTGAATCACAATTCTATTTTTCTACATGGTCTGGCCATTGTCGGTTTATCTTCAGTCTCTCAATTCCAATTAAAACACCGTGGGACACTGTGAGTCAAAATGTCTGTTTTCTTCCTAGGGTCACTCTAGGTTTTACTTGTATGTAGAAGACTGATTTTGAAGATACCCAGAGAGCCAACAGCTAAGCACATCCCTCCTGACTCTGCTCCTCTCACCCCAGAACAAGCCTTTGCATCCATTTGTCCCCTATATCCTGGCAGTCTAGCAAGGCAGGAACCCTTCCTGTCGGCATTTCAGTGCTGGCTTGGGACTGGCCCATGTTCTATCTGAAGGCACCCAGTGGCTTCTCCTTCTTCATGCTAAAGTTAGAATTCAGTTCACTCTTAGGAAATGGACACTGGGTAATCATTGGCAACCATCTTGACTATGATTTTGTGAAAGACAGATTTTTCTCACAGATGGCTATTTCTTATATTTTACTCTACCAAAAAAAAAAAAAAAAGCAGAATCACAACTTTTTTCTACCAAAAGCATTTCTGTGAAAAGCTTGAATAATAACAGAGCCCAAGACCTGTTATTTTCTGATGAGCTGACTTATGCAGGGAGGACTGAGCAGAAGGGGGAGTTATTATGCCTTTTAGATGGTCTCTCTGAAAAATCAGATGTCTCAATCACATTTTTGGCAAATGCTGGACTGTAATCAATTCTTGGATGAATCCTCTGACAGGTGCTCAAAGGGAAGATATTCTGAGCTGTTGATTAAAGAAGCCTCCATATGCTTTAGGGGCCAGATATGTGGGTAGCAAAATCAGCATTAGTGGAGAAAATGCAGGAGCCTTGTTGATGTTTCCCCCAGATGGACCACAGGAGTGTGTATAATAAACCAACAATTTTTTTTTTCATGGGTTAAGTCATAAAACATGAAAAGAGGTCAGTTTAACCTAAGATAGAGCATTCAAAAATCATTTTTAATGTGCTTGGATCTCTATCACTTTATTTATTTATTTATTTTTGGTACTGCTCAAAGGGGCTTAACCACTGAGCCATATCCAGCCCTTTTTATTTTTCATTTTGAGACAGGGCCTCACTAAGTTGCTGAGGCTGGCCTCAAACGTGGGATCCTCTTGCCTCAGTCTCCCAGGTCACTGGTATTAAAGGCATGTGCCACCACTACCAGCTTCAGATTATTTTTAAAAGGTAATGTACCCTTCAATTTAAGAAAATAAATATGCACCAAATCCCTCCCTGCTAGGCCAATTTATGATTTGCTGGAGGTGACAGACATTTTTAAGGTAACTATAAGATAAAATAGAGAGTGAATACTCTGTGCTGACTATCCCTCATAACAGTCCTCCGAGTCAGGGCAGGACTGTTGGCTAATGGAATAAGGCACTTTGGTTCAAAGAAGATGCTTCCTCAAATTACACATGGACCTTCTCTATGCCAAACTCCATGCTTAATTCTGTGGGAGAGGATAGGAGAAAGGTGACATCTGCCTAATGCATTGGTTTTCGAGCAGGGCCATCTGCCTCCCAGGGGACACTTATCATTGTCTAGGGTTAGTTCTTGTTGACAGAACTTGGAGGTGCTGCTGGCACTGGTGAGGAGAAGCCAGCGTGCTGCCATCCTATAGTGCATGGAACACTCCTCCCACCCCCTCCCCCAGCACATACACAGCAAGGAATTATGTGGCCCCAACTGTCAATAGTGCCAAAGAGGCTGAGAGGGCTGGTCTCAAATGAGTTTTCAGCTTATTCCCTGAGGAAGCTGATGTTGGGAGACAGCCTGAGACTGCAACGCCTGGTATGAAGCGTACCAGAGACCAGCCACGGCACCTCCCTTCTCCTCCACCACTTCACCCTTCCAGCCTCCCCTTCCCAAGGGGCCTCATGTTTCTAGCACCAAATGCCCTACCAGGCACTCCCTGGGCAATCCATGATTCTTTGTATGCTCCACCCTTTTCCCTTTTCTCTGGAAATTTCCTAACTATCCCTTAAAGCCCTACTCAAATGCTAGACATCTCCATATATATCACACATACCCCCGACCCTCCTCCAGGCAGAGAAAATTCTCTCTTCCTCCAGCTTGTCACATTGTATTAGGTTGAGTTGGTTTTTTTTCCTTTTCTTTCTTTCTTTGTTTGTTTTTTTTTTTTAGAATTTTAGAGAAATCTAAGCTCCTAAAAATTGGGCATGGAGTCTTTCCCATCTCTGTTCCCAAGACCTTCCATCATGTCTAGCACTTAGTAGGTGAACAATAATTTTATGCTAAATTTCTTGCTGTAAAATATCACCAGGTACCATGCCTTTCCCACGGGGAGCACTATGGGATTTCACACAGGGAGAAACAGCTTTTGTTGTGACTCAGAGACAGCGTGTGTTGTCTGGGTTGTATGTAAATCGCTTAACACAATGCCTGACATGTAGATTTTACTATGTGTCATTATCCTTCAGTTTCCCTTCAAAGTAACTCCATGAGGTGCATTGCACAGCCGTTGGGAACATGCAGGTGGGAAGGTGTCTACCACATTGCTGTTGTAAAGGCTGAAGATTGTCTTTGAGCAAAGTATGATTCTGCCTAGTTCTTACCCTTGCTCATCACTGCCTTGCTGGGCCCCAAACATGTGAGGTGAAGGAAACCAGATGTACACCCAGATTCATCCTTCCCTTCTTCACACAGAGGTACAGCCAGGAAATGACTGCCTGGTTAGCAATTATGTCTCCAGGCTCCTTGGATCTAACACAGGTGTAGGACTAATAACCAACAATAGCATGGGAACACACCGGACACGTGTGCTGGCCCAAAATTCTTAAGAAGCAGCCATGTCTCCTCCATCCTCTTGCTCCTCTTCTGCAGGCCAGGTAGACAGGTCCCAGGGAGGCCCTGAGGATGACCAAGTCACAAGATAGAGCTTGGTTCCCTGAATCACTGCATGAAGGAGAAACACTACCAGAATGCTTGGACTATTATACCAATGGGAAATAAACTTCTATTATATCTGATATGTTTTAGGGTCTTCTTACAACAATTTAGCCTACCTTAATTAACACACTTCAAACCAAAGGAGCAGTGTTCAAGGTTACAAACTTATCAGGCTTATCCTTTTTCTCTGTCTCTCATAATAACATTAAGATGATACTAAGGAATAACAGCCAAGACAGGATGAGAGAGCTTAGCAAGTTTCTGGAGAGATGGAAGCAGATGGGAACATACTGACAAGGTAAGATGGATGGTACAGCCTCATCCCACCTGGAGAAGCTGGAACTTCTTCAGGATTCCACCTACCAAGGTCCCAAGGACACTCCAGCTTTGGAAACTGCATGTGATTCCATGTAGGGAAGGGATGAGAAGTGAAGTAGAAAATAAGAATATTATTTCCTGAACAGTCCAAGAAAAATGTGCTACCCAGTATCCTCTAATCCTGTGCTCAGAACAAAAAAGAAGCCAGGCGTTCAGCTCCCACATCCTCAGAAATATAAAGAGGGCTCTTTTCTACAAGATTAAACATTCTGTTTAGGACTAAGTAGGACAGTGAGTGTGAACATTGGTGTCTCCGAAAACTTGTCTGCATTCTGATATTTGGAGAAGCCACCTGCATAAGGGGTAAGCTCCTCATCGGTCCTCTTCATCCTAAGAATGACATCTATTAACCAGAAACTCCACTCCTATAGACAAACTCTGAGCCCTCCTATTTATTGTGCCTGAACATGAATAAGAAACTATGATTTTCCAGAAGTTTCAAAATAAATTGAAATGTCAGAGAAGACGAAGATAATCCAACTCCTGAGGAAACAGAAGTTTAGAGAAGTGAAGAGACCCTCCCTGCCAAAACCCTATTAAACAGTCAGAAAAAGGACAGAAGATACAGCATAGATGAATAGGATGAGAATTTTATTATTTCCAGAATAAAATTTTGAAAATTAAAGATGTGGTTACTGAAAAGGGGAAAAAAAAAACTTCCATGAAGAAGACTTTCTAGTAATTTATGAGGAATCTCCACCCTCAAGTTGGAGAATATAGTGTCCCAATCCTTGTGTGCACAGTGACTTCCTTCCACAGAGTATAGTATGGAAAGGGTAAGGGCAGGGAGAGTAACTCTAAAGTGGAGAAGCCTAACCAGCCCTACCTCAGCCAGGTGATCAGGGCAATCAATCATTAATCAGCCCTGAATCTCTGCAGCATGCTCCCCAGGATCCGTAGCCCCAGTTTATCATGAGAAAGTCATCAGGAAAATTCTAATCATGGAGCATCCTACAAAATATCTGATCAGTATTCCTTAAAAGTGTCCAGGTCATCAACAACAGGGAAGTCTAAGAAATTGCCAGAGCTGGGAGGAGTTCAAAGAGAAATAATGATTAAATGCAATTCAGTGTCTTAAATAGGATCCTGGAAGAGAAAAAGATAGCAGGTAAAAGCTAAATATATGTAAATAAACTATGAGCTTTAGTTCATAATAATGGATCAATATTGACTCACTGATTTTAACCAATGTGTGATTATCCTATAAGATATTAACAACAGAGGAAACCAGGTGCAGGTATATGAGAACTCTCTGTGCCATCTTGTCAACTTTTTAGCAAATCTAAAACTGCTCTTTAAAAAATTCTATTTTTTAAATGTGGTTATTGAATTTAAAAAGTCAACCGATGAAAGAGAAAGCCCAGGAATTTTTCTAAACAGTAGAACAAGAAAGAAAATGGGAGATAGGAACAAAAAAGGGTAAGAGATAAACATGACCAATTTGGCAGAGTCAACTTGCTACTAATAAGGGTTCTAGAAAGAAAAAAATGGAGAGGAAACTAACAAAGAAAGAGCACAAGAACATTTATGAACTAAGACACTAGATACTACTTCAATGGAGAAGCATCTACCAAATGCCAGGCAGGATAAATGGAAAAATAAATAAATAATATTATGTTCAGCAATTTTGCTGTAGGAGAAAAGAAAACCAGTGGGATGAACGATACTCGTCAAGTGTGCTAGGTACAGATAAGTAGTAAGTAGAGCCCGTGTGTCAGACATGGAAGGAATGGACGAATCAAAGGTAGCTGGTGTTCATGCAGCACTAAACATGTGGTCAGCATATGCATACCAAATAACCATGAGATTCAGAATATGCGCTGCACACTAAAGACTCAGAATTCACTGAGCAGATGTGAGATAGGAAGCATCAGAACTCAGAGGCCTGATCCAACCACCCATTAGTGATATCCATTCTGGTTCCCTGTGTCTTCTGTTCAAGAAACAGTAATAAAACCCAGAGCTGCTAAGCAGGCTAGCCATCATCTTGGGCAGCCACATTGTTCTGTGTCTCTCCAGCAAGGCAAGTCTGAGCCACTGGTCCCGGCAAGTTCTCCCTGTGGGTCCCTGGCTTGAACACTATCTAACTCTCTGGTCAATGGGGAAGGCCGATGTGGCCCAGAGATAAAGAGAGAAGAACATGGAGATTGTGTGTTCAGGACCAGAAGTATAGGCCTCCCACTATAGCTTTGTTTTTATTACATAATGTTTTTAATTGATTTAATAAACTGCATGATCTGAATGTTTTGATTTGGTCTGTGAGTCTTTCTGGTTCTGTGATCTGTGGAAGAAGGAGCACACTCATGCTACCTCTGACAAGAAATATATTTGGTGGCTACACTGCATCTGGGCAGTTCTCGACATGACAATAACCAGACGTAGCTTGGTGAAATTTCAGAACACTGAAGAAAAAGAGAAAATTTTAATGCTTTCAGAAAGACAAAAGGGTTCACTTACAAAGAAACAGGAAAGATTTGTCATTAACTACAACTGAGACTTAAAGACAAAGAACTGAAAAGAAAATTATTTTCTATCTAGAATTCTACACAAAATGTTAGTAAGATGTGAATGCATAAGACAATTGTCATGTATGCGAGGATTCTTGCTTTGCCCACAGCCTCTGTCAGAAGGCAATTGAGAATGTGACCTGGCCAAATAAAAGGTAAAGCAAAAATCAAGAAGGCCTGGGAGATAGGAAACTGAAAAGTAAAAGAGACCTGGATTTTCCAGAGATAAAATACCATATGCAGAGCATTAATATTTTAGGATTTTTCTTTATTGATTACATATGTATTTTTATGTATATATTCTCACATGTATTTAATGTGTGCTATGATAAAATTACTTTGTTTCCCTATAAATTTTGCAAATAATCACTCAATTTAGGCATACGGACTATGTCAATATATCAAAATGCATATGTGATATTATCTTGGAAAATATGTAATAATATAATTACATTTAAAAATCTAATAAAGACCAAAGATGGTAGGAGGGGAGTAATTAGAACAGAAGAAAACTAAACCTCTATAAGATACCAATCAGAGTACACTATTTGTGCAATGAACAATATTTACGTAGTCACAGCAACACAGACACTAGGAGCTAACTTTGTGTAGTTAGAATTAACCTTTAGACAAGCCCTAATTATGCTCAGAAAGAAATTTACATTTTGACCATGGTGATGTTAATGGAAAATTACAATATCAAGAGTTAGGGATAAAATAAGAAATGAAATCTGTAATGAGAGGTAAGGAGACTAGTATTTCAATTTTATAAAAATGGAAGTTGAAAGATAATCCTTGTATTTGATAACTCAAGAAATAATCAGGTAAATATTTTCAAGTTTTAAACTGAACAATGTAGGGGAATAAAAAGAGAATCGAAACTGTTTGTGACTGAATGGTAGAGGAGATATTTTTTCATCCATCAGAGCATGAAATTAAAAATTTCTAAAATTGGTAAGTAATATAGTCATATTTAGTGACATGGAAAAACCATCAGAAGAATTAAAAACAGACACTATTTAACAAATTACAAATAATTTGTCTCTGGAGAGCTGAACTTGGGAAGATGTTGGTATGAACCACGTGCTCACATTATTTTGTAACTCCTCACTGTAGGCTGGCACCAACACCTGGCTCAGCATCTTCCCTTTGCCAGGAGCTTAAGGACTGGAGCAGAGATCCTGGGCACCTCCACTCCTGTGAGCAAGCCTTGGTTAAGTTTAAGGGCACAGCACAAAAATAAATGTTTGACCTGTCAAGGTGATGCCTAGTGTTATGGTTTACATATTGGGTGTTCCCCAAAAGATGAGACAATGAGTGAGAGTTTAGAAAGGAAATGATTAGGTCAGGAACACCTAACCCAACCGGTGAATTAATCCCCTGATAGGGATTAACTGGGTGGTAACTGCAGGCAGGTACGGTATGGCTGGAGGAGGTGGGTCACTTGGCACATGCCTTTGGGGAGTGTGTCTGTCTGTCTGTCTCTCTCCTTCCTGATGAGACTCCTGAGCCACTTTCCTTCTCCACACTCTTCTGTCATGATATCCTGCTTCACTGGGGCCCTGAGTAATGGAGTCAGCCATCTATGGACTGAGACCTCTGAAACCAAAACCTGCACACTCCCACCCTGGCCCCAAATAAATTTTTCCTCCTCTAATTGTTCTTGGCAGGTCTTTTGGTCACAGCAGTGAAAAAGTTGGCTGGTTACAAGTTCAGCCTCGCATCCTGGACTATTGGTTCATGCTGAAAGAAGATGCAAAAATGAAAATACAACAGAAGAAACTGGTCTTGCTCATTCTGTTTATCGTGTGTCATTTGTTGTTTCCTCTACTGAATGTCCCCTTACACCACAGCAATGCCACCATCTCTACTACTACTACCACCACTACTACTGCCACACTCACGCACACACACGCACACGCACACACAACTGGACTTCACCCCTCCAAGCCTTTTCACATAGCCTTCCCTTTCCAAAAGCCTTCTCATACCCAGGTCACCATCTCCACTACCTCACACATGCTCACACCCAAGAATCCACACCTCATACCCTTGGCAAACTCCTGGTGTCTTACAATCATCTTATGAATCACAATAGGATCTCAAAAAAGTATATATTTACTATACAAATGTACCACGGCATGCTCCAGCTGTGCATGTCTGTTCCTGCCCTGAGTGAACTCCCCAAAGCAGGAGCCATGTCTTTCCAGCCAAGAGGCCATGGCAGGGGTGTATAAGTCTTTTTTTTAATCTTTATTTTATTTTTATGTGGTTTATAACACTGAAAAGTAGTAGTAAATAAAATTACATAAATCAGAGTTTGTAATTCAACAAAAATTCAATAAATATCAGTATTTTAATTCACTATAGGTTCAAACATTTTGATGGTCATCGTCTTAAGTCAGACTCAACATTTTTTTTGACTTTATTTAGTGAATTTTAATGGTTTGTATTTATACACATCATCTCATTAAATAAAAAGGGAAAATAATTGAATTTAGTCAATCATTAAATGAAGGGAAGCAGGCGCTAATCAGTGAGAAAAACTTTCCAATCGATTCATTAGTTTGTTATGAACATATTATTCATAGGAATTCCATTTTACTCAAACCATACAGAGTGCTTTCAAACAGTAGTCAGATTACCACTCACATTTCCCATCTTTGTGGCATAACAGGAAAGTTGAGACATTTGCAATGTAGTATCTTGCTATATAATTAGCTATTTCTAAATTTTGTTTTTCTAAACCATCTTGTACTGGACAATCTAAGCAGCAGGGACTACACAATATTCCAGGGCTCAGGCAGGTGAGGCTGACCATGGACAAACCCAAATGGGCAGCGGCCGGCATCTCCAGCCATCTGCAGCCAAATGTCAGAATGTCAGCATGCTGTTGCCAAATCTCTTACTGAAGAAAAGGTAGAACTAGAAAAACTTCAGGGTGAAATTCCTTCATCTTTAAATTTCAGCAGTGAATAAATTTTTAAATGCAGAGCCTAATTGCCCTGATTGCGGTTTGACATCACTGTCTCGGGCAATCAGATGTCCTGGGAGGAAGACCACCCTTGGAGCTGGACATGCTGAGCTCTAAGCCAGAAAGAAGTGTGGGGGCCTTGGGCAAGTCACTCTTTTACTCATGGTCTTCTCATTTTTAGACTCAACATTTTTTAACTCAAAACAATTCTTGTTTTCAAAATTACTTTCACCATTTTTTGTTTAATATTTGTTTTTAGTTGTAGGTGGATGAAATAACCTTTATTTTATTTTTATGTGGTGCGAGGATCAAACCCAGTGCCTCGTGCGTGCTAGGCAAGCGCTCTACCGCTGAGCCACAACCCCAACCCTCACCATTTTTATACTTTGAAAAAGCTTATAATCTTAGCAGGACATAAATGTTGGTTTTACAGGTTAGACTCAAGCAAAAAATACACGTCACTGAAAACCTGGGTTCAAGTCCTTTCCTTCATCATGTAATAATTGAGAATTTGGAGACAAATTCATTGATCTCTTTTTGCCTTAGTTTCCTCAATTGATTGATTGATTGATTGCAGTGCTGGAGATTGGAACTAAGGCCTCATGCAAGCCAGGCAAGTGTTCTAGCACTGAGTTATATCCTTGGCCCCTATTTTTTTATTTTTGAGAGAAAAGGTTTATTTTGACTAACTCCTCCTCCTATAAATGGGAATAACAATGATCAAAGCCAAGATGACTATGGAGTGGGTTGAACAATGCATTGCTTGTACTTGTCTGCTCAGGCTGCAAGAACAAATGATGTAACAGAAAGACCAGGTGGCTTAAACAACAGAAATGTATTTTCTCCCAGTTCCAGAGACTGGAGGTCCAAGATCTAGGTGCCAGCCAGATGGGTGTCTGGTGAGGGCTCTCCTGCTGAGCTGCGAATGCCCCCCGAGAGCCTGAGCTCTCTGGTTTCTCTTTTTATAAAGAGATATTAGAGCAGCATCTCGCCCTTAGGACCTCATTTAACTTTACTTCCTTAGAGACTCCATCTCCAAATATCGACACTCCGGGGTTCAGGGCTTCGACATATGAATTCCGGGAAATCATATTCAGTCCGTAACAGCACATGTGAGACAGTTAGCTGAGTACCAGCAGTTCATAATCAATAAATGCTAGGCCATTTCTTGTTTATTATAAGATTCATGTTTAGAATTCTCAAGCACAGAATGTAACACCAGAATCAGTAAAAACTAGGGAAAACAGAGACAAGGTGTGGCTTCTGCCTGGCAAAAGAAGGGCCAGGAAACTGGAGCAGATGCCCCTCCAGGTGAGTCTCAGAGCCCTGAGGCTCTGTACTGGAGAACCAGCCCTGTCCCTGGACTTCTATGATTCTGTCCCACAGATACTTGTAGGTCCCATCCTGGTGCTATCCCAGACTGGACAAAAACACCAGAAGTTGAAGCAAGGATACAATAATTAATGGTGCCAAAAGAAGGTGACAGATCAGAATCAAGCAAAGAATTTCAAAAGAAAAAAAGGAGAGAAAGAGAAGGCAGGGAAAGGGGTAGGCACTGAGAGACCCAAAGCAGACACAGAAGACAGGCTGCCTATTGACCCTTGGGCTGTGTATCTCTCTTGGTGTCCCCCATTGTTCTTTGGCTTAGTCTCAACTTTACAGACTCAGACACTTGATTTTGTCTTCTGGTTGAGAATAGGTCATATTTGGAAAGTAACTCCAAATAAACAAGTTTATGAAAATAAAAAGAATTAACCAGTTTATCAAATCTGTGTATTTATTTTTTTAATGGTGAATGTATCATGAATTTCAGACTCTGCTCTCCTGGGGCCCATCATTGGTGAACTTGAGAAATAATTGTCAGCAATTACAGGATCTCTCCCATTAGGCAGAGCACTAGATCAAAAATGGTCCAGACACATTTTTCACAAGAAAGGGACCCATTACAGAAAAGTCCTCACTTGCTCCCAGCATACCCAGGATGCTCATTCAGATACCACTTAGTCTCTCAGACAAAAGAACTGAATCTTACAAAATTAATTCCATTGAAAGTCTGCTTCAGTCTGCTGGGGACAGGACCAGATATGCATTTATAAAAGTCAGACTCCTACATAGAGATTTTTAAGGGAATGGAAGGAATCCACATATATTTGCATAAATATACAACATCTTAAATACCGTGTGGAGTATTTGAAATATTCTATGATATTTATCCTCACAATAACATTTTACAGTGCCCTAATGTTCAGATGAGGAAACAAAACTCAGAGACACTATTGGAGACCTAAGTAAGAGCCATACTTAAGCCATACTTCAGAAGCAGGTTTAGCTATGAAACATAATTATTGAAGACTTCTGAACACAAAGATAAACGTATTCAAAACCCACTGGCAACATGGAAGTTGAGTGGTTAGAAAATCAATAGATGGAAGAGAATTATTTAAATTCTAACAAATACTAATAATCAACTAGAATATTTAGTGTAGTCTTGAAGTTCTCATATTTGAATTTTGAGATGGAACAAAAATCTCAGCGATTTGTCATAGGGCAAAGAAAAATTAGGATTTAAAGTTTGTTAATAATGTGGGCTGCAAGTCAGGCCCACTAAAGCTAAGAGGGCCTGACTGAATCAAAATATATGTCTTCTAATTAAAAGCAAATGCAAGCCTTTGACAAACATGATTAGTACAAGTTACATTCAATGAAAGGAAAGACGATCCGAGATCGGGTGATAGCAAACATCTGGATTTAGGGAAACGGACAACTGGCTGGATTGAATTGCCCGTGTTTGGACAGCTGGATTATATCATATTTAGGGCAATGTCTTCTCACCCCCTTGCCCCTGCTTCCCACCAAACAAAAATAAGTTCCTCCTCCAAAGCTGCCCCAGGTCATACTTCCAGCCTCCACTGGTGCACAGATAGTTGGGGCTGGATGTCACTTCATCAAGCCATTGACCTGCAGGCTGGGGAGACTGGAGGTCAAGCAGGAAGCTGAAAGACTTCCAATCCTAATTTCAGTATTTGTGAGAGTTTGGCAATGAATTGCTCTCTTGGCTTCTGAAAGGGCAGAGTCAGGTCATCTTGCTGCTGTTCTAGTTCTCTCCGCTTTCTGCTCAGAAAAGGAAGCAAGATCATCTGATGTGAAGGTATTTTTAAATTTTCAACTATTTAAGGTCCCTGTTTAAAGTGGCATTTGGAAATGTCCCTGTTTTCCCTTACACTTTACACTTGATCAGTGACTATTTGCTGAGCTTCTTGCAAGGTACAGAAGTAGGAAGGAGAGAAACGGTGTTATCCCTGTTTGTCTACAAGAATTTTCATTGTAGTATTGTTCATTATAATGAGAAAATGGAAATAGCTAAAATATCTAACAGTAAGTGGTTAAATAAATCATGGAACATCCAGAGGTGGGATGTTGGAGCTATTAAGAATTGCTTTTAGAGAAACATATAATTACATAAATGTTATTTAAAATGACATTTAAGTGCATTATAAAATTATGGTGACCTAAATGGAAAGAAGGAATGTTCTAGGGAGAAATGGAAGAGTGCTATGGTTTGAATGTGTCTACAAGGATTTATGTGTTAGATTTTAATTCTCATTGTGAAGCATTTATTGAGATTAATGAATTAATGAATTTCCAACTGAAAATTCATTCCAACTATGGTGCTTAGAGGTGGGGTCTTTGGGAGAAGAACCAGATTAATGTCATCAGAGTGGAGGCCCCAGGATTAAATACTAGTGGCTTTATAAGAACACAGATCAAAAAAGACACATGCACACATGTATAATCCCTGTCTCTTGTTATATAGTGTACCTTTTTCCCCACATAAAAGCAGCATACTGCAGTGATGCAACCACATCAATGTTTATAGCAGCTCATTTCACAGTAGCTAAGCTATGGAACCAACCTAGGTGTGATTCAACAGATGAATGGATAAAGAAAAGGTGATATATATATATATATATATATATATATATATATATATATATATATATATATATATATATATATTTTCAATGGAATATCACTCAGCTTTAAAGAAGAATGAAATCATGGCATTTGCCAGTAAGTGGATGGAGCTGGAGAATATTATGCTAAGCAAAATAAGCCAATCCCCCAAAGCAAAAGGCTGAATGTTTTCTCTAATATGTGGATGCTGATTCACAATAAGGGGGGGCACTAGAGAAAATTTTAGATTAGATAGATGGAAGTGAAGGGATGGGAGGGGAGGGTATGTGGGGATAGGAAGGAGTAGAATGAAACAGATTTTATTACTTTATGTATGCATATGACTGCATGACCAATGTGATTCTACAACATGTATAATCAGAAAAATGTGAAATTATATCCCATCTATGTATGATATATCAAAAGTGCATAAATGCATTCTACTGTCATGTATAACTAATTAAAACAAATTTTAAAATGAAAAATTAAAAAAAAAGAATGAACAGAGGACAGAGAAGGGGAGCAGGATGAGGGTGGTTGTAGCACTTTCTCTAAAATATAAGAGGCTGTCTCATCAAAAAACAAAACAAAACAAAACATAAGACCACCATCAGTTATGGGCTCCTCAGCCTCCAGAACTGTAAATTAAATAAACCTCTTTTCTTTATAAAGTCTCCCAGTTTCAGATATTTCATTGTAGTAATAAAAAATGTACTAATACAAGGAGAAAGAGGAGAGATTGAGAAAGATAGGCAGAAGAATTTAGATGTGATCAAGTAGTTCAGTGGGAAGTGCTGTCAGCTCCATGGTGAAATTGGTGGAAGGAAAGTGGATTTATAAAGACTGGAAGCATGGACCCTGGTAGGAAGTTGTTGCAGTATTAGAGGGCTGAGGTAGCAAGGACCTAGGCCGTTAACAGTGGAGATACGATAATAGTGATGAAGGTGGTGATGTGATAATGGTGCTGGGTCTGACAGAGGCGATGACCAAGGGGATGGCCATGATCATAGTAGTGAGGGTGAAGAAGGTGATGGGCGTTAGTGGAAGACAAGAGGAAGAAATGGCTTCTAGGTTTGCTTAAAATAAATTTGGGGGGTGGTGCTACTGGGGATTGAACCCAGGGCCTTATGCATGTGAGACAAACACTCTACCAATTGAGTTACATCCCCAGCCCTGAGACTGCATACATTCTGAGTGGTACCTCCTCACCCCTCCCAGACATATTTAGTTAGCTTCTCTCAATGATCCTGAATAAATGGGCAGACGTTAGCCATACTGGTATCTCCCTCAAGTTTGATGTAGTCATATGCTTCCTGTAGTGTTTACTTCTTTAAATTACTTTTTTTTTCCAGTACTGGGGATTGAACCCAGGGGCGCTTTACCACTGAGCTACATCTCCAGCCTCTTTTATTTTTATTTTGAGACAGGGTCTTATGAAGTTGCTCAGACTGGCCAGAAACTTGCAATCCTCTTGTCTTAGCCTGCTGAGTTGCTGAGATTACAGGTGTGTGTCACTGTACATTTTGAATTCAAGAAATGTTATTTTTATTTATTTATTTTTTAATATTTACTTTTTAGTTTTTTAGGTGGACACAATATCTTTATTTTATTTTTATATGGTGCTGAGAATCAAACCCAGTGCCTCACGCATGCTCGGCGAGCACTCTACCCAGCCCAAGAAATATTATTTTTAAAGGAGGTTTTTACTTAGTGGGAAATTTATGTCTAAAAAACTCAATTATTATTATAATTGAAAAATGGCGTAGCTCACTGGGGTTGAGACTCAGTGGTAGAGTGCTTGCCTCACATGCATGAGGCACTGGGTTCAAGCCTCAGGACCACATGAAAATAAATAAATAAAATAAAGATATTGTGTTCATCTACAACCAAAAATATTTTTTAAATGGTGTATCATCTGGCATAAGTTAGAAACACTGATAAAATTAAAAACTGTAAAAACAAAACTTGGTTACTAAATTCTCATGAAGGAATGAATACTCTAAATCTGAGATGTGCTCTTTCTTTGTTAGAAGGAAAAACTGAGAGTATTAGATCAGTGCT
Source organism: Marmota flaviventris (assembly GCF_047511675.1). Classification (NCBI taxonomy): domain Eukaryota; kingdom Metazoa; phylum Chordata; class Mammalia; order Rodentia; family Sciuridae; genus Marmota; species Marmota flaviventris. The sequence continues at coordinate 40,080,467 of NC_092504.1, forward strand.
AACGACAAAATAGGACCAAGTGAAACCTTCCCCTGTGTGAAATCAATGACTAGAAGAGAACCAGAAAGGGAAAGGCTTCTCCCTGTGTGATACAATGTCATTAAAGGGCACATCTGCATGTCACCTAAAATCACCTAAGTCCTTTCCCAGAGTTTAGAAACACGTGCTAGGGAAAGACAGTTTGCTTCATCTGGAGTGCTAAGGTTTCCCCCATCTTAGGAACCATGGACCCCTGGCGGAGGAGACAGCACTGGAGAGACAGAGGGAAGTGGGGGGTAAAGATGGATGGTAGGGTCTCCAGAAGGGGCACAGCCACGGAGGCTGGGGCTGGGGGGTTGGTAAACATACTTCTGTTCAGAATTTTGAAAAATTAACAAGATGTAAGCCATAAATCATCACATAAGTACAACAAGGAACTGAAAGGAACCAAGCTTTGTAAGATGAACAAAAACCGATGCAGGCAGGTCACACAGGGCCATCTCAGAAGACACGGTGAGGTGAAGTCACTGTGTAGATATAAACCTGCCATATTATTTTTTTTCTGTTTGGGAAAAGGAAAAAGAAAAATTAAAACCAAGAACAGAACCTTGAGCTGTACCTGTCAATTTATGTGCTTGATTTCCTCTACTTCCAATTTTCCGCCTCTGGGAAGTTAACGGACACACCAGGTTTTTACACAAACAGTCTCAGTTTTGCCCTCACAAGAGCCAGTTAGGTAATAGTATGTACTGTTAGGGAGAACTGAGATTCATGGAGGTAAAGGAAGCTTACAGATAGCAAGTGGCTAACGTAAGATCCATCTGTGACACACAAGTCCAAGATTTTGCCACTATCTCTCCTACTCCCAGGTAAAGTGACATAATGTTCAGTGATTAAAAAAAATTTAGATTTTCTTCTTTATGATCCTAAGGACTCCTATTCTTTGTTCAGCATTACAATTAGGTTAAAAAAGACACCCTGGGCCAGTTGATGGTTATGCTGTACTCAACGATTAAGCCTCTCTCAACCCTGGTCAGCCCACATAACTCTTAGATAGGACTGAGGATACAGTTCAGTTGGTAGAGTGCTTGCCTCACATGCACAAGACTCTGGGTTCAATCCCCAGCACCACACACACACACACACACACACACACACACACCTCTAAGATAAATAGGCAGAAAGCAAATGCCCAGTGCCACATTCAGGTGATATCCAGAAAAAAAAGTCATTCAATTTTTTAGATTTAAACTGGGAATTGAACCCAAGGCTTTGTGCATGCCAGGCAAGAGCTCTACCAATGAACTATGTCCCAGCCCAACTCTTTTGATTCTTAACAGTGGTGTTTCCACAATCTACATATACTTTTCCTTCCAAGGGGTAGTTATTCAGGAGCTGGGAAATGTCTTTTGGCTTGATGAATAGATATTAGCATCTTCAAACATCATTTATTAAGTGCCCACCCAAGCGTGGAACACTGGTGTCGCTTGGCTTGCACGCAAATTAATTGGCAGCTTAAATGTTATTAACAATAACTTAGGAGCACCTCAAAAGAAGATTCCAAGTAAATGCCTACAGTTCGTTTGAAGGGAAGTCTTGTGGTTTATAATCAGCAAGGAGGTCCTGAGCTGCTTCCTGTGTTCTAGGATAATTTTTCTTCTCCCCCAGGCACTACTTAAAATACCACAAAGCACATGTGATGTCAGAATGTTCTGCCTTCTGTTCATCCACATGCCTCTCTCTACTAGTAGACTTTGCTTCTTGCCTGATGGCCCCATACAGCTGAGAGTTGAGTCAGCAACACTGCAGTTGGTCAGTGAGATCATATGTAAGGGCTGGCAGATATGTAAGAGTGTGCAGATGTGACTTCACAGGGTTCACACTTCCCCAGTTTTAGTGGACAAGTAGTCACAGGTGACTGATTATTCAGGGTGGATGTAAATGGGGACCAGGAGAAAAGATTGCTAATTCCACTATTGTTAACTCGCCAGATCTTGTGAGATGTATTACATTTTACCACGGTGTGGGAAGAAAATCAGTTAGGGTTCCTCCACTTTCAGAAGAAACAATCAAAACCCAAACTTATGAGCCTGTTCTCTGGAGCTTGAACATTGTGGTAAGAAAGTCTCTAAACTGTTTCTCAGTGTGAACTGCCAGAGTGAAGTGGAAATGATTAAGAGACTTGCGGCTTATCAGATCTACAATAAACTACAGAAGTGTCAGTCCCTGGTCATTCACCATATATGTCATAGCCTATTTCACTGAAGGGCTGGAAGACGCAGGAGGAAGAAAGTTGGAACCTGGCTCCTCACTGCACACTGGACTCAGCCTGACCCAGTCACCTTAGCTTTATTGCCTCTACCGATTTGTCTGTAGTTTAAAAATGAGCCTTGTGAACACGGACTCTTTTGTCAATTGATGCCTCTTGCTGTCCAGATGAGATTTGGAAATTTGAAAGCATGGGTTCCTGGACAGCAAGCCCCTCGCTGCCTGGAGCATCTGCCCCCTTGTTAAACACCAAGATCCAGTTCTACCTGGTGTCAAGTACACTTCATAGCTGAAGAAGGAAAGATATGTGTTAGAATTAAGTTTGGTTAAGAGACATCAAAAACTCAAGAGAAAATTGCCTTAAAGAAGTTTACAGTTTATCTCTCTTTCAGATAATCTAGATAGTTCCTGTGCAGAATTAATAAACTGGTCCTGAGACTGCAGTCCTGAGAAAGAATTGTTTATAAGATCAGCCATTAGTGTGCATCTGGGACCTTCACTCTTGGAATTTCCTCAGTCAACAATCAGCTGACATTAGCGAACAACTAGAGTTTTTGCCACAAACTGCAAGAAAATAGTGCAGGATTATTTTTTTAAATTGAAGCAAAGTTCTTACACCACTTAGCACTGTGACTAAACTGTCTGCTTTTCTTGTAGGAATCTGGCTTTTTGGCACGTGCTAAGCAGAGGGTGCCTAATGTGACCAGCTCCCACGGGGATTCTGGTGCAGAAACATCACACACATGTTGCTGCATTTTTCATTACTAGGGGCAGAGTGAGCTCTTCACAGAAGACAGAATAAGGAAACCTGTAGGTTGATTCCTCCTGACTTTCCCTGTGTCTTTTTCCCTTATGATTTAGATGTCTCTCCTTACTCTCTTGCCATAATAAATCTTAGCCATGAGCCCAAGCATATGCTGAGTCCTGTGAGTCCTTCTAGAAAAATTCTCGGAATGTGCAAGTGGTCTTGAGGAGACTAAACCAGTCCTGGGCCAGTGTGTCGGGGCTCCACAATGATCAGAGACCCAGGCTGCTGCTACCTTTGGGTGTGCTCTCTTCAAATGCCTCTGGATCTTATGGGTCAGGTTGACTCTTCCTCACATCCCTGTGTACATTCTAATTAGCAGGAAGGAGGAAAGGGACAAGAGAAGAGCAGCCCTCTTCCCCCACCCCTAGAGTAGTCCTCTCCATTATCAGCAGTGGACATGCCCTGAGTCTCCAAGTGGTTGCCTGAAATGAAATCTCAGATAAACTGAATTCTTTAAATACTGTGGTTTTTCCTATATACACATACTAGTGACAAGATTTAATTCATAAATTAAGTGCGGTAATAGATTAACATTACTAATTAATAACAAAATAGAATGATTATTAATAGAATAAAATAGGCCATTATTAAATAGGTAAGAATTGCCTGAACACAGTCACAGTGAAGCTACAACAGTCAATCTGATAACCAAGATGGCTACTAAGTAGGCTGTACAGTAAATGTGCTGGCCAAGAATGATTCCTGTCCAAGGTAGGATGGAACAGGGCAGTGTGGGATTTCATCATGTTACTCAGAATGGCACACATTTAAAACTAATGTTATATTTATTTCTGGAACTTTCTACTTATAATTCTCAGACCAAAATTGACTGTGGATAAAGGGGAACTATTGTACTTATTAAAATTCTCAGTTGTCATACAAATCAACTATGTCCTATTGGTCAGCATTTGATCAGAGAGCCACACCCAGCTGCAAGGCATGCTGGGGAATGTCTTTCTCTGGACAATCTTGTGTCCAGTCAACAGCCTGGAGTTCCCTATCAAGGAAGGAGAAAATTAATATGGGGGAACAACTAGCAGACTCGGCCACCTAAGGTAGGAAAATAGCAGGTATGATTTTTAAAATTGAATTAAATTAAGGATCTTTATACAACTAAGCAAAATTAAGCAGATTAAAGTATCACATCAATTTTGGGCTGTCTCTTAAACAGTGAAAAAGAGGCAGACTTCTTGCCTATAAAAAGATTTATTCTATGACCAGTGACCAGCTGCTAAATCATTTACAAGCTGTTAGATGATTTACCTATGGATGGGACAGAGAATTTCCTTGACATTGAGTCCCTACCACTTTCCCCTCTGCCTCACCTTGTTTCCTAAATACTTTTAAAAATAAAGTATTTTGATGGGAAATCTTTAGGCCAAATGGTAAAATCAAGCCTGTAACACCTGGTTCCCTACACATTTCACAAGACTCATTCTCATAGGATTGTACCAGGCCAACATATTGAAACTCTTGTCCTCAAGGAGTTTCCAACTTAGTTATGACAATGTTGAATACTGAGGTATATTTTTATGAAAATATACTACCACCACTTTACCACATATGCATGGATTATTAATCTGGGGGTTTGTAGACAGGCTTCATGGAGTTTTCTGGACATCCCTGAAATGGTGTGCAAAATTATATTCAAACATGCATTTTTTTTCTATAGACTATCTGCTCATCAAAGGAATCTATAACTCCCCACCCCAATGATTATGAATGTTTGCATTTACTGTTTAGCTTCTAATTGACTAAAGTTGATAGATAGGGTGCGATCCATTCTTGCTGACTTTCCAGTATCCTGGAGATGGGTGGTGAGAGGAAATTTACCAGCCAGGCAGCCAGGGCTGATGGATGCCCTGGACAAGAAGCAGAGCAACCTAGCAGGCCCTACGGGGTTAAAACTCACAAGCTGGGCCTTAGAGTAGTTCTACCAACCAACACCTCTTCTCACAGGTCGCTCCTAAATGACATGTCTGACTTTCATTTAGGACAGTTCATAGTCTCCCAAATCAGCCAATCAAGGAATCTTCATTTCCCCCATGACCTCATTGCTTCTTTGCTTTGGCCTCCTGCAGTGTTTGCTGTCCTAAGTGTGACTTCTGCTGTGTCCCAAGCTCAAACAGTAGTACATCACGTCTATTTGGGTCTTTTTCCTTAGCCAAGGTCAAGGAGATTCTGGTAATAATAAAATCTGGAGATGAAATTCACCACTTTTGTTTTGCATATTTGCTTCATTTGATGTGAAGTCTGCAGGGCACATGTCATGGTGATCTGAGCACTTCTGCCCAGTACTGCTGAGAAAGCAGATTGACTCTTGTGAAGTTGGCAGTCCAGACGCAAGAGTGATTCCAGAACCCTACCCTTGGAAGTAAGGTATGAGCAGGGTGTGTTCTGAGGTCTAGAGGCTGCAGAAGGCTTTTAACAGCAGGGACAGCTAGGATCACACTGTTTAGGGTTAAGCCTCAAAATGCTAGAATAGGCTTTTGTCAAGGGCTCTTGATGTAACAACACACTGTGATTTATTCTTTTTATATTTCTGGAACGGGACACCTCTGACAACTTAGAAAATCTGGACTAGTGCTCTTGAGTCACAGAAATTATATGAATTATAGAATCATTTAAGAGACCAAAAACTATAGTGACTCATTGAACAGAAGTTTCTCTCTCACTAACTGCCCAGAAGTAAGTAGGTTGTCCAAGCTCTCCTCTACTACATTATCCAGAGACCCGGTTTCTCTGTCATATCTGTGGAGACCTCTGACAGCATAACCACATTCCACCCTTCAGGAAGAAAGTGGAACACAGGCACTGTCCCTTTAAGGGTATGCTATCCAAGTAAGACAGAAGGACAGCGCAAGGCCACACCTAGCTGCAAAGCAAGGTGGTGGCTATTCCTTGCTGGAACTGTGTGGGGGTGGGCAGTTCTATTACAAGAAGGAGGAAGAAGAACATGGATTCTGTGGAACAATGATCAGTCTCTGCCACAGTGGATTCTCTTACAGAATTAGCCAGAAGCAGTAAGCACAGGAGAATGGCTTTTGAGTGGAGTGGGCACCTCTCGATCCCATCGTTGACTTAGTGTTTGTGTTGCTATAACTCAGGGAACTTCAAGGAATGAGTTCAGTGGCAGAGGGTGTACCTAGTGTGTATGAGGCCTGGGTTCAACCTGAATACTGGGAAAAAAAATAATGTCAGCTTCCCTAACTATTAAGTAGGAATACTAACACCATGTAACTCACAAACTGTGAAGATTAAGAAATTAAATATTCACGGCCCTGGTACATAGAGGGGGGGGGGGGGAGTATGTGTGTGTGTGTGTGTATGTGTGTGTGTGTGTGTGTGTGTGTGAGAGAGAGAGAGAGAGAGAGAGAGAGAGAGAGAGAGAGAGAGACTTTTATCAGGATATGTAAGGAAGAAGATAGAAAAGATAAATGATCAAGATTGCATTGACCTTGAAAACTGAAATGAGAAATGAGATAACTTCACTTGTTAAAATTCCATTTAGCCCGCGTCCTTAACTAAAGGGTACTCTCATTTCGGAGAAGAAAAAGACAAAATGCTTCTTTGTGTCAATAAGTCAGTGGAATTACCTTCTAAGCATCTATATAATAATGAATTGAGAACACCTAAGTGTTACAACTTTGCAGAAAGCTTAACCAGAAATATTCTGCAGTTAATATTTCTTCCTTCTCTGTGATGCCCTTTCTCTGCTGTTCAGAATCCTACTTTGAGACCCACTTTTTGTGCTCCCTCCTCCTCCTTAAATCCTTCCCTCCTCTCTCACAGGCAGAACAAACTGTTTCTCTCCCTATTGTCCCCACACTGTGACATCCACCCCTCTCAAGCCCTTCTGACTGCAGGTGGCTTATAAGTCTGGGCTCTCTAACTCTGCAGATTCTGCATCCAATGGATTCAAGCAACTGCAGATTTAAAATATTTGGACTTTTTTCTTATCGGTATTCCCTAAACAATTCGGTATACCACTATTTACACATCATTCACATGGTATTAGGCAATATAAATCATCTAGAGATTATTTAAAGTATGTGGGAGGATGTACATAGATTATGCAAATACTATGCCATTTTATAGAAGAGACTTGAGCAGCCAAAGAGTTTGGTATGTAAGGGTGTTGTCCTGGAACCAACTCTACCCCAGATACTTAGGGACATCTGTATAAGCAACTTGAGGGCCAAGACCACATTTTATATACTATGCTTCATTGTCTCCCTCTCCCTCCATCCCCTAGCACAACACTTTAAACATATCTTGCAAAATAACCAACAGTTGCTAAACGAATCAATCCACCTTGGTCTCCAGTTCAATGCTCCAGTGCCTGAAAGTTATGAATTAAAAAAAAAAAGGACCCATTATCTAATAAAGAAACACATTGGGATAAAGAACAAGTGGCTTAAAATCTTAATTGTTCTGGGGAGGTGAGTAAACCTTGGTTATAATTAAATCTTGTGTCTCTCAATGAGTTAATACAGCTCTAAGTTATGGAAGTCTAAAATAAGTCACTTACCTTGACCTTGACCCAGTGAAGGTAATAATACTTGCCCTGCCCATTGCACAGGGTTACTGTGATGAGAAACAAATGAACCACCACATGGATGAAATCTCTTTGGGAAATTCTAAATCACTGTCGACGCTCATAGTTCTAGTAGCTTCCTATTTTATGAAACATAAAGGTTGACACCCCATTTTAATCTTCTGGCCCCCACAGTCATATAATCTTTCATAGCCCAGGCTAGTGTTTTTCTTGTTTAAGAGCAGTGACTTCTCTCATAGTTCAGAAGTCCCAAGACTTAGAGGTCACTAAATCAAGAAGTTTAAAAGTTAATCCAATGAATCAAAGAATTAGGTGATCTGACTCAATCTCTCCTTTTACCCAAGAGAACTGAGACCTGCTATTTCCTTTTTATTTTTTCAATCAGGGACAAATTTTTCTCTCTCACCTTCTGCCCTAGAGTGTATAATAATCTGTGGTCTTGAAAGGAAATTCTGCAAAAATAAAGTTTAACTGAAATGATGGATGAAGGCCATCCTCGATGTTAAGATGCTAGGTTTCTGCAAGAGCAGAGCTGACTATCAATTGACTCTTAACAGGGGTGGCATCAATCTGAAATGTGGCCTCGTTTCCTGAGGCCACAATGTACTAACCTTACAAAGAGAGTTTCATTAAGGACTGGCTACATTTCATGGTTTTAGAATTATGCTGAACAGGAGGAAGGGGAGAGCAAAATCCTACAGGAGATAGGCAAAGTCCTCTAAGATGAAAGGCTTTTATTCTTGAGGTAAGATTTCAATATTTATACAGTCCTTTTTAAAAAACCAACAGGGTCCAGAGGAAGTACAGTAGATAAGTGATATCCGAGCAAGGGAGACTTTTTCTTGTGACAAAGCAGCACAGAATACAAATGAGTGATTCCGCAGGAGGGTTAGGGTTGCTGCTGGTGGGGGAAGGGACGCTGCAAAGCTTTGAAAGCCTGGCTGTGTTGCATTTTTAATATTCTCCTTTTTTTTTTTTTTAGTGCCCCTTTTTTTTAGTGCTAAGTTCTCAACTTCAGAACTGTTGACATTTTGAGCCTCAAGAGAAGTTCAAAAAAAGGCTCCAGAATGTCATACTGCCCTTTTGTTTTACTCACAAGAAACAGAGGAGGCAAACCTGATGCAGAGGGCCTACACATGAGAAGAGGGCAGGACTCTTCTGGAAGGAACTATCAGTAGAGCAGGTGTTATGGTTTCCATCTGAGATGTCCCCCAAGGCCCATATGACTTGGTCTCCGCACTAAGTGCTATTGGGAGGTAATAGAACCTTTAGGAAGTGGCACCTAGAAGGGAGAAGTTGGGCCATTAGGGCATGTCCTTGAAAGGGGTGTTGGATCCTAGTCCCTTATCGTCTCTCTCTTTGCTTCCCAGATACCATGAGGTGATCAGATTCCTCCACCATGCCTTCCTGCTAGAATGTTCTGCCCAAAGCAACAGGGCCAGGCAACATGAACTAAAATCTCTGAAACCATGAGCTAAAACAAACCTTTTCCTTCTTTTAAGTGGACTATCTCTGGTATCTCATCACAGCTAAGAAAAGCTGACTAACAGAACACACAAGGAATGGGGTGCCAGGACAGGGTGGGTTGGCTCACCCTGTCCCTCCCCGTGGCTTACACATGACTGTCTGGGAGACCAGCTTCCGGTTCTGCCCTAGAACTTCCTGAGAACCTTTGCCCAGGCTGCTCCTCCTGTGTGAACCTTTCCCGCCACCCATTCCTGAGTCTCTTCTTCAACAAGTCCTACTCAGCCTTCAGATCTTGGCCTAAACATCACTTCCTTGAGAAACCCTTCCCAGGTTGCCCCCTACACTGAGCCAGGTCCCCCTGTTGCATACTCTCTCAACACCACCTATTTCTCTTCACAACACCTCACACACTTGGGATCAAACGTGGGTGTGTTTGATGTCTCCGTGAGGGAAGAAATGATGCCTGTCGTGTTGGCAGTGTATCTGCAGCACACAGAACACACTCAGGAATGAATAAATGTGCTCCAAGCTGAACCATCTCTCTCAAGGTTTAGCAACATTTAATAGAGAGAGGCAGAGGAAGAGAGAACACCTCTCAGGTGTTTCCTCCTAAAAGCAGACTTGTTCTGATGTGTTCAGAATGCTGAGGGGCCAAATCAGGAACCAGAGAAGAGATGGTTCAGCCTTCAAAGGCACAAGGTCATCAGTGGATTTGCTTGCTGTCTCAGCATTCTGGGCAATCTACTAACCAGCCAGCTAACTTCCCAGAAATCAAGAGGCTGCTACGGGGAATTTCCAGCAATTTCTAGAAACTTGCATCAGACTTTACTCTACCAAAACGTAACAGAGAAGGGGCCATGTGACAAAGAATTAGTTGATTTGGCCCCTCAGCATTCTGAACACATCAGAACAAGTCTGCTTTTAGGAGGAAATATTTAACAAGCCTTGAGAATGCTAAGAGGCAAATCATCTTGTCAGATTTGCTAATCCTGGGTCTGACCTAACTGCGTGAATAAAATTTTCTCAGTGGACTCAACATGCAATGAATTCCACAGAAATCTAGTTTTCATTACTAGACTTCCATTCCACCGCTGGCCCTGACCACCTGTGGTTACTGTACAGGAAGTTCCCATAAAATTTTCCTCTGATATGTGCTTGATTTAGCAAAGGTTTTGCTTTCTTCTGTTTATGTCCAGGCCAGACAGAAAGGCCCATGGCCTGCCGACTACACACGGAACTCTCTGGAAGCTAAGGACTCAGAGCAGGGGTTGCTCCTCTGGTGTTGAAGTCACCTCTTGCCTCTTCCCAACCTTGCATTCCTGCTGCCATGATGAAGACCTGAGCTTCCACTGAAGACCTGGTCCAGGAAGGATGGACTTGCCCCAGAGACCTGGCTCCAAGAGACCTGGGAGAGGGGACTCCGTCTCAGAGGGAACTAAAGAAAGGAGACCTTGGGGGCCCTTAGCACCCACTGCCTAAGCAGGCAGGAGCTAGTGGAGAAACGTTCAAATCAGTGGAGAATTAGGAAGGGCACCCATATAGTTTCCATTCCCTGCTGTGCAGACTCAGTGCAAATATTTTTAGGACCCAGGACAAGATACAAACAGGGGTTTGCATACCTTCAGTTTAACAATTGAGAATTATAAATTAATTTAAAGAACAGCTAAATAAAATGTTCTATTCTCTAACCTTGACAAATATACATTTATAAAAACCCACAAGGCCAGGTCTGAGTTCATAATTCCTGGACTTCTGAGAGGGTTGAGCTGAAACAAGGTGGCACAAAAAGATAATTCCCACTCCCAAGGTGCAGCCTGCTCCCCTTCTGCTCAGCCCGATCCCACCTAAACAGCCTAGTTCTTCTGTCCAAACTCCAGACACCACCCTACAAACAGCTGCTTCCTGGTCACTCCTCAGGTCTGGGGTGGGGAGTTCAGTCCAATGTGGGGAGCACAGATTCCTGTAGCCACTAATTCCTCACCTAATGAACAAAGGTGCAGATGTTGACCATGGCAGGACACGTCAAAGCTTGGGACCACTGGTCCAAGGCCCTTTTACAGAGCTTTCGTGTATTTTAAGATGGAGCTTACTCCTTAGAGATGGCGGATTGGCAGGGCACTGCTTGGAGCACATTTATTCATTCTGGGTTTTTTTGTTTTTTTTTTCCTGAGTGTGTTCTGTGTGCTGCAGATACACTGCCAACACGACAGGCATCATTTCTTCCCTCTCGGAGACATCAAACACACCCACGTTTGATCCCAAGTGTGTGAGGTGTTGTGAAGAGAAACAGGTGGTGTTGAGAGAGTATGCAACAGGGGGACCTGGCTCAGTGTAGGGGGCAACCTGGGAAGGGTTTCTCAAGGAAGTGATGTTTAGGCCAAGATCTGAAGGCTGAGTAGGACTTGTTGAAGAAGAGACTCAGGAATGGGTGGCGGGAAAGGTTCACACAGGAGGAGCAGCCTGGGCAAAGGTTCTCAGGAAGTTCTAGGGCAGAACCGGAAGCTGGTCTCCCAGACAGTCATGTGTAAGCCACGGGGAGGGACAGGGTGAGCCAACCCACCCTGTCCTGGCACCCCATTCCTTGTGTGTTCTGTTAGTCAGCTTTTCTTAGCTGTGATGAGATAGCAGAGATAGTCCACTTAAAAGAAGGAAAAGGTTTGTTTTAGCTCATGGTTTCAGAGATTTTAGTTCATGTTGCCTGGCCCTGTTGCTTTGGGCAGAACATTGTAGCAGGAAGGCATGGTGGAGGAAGCTGATCACCTCATGGTATCTGGGAAGCAAAGAGAGAGACGATAAGGGACTAGGGTCCAACACCCCTTTCAAGGACATGCCCTAATGGCCCAACTTCTCCCTTCTAGGTGCCACTTCCTAAAGGTTCTATTACCTCCCAATAGCACTTAATGTGGAGACCAAGTCTTTAGCACATGGGCCTTGGGGGACATCTCAGATGGAAACCATAACACCTGCTCTACTGATAGTTCCTTCCAGAAGAGTCCTGCTCCAAGCAGTGCCCTGTCAATCCGCCATCTCTAAGGAGTAAGCTCCATCTTAAAATACATGAAAGCACTGTAAAAGGGCCTTGGACCAGTGGTCCCAAGCTGTGCCCCTCGTTTGTTTTTATTTTTCTGATCCTTAGCATAAAACACCAAATCTAAGTGTTCAAAAGTGCGACTATGTTATTTTTTAGGGATCCAAAGACTTTATTTTCCTCTCCAAACAATATGAGGTTTAATCCTTCTGCTAGTAAAAGCTTGTAATAACTCTAGTTAATGTTATATATGCTGAAGAGCTTGAGAAGGAGTACACTGATATTTTTGGCTTACTTTGAAATGCATCAAGAAGTAAGATGGGCTGGGCACAGTGGCATACACCTGTAATCCTGGTGGCTTGGGAAGCTGAGGCAGAAGGATCATGAGTTCAAAGCCAGCCTCAGCAAAAGCAAGGTGCTCAGCAACTCAGTGAGACCCTGACTCTAAATAAAATACAAACTAGGGTTGGGGATGTGGCTCAGTGGTCCAGTGCCCCTGAGTTCAATCCCCAGTAACACAAAGAAAAAAAAAAAAAGAAGATGGATTGATGGCTACACTGGGTTTGGGTTTTGATAAGCTACCTGAAAAGAAGGGTGATAAATCCAATATAGTAAAATACTAATTGTAGAATCTAGGTGGTGGATATGTGGGAAAATGACTGTAAAGTTCCTTCATGTTTTCAATATTTAAATTTTTTTCATTATAAAATGTTAAGACTCAGAAACTCCCTGATTTTGATTAGTTCAACTATTTATTTGGCCAAAGCATTTGAACTGTCATTAACCTCAGGTTCTATTGTGCAAGTAACAAGAAACAACCCCCAAAGACGTAACTTTTTGTGTCTGGTTTCAGAGAATAATAAAAAGGTGGCATTTTGATAAGTCTTTCAAATAAAAGAATCATTAGAAATCTTAATAAAGACAAAAATATATGGTGATTTCATACTCTTGAATGATACCCTCAAGGCTTTGTGTTGTATAGTATCTTAAAGGCAATATTTGACATAGGGGGGCGGGGGTTATAGTCTTTGCATAGCTGTATAACCTGTGTAAGATAATAGTCTCAATAATAGAAACCCAGAGAAGTGATAGCCTATATGAATTAACTGATTTCCCTTCCCAATGACAGGCCTGCTTTAATTTTTTAATGTTTTAAGACTTACCTATAAATTAAAATTTGTAATTCTTTATAACTTTCTTTGTTCAAATTTAAGCATATGTCCATGAAGTGAAATAAGATTTTATAGACAATTAATATAACCTCCATACTTTTTTTTACCTAATTAGCATTCTTATTGCTTTTCTCAACCTAACAATCACCAAAGTCTCTGTTCAACTGAACCATACAAAAAGACAATTATTTTCAATTCCCCATACACTTTCAAAGTAAAACTTAGACACACAAAAAACTGCAGAATAAATGTGGCTCCCCCAGTGAATTTCTATTTCATTAAATGCATAATTACTCTATGATTTTCCCTCCTGAGATGGCCTTAAGCTAATTCAAATGTCTATTTAAACATTTGATTAAAGGAAAAAATAGACCAAAAAATACATTTTCTTTAACTCAAAATTATCAGGATACAAAGGATGTATTTTGTTTAATAGCAAAGGTCATTTCCTCCTTCATTTTTAAAAGACAGTAGATTCAGACTTGATTGTTGGTCTAGTAGAGAGAAAATTACACCTGTTTAAATGTCTGGTCCAATTACTTTAGCCTAAAAGAGTTAGTCAACTAAAACATGATGGTCCTATGAATAGCACCTGTGTCTTTAATTTAGAGAGCAGCTTTCTAAGGTAGAGGAGTTTGAGAACTACTTTGTATGAGGATGAAAGAAAATCCAACACATATCCACATACGCAGTCACCTGGGTGCCGGGGTTGCCACATGCATCCTGAGGAAAATGTGTATAGTGCATGCAGGTTATGATACTAACACCATTCACACATGGTGCAAACACATGTATTTCATTAAATTGACATTGCAAGCAAAGTTGTGTTGCATAGCACTTGTTCTTACCTCTGCAGAATGAGCACAAACTCTTCTTTTGCATAATTTCTTATTAATGATTGAGATTCTCTACGAGGAGCATGAAAATGATCTGCATCTGTACTCCTGACTCAGTAAGTTCTGACAGGTGCCCTGCCTGAAGTTCCATGTCTTTGGCTTTGATATTCTCCCCCAAATGCAAATCCCTGTTGCTTTCTACATTGCCTTATCCTCTCCAAGGAAGTTTTACCCTAAAGAATAGATAAATTCAAAAGCATAAAATGAGCTTCGTGTTTATGGGGGCCACCAGGTACATAGTTGCTCTTCTGTACCAGATGAAAACCATGTCTTGAAATGGAAGGAACACTTAAAGAATAATCTGGATGGGTCGTGCCATCCAAGATAAGACTGGGGTCATTTCTGTTCCTCCAAGTAAGACTGAGAACTGCTGACCTCATAGATTTGTCCTCTATGAAGGACTTGGCAGGCATTGTGTGTGTGGCCACTCGGGAGAAGGCAAGGCTAAAACCACCTTCTGTGGAGGCTCAAGAAAGCACATCACAGTTATCTGTAAATGAGCAGAATCTTCCCCACAACATCGAGCTTCGCTTTTTTAATAAAGTGGATCATGATGCAGAAGGTGCTGCCTGTAGCTGGCAGCTACTACTTGTCCCTACAGTGGCTGGAATGATGTTCCTGCGGGCGGGAGCAATTCAATTTGCAAGAAATTTCAAAGGGTTCAGCTTGCTGTGGCAAGGAGTTCAGTTGCTGCAACCATCCTCTTCCAGTCACCATGGCAAAATACAGCCTTTACAAGAAAACAGCTTTCAGAGTCAAAGAGTTCTCAAACTAGCCTACTCTGCATGTCTTTATCTGAGAGCGGAAGCCAGTGGGATGGTTGCCAGAAACTCCCTGGAGCTGCAGATGAGGTGGATGGATGAATGCTGTGGCACGTGCCACATCATCTGTCAGCCTGGACAGAGCTCCGACTTCCTTCTAAGGTGTTCCCCACCACGAATATAACTTCGGGTTGCAGCTCCTGTGGTCTGGAAGGCTCTCTCCATTTGCCATTTTCTTCTTCCTCTGTTTGTTCAACAACCGCTCATTTTCTCAAGCAAGTGGCCATCTGTCAAAAAAAACCCTCCATCTTCAGCCCAAGGGCAGGACACCCTTGTTCTCTGCAAAAGCTGCTGTTTTTGCCTCAGGTTCACCACACTGAAAGACCACTAAGTAATAGATTAAAAATTCACAAGACAGAACGACTGAAAAGAAAATAGCCATGAACTTGAACTGCATGTAACTTTTCTTCTTGAAAGGAAAAAAAGAAAATTTTCTGTCTTCCAAGTCCTAATCTGGTTGGACCCTCTCCTACATAAACTAGTTTCCAAAGGGATCTCTTAAATCCAGTAAGAATTGCCAGGAGGAAATGTTGGCCATGCCAAGCAAGATCAAGGCTTGTCCAGGTCTCAGCTAGACACTAGGTACAAAGGCATATAGAATTTACCAGAAACAAAGTGTGCTTATACTTGTTTTATATTTCTCCTATTGTCGGATGTTTTGCCATTTTAGACATTTTAAGTAGACTTTTCTGTTTTCTTTGCTTGTTAACGCTATCATTCATTATGGAAAACATAAAGTTCTTGTACTTCCAGTACTTGAGTTAGCTGGCAAAAACTGAAAAAATCAGGAGGGTGACTTGAATTTCCCACTTGTAGAGCAGTATGGAATTGGCTTGGGGATTAGTTAGGGGGTTAAACTCCGAAAACCAGACTTAGGCTCTTCCTGTTTGCTTCCAGAAAGTTATTCCAATAATCACAATCAGCAGTTTTCCTTTTAGTATTTTAGAGAGTTTGCTCAAGGAATTTGTAGGAGTAATTTAAAATATATTTTTGAAAATTTAAATGCAACTAAATTGACTTTTGCATGGATTTTTGAAGCCTTATCCACAATCATGATATCAGTTAGTTCCCTCATCCCAAAGAGATTTGCTCCTGGGTGGTCAGATGACCCCCTCCCCACACCACTAACCCCTGGCAACCAACTGATCACATCTGTCTTGTTTTGCCTTTTCCAGAACATCTTGTAAGTGGAATAATACTCTGCATACTGATGTGAGTCTGGCTTCTTTCATTTGGTATAATGCATTCGAGATTCATCCATGTCATTGAAAAAATCAGTAGCTCACTCCTTTTTATTGCTGAATGATATTTCACTACATGGAAAAACCGCATTCTGTTTAAACATCTACCAGTGAAAAGATATTTGGGTGGCTTTTCGTTATAAGTAATTATGAATAATGCTGCTGATAATATTTGTTGATAGGCTTTTGTATGAACATTAATTTTTGTTTCTCATTGCTGGACTGTATGGTAGGAATTTATGTTAAATGTTTTTCCAAACTGGCTGTACTATTTTGCATTCCTGCCAGTAATGTACAAGAGTTCCAGTTGCCACAACCCTTGCCAGACTCTATATCCTCAGATTGAAATACTTTTTCTTCTTTAGTCTGTGAATATAATATGGTAAGATGCATTCATTGAATTTAGAATGCTGAACTACCCCTTGCACTCCTGCACTTTCTCTCCTCCTTTGGTAATGATACATTATACTTTTTATATATAGCTGGATTTGAATCATTAACATTTTGTTAGAGAGTTCCGTGCTTATGTTCCTGAGGGATACTGAACTACGGTCTCCTCCTCCTCCTCCTCCCATTCTCTCCTCTTCCTTCTCCTTCTTCCTCTTTACTTCCCCAAGTTTACATTCAACTTATACTGACCTCCTAGAAAGAGTAGAGATTTATTTCTTATATATTTGGTATCATTTTCCACCGAAGCTATCTAGGTTTGAAGTTTCCACTGTTGGATGCTTTTGTGCGTGTGTGTGTGTGTGTGTGTGTGTGTGTGAATTTACTTATAGTAGAATGCATTTTGACATATTGTACACAAATGGAGCACAACTTCTCCTTCCTCTGTATATAGTGCAGAGTCACTCCAGTAGTATAATCATACATGTATATTGGGTAATGGCATCTGCCTCATTCTACCATCCTTCCCATCCCCACAGCCCCACCCCTTCCCTCTCTCCTCTCTATACAAACCAAAGTTCCTTCCTTCTTCACTCCCCTTGCCCTCCCCACCCCTGCCCCACTGTGGTTAAGCATCTCCTTATCAGAGAAAACATTCAGCTTTCGGGTTTGTAGGATTGGCTTATTTCACTTAGCATGATATTCTCTAGTTCCATCCATTTACCTGCAAAGGCCATAATTTCATTTTTCTTTAAACTGCTGGATGCTTTATAACTATAAATTCTTCCTTAGTAGATATAAAACTACTCAGGTCATCTATTTCTTCTTGGGTAAGCTTTAGCAATTTGTATCTTACAAAGAACTGGTCCCTTTCATCTAAGGTATTGAATTTACAGCCATTGTGTGATTTATGGTATTTCCTTGTAATATTTTTAATGTCTGTCTGTGGGGTTCTCTTGTGTTATTGTTCCTAATATTGATAATTCATGTCTTCTTTCTCTCTCAACTCAATCTGGATTTTCCTTTTCAAAGAACCAGCTTTTAACTACAGCAATCATCTCTATTTTTGTTTGTTTCCACTTTTAGTAATTTCTACTTTTATCTTTTTTTTTCAGGAAGTGGGTGGTGGTGGGGGGATGGAGTAACCAGGGATTGAACTCAGGGGCACTTAACCACTGAGCCCCATCCCCAGCCTTTTTTGTATTTTATTTAGAGACAAAATCTCACTGAGCTGCTTAGCACCTCACTGTTGCTGAGGCTGGCTTTGAACTCACTATCTTCCTGCCTCAGCCTCCCAAGCCACTAGGATTACAGGAGTGTGCGAACGTGCCCAGCCTGTTTTTATCTTCATTGTTTCCTCCTTTCACTTCTTGTTAGGTCTAATTTACTTTTTTTTTTTTTTTACTTTTTTAAGGTGTAATACTATTATGTAAGATCTTTGTTTTCTAATATAAGCATTTCATATTCTAAATTTTCCCTATAGCTACTAACTTAATTTCATACTGTATATTTTGATATGTTCCAAATATGTTTACATTTTCCTTAATTTCTGTTTGTATGTTTTCAAGTCCTTTCTCTGTTATCTCTATACACTACTATTGAACCATTTAGGAGAATTTTTTTTATTTCTATGATTATTAAATATTGATTCTTTTTCACAATTTTTATTTATATGCTGTTAATGTCCTTACTTCCCTTCATTTCAAGAATGCCCTTATATCATAGAGCATAGACACAATAATTTCTTTAAAGTCTCTGTCAATTCCAACATTGAGGTATTCTCAGGATTGGAATCTATTGATTATTATTTTCCCAAAAGAATTATTAACACTTTTTCCTGGTTCTTCATATGTTGGTGACTTTAAATCATAACATGGACATTGAGAATATTTTGTTTTGAGGCTCTAGGTTCCCTTCAAATCCTCTGGAAACTGTTTTTATTTTATCATGCTATCAATCCAATTAGGTTCTGAGGGCAAGTCCTGCCCCCCACCCCCCATCTTGTGTGCTGAAACTTCCAACTCAGTTTAGTTTTTGAACCCTTTACTGCATTCCTTGGCCTGCTCCATGCGAGCACCCCAGGTCTGCATGCAGGGGTGGTTCACACCATGGTTCAGTTCTCTAACCCTTTTCTCTGCCGCTTCAGGTCATTTTCATGTATTTGCAACTCAGTGGTGAGTTCAGGATTTGATTTAGGACATTTCTTTGTCCAACTCCTTCTCTGTGACATTCCCCCAAACTTTATAGCTCCCAGGGGTTCCTCTTCCTGATTCTATGTCTTGTAAAGCTCATTTTTATCCTCCCTGTAAGGCCACACTCTTCAAGGGCTGAGCCCATCTCAAGGGCAAAACAGCAAGAGACCACAGGGTAGAAATACTGGGGTGCCCCCAAGGAATCATACATGCTCTGGGAAGTAGCTCGGGAAGGCAAATTTTACTTCTGCAGAAGCAAGCACACTTGCAGGTGGGGACAATGGGGTGGAGGGGGGAACATTCCTCCTGTTTTATCCTTAACTTGCCCCTTGCACTGATAGGAGGAATTCAAGATTACAATGTAGGTGATTGGTTAATTTTAAAATTGGGGTGGGCAAAGGGAAGGGGTATAATTAAAGTGGCTATGATTGGATCTTATCTCCCAATTAAGGCTAAATACTGTATTCTGGAAATGGATCACCTGACTTTCTGTATCTCACAACAGGGTCTACGGGCCAGAGAGGTCCCTGTTCAACCTCTGCCACTACTACAGAAGAAGCACAGCTTCATGCCCAAGTCTTGGCCCAGAGCAGAACTGGGACAGTGGAATAGAACAAACCACAGGGAGGAGGCAATTCTACCAGACCACTTCCTGCTTCTTTCCTCTGTCTAAAAAGTGAAGATTTTTCTTGGAACTTTTTTCTGTCCACACCCACTGAAAAGTCTCAGCATTCAGGCTGATCTCAAGTATAAACCAGAAGATACAGCAGATTAAAAAAAAACTAAAAAAAAACAACATAAGTCATTCTTCAGTATTTTATCTTCCTTCCTAATATGCAACATTATTTGCTCTTGAGAATTCTCAGTTGATTTATGTATTCTGTCCAGTTTTTAGTTGTAATCAGGGAGGTAGGGTGGGGTGTGCTTAATCCATCACAGCTACCCAAGATTGAGTTCTTCTGTAAACCATTTTAATTCTATTCACTGTTTTTAGAATCTCACCTCTAATCTAAGACTCCCATTCACCTTGTTTTCTAAATCTTTTACCATAGCAACCCTTTTCAAAGTGACTTCACATTTTGCCAATTGTCCTTGCTAATGTGAAAGCACTTACACCTGCAAAGGGACTCACAGATAACTCAAACTTTAGGTCATAATAAGAGCATGTAGTTGGTGACAGAAGAGTTTGGGTCAAGTTCAGTTCTGCTACTCATTGGATACATGAGATCTTAAAGAAATCATCAAACCTCCATGAACTGCAGTTTTTCCATCTGTAAAATAAAGTTCATTCTACAGTGCTTATCTGTCAATATTAAAATATATTAGGCACTCAAGAAATAATCACTATTTTTATTATTAGGAAGTTGGCATTATTGGTGTTTCCCTGACCAATTCTTGTCAAAGGATACTCACCTCTGCTTTGTAGTCCCATTACCAGGCTATGATAACAGTAACCACTAGACCTCAATCAAGATAATTGCAAACCTCAACAGCTTGGTAATGCAGGCCTACAATCCCAGAAACTGGGGAAGCTGAGACACAAGGAGTGCAAATTGAGGTCAGCCTCAGCACCTTAGTGAGACCCTCAGCAATTTAGTGAGACCCTGTCTCAAAATAAAAAATAAAAAGTATTAGGGATATAGCTCAGTAGTAAAACACCCCTGAGTTCAATCCCCATTATAAAAGAGAAAGAAAGAGAGACCTAATTGTAAACCTCAGATGAGAGCAGGTAGAAGCATATGAAGATGAAGATCTATGGGGACTCTGTTTGTGTGTATTTTGGGAATGTGGTTACAGAACATGGGTAGTGCCCTCTATGACCTGCAAAAAACAGCATCTTTTGAAAAAAGGCTTGACCAGAGGTCTGACAATGCAGAAAGGAAGAATTGAAGCAGTAGTGGAAGCACAAATAAAGGTGCAAGGACAGTGACATCCCATCTCAGTAATTTTTTTTTAGTCCAAGATCTTAAAAAAAAATTGTAGCTTGGGCTCCATTATTTCTTTGTTCTCTGAAATATTCTTAGGCTGATTATTTTCTGTTCATCAATCCTCATTGTAAGTTTAAAAGCTTGTCATTGCCTGGAACTCTTTGTTAAAATGCGACAGCATTTTTAATAATTCAGCCTTCTTTGAGGACTCTGATTATCTTTTTCTATTTGAGAATTGATGGTCATAACTTCTTCCCCCGCCCCCCCTTTCCTGTCTGTATTTTGGTTGCCTTTCTCCTATCTGGCAGGTTAAGGCTTGCTTCAGCCTATGCTTCTTGATTTTTTTCCCCCCTCACTAGCTCTCTTATTTATAAGCTTATAATGCTTGCCTGGGACTTTTTAATTGCAGTCTCTTTGAACACAAATGGCTTTTGAACTTTTTGTTCTTTGCGTTTCTGCAACGATAATAAGTAATAGAGTCAGATTTAGCTAAAGAAGAAGAATATTGAAAGTTCTCTAGAGCAGAACACAGAATAATACAGCATTTCATTAGTTTTCAACACCCACACTAGAAAGCCCACTTGTGATGATTCCTCCCCATCCTTTGCTATTGCTCCTGCATTCCCAATGTCTGCCATTATTTCACAAGTGCCAAAATAAAGCAGTGATTTCTTCCACAGGGAAATGTAGGGCTGAAAATGAGCTGACTTTTAATAAGGGGAAAGTTACCAGTTAAACTGAGTATGAAATTCCACACTAACCAATCACCAAGTCGTCTGTTGAGTGCCTACTGTATACCTAATAATGAATGAAAATGAATATGTCAAAGCTCCTCCCTTCTCTACACCACCTTCTGTTCCTCTTATTCTTATCAACCATTATTCTTTCTTGAAAAATACAAATTTTAAAAGCCCCCCCAAGTTTGACTTGCCAGTCCCTCAGAACATGCGGGTATGAAGGATTCTGACAGTCTGTTATCTACTCAATGTTTGTGTTCCCCCCCAATTCACATGTTAAAATCCTACTGATACTGGCTATTACTGGTAATGGGTTCTGCTCCCTCCCATGTTGAAGTATGACATTAGAGAAGCACCCCAAGACGAGCATATAAAGCAGGGTTATTTAAAAAGAGATAACATAGACTTCTCCAGGGAGGGAAAAGGGGGCCATAGCTGGTATCCTGGTGAGTTCTGCCTTTTAATATATCCTAGGCTTTCTTGTTCTCCTGCTCTCTTTCCCTTATCTCTGTCCTTCCTGCACCAGGAGATGTTTGGTAGGACGGCCAAAAGGTGAGAAGCAGATGGGCTGAAGGGGCCAAGGTGGTGTGATCTCCACAGGAAGGGGTCATAATTAACACTCCCTGTAGGGAGGGACAACCCCTGGGACAGGTTACCTTAGCAACAAGTTGGAGCAGGAGCAGGTTATCTTGATAAGGGTGGAGGAAGGGCTCTGAAGGAATTCCTTAATTAATTAAGGAATCTCTCCATTCTCTGGATCTTGCCCATCTGCTGGTCTAATTCTGGCTTCGGTACCTCCTCAGGTGGTAGAGTTGGGAGGTAGAGCTTGGGGAAGGTGACTAGATCTTGAGGGTGGAGCCCACATAAATGGGATTAGTGTCTACATGAAGGACCCTCCACCCCCAGGGCTCCATCACCCTTGGTGCTACATGAAGACACAGCAAGAAGGTAGCCGCCTATGAATTAAGAAGTAGACCCTCCCCATACCCCAAATATGCCAGCACTTTGATCCAGGACTTGCGGCCTCCAGAACTAGAAAAATAAATTGATGTTTCGCCACCTGGACTATGGTATTTTTGTTATAGCAGCCCAGACAGGCTAAGACAGTCAAAAGGAATGGGTGATAGGAGCACTCACAATGATAAATATGGCAATGCTACTCAGGCTGTGAGGGTTTCTGCCAAAATGGCCTGGGAGCAGGGCTGAGCAGTGAAGGAAACTATAACAGGCCTTTTCTGTGTCAGCTGAGGGCTCTGAAAATCTTCCCCAATACATGTTTATGTGACTAATTTTATTGTTTAAAGGATATTGTCGCAGTGGTTGGCAGAGAGTGGACTCCTGAGAATGGGCTGACATTAGCAGAGCACTCTAAGCCACAGTTCAGGTTTATCGGTGCCTTTGTCCTTCAAGACTTTTAAACTTTCCAGGTCTGCCGAGAAAAAGCACATCTTAAAGTTAAAATGCTGTGTCAGAAATGAACTCCTAACCAAGATAATGGAAAGACATGTCTCTGCATAACTGGCTGACAAAGCTAACCAGGAGATCCTCTCTTCCCTCCCTGATGGATTAATTGGCCTAGGAACAGCCCTTCTGTGGAAAACAACTATGAAACTGAAAAGTATATATGAAATGACAATTTTCTCGACAATCAGAAGCACAGAAATATGAACCCTGAGTCAAGTGAAGCCAGAAGAAGTGAGCACAAACCATCCCAGCTCTTTCTGAATGGTGGCACAGAGAGAACCATGGTAGACACTGGCCACGAGCTGATGGGCAGAGACAGGGATTCCAGTGGAAAGTTGTCAGGATTGGAGAACTGCCCCAGCTGCAGAGCGCTGCCTCATCCTTTGTCATAGCTTTCCTGCAGTGGTGCAAATGGACAGACACATGGACATAAACTTTACGGCAAGACATAAAGTTTACCTGAAGCTCTCATGGGTATTACATGCTCCAAAAGAAGCTGGAGTTGGTCAAGGCTGTTTAGCTCTCACTGAATCCTCCTTCTTCCCCCACCTTTCCCAGGTGTTGATCCATAATGAACTCTTCCACCTGCAAAGTCTATCTCAGCATTTGTTAGAGAGCACCAGTAAATGATATCAAACATTTCAGGAGGAAATAATATGAATAACTTGTACACATGAGGCACTGGTGAATTCTACCAGACATTTAAGGAGGAGATGACAATCTCACGCTCAGAAAATAGAAGAGGAATAAGAAAGACAGACAGAAAGAAAGAGAGAAGGAAAGAAGGAAGGAAGGAAATAAAGAGAAAGAAGGAAAGGAAGGAAGAAAGAAGGAAATAAATAAAGAAAAGAAAATAGCACTCAACTCATAGTATATGGCCAGCATTACCTGATAGCCAAATCTGACAAGAACCCTAGAAGAAAACCATAGGCCTTATAAACATAGTATAAAAATCCTTCATAGAATAATTAGTAAAAACAAATCTTATAATTTATCAGACCCCAGAGAATTCTTGAAAAAGAAGATCAAAGTTTAAAGACTTTCTCTGCTTCATTTCATGGCTTACTATAAAGCTATAGAAACCAAGACAGCATGGTATTAGTGAAAATCTAGACATGTAGATCAGTAGAACAATTTAAAGTCCAGAAACAGACATTAAGTCATGAATAGATTATCAAGAAAATTCAATGAGGCAATAATAATAATAATAATAATAATAATAATAATAATATCAAAATAGGTAGTGTTAGAACAACTGGATATCATATAAGGAAAAATATCTCAACTATTAACTCATCATACTATACAGAAAATTAACTTGAAATGCACCATAGAACTATCTGTAAAACTAAAGTTCTAAAACATCGGAAAGAAAGCAAATTAGAAAGTTTTCGCAGACTTGAAATTTCATAGACCACCCAAACTACAAACCATAAAAGAAGAATGTGGATAAATTATACTTGTATCAAAATTGCTTGCTGAAGATGTATTGTAGGGTCACCCGTCCTCCAGCTCCCCAGCCTTCTAATGATCTGGAGGGGAACTGGAGAGGAAGAGGCAGGTCAGCCACAGGCCCAAGTGCCAACCCCAAGGGCATCCCAAGACCCTAAAACTCTTTCCTCTTTGAAAAACACAATTGAGAAAAATTTAAAAGCATGCTCTGCATTGGGAGAAAATAATTGAAATACATCTGTTGTATCTGACACAGAATTGATTTAAACTACTCTAAAAACTCAGAATTTAAACAGATAGATAATGAAGTTCTTTAAAGGGGCAAAATATTTGAACAGGAATATCACAAAGAGAAAGAAAACAGGAAACAAATGAAAAGATGCTCGACATAATTAATTGTTAGGAAAATGCAAATCAGAACCATAAGAACTGCACTTGACATGTTGACATGCACTAGCATGGCTGCAATCAGACAGATGGACAATGACAGGTGTCCGTGGGAACAGAGAGAAACTGGAACTCTCATGCATAAAATGATGTAGCCACAAAGGGAGATAATTTGGTACTTATTGTTTTAAAAAAAGTATAAGGAGATGAGCACACTACCCACCTGATATGATCATTACATCCTGTATACTTGTATCAAATGATCGCACTGTACTCCATAAATGTGCATAAATAGAATAATAAAACTAATTAATAAAATTTAAATATTAATAGATTTTGTTAATAAAATTTTTATTTTTTTTATTGGTTGTTCAAAACATTACAAAGCTCTTGACATATCATATTTCATACATTTGATTCAAGTGGGTTATGAACTCCCATTTTTTACCCCATATACAGATTGCAGAATCACAAGAGTTACACATCCACATTTTTACATATTGCCATACTAGTGTGCCGCAGTCTGGCTGGGCACAATCAGGAGCCACTTGTCAAAAGAAACTAACTTTGTTTTTAGAACCACACACGCCAAACAAAACAGCTCCTCAGGAAAAACCCTCAGAGCCCCAACTGCCACCACTGGCTTCCCACAAGCCTCTCTCTCAACCACGAGCCTCACCACCTCCCCCCATCCTCCTGCACTTGAGGCCGATTGGCTGGGTCGTGTGGACGGAGCCAAAAAAGTCCCCCAATGAGCAGCTCTGTGGTCTGAAAGGGCAGGGAAACAGCCCAATGAGCATCACCGCAGAGGAGCCAATCAGCTAGATGCTGCTGGGGCCGCTGTGAGCCAATCATCAGCTGGCAGTCTGAAAGGGCGGGGAAACAGCTCAATGAGCATCTCCAATGAGCATCACCGCAGAGGAGCCAATCAGCTAGATGTTGCTGGGGCCGCTGTGAGCCAATCATCAGCCGGCAGCTGGAAGTTTGCTGGCAGCTGGAAGTTTGCTGGGGCCCCTTCGGCTGTGGCTCTCAACACTAGTGACTTTTGTATTCTGCTATCTTTCCTATCCTCTATTATACCCCTCCCCTCCCCTCCCATCTTCTCTCTCTACCCCATCTACTGTAATTCATTTCTCTCCCTTGATTTTTTTTCCCTTTCCCCTCACATCCTCTTACATGTAATTTTGTATAACAATGAGGGTCTCCTTCCATTTCCATGCAATTTCCCTTCTCTCTCCCTTTCCCTCCCACCTCTCGTCCCTGTTTAATGTTAATCTTTTTCTCATGCTCTTCCTCCCTGCTCTGTTTTTAGTTGCTCTCCTTATATCAAAGAAGACATTTGGCATTTGTTTTTTAGGGATTGGCTAGCTTCACTTAGCATAATCTGCTCTAATGCCATCCATTTACCTGCAAATTCCATGATTTCGTCATTTTTTTAGTGCTGAGTAATACTCCATTGTGTATAAATGCCACATTTTTTTAATCCATTCATCTATTGAATGGCATCTAAGTTGGTTCCACAGTCTAGCTGTTGTGAATTGTGCTGCTATGAACATCGATGTAGCAGTATCCCTATAGTACGCTCTTTTAAGGTCTTCAGGGAATAGTCCGAGAAGGACAATAGCTGGGTCAAATGGTGGTTCCATTCCCAGCTTTCCCAGGAATCTCCATACTGCTTTCCAGATTGGCTGCACCAATTTTCAGTCCCACCAGCAATGTACAAGTGTACCCTTTTCCCCACATCCTCGCCAGCACTTGTTGTTGTTTGACTTCATAATGGCTGCCAATCTTACTGGAGTGAGATGGTATCTTAGGGTGGTTTTGATTTGCATTTCTCTGACTGCTAGAGATGGTGAGCATTTTTTCATGTACTTGTTGATTGATTGTATATCCTCCTCTGAGAAGTGTCTGTTCAGGTCCTTGGCCCATTTGTTGATTGGGTTATTTGTTTTCTTATTGCTTAATTTTTTGAGTTCTTTGTATACTCTGGATATTAGGGCTCTATCTGAAGTGTGAGGAGTAAAGATTTGTTCCCAGGATGTAGGCTCCCTATTTACCTCTCTTATTGTTTCTCTTGCTGAGAAAAAACTTTTTAGTTTGAGTAAGTCCCATTTGTTGATTCTTGTTTTTAACTCTTGTGCAATGGGTGTCCTATTAAGGAATTTGGAGCCCGACCCCACAATATGTAGATCGTAGCCAACTTTTTCTTCTATCAGATGCCGTGTCTCTGATTTGATATCAAGCTCCTTGATCCATTTTGAGTTAACTTTTGTGCATGGTGAGAGAAAGGGATTCAGTTTCATTTTGTTGCATATGGATTTCCAGTTTTCCCAGCATCATTTGTTGAAGATGCTATCCTTCCTCCATTGCATGCTTTTAGCCCCTTTATCGAATATAAGATAGTTGTAATTTTGTGGATTGGTTTCTGTGTCCTCTATTCTGTACCATTGGTCCACCCGCCTGTTTTGGTACCAGTACCATGCTGTTTTTGTTACTATTGCTCTGTAGTACAGTTTGAAATCTGGTATCGCTATACCTCCTGATTCACACTTCCTGCTTAGAATTGCTTTTGCTATTCTGGGTCTTTTATTTTTCCATATGAATTTCACGATTGCTTTATCTATTTCTACAAGAAATGCCATTGGGATTTTGATTGGCATTGCATTGAACCTATAGAGAACTTTTGGTAATATCGCCATTTTGATGATGTTAGTTCTGCCTATCCATGAACAGGGTATATTTTTCCATCTTCATAGATCTTCTATTTCTCTCTTTAGGGTTCTGTAGTTTTCATTGTATAAATCTTTCACCTCTTTTGTTAGGTTGATTCCCAAGTATTTTTTTTTTGAGGATATTGTGAATGGGTGGTTTTCCTCATTTCCAGTTCAGAAGATTTGTCGCTGATATACAGGAATGCCTTTGATTTATGCGTGTTGATTTTATATCCTGTCACTTTGCTGAATTCATTTATTAGCTCTAGTAGTTTCTTTGTAGACCCTTTTGTGTCTTCTAGGTATAGGATCATATCATCCACAAATAGTGATAATTTAAGTTCTTCTTTTCCTATCTTAATGCCTTTAATTTCTTTTGTCTGTCTAATTGCTCTGGCCAGTATTTCGAGAACTATATTGAATAGAAGTGGTGAGAGAGGGCATCCCTGTCTTGTTCCAGATTTTAGAGGGAATGCCTTCAGTTTTTCTCCATTTAGAATGATGCTAGCCTGAGGCTTAGCATATATAGCTTTTACAATGTTGAGGTAAGTTCCTGTTATCCCTAGTTTTTCTAGTGTTTTGAACATAAAGGGATGCTGTACTTTGTCGAATGCTTTTTCTGCGTCTATCGAGATGATCATATGGTTCTTATCTTTAAGTCTATTGATGTGGTGAATAACGTTTATTGATTTCCGTATATTGAACCAGCCTTGCATCCCAGAGATGAATCCTACTTGATCATGGTGCACGATCTTTTTGATATATTTTTGTATCCGATTTGCCAGAATTTTATTGAGGATTTTTGCATCTAAATTCATTAGGGATATTGGTCTGTAGTTTTCTTTCTTTGAGGTATCTTTATCTGGTTTGGGAATCAGGGTGATATTGGCCTCATAGAATGAATTTGGAAGTTCTTCCTCTTTTTCTATCTCCTGAAATAGATTGTAGAGTATTGGTATTAGTTCTTCTTTAAAGTTCTTGTAAAACTCTGCTGTATATCCATCCGGTCCTGGGCTTTTCTTGGTTGGTAGTCTTTTGATGGCTTCTTCTATTTCCTCACTTGATATTGGTCTGTTTAGGATGTTTATATCCTCCTGACTCAATCTGGGTAGTTCATATGTCTTAAGGAATTTATCGATGCCTTAAGCTTCAGGATTGAAGATGAAATAAAAATCTTCCACGATAAACAAAAGTTAAAAGAATTTGCAGCTAGAAAACCAGCTCTTCAAAACAAACTTGGCAAAACATTACAGGAAGAGGAAATGAAAAATAACAATGAAAACCAACAGCGGGAGGTAGTACAGTAAAGGAAAAACTAATCATAGAGGAAAAACAAATCATGTTAAGTAACATACATAATCAAATATGGCTGGAAATATAAACCATATCTCAATAGTAACCCTAAATTTAATGGCTTAAATGCACCAATCAAAAGACATAGACTAGTAGAATGGATTTAAAAAAAAAGATCCAACAATATGCTGCCTACAGGAGACTCATCTGGTAGGAAAAGACATACACAGACTGAAGGTGAAAGGTTGGGAAAAATCATATCACTCATACAGACCCCGGAAGCAAGCAGGGATGTCCATACTTGTATCAAATAAAATAGACTTCAAGCCAAAGTTAATCAAAAGGGATAAACAAGGACACTACATACTGCTCAAGGGAACCATACACCAACAAGACTTGACGATCATTAATATATATGCCCCCCAAAATGGTGCAGCTACGTTCATCAAACAAACTCTTCTCAAGTTCAAGAGTCAAATAGGCCACAACACAATAATCATGGGAGATTTTAACACACCTCTCTCACCACTGGACAGATCTTCCAAACAATAGTTGAATAAAGAAACCATAGAGCTCAATAATACAATTAATAATTTAGACGTACTTGATATATACAGAATATACCACCCAACATCAAGCGGATACACTTTCTTCTCAGCAGCACATGGATCCTTCTCAAAAATAGACCATATATTATGTCACAGGGCAAATCATAGCAATTACAAAGGAGTTGAGATACTACCATGCATTTTATCTGATCATAATGGAATGAAATTGGAAATCAATAATAAAATGAGAAAGGAAAAATCCTACATCACATGGAGATTAAACAATATGCTACTGAATGAACAAAGGGTTACAGAAGACATCAAAGAGGAAATTAAAAAATTCTTAGAGGTAAATGAAAACTCAGACACAACATATCAAAATCTCTGGGACACTATGAAAGCAGTACTAAGAGGAAAATTCATTTCATGTAGTTCATTCCTTAAAAGAAGGAAAAGCCAACAAATAAATGACCTCACACTACACCTCGAAGCCTTAGAAAAAGAAGAACAAATCAGCAGCAAATACAGTAGAAGGCAAGAAATAATTAAAATTAGAGCTGAAATCAATGAAATCGAAACAAAAGAAACAATCAAAAAAATTGACAAAACTAAAAGTTGGTTCTTTGAAAAAATAAATAAGATTGATAGACCACTAGCCACGCTAACAAAGAGAATAAGAGAGAGAACCCAAATTACTAGCTTACGGGATGAAAAAGGCAACATCACAACAGACACTTCAGAAATAAAGAAGATAATTAGAAATTATTTTGAAACCCTATACTCTAATAAAATTTTTAATATAGAGTTATCATATGACCCAGAAATTTCTGTACTGCACCAAATTCCTGTATGTACCCAAGAGAATTGAAAACATATGTCCACACAAAAACTTGTAAATTAATGTTTATTGATGCATTATTCACAATAGCCAAAAAGTAGAAACAGTCATCATCCAACTGATGAATGAATAAGATATCATATATCCATGCAATAGAAATATTATGTGGCCATGAAAAGAAATGGTGTTCTGATACATGTCACGTCATGAATGAACCTTTAGAACATCATGCTGAGTGACCAGATACAAAAAATCTTAGAAAGAAAGATTCTAAGATTTCATTTTAGAGTATGTCCAAAATAGGTAAGTCCGTACAGAAAAGGTAAATTTATACAGACAGGAAGTAGATTAGTGGTTTCCAGGGTCTGGGGAAAGAGGGAAATGGGGAGCTGCTAATAGGTATGGTTTCTTTTCTTTCTTTCTTTTCTCTTTTCTCTTTTTTTTTTTTTTTTTTTTTTTTTTGCAGTACTGGGGATTGAACCCAGGGCCTCATGCATGCTAGGCAAGTGCTTTACCACTGAATTATATCCCCAGCCCAGTATGGTTTCTTTTGGGGGTGACGAAGATATTCTGAAATTAAATAATGGTGATGGTTACACAGTATTAGAACATTCTGAAAATCATTAAATTTTATACTTTAAGTGAAATATCTGGTATATGAATTATATCTATAAAAAAGCTGGGTTTTACTAGTATAAAAATATAACAATTGGCACAAATTCTTTAGTCATTATCAAGCCAGAGTTTACACTAACGCCTTCCTCAAAGCCATTGCTGACATGACCTAAGTTTGGGTACAGAAAATATTGTCATGTGCATAGCAGTTATAATTCTCCCCATCGTTTCTCTTTCCTTCCACCCACATGGAGTGGGGCAGGGCGTGACTCACACAAACCCCGCCATAGCAAGGGGTCGGCTTATTTTTGAGCTTGACAAATCAAATTCAGATCCCAGTCTGCTCAGTGCAGAGTGATCACAGTGTTTCTCTGTTCTAACACTGTGTTTTTACTTTGGTGATGTTGGCATTTGCTTGTGGAATTCAATCACCAATTCAGCTACCAGACAGATTTTAAAGGATGTTCTGTTCCAGAGCTGACCATTAAAAAGCCAAAATGTGTTCGTTTCCCACATCTTCCCAATATTTTAGCCTAAGGGATGGGGAGGGGCACTTCATGAGAAAAACAAATTTACGTTGTTATGGTTTGGATGTGAGGTCTCCTCCAAAAGCCAACGGGTGAGACTGTCGCGACCCCTTGCCCGCAAGGAAGACGCAACTCCGAAATCTTCTCTCAGTAGTTTATTCAGGTCCCTTGATATTTATTATTCTTTCTTCTTCTCTCTTTCCCGGATGCCCTCCCAGCCTTAATAAAGCATCCCAAGCCCCAATGCAAAGTTGCCGCGTGGAACTTTCTCACAGGGTGGTGAAAAATCATGTGCCAACTCTCTCAGATAAGGAGTTGTTTGTCACATATCACAGCGGAGCCAGCGCCATCTCGTAATGGCGACCATAGTCTGCAGAAACGGCAGAAGCGGCTCACCACAGTTCCCCCTTTCTGTTTTATTAAAACAATACAGGCGAGAGTAGAGGTCCTATCCCACTGTGCAGAAGTGGCTGCATAGTATGGCTCAGTCCTAAGGAGGGCCCTTCCCCAGATCTGAGGCCATATCAGCCGACGCCTTTTTTCGTGGGGCGGGGCGTGGACGCGTCTAACCCGCATGCAATAGGACATGCTCTCCTTGAGGTCCAC
Source organism: Marmota flaviventris (assembly GCF_047511675.1). Classification (NCBI taxonomy): domain Eukaryota; kingdom Metazoa; phylum Chordata; class Mammalia; order Rodentia; family Sciuridae; genus Marmota; species Marmota flaviventris. The sequence goes on from NC_092504.1 coordinate 40,112,390, forward strand.
GTCAAGGATCACTCAAGTGCAGTGCCTTGCCTCGCATCCTGTATCGTGACGATGGTGGACGAAGGGGGATAGCTGAGGCTAAACTGTGGCTGCATTAATGACAAACAAGTTGACAGCACCCTGAAAGAAAGGCACGGACTTTAAAGCGATAGTAAAGCACTAGTGTGGAAACCCATCTGCGTGCAATGGCAGCAAGACCAGCAGAGTGCAAGGGCTTTCCAACACTAAGAGAATAACAAGGAAAGTCATGTCGATCCCAGTGCAATGTTATAATAACTTGGGGTGCAACGACCATGACAAAGGTTTACTGTTTAAGATGCGCAAGCCAGACTTGAGGTGAGTTGCCATTTTCTAAAGCTGCAAGAGCTTGTATGATCATAGCCTTATCGTGAGCACTGCGGGCCTTAAGGCGACAGAAAAACCACAAACAGAGGAACATACCGAAGCAACACATTGCACCAAAAATGCCTACCCCCACCCACTCTTTGAAGAAGGAAAAAGCAGAAGATATCCAATCGGTGAATTGACCCAAAGTCACTGGTTCGACACGGGTACTGTTCAAGACAGCTATCTGGGTTAGTTGAGACTGGATCATGTCTTCCGCTGCCATGGACCACTTTCCGGCCAAATATTCGCCAATGATGCGGGAGGCATTCCTGGAATCATTAAATCTGACAGAGGTTATGCATAAATGTGCACGTTGGTCAACACAACCCAAATGTACTAGGTCAGACAATTCCTCAACTTGAGCTTGAAGCAGATCTATCCTTTGATTAGCAGCCAAAATCCCAGATAAAATATGTTGATTAATTGTATTTTGGGATTCAAGTATGGTGGAAGTTTGTTGAACAACTTGATTAATGGTGGCAGCAGTTTGTACTTGACTGGCCATGGCTACTCCAGCTGTAACTGCTGCAGCAGCAGACACTGCCACAGCTGTCACTATAGCTGCTGTAATTCCAAAATCTCTACGGACTCTAAGTAGTTCAACAATGGGGAATTTATCTGGGTCCGCAGTGACTGGGATTGGGACAAAGGTTGGAATTTTCATAATCACTGCCATAGTCCAGGAGCCATTCCAACACTCAGACAAGTAGCAAGTAACATTAGAACAATTAAGCATCCCCTGTGATGTATCATTAGCCAAAAGAAACAGAAACGGAGATTGGAGACAGACTGCTGCGGAGGGTAATGTAGCATTAGATAATTGTGAATTATTTGCAAAAATTTTAAGCCTCCTACCTCGCTCCGAGTCTTGGGTAGTGCCAGAAACATTAAACAGCCAACTTTGGACTCCTAATATTTCCCTGGGGAAACACAAGCGCGGACTAGACTAGCCCAATCTGAGGGAGTCATACAAAATCTAGTAAGTCCCTCCACTTGAGTGAGAGTGAAAGCGGCATCTATGCCATAAGTGCTGACGGATTCTGCCAAGGTTTTAACTATCTTAAAGTCTAAAGGCTCATGATATCTTCCCCTATTATTGTCCTGAAACACCGGGTACGCAAGTCCCATATCTGTATTAACTGTCCTCCAAACTTGCGCATGAAAAGATCTCCCGGAACTTTGGCTCCCCCCCACATACGGGGGTGGGGCAACAGGTGTCATATCTTCTTCTAAATTTTCAACCTCCTCCTCCTCAGAATTCTGTTGACCAATATTAGATCCCTCCCCCTTCTTACAGTAGGCATGCGCGCCTTGTGTCTCCTTTTTCTTCTTTTTCATTTTTATCTTATGTAGTTGTTGTAACAATATATCAAGGTCCTCAGAACTCTCTGAGTTGCTTGTGTTCTCAGGCGTTCTGAATTCGGTCAAGTCTGGGTAGAGCCTTCTCCTATTTTTATCTTCAGGCTCTTTTGCCTTCTCACTACTGTTACTTTTGATACTCTCTGCCACTTCACTATGTGATCCTTCAGATTTTTCCTCATGTAGTTGTTCAAGAACGGCCTGACCCTCACTCACAGCTTCTTGGCATTTACCATCTGTAAGGCAACTACGGACCATTTTCCAAAGGGGTATCACCCCACCCTCTAATATGCCCTGCTCAGATGCAAAGTCAAGATCTTTGCCTAATTTATCCCAACTAGGTACAGTAAGGCTGCCCGAAAATGCAAACCACGGTGCAGCGATATCTATCTTCTGTAAAAATCTCTGTAAAGTACTATGTTTCACTTCCAGGCCCTTGGAACGTAACAGGCCATCTAGGGCCAGGAGAAGCGGACTTGAAGATGCGGCACCCATGACACAACAACAAAAGAAGCACAAAAAACAAAAGTGAAAGTAGAAGCGAAAGTACACAGTGCAGCTGCAATAAAATGTAATGCTCTCTCTTTCTTTACAGAGGAGCTGCCCTGCTTTGGTCGCGGATCCCATTTACCTGGGACTAACCCCGCTTTGGTCGCGGATCCCACTTACCTGGGACTAACCCCGCTTTGGTCGCGGATCCCACTTACCTGGGACTAACCGGTGCACCACCCCTGACTGCTGAAAGTTCTGGTTCCCGGGTTTCGGCACCACTTGTCGCGACCCCTTGCCCGCAAGGAAGACGCAACTCCGAAATCTTCTCTCAGTAGTTTATTCAGGTCCCTTGATATTTATTATTCTTTCTTCTTCTCTCTTTCCCGGATGCCCTCCCAGCCTTAATAAAGCATCCCAAGCCCCAATGCAAAGTTGCCGCGTGGAACTTTCTCACAGGGTGGTGAAAAATCATGTGCCAACTCTCTCAGATAAGGAGTTGTTTGTCACATACCACAGCGGAGCCAGCGCCATCTCGTAATGGCGACCATAGTCTGCAGAAACGGCAGAAGCGGCTCACCACATGAGACAATACAAGAAGATTCAGAGGAGAAATGATTGACTCCTCAGAGTCTTAACCTAGGCAGTGAATCAGTCCCCTCCAATAGGGATTAACTGAGTGGTAACTGAAGTGGTAGGGTGGCTGGAGGAGGTGGAGCATTGGGGCATGGCTTTGGGGTATACATTTGTCTCTGGCAAGCAGAGTCTCTCTCTGCTTCCCGATCACCATGTGAGCTGCTTCCCTCTGCCACACTCTGCCACCATGATGTTCAGCCTCACCTCGAGCCCCAGGAATGGAGCCGGCCTTCTATGGACTAAGACCTCTGAAACTGTGAGCCCCCAAATAAACTTTTCCTCCTCTAAAATTGTTTTGGTCAGATCTTTTAGTCCCAGCAACAAAAAAGCTGACTAAAACATATGTTTTACAGTTCCTATGGAAATTGTACAAATAATAGGAAGCCTACAATCAAGTATCCTTAAGAACCAGTACACAAATAGACCTTTTAGTAAAACGTGGTGTGTTTTGTCTCTATCGTCACCCAAAGGACAAGGAAACACTCTGTGCAGAGAATATTGGACTAACTGTTAGAAGATCTATTCCTGGATTTGGGTCCATCTAATTTGTAGAAAATGCTTAAAGGGTCTAGGCCCCAATTCCACCATCTAGTACATCTAGGAACTCAATCAGTGGCTCCTGATTTGTTTTGGTTTTGTTTTATTTTATTTTATCTTATTGGTCCAAGGGATTGAGCCCAGGGGTGCTAAACCACAGAGACACATCCACAGACCTTTTTTTTTTTTTTTTTTTTGAGACGTGGTCTCACTAAGTTGCTTAGGGCCTCCCTAAGTTGCTAAGGCTGGCTTTGAACTTGCACCATGCTGGGCTTTGTTTTTAATTGATATATGAGTCAGGAAGCTTCTGAAGAGAGAGAGAAAGGGAATAATATATGATGTATAAGTAGATAATGTGTTAATTTTAAGGAATCAGCTCATACAATTATGGATGCTGATGAGGCTCAAAATCTGTCGGTAGCAAGCTGAGCACTCATGAGAACCAACTGTATATTTCTGGTTCAAAGGCCAAGAGATTCAAGACCAAAGATGAACCAATGTTTCAGTTCACATTCAAAGGGAGGAAAAGATGCATGTTCTAGCTCACGGAGGTCAGGCAGGAGGAATGTCCTCTAACTTGAGGAAGGGTCTGCTCTTTTGTTCTCTTCAGGCTTTTAACTGATTAGATGAGGCCCACCCACATTGGGGAGGTCACTCTGCTTTACTCAGTCTAGCAACTCAGATGTTCATTTCCTCCAAAAACACCTTCATGGACTCATCCAGATTAATTTCTGAGAATCAAATGGCTCAGGTATGTTGAGACACAAAAGTAAACATCACAATGGGGGGAAATTCCTACTTTAAACAGAAGTCACAGATGTAAATCAAATGCAGCTATGGTATGCTGGATGAAGATTGACGGTGGGGCCACCCCATGCTTCCTCCTCGTCCCTGTGATGATCCCAAGGGTAGATGAAGATAAGGAGGCAAGCTAGCCTCAGGCCCATGGGAGAACTAAAAGCCTAAAATATCACAGGAAAGAGCATGAAGGAGGCCAGGCTGATGGTTTCACATCGGTATCCCTCTTCCTGTCTCCCACAGTGATTTTTTTTAAAAGTGATTTATTTTGAGCCTTAGGCCACTCTGAATAAATTATATTCCCTAGATACTCTTGGAACCGTGTGTGCCAAGGGCTGGCCAAATGGATGAAAATAAAGTGAAATATGATTCTCTGGGCTCTGCCCTAAAGGGAAAGACTCACCTACTCCTTCCTCTTTCCCCAGTCTCCCTTGGTTGAAATGCAAACTTGGTGACGAGTTATTTTGGAATCATATTGGTGAAAACACCACCACACTATAAATACGTCAACAAGAGATGAGGAGTCTGTGCTCCCAGTGGTCATGCGGAGCAAAGCTTTGTGTCTCTGCTACATGGGATTGAATTTATATCCTAATCTATAATGTGGATCTATCAGAACTTCTCTGTGGGAGAGAATCCATATTTTGAAGGAAGATTTTGGAAAGCCAGTTGGTGTAGAGAAGTAAGGTTCTTAGTAAAGAGCATGATTACTGTATCCATGAGTATACATGTACGGTCATCACTGGACCTTGAGGCTCAAAAGAGGGAAGTCTAATGATGACCATCAGTGACCCACTCTTTCACATACAGGACAGAGCTCAGTTTCTTCCCTAAATAAATTTAAGCAAAAGTGTTCAATAGACATATAATTAAAAATATAAAAAAGGCTAACATTTTAGCATGCCCAAAGTGATCATGTACTCCCATGAATCCTGCATAGAAGGGCTTCTCTTTGGATTTTGTTTGAGCCTCTGTCAAATCTCACTAGAAGAGGTGGTTCCTATGCCTCTTGTGGAACACCATCCTTTGGCATATTCTTTCTAAATATCGGTGCTCAAGACCCACAACACTTTTCAAATATTAGAGGCAGGTACGTCATCTCATCTGAGCAACATAGAAATGCAGTTCCCAAAAGAGTTTGAATACTCATTGTCCCCCTCATATGTTTTTCTTAACTGAGTCCAGTTATTCATGGCTCCAGAAAGTTCCCTTGTGCTCTTTTCCAGTCAATCCCCTATCCCTATCCCTGATCACTATAACCAAGGACTGGAGATGCCTCTATGGCAATTACTGAGGAACAGGTGTTAAAATAGCCAGTTATGGTTTAGTGAGCTTCCCCCTTTATTCCTTTCAGTTTAGCTTCATGTTAAATTCTGTCACATACATAATCTTATATGCTTTCATGATGAATTGACCCTTTTATCATTATGAAAAGTCTTTCTTATCTCTGTTAATACTCCTTGTCTTGAATCTACTTTGACAATATAAACATAGCCAGGTATTATTATTATTATTATTATTATTACTTATCAATGTGTTATTTTTTCCATCCTTTTACTTTCCAACTATTTTTCTTATCCAAGATAAGTCTCTTCTCAACAACATACAGTTAGTTCTTTCTTTTTTTAAAATGAACGAGTCTGACAACTTCTGTCTTATATTGAAGTTTTTGAACCATTTATATGTAATGTAATTATTTGTACAATTAGGTTAACATTTTACTATTTCTCTTCTGTTGGTCTTGTTGATTGCTCTTGGGGTTCTAATATGCATCTTTAACTTATCACAGTTAAGGATATATTATTTGATATAATATTATGCTATTTAATGCACAATGTAAGACTCGTATGACAGTAAAATCCCATTTTAATTCTCTGTTGTCCTTTATGAAATCTTATATTTTACTTCTATTATTTGTTATTAATCTCATACTATATTATTGTTTTTGCATTAAGCAGTCAATTCATGTTAAAAGCAATCAAAGAAGTAAGGAAAATTATTAAATAAGCAAAAAAAATTTTTTTATTCATCCATATTAGCCATTCATTGCCTCTTCACTGTCTTCTGCCTGAGCACTTCCTTCAGCATAATACCCTGGCAAAGAACTCTCTCAGCTTTCATTTTTCTGAAAATATACTTGCTTTGCCTTCCTTTTTAGAAGGGTATTTTTGGTAGCTATAAAATGTGCAATTTGGGGTCATTTTTCCTTTCAGGACGTTGAAGAGGTTCCCTCATTGTCTTCTGTCCCCATAGTGCCTGGTAAGAAGTCAGCTGTAATCTGATCACTGTTCTCCTTTCTGTATTAGGACTTCTTCCTCTCAGTTTAAAATTTTTCTTTTTTGCCTTTGGTTCCCTGCAGCTTCCAAACAATATATCTAGAAATGCTTTTACTTATTTTCTTGATTGGAATTATTGAACTTCTTGGTTTTAAAGTCTTGAACTTTTCACCAAATTTGGGTAACTAGTCGTCAAACAAGCCACACGCTTGCATATGCTTTACACGTGCTCATTGATTTTTCTGGCATGCTCTTTGCCACATTTACAACGACTCACTTGCTCTATTCCTACTGATTTTGAATCAAATGTTGTCTCTTCAAAGTGGCTTTCTCCAGCAGACCTGTCATGCTCCTTATTCTGCATCAAGCTTTCATGAACTCTTTCACCACTTAACATTACACTACAATTTATTTGCTATTGTCTTCCCATTAAGGCCAGTGCATAAGGACTTCATCTTATTCGTCTCTGCCTCATCTAGAACAATACCTAGCAAGCTCAACCGTTAATAACTATCTCACCTGTTCATTAATACCTGAGAGCAAACCAGTTCTCAATCTGGTATATGTTGGCTTCTTTCTGAGTTAGGTTCCTGGGGAGATAAATTCCTTTGTGCTTCAGAACTCTGAGACTCCGCATGGTGAAAAATGGAAACTCTATTAAGTACTGATGCTTCTCTGTGGTCTTTCACACTTTACTGTGATCTTGTAAAAGAAATTTTGCCCAAGGTAAAACTAGGAAAAAATCTACTCAGAACATTTCTGGAGGCAATATACTTGCGTCAATCTCCATAATGCACCTGAGTCTGTGGGACTCTGTGGCCAATTGAATAGGGAGAAAAGTCATTTCAGCGGCTCCTGAAAGTATAGAGGCTAGCCAGCTTATACCACTACCCTAATGCCAAGAGATGGCCAATATGAGGTGTATTTCAAGAATTACTCTGTTCCTGGATGATAAATACTACCATGAACTTCCCATTTTTTTTCCCTTGAGGGGGGAAAAAGATGAGCATCTGCATCATGGTCCCCAACTGGGTTAGAGTTGTAGTAATCTAGTAGAGTGTGATCTAATCTAGTAGTCTAACCTAGTTTAAGATGAAAATGTATTTCTTATCAACTCTACTGCACTTCTCATTATTCTGGATAGGAAATAATCCCTTTCCCCAATTTGGAGATGTTTTGTTGTGTTTCAAAACAAGCCTACATGAAGTACACCCTTTTCACATTGGTGAATTGATCACAATAACTCTCCTGGAATTGTAGTTTATGGTCTTCTTCTGCTGGCAGCTGTGAAAATACACTATACTTTTCCTGGGAATATGCAGAAAAGACCCCATGCAGCTGTGTGGACCTAATGGGACTTCAGTGGAGTTTGTTCGCTGTCTTAATCACAGTGATTGCGGAACAACAGCTTCTAACAATCCCAGTGCAGGTCTCTTACTATCGCCTTCTTGTTGCTGTGTGTTTCTTTACTGATAAAAAAGAAAAATTAAGTTCACAGTTGTTTTCGTCAGCTTTTTCACCGCTGTGACTAAAAGACCTGACCAGCACAACAGTAGAGGAGGGAAAGTTTATTTGGGGGCTCATGGTTTCAGAGGTCTCAATTCACAGACAGCTGGCTCCACTCTGCCAGGCTCAAGGTGCGGTAGAACATCATGGCAGAAGAGTGTGGTAGAGGGAAGGGGCTCACTTGAAGATCAAGAAGCAGAGAGAGAAAGACTCCACTTGCCAGATACAAAATATATACTCTATAGCCAGCCACGCCCCCAATGAGCCACTTCCTCCAGTCACACCTGACCTGCTTCCAATTACCACTCAGTTTTATCCCATCAGGGATTAATTCCCTGATTAGGTTAAGGCTATGACCAAATCATTTCTCCTCCAAATCTTCTTACATTGATTCACACGTGAGCTTTTGGGGGACACCTCACATCCAAACCATAACAACAGTTAAGCTAGAACTTCACTTCTTTTGGAAAGATAAGAGCCTGGTGTCTAATTATAGAGTTAAAAAGCCAAAGGGCTTTCCATTCCGGTTTGTATCTCTGCAGTTTACAGCTGACATTGGTGCAATTCCAACATGAGTATAATTCTAGAAATATGTTGTCTCTTTTAACACCATGCATCTTCATTTTCTCCATTAGGGCAGAGGACCCAAGTGTGTTCAAAACATAAATACACATGACATTAGTTGTTTAGGTGGAGCAGAGATTCAATCACAGACATTAAATTTCCTTGCCAGAAGTGTCTCCTTTAGATATGACTGATCCCAGCCTCTTCCCTCCCCCCCCCCCCCCGCCGCTTTCACCCGCCCCCATGCTAAACCATAAACCCAGAGTCATCAGCACGCTGAAACCTTGACCTTTCTCTAAAAGGATCAGCTCACACAAGCAGGCACAGGTCGTCTCTTTTTGAATTTTACACAGTTGTTTGGAAATATCCTGTGTACAAAAGCTCTGTTGTTTGGTCATCGAAGTAGAAAAGTGTCAACATTAATTCCAAGTAGATACAGGTCACAGGAAAAGGAAAGGAAAAGAGGGAGAGAGAAAGACGAGGAAGAGAAGGAGAAGAAATAGGGGGAGAAAAAGAGGACAAAAGAACTAGCAAGCCAGCCTCTGATAAGCCAGCACAGCCTGTCCATTCTTTTCTGCTTCTTCCCATCTTTGCCAGGTTAACACTGTTAGGTAGATGAGCCAGCCCTGGGCGGATGGTAGGGGGAGGAGAGAGAAGATAACTTGAAGGAAATTAGACATGAGCATCCAAAAGAAAGTTCATGGGTCATGGGATGGGGATAATAGAGAACATTATCAAAGCAGACAAGAACAACAAAACAAACAAACAAACAAAAAACCCTGTCACCAGGCAGCTCTAATATTGGCTAAGCCATAATACTCTGAGATACTCAAAGGCAAATTGGTAGGAAAGTGGATTTTATTCAAAGTCAGCTTTGGGGGGAAGACAGAAAAAAAAAAACTTCATTGTTTCAAAAGTTTTATCTCCAAAAGTTCTGGAAGGAAAGAACTTGTAGAAGGAGAAAGGGATGCATTAGCACAAAAGAAATTCCGCAGGTTTCAAGCCCGTTTTCACTAGCAGAATCTTCACAGGTTTTTAACTCTAATTTCCGGGAGTCAGCGAGAATTTCAGAGAGGCAGGGAGTCCATGTTTAGTCTTTAAGAAACTCTCTTGACTCCCGGAGGCCCATGCTGACCTCCCTGAGGTGAGACCCCTCAGCATGTCCTGAACATAGGTATTCTCCTAATAAACTCCTAATGAAAGAATAATAGGTATTCTTCTAATAAACTCCTGCCTGCCACTGTACATGACTTGTTTGAAATTCTTCCTGCAGGATCACAAGAACCAGTGGTGAGGAATGGCCTCAGCTGCTCTGCTCTGTGGGTAGGTCACACTCTACAGCAACACCGTCTCATTTCCTAGCCCTCAGGGTGATGCTCACTGCAACAGGGAAGTGTTCCCTGACCTTCTAGCCAAAGTCAAACCTTCACGATGGCTTCCCTCGACCTCATATACTTCTCTTTCCTTGCACTTGGCCGGTGGAAATTTTAATTATTTATTAACTATTTGATGAATGTCTGAGGTCCCCCATTAAACTGTTAAGTTCCTTCAAAACACAGATATTTCGGGCTTGTCTCATCATTGTATCCCACCATGCCCAGCACAGTATAGGCCACGGTGGAGGAAATCAATGTACATTTATTAAATAATCTATGAAAGCATATATGGGCACCAGAGCACAGAGAAATTCCTTTGCTCCTTTCTTTAAAGGCAGTGTGCCTCACTTAATGGCTCTAAGATATTTTAATTGCAAGACCCCTTTACACTCTGAAAACTATTGAGGATCACATGAATATGGGTGCTTTATTTATAAATGGCAGAAACTTAGGTCTCCTTTAATAGGTGGGTGGTTAATTCACTGTGATACAACCATATATGAGAATATTACTCAGTGAGGAAAAAAGAAATGAATGTAGCTGGGGATGGAGCTCAGTGGCAGAGCATTTGTCTAAGTGTGTGAGGTCCTGGGTTCTAACCTCAGCATTACAAAACAAAGTAAAAGAAATGAGTTATCAAGCCATTCAAAGACAGAAGAAACTTAAATGCACATTTTTAAGTAAAAGAAGCCAATCCAAAGGGTCATATGTTGCTTGGTTCCAACTATATGACATCTTGGGAAAGACAAAACTATAGCAACAGAGAAAAGTCAGTGGTTGCCAGGGTATGAGAAGACAGGGGTGAAAGGCAGAACCCAGGGGATTTCTAAGGTAGTGCAACTACTCTGCCTGATACAGTTTTGATTTATCAAAACCTGTAAAATGTACTCCAAAAAAGCAAGTCCTAATGGAAACCAAGCGCTTGTCTAGTAATGATGTATCAATGTTACTTCATTGGTTTTAACAACTGTGTCATATTGGTAGAGGATATTGATTGTGGGAAAGGCTGGGGAGGGAATGAAAGGAGGGAAATCTTTAGGAATTCTCCATTCTTTCTACTCTTACTATATACCAAACATTGCTCTAAAAATAATGTTTCTTTATTTAAAACATAAATAACTGATAAGGATCCACAGAGCTTTTGTTTATGTGGCTTAGACGTTTAGCAAGTACAAACCAAAAGGAGAAATTTTAAACATTTATTTCTATTTCATTTTAAAAGTCAACAAATGCATTAAATATCTACTTACATAAGTATTTTATTAAATATAGAATATTGGAGACCTCTGCTTCCAACCAACGTGTGTAACAAAGATCAAATTTACTATCCCACCTGAACGTTTTATAATTTGTTCTTTGGTTATACATGTCACTTGAATCCACTTTGATATAATTGTGCAGCACCTCTCCTTCCCCCTCCCTTTCCCCACCCCCTGTTCCCTTCCCTCTTTTGATCTTTCTGCCATTTATCCCTAGTTATATTTATTTGTTTATTTATTAAATTAATTTCTAGTGGATGTACTCAATGATAAGATTCACTGTCCACCTGAACATTTTTTTTAAAAAGAGACGCAAAAGATATAAAGCCGTTCTCAAGACATTGGACATAACCAGTTTTGTCAGCTGCATTGAAGAAAAAAGAAAAAAGACATTGGACATAAAGCAATGAAAGAGTGATCCCTGAGAGAGGAAAAATAGAGTGCAGTTGCACCAGCTCACCATCAGGGTCAGCTAACATTTTTGTAAAGGGTCAGACTGTATATAGTTTAATAATCTTGGACCACATAAGGTTACTAGTTGATGGCACAAAAATAAAAAAAAAAAAACAGGAGGGCCACTGAGAGAGATGATGCTGGGAGTTCAGGTAAGCCAGGTAAGCCGAGGTTCACGGGCAAAGTCCTGCAGGGGACAGAGTTGCCCAGAGTCAACTTCATAATTTTCATTCTGTTGAATATTGAGCAGATCATGTGTGTGAAGAAACAACCCAAGACTAGGTAAAGAACCACCTGAAGCATGAAAGGGGACAGTGCCCAGAGCTTACCCAGGGCCCAGGACAGAGCCAGTCCCAACAACAAGAGCAGGACCTTCCTAATTCCTGGGGCATGGGTGGAATACGAAGGAGGGCCTTCTTTAGTGGTAGGGGAAACTGACCTAGGCAAAATGAGGCTGGGGTCTAGCCTAACAAACTTTAAAAGCAAGATCCCCAAAGGATCAAGCTGCTTCGGAGTAATGTCACTGCATTCCAAAATGAAATTAAAGCATATTTTGAAGAATACAAAAAAAATCCAGAATCTTCAAGGTAAAATTCACAATGTCTGACATTTCATTAAAAAGTTACCAGGCATACAGAGAAGCAGGAAAATAAAACCCAAAATGAATAACATCAAGGAATTTTCACTGACCTAGAAATTAAACAGATGATAGGATTAATAGATAGCAACACTAAAAAATTTTCCAAACATAAAAAGTATAATTATGCCCACAGATCCAGTAAGTTCATGAATATCAAGCACAAGAAACATGAAAGTATTCCAAGACATCATAATCAAATTGCTTAAAAGTACTATGAAAGAATAAAATAATAAAAAAAATACCCAGAGGAAAAAAAGACACATTATTTACAGAAAAAATACAAGATTTTCCTATTAGGAACAATGATTTAGAAGACAGTGGAGCAAAAAAAAAAAAACCCTACCAAAAGAAAGAAGAATCAACCTAGAATTCCTATTCAACCAGGGTAGAATTCAGAAAACAAAATTTTTCCAGAAATACAAAAGCTGAAAAAATCCTCACCAGCCAACTTGCACAAAGAATTTTAAGTCGTCTTGGCAGAAGAATGAGGCCAGATGTCTGAATCCACATCACGCCTAAAAAAGAGCAGCACCCGAAATTTTGATTATATACGTCAATTTTCCTATTATTTTCTTATTATTTTAAGTCTTTAAATTTAAGGAAATAGCTGAAAATTGAGTCAATTTATTAAGGGGTTTATATAAATTGTAGGAGTAACAGAATATGACAATAACCTGGAGGAAAATAATGGAAGTGTCAGGAGTATGTTGTACAGGTGAAATAGGGATGAAGGGAAAAACGTGTTAACTTCAAGACCACACCCTAAAGGAACCACTGAGAAAACACAACATAAAGCTTGTAGTTAATAAGAAAGAAAAGGAGATAAAGTGGAAACCTTCCCATCCTCAACCTATAAAAAATAAAAAAAAAACAAAGAAGAAGAAAAAAGAATAAATTGAAAGCAAAGAGCAAAATAGAAGATTAAATCAAATCATATCAATAATCTCATGCAATATAAATGGCCTAACATCCCAATTAAAAGGCAAAGGTTTTAAAAACGGAAACCAAACAAACAAGCCCAATTTCATGCTGTCTAAAAGGAATCCTCTTTAAATATGAAGACACCCGTAGGTTAAAAGTGGAAAATGATAGATCCTGGTAACAATACTCCAAGGAAAGCTAGGCTGAGTATGAATATCGGACAAGCAGATCTCAGAGTAAAGGATGTTTCCAGGGATGAAGGAGCTCGCTTCATAATGATACAGGGGCAATGAAGCAAGAATTTGGATGCAGCTCTAAATGAGCATGCTTAATAGCAGAGCTTCAAATCCCAAAATAAAAACCAACCGAACCTAAAGGCAATTAGGAAAGCACATAATTATAACCTGAAATTTTAATGTCCCCTTATTAATAATTGATAGAACAAGTAACAGATAATCAGAAAGGACAGGGAAGACCTGAAGAATGCTATCAAACAACGACCAAATTGATATATAGAAGTTGATACTCCCAAAAGTAGAATGCACCGGTTTTTATGTGCACATGGAACATTTATCAAGATGGATTATATTCTGGGCTTACATTATTTTCTGGGCTCTCAAATAAATCTAAGTATAGTTAAAATGACTCATAACATACAAATAGTTTCTCTAACAACAAAAAAAATAAATTAGAAATAAAATATATCCCTATAGAATTGGAAATAAAATAGCATGGTTCAGAATAATCCATGAGTTGAAAAAGAAGTCAAAAGGGAAATTGGGAAGCATTTTGGATGGAGTGGAAATGAAACACACTTACAAAAATGTGGAGAATGATTCTAACAAATTCCTTAAAGGGAGATCTGTAGCACGCAGAGAAGAGACACCAACCAAATGACCTCAACCTTCCCCTAGGAAGAAGGTGAGTGAACCAAAACCAGTGTAGAGAAGAAAGAAAGAAATGAGAAAGAGAAGAACAAAAGTCAACCAACAGGAGAATGGAGTCTGTGAGAAGCAGGGAGAGGAGGTGGAGAAGCCGGTTCCTATACAAAGTAGCAAATAAATGGGCAATACTGTCAGAACCCTGGAAATGAATAAGAAATGGAGAGCATCAGATGAACATTTAATCACAAAAAGCACCTGCTGGTCAGAAAGAGTGCGTTGTTTGTTTCACTCGGGGCATCTCCACTCTTCAGCCCTGCCCCAGCCTAGAACATAGCAGTCCAGTTCCCAAGGCAGGTCCCCTGGGTGGAAGGAGCAGGGCGGGTCCTGTTCTTAAAAATTGTGGTTATCTGCTTTGATCTGTTTGGTGGCTCCCTGAAGGACTGGCCCAAGAGGTTTGCCTTTACAGTCATGCACCACATGACGTTTCAGTCAACAAAGGACCACAAATACATCAGAGGCTAGGTGTGTCACAGGCTAGATATCTGGGGAAAAAAATATGTGTTTTTCTTTCAACAAAGAAGATGTACAGATGGCAAATAAACACATGAAAATAGGCTTGACATTATTAGTCATCCAATTAAACAACCATAAGATATCAATCCACACCTGTTAGAATGGCTGGGTGTTGGTGAGCATTGCCGAAGCCCGGCTGCAGCAAAATAAGGGGGGGGGGGGGTGGTGACTAACAACTTGTGTACGTTGATACAGCAGGAGTAGGAGCCGTTTATTGTAGGACCGGAGGGATATTTATACATTCTACACAGCTTATCTTAATTAGCATAAACTAGATACAGCAGTCCACCAATAAGGAATCTCCACACTTAATGGCTCGCTGGCGTTACTTCACAAACCACTCCCTCTGGCAAAATGCCAGGCGCCATCCTGACTTGTTTACAGACTCTAACAGAGCATGTGGAGGAACTTGAGCTTTGTAAACTCCTAGTGCAAATGTAGAATGGTACAACTACTTCGGAGACATTTGGCAGATTCTTAACATGTTAGGCATATGTGTAACTTATGGCCGGCCTTTCTCTTCTAGGAATCACCAAAGAGAAATGAAAGAGTATGTCCAAGCAAAGACTTTTATGTGAATGTTCAGAGCAAATTTTTTCAAGATAGCCAAAACCTGAAAAAAAACCCAAATGCCCAATAATAGGTGAATGAAGAAACAAATTTACTATATCTTTACAAAGAAAATGAAGGAGGTTTGTTTTTATATGTTTTTGTTTGTTTGGTGCCAAGGATTGAACCCAAGGGTGCTTAACCACTGGGCCACATCTCCAGCCCTTTTTTATTTTTTGAGACAGGGTCTCCATAAGTTTCTGAGGCTGGCCTCAAAATTGTGATCCTCCTGCCTCAGCTTCCTGCTGGAATTATAGATGTGCACCACTGTGCCCAGCTATGAATAAGCTTTTGATACATACAAAAACATGAGTGAATCTCAGAATAATTAGGTTGTGGAAAAAAAGACAAAAATATAGCCTATAATTGTATTTGTATAAAATTCCAGAAAAATAGCCA
Organism: Marmota flaviventris; assembly: GCF_047511675.1. Classification (NCBI taxonomy): domain Eukaryota; kingdom Metazoa; phylum Chordata; class Mammalia; order Rodentia; family Sciuridae; genus Marmota; species Marmota flaviventris. The sequence continues at coordinate 40,128,056 of NC_092504.1, forward strand.
GAAAGATCATTGGTTCCCTAGGAATTTGGGGGGGGGGCATGAAAATGGAATACAGGGAAATTTTGTGGGGGAGGGTGTGTGTGGACATTTTCATTACCGTGCTTGAGGTGATGGTTTCATAGATGCATTCACATGTCAAATTTGATCAAATTGTAGACTTTAAATGTGCAGCTTAATGTATTTCAATTGTACCTTAACAAAGTCATCTGAAAAAAGAAGCCACATTTTCCAAAACAAATTAGTGAGAAAAGTGACATTGCTTGACGTTTTTGCATCATCTGTTTTATGTCACACTTAATGAGAGACAGCTGGTTCTGAGATCTGTTTGCCACAGTCACTGTTGCGCATCATGTTGTTATAGCTTAAGAATCAAAGGAAATCCACCTTCACATAAAAACATAGTTGGAAAGGAGGAAATATTTTATATTTTAATAGCATCTTCTGATAATTATAGATGTTTCTGATACCATATCAAAGCTTGACAAATGGTAGTTCCTTAAAGTCACAATATAGAATCTGAAAGAAACAATTCTTCATATTTTGTTATATTAAAATCCACTGGTCCATTATACTAGATCTTTTTCCATATATAACGTTATGACATATAGTCATTTGGAAAATATTCACTGAATTATGAAAATCTTCCAAATGTGGTCACATTGCTTTATATGTGTGTGTGTATGTGTAAGTATACGTATATGTATACAAATATATATAAGTATATGTATAATGCTGGTGGGATTGTAAAATCGTGCAACTACTATGAAGACTTATTTGATAGTTTCTTAAAATGTTAAATATACATATTAATAAATTATATATACACATATATGTATATATATCAGTAATATATTACATTACTGATATATCAGTATATATACTGATACTTTACAATACTTGAAGACTTTGGTGATATATATATGTATTAGTATACATCACTGATTTTACCAAAAAACTTCCAAGTATTGGAAAGTAGCCAAACTCACTGAGATGGATACAAGTTTTCAAAAAGTCTTAATTTCTACTTGTCAATTCAAAGTTTATAATTTGTCAAAAGTTGTCCATTGTCTCCCTGAGATGACAGCCTCACTTCATTTTCTAGAAAATGCCTGCCAACTATTCAAATCTAACTAGCTGTAATTTCCAAGTCAATGCTATGGTCTGAACGCACGTGTCCCCCTCAAAATCATATCTTGAAACCTAATCACCAACATATCAATATTAGAAAACACAACCTCTGGGAGGTAATTAGGGCATGAAGACAGAGAGCCCTTGTAATTGATTAGCACCCTTGTAAGAGTCCAAGAGAGCAGCCTGGCCCTCTTTCCACCAGGTGGCGACACAGCGAGACAGCACCACTCAAGCAGCAGTGAGTCCTGGACAGACACTCATCTGCCAGAGCCTTGACCTTGGACTTCAGAGCCTCCAAAGCTGTGAGAAACAAATTCCTGTTCACAAACTGCCCAGCTTATGGTATAGCAACCCAAATGGACTTAGATTGTCAATCATTCTAACAAAAATTGTTTTCCCCACAGAAAGTGACACATTCAGCCTACAATTTCAACCATTCTTGCAAGGTCTGTTCTTTGGCTTCAGTTTGCAGCCAAAGTGTTCTATGCATATTTCCCATTTCGCCACACCACATATTAAGGAGTTATTACTCAAGGGTTGAGCTTTCATATAGTTAATTTTTACATAAAGAACATTCTTGGTCTGGGGTTATATCTTAGGGGTGAAGCATGTATGAGTCCCTGGGTTCAATCTCCAGCACCACAGGGCGGTGGGGCGGCGGGGAGGAACATTATTATGTGAAACTGGAATTCTTGGAGTGTGTGACAGTGAATCAGGCAGTGGAAGCAATGCCCCATATCTAGTGTGGGGCCAGTGCTTTCCTTTATGTTTCATTGCCAGCAATTGTATCTGCTATTATTTTTGAGCTACCAGATGAAATGTTAACACACCGAAAAAGAAAATAATATCCATGGGTCCGTAGACCACACTTTAAGAAACACTGCTCTATTGTGAAAACATAATTTTTTTGTGCTTGACCCAAGTCATCCTGCCCAGAGATCAGAGGGTCCCCTCAATAAGACCAGCCATGCTTGAAGAGTCCCATCTCACTCTTCTCATGGGTATTTACTGAGTGCTTCCTCTGGCCAGGTCCAATTCTGGGTGCTGAGAATAGAGTGATTGAAACATAAGCCTTGCCCCCTACATTTTACTCTCTAAAAGGGGAACAATGGTCCAAGTGAACAGTCACTATGTGTGATGGTGACAAGTAGGACAAGAAAAAAAAATGGGATCAGAATGCTAGAGGGGGACATTTTTGTTTGGAATATCAGGGGAAGTTTCACTGATAAGATGTTTGAGTAAAAATCTAAAGGAAGAGAACAAGGGATCTGCTCTAAGAAAGACGTGGCTTCTTTATGATCAGATCTCAGAACAGAGACCAAATTTAAACCACCAACACGCCCCTAAACTGCTGCACAGAAAACAATGAGGGTGATGACTTTCATTCCTGGAAAAGATGAAGAAGAAAAGTGAAGAAACGTGTACCATCTTAACTCATCAGTAAAGTCCCCGACACCCCACAGGGTTTGGCGTGAGGACACCATGGAGGCATCACGGATGGCAGCTGGTGTCCAGGGTCCAGAGGGAACCAACGAACATGAGCCCCCCCTGGAATTTGGTGAAAGTCCTTGGGAGACTTAGACTCTCACATAACTTGGAATAGATCTCAGGGGACAGGGAATTCCTGACAGATAACGGAGATGCAGCTAAAGACTGCGATGCGTGAAGGGGTGGCTGGATGGGTGGATGTGAGGGTGGATGTGAAGGTTGGGAACTGTGGAGCCAGACTGGGGGATTTTAAACATTATTGACACTCAAGTACTGACAGTGAAGTTCAGAGGAGTGACGTCTGAGTTATCAGATACTCTAAAAACTGTCTAACACTACTTCCTGGTAATACTTCTGGCCATGTTGGCACTAGATTGCTAGTAATGGTGGGCCTAAGACCTTGAGGTCCACCTGGCTTCTTGTTCCCTCTCATACATCAACCACTTCTAAGCTATTGGTTGTTCCTAATAGCCGGCAGCGGCCCCAGCACCTAATGATTCTACTTCAATCATTAATTCATTCCGTCCAACCACCAGTCCCTGCCACCTGGTCCAGGTCACCACCAGGTCTTACCTGGCTTTTTGCAGTAACATCTTCATTGGTCTTTCTAATTTCTACTCGTGTCTTCCTTCAAATAGTTCTCAATCATTTTAAAAGTTAGTAAATCAGCTGGGCACAGTGGTACACACCTGTAATCCCAGTGTCTTGGGAGGCTGAGGCAGGAAGATCCTGAGTTCAAAGCCAGCCTCAGCAAAAGCGAGGCGCTAAGCAACTCAGTAAGACCCTGTCTCTAAATAAAACACAAAAGAGGGCTGGGGATGTGGCTCAGTGGTGGAGTCCCCCTGAGTTCAATCCCAGTACCAAAAACCAAAAAATAAAAAGTTAGTAAATTATTCACTTGTCTACTCAGACCCTCACCAGGTTCCCATTTCACTCAACATCAAAATCACAGCCCTTACAAAAGCCCTGTGTGATCAGCCTGCCCAGCCCTGCCCATGCTCTCACCTCCTCCCACCATCTGGTCTCACTGGCCCCTCCTACTTCAGCCATGCTGGCTCCCTGGCTCTTCCTGCATGTACCTGAGGGCATTGGTACCAGGTCCCTTTGCCTGGAACATCTTCCCCCAGTAGCTCCTTGGCTTGCTTCCTCACCTTCTTCAAGACTCGACTCAGTTCTTTCCTGGCTGTCCTTCATTACTGCAAAGCTGCCCTCCACCTGCTCATTCCTCCTCTCTGCCTTATTTTTCTCTATAACGTATATTACCATCTGACACAGGACACATTTTATATAATGGTTTTATTTATTAACTGTCTCTATCCAATAGAGTGAAAGCTTTGTGGAGGAAGAATGTTTGTCCATATAATCAGAAGTGTATCCCTTGGTCCAGTATGTGCTCAAGAAACAAATGAATAAATACCTTAGTTATTCTAACTTTGCCTTAAGGTTGTTTCTCCCTGAAAATCTTCGTTTGCTATTATAATGTTTGCCACAACCCTCTTGACATCAATCCTGTGCTGGCAACTGGCAGGAGCCAATGAAGTAGACCATGCCTAGAAGCACCATCCATCATCAGAAGCTTTAGAGACATGGCCAGGACAACAAGGATTATGTGTGAGCTAGTTTGTACGCAGCTGTTTCCTCTCATCATTCATAAATGTGGAGAGATATTAGCAAAGAACAACTTGACTCAGGCTGCAGTTAGAGTTGGAGGCTTTTGACAGGACTCCTCCCCCCCCCCACCTTCAAAGTCCAGCAACCCTGTCCCAGAACCAACTGAATTCATGCAAAATCCTCAGGGTGCTGGGATGCCTCATCACAGAAAGCATTAATTCTCCACTTCTGGGCCTGCTGATGGACTATTCCCCACAGAAATGCTCTTCTCCATAAACAGTAACCATTGCGCCAGCAGGGAGACAATACACCTACACTGCTTAGGATATTTATGTTCCTCACCAGTTTGTTGATTTTTAATTTAAAACAATGGTATTTTGGTTCGTGCTGTACCTCTGTCCATCCAACACAATAATTACATAACAACTAGGCATTTTCATTATGCTTCCTGAAAGAGTGGGGAACATTCAATAATGAGGACGCTAACCTTGCCTGCCTGGTCTGGGTGCTAACCTTGGACAAGTCTACCCAATGTCAGCAACTCTGCCTTAGTCTAAATCACAAATATTAGAAGACTTGCTGAATTTTGCACCTCCCCCCCAAAAAAAATTGTATATTGAAGCCCTAGCTCTTCATACATCTGAATGTTACCTTGTTTGGAAATAAGGCTTTTAAAGAGGTGAGTAAGTGAAAATGAAGATGTCAGGGTAAGGCCTTATCCAATGGGACAGATGGCCTTATAAGAAGAGAAAGAGGCATGTGTAAAGAGGGATGACCATGCGGCAAGGGGGTGGCCATCAGCAAATCACCTTGGTCTAGAGCTACAAATTTCAAAGGTACAAATGACAAGTCTCTGTTGCCTAATCCCACCCAGTCTGTGGTGTTTTGTTATGGCGGCCTGTGCGCAGACATACCACTTTATTTTCTCATGCTCCATCTCTGTCCTGTATGCTCCATCCCAAATCACAAAACACTGAATATTCTGAAGATATGAGTGCCTTCTGGTGCTAACACATTCCTTAAGTACCTTCTGCAAAGTTCTCATAAATGTCTTTATGAATCATAGCCCTCAAGATGATTCCTATGGCATTGGTGAGATAGTTTTTATTTTTATTTATTTTCTTGTAAGATAAGATGGTTTTTAAAATAATATTTTATGATAACATAGGATGATCTCACAGCCTCCATAAATTGATTTACAGGACAACAACCAGCATCTTATGCTCAGGTTTACTAGCGTAACAGAGTTGGTTGAAAACAAGAATGCTAACTATTGCCACTCCAGCTCATTGAAATACATAAACTAGACAGGCAATGCTACCTCTTCCGCTAGCTAAAATATTTTTACTCCTTTCCAAGGCATTATCTTCGCACTTGCAATATAGTGAGGAAGACATATTGGCCATTGGTGACCAAGTGACTTGGGAGTGTGGCTTAGAGAAAAGGAGGATGTAAGTGGTTGTGAAAGTGTTCTTCTGGGTTGTGGTCCCTGTCCCTGCAGAGTGCCCTCCCCAGGCTCCTTAATGCTGGTGCTGGTGCCGTCTAAGGCAGCATTTCTCTTGCCTGGATGTGCCAGGATCATGGTGCATGGTGCATGGTGCATGCCGACCCTGCCCTTTAAGTTTACCTACTCTTTATCCATCTAGGACACAGTCGGTTGGTTAGAGTTCCTTTTTCTAATGACAAATTATAATCGGGCTGGCGTTTTCGCTGCCCCCAAATTCTACAGGCCCTCCTTTACAGGCAGTGTCTTGCTTTCCTTTTGGAGACATCAGATATGCCCACGGTATGGGGATTTCTCCAAAACGAAGGGCAGCCTCTTCAGCAAGCTATGGGAAGCATGTCACCATCATCTCATGAGTGAACAGGTCTATCTGGTCTTCAGGAGGGGAAAACATCCCTGTGAGGCATCAGTGTTCTTTGTCCAATCCCCATGGCAGCTACTTCCTGCTCAGTCACGTGTGTGATCAGCTTCTGTAGCAAGTTTTTCTGGCTTGCACCCTCACATCTCTCTTCAGCACCAAGGTCAGGGGGATGCCTTATTTTACAACAGAAGTGACAGGAAATCCTGGTGTTCTGAAAGATGGAAAATTCAAGTGTTCTTGTCAAAGTTCATTTGGTAGCAATAAACACCCAAACTAGCTTGCATAAAAATGAAAATTTTTTTTCTTTTTTTGGTCCTGGGGATTAAAGCCAGGGGTGCTGTACCAGTGAGCTACATCCCTCATTCTTTTTTTTTATTTTTTTTTATTTTGAGAGAATTGCTGAGGCTGGCCTTGAACTTGCGATCCTCCTGTCTCAGTCTCCCAAGTCACTGGGATTACAGGCATGAACGTTGTGCCAATCAGAAGGCAATGTGAGTATATTCCTAACAGCTTATTTATAATAACCCAATATTAATAGAAAATAATCCATCAACTGGAAGATGAATAGATTCTTATGAATTTTTATAATGGAATGCTACACAGAATTTTAAAAGACCTACAGGTAAAAAATATATATATAAGATAAGTGAGCCTTATAGACATGGAGCCAAAGAAGCTAGACCTAAAAGAGAAACACCATGCGACTCCATTAACAGGAAGTGCCCACGTAGGCAGAACTAATGAGTTGTGATAGAAATAACAGTGCTTAGATTAGAGACAGTGGTGTAGACAGAAAGGGCCACGAGGGAACTTCTTGAAGGGCTGGGATTTTTATATCTTGATGCAGGTGGTAGTTATATGACTATATAAATGTATACATATTTATGTAAAAATGTATTCAGCTCTATACTTGTACCATTTTATTTCAATGTGTACTTCAATTTTGTGCCTCAACAAAAAATTAAGATTTTAAGTACCATACTAAATGGTTGGCAGCTATGAAACTTTTCATTTTTTATCTTTTCGAGACTGTTCTTGAAGCCATAATGAATCAGAAATAGAAATTAATAGCATTGACAAAGTAATAAATCATGAATAGCTTTTAAAATAGCCATGCATTGTAGTATTTAGATTTTTTAAAATCATTTGTCAAAAAAATACATATATTCTCTCATATGAAATAAAAAAATATCATCCCATTTTAAATACCATGGGAGTCTTGATATTTCTTGCAATGTGATTTTTTGTGCTAACAATCAAACCACACAGCATGATCTCTACCCTTCAGCCATGCTTAGAATCTCTGTTAGATTAGAGAAAGCAAAGCAGGAAAATAGTTTCCTTCTTCTCAGATCTGAGAGAGAAAGACTGAATATAATTCTGTAAGAAACAAATTGAATGGAATTGCTAATGCTGTTTAGCCACATCTGCTCTCAGGTAGGCAAAGTAACCTCTACACAGTACTTCCCACCTGGGGGCTCCTGTTAGGAAAATGAGGAAGACAACATTGGCATTGGGGAGATAAATCATGAGCAAACTCTGTTCTGGGAAAAAGAACAGGAGCAGCCACCAGTATGTAAATGAAGGGGAAGATGGCAGAAATGTAGAAATTCTCTTGAAGCCAGTTACAGTGGCACAAACCTGTAATCCAAATGGTTTGGGAGGCTGAGGCAGGAGGAACTCGAGTTCAAAGCCAGCCTCAGCAACTTAGTGAGGCCTTAAACAATTTAATGAGAACCTGCCTCAAAATAAAAAATAAAACAGGTGGGGCTGGGGATGTGGCTCAGTGGTTAAGCATGCCTGGTTTCAATCCCTGGTGGAAGGAAAGAAGGAAGGAAGGAAGGAAGGGAGGGAGGGAGGGAGGGAGGAAGAAGTCCACTTGAGCAGAAGAAAGCACCTGAGCCTGAGTGACAGCTCCTCTTCAGCACTGGTACCCTCTGAATGACCTCCTACAAAATTATATTTGCATCCAAAGTAAAAACTCTATGTACATTCCCTTAACCGTAGTTTACTTTAAAAAAAATAGTATTAGGCAAGAAAATAATGTGACTTTGAAGAGAAAGCATAATGGAAAGATGGAATAGAAAGACTATCCAACTAGGTGTGGTGGGACACACCTGTAATCCCATCAGTTTGGGAGGCTGAAGCAGGAGAATTGAGAATTCAAAGACAGCCTCAGCAAAAACGAGGTGTTGAGCAACTCAGTGATACCCTGTCTCTAAATAAAATACAAAATAGGGGACTGGAGTTGTAGCTCAGTGGTAGAGCACATGCTAACATGCATAGGCTCTGGGTTCAATTCTCAGCACCGCATATAAATAAATAAAATAAAGGTCCATCAACAACTAAAAAAAAATATTTAAAAAAAAAATACAAAATAGGGCTGGGGATGTGGCTCAGTGGTCAAGTGCCCCTGAGTTCTTTCCCTGGTACCCCCACCTCCAAGAAAGAAAGACTATCCAAATATTTTCTAGAGATCCTGGTTCTACCATGATTGGGTTGTTGCTTGGTGTAAGTCCCCCAACAAAATTGAGGGATTGAGTGAGATGATTTCTCAGCTCCCCGTGCCCTACCATTAAATTGGGTTCCATATTCTTCATTTAAATGACTTGGAAAATGTGTGAAAAACTTTTAGAGAGGTTTTCATCAAATATGCTTTCAAAAGAAAAGTTGGCGCTCAGAGGGGTGAGCTTCCAGGACAGTGGCATTTTACGCATCTGAGCCTCTCCTCTGAGCTGGTCTTATTTGGGAACTTTTGCTTTCTGCACAGAACTCTTCCAAATGCCAGTTCCTCGATTATCATCAGCCTCCACTCAGAATACCAACCACCCCTGAGCTATTTCTTTCTCTGGTACTGTCTCAGGAGCTCCGAAAAGAATGTCATTTGAAGAACAATCATTTTTGTCTATTCAGAGAAATAAAAAAGGGGATAAAGGCCACAATCACATGGCCGCTCCCTCCCTGGAGCCCTGGAACAGGGAAACGTAGAAGCTCCCTGGGGAGCAAGGCTGTGCTCAGCAGCCCTCCCAGGACTTCTCTGCTGGGCGTCAAGGTCAGACTCTGAGTTCCAAGAAAAGATTAACACACCCCTCACCAAAGAGGAGGTGGAATTTTTCTTTCTGCATTTGCATTATTCAGGATGTTGAGTCTTTGCTGCTCTCAAGTTTAGAGCAAATCCATAAAACATATCTGAAACAGAAGAAATTCACAGTTCATAGATCCCATGCAAAAATGTGCTTAACTTTGGATCAATCCAATAAGACTCTGACTTAAAGTGCTTTTTTTTTTTTTTTTGTCTTTTTATTGGAATTGACTTTTCTCTTGGACATCATGGCTGAAGTCAGCATCTCCAGGATCACAAGCTACTCTTTATCATTCAAGCTGATCAGGAAAGCACTGGATTGAGTTTGCAAGGCTGAGCAAGTTAAAAATCCTCTCTGTATCATAAAACTTTCTTTGGGTTGGGGACCGGTAGGAAGGTGTAAGGTAAGATGCTTTGAACACAATTGACCTTAGAGGTCATGGTTCAGTCTCCAGGGAATCAATAATCATAACCTTCAACAGCCCCCATGCATTTGAAGAGGTATCACAGCATGGGGCACCATGTTCTCTTCTTTTACAGTTTCTCTGTGTCAGATGACCTGTTCTTTTTAGCCTTTTGCTGATTCTGGACTTTGTTCTTAATATTCTCTCAAATGATTACAAACTAGCATTACTGTGTTTTAATGCAATTCTCCAAACATGATCCAAAGACTACCAACATGAAGAATCTACAGGAGGTCAGGAGAAGGGAGAGCACAGGCTCCTTGCTAAAGTGCAGAGTCCTGGATTCAACTCCCAGTGTGCCATCAGATCTCTGGAAATGAGGCCTGGCAATCTGTGCTTTTAACAAATATCCCTAGTGAATCTAAAGCACAATGCATTTGAGAACTCCAGTATTGTAAGAGAATAAATGTGTGTTGCTTTAAGCCACTGAGTTTGTTAATTTGATGTAGCAACTATAGAAAATGAATAAAGTAGCCAAGTGCAGTGATACACACCAAAATTCCAGCAACTTCGGTGACTGAGGAAAGAGGATTACAAGTTCGAGGCCAATCTCAGAAACATACCAAGACCCTCAGCAACTTAGCAAGACACTGTCTCAAAATTAAAAAAAAAAAAAAATTAAAAGAACTAAACCACTCAGCACTGATTCAATCCCCAGTACCAAAACATTAAAGTAAATTTTAAAAGAAAGAAAGAAATTGAATACAGCGAGAATTCTAGTGTCCAGAGTTGACTGGCTCCAAGGTGAAGTTTGGGTGAATCGCTGGGTGTAGGTACAGATTTGGAGTTTGGGTGCATTGTAACTAAAAGAATATGGGTTCTGGCAATTCCACTCCTTCCTTATTTGCTTCCTCAGAGGAAGTCACATAATCTGCCTGCATATCCATGTCCTCCTGTGCAAAATAGAGAGAATCATAACTAAGGCACACAGAGGGCTGGGCAGCATTCTGAGCCCTCCGTGCATCTTCTCCCTCACCCAGTGAAGCCTACAGGTATTCCTATGTCACAGAGGAAAACATGAAGGCACAGAGAGAGAAGTGACTTGCCCCAAGTCACACAGGAAAGTGGTGGAACTGACTTCAAACCCAGGCAGTTGTGCTACCACCTAGTGAGTGTCAGGGCAGAGGGAGGGGAGGATGCTGATCAGAGAGTGTTGCTGGTCACTTCTTCCAGTTCACATCTGTCCACTGCAGAGCTGGCCAGTCCAGTGTCCTGTTCCCTATCAGGGCACCTCACCAAGTCACATCACAGCCGTCCCTGCCCTCCTGTGCAAGCACATTTGGAACTCTCTGTGCCTGGAGGTGCAGCAAGGTCTTGGGAGCTCTGTGCTGTGTCAAGTACCAAACCTTTGCTTGGGTGATCACAGGGGTCCTGAGGGGGAGTCTGAGTAATATGGCCAGTAAGGGGCAGAAGAAAGATACTTGAGGGGCCTGGAGAAGTTGCTGCTTCAGCATTTTAGCATCCCATGTGACCTGGCCACCCTCTTCAACGGGTTTTGTCTTCAGACTCCCCCAAAGATAAGTGGAGGCCCACGATGTCGATTGGACACGGAGGCAGGGTGGGTGGGAGTGTTCAGCTCATTGATCCTGAGACTGAGAACGCAGCACAGCCGGGGGTCCAGAGGCAGCCTCCAATATCTGAGAGAAAATGGCAGCAGACCAGTTTTAGACCAAGTGGAGTTTAAAAATATTTTGTAAAGAATATAGTTTTGCAAATCTCATTTGCAATTTTGGAACAGGCCATCAAATCCAGTTCAGGGTACCCTGCTTCGTCACATGACCAGATTATATTTCTAGCTAAAGAAAAGGAAATGGCCTACAGAAAATGGAAGTGAGGTATGGAGACAGCGTGGTTGGTTACAGTTGGCATCTGTGCTAAAGAAGTTGGTCTTGAACTCTTGGACGCTTGTGGTTGGATGAGGTTTTCTTATTTCTTGTAAGAGTGGTTAAAAGTCTGTGCATCAAATTAGATTGCAGTTCACTGCAAACGGATCGATCTTTAGGCCAAACCTAGAATAGCTTCAGAGGTAGCTCTAGGCAAAACAATGAACAGGTCAGAACCCTGAGACAGGGAAGATTGGTAGACCTGATTCCTGAAGGAGCTTCATTATCAAGCAGCCGGTAGCAGACCTGAAAACCCACAGCTCTTGACTTGGTGAGATCTTGCTCTTCTACCAGATCTTGCTGCTCTTGGAAACAACAATCATGGGAAACACAAGCAGAAGACCTGTGTGCCTAGCCTAGGAGCTGGAAGAGGAACCAGTTCTGCCCCCATCACACCCACGCACAGAAGAGCAGGAAGAGGTGCCAGCTGTGACCACATCTGCCACACACCACCAGCTGCCTGGCTGCAGCTGTGCTACCTGGCTGGTGTGGAAGTGGTCACAGCCCTGAGAGGGGAGAGCGGTGGGGAGGACTCAGGTCCACATCTGTGTTTTCCAAAAAAAGTCACGATCTTTTTGAAAACAACTCACAGTCTGATAAGCGTCACTGGAGACAGAGCATTTATTTAACACAAGGAAAACACGGGGTGAGGGGCACTGCTTTCCCCGTGGCTTTCTGTCTAGCTCAGGGCTGCTCTGATACTCTCTCCCTCTCTCTCCCCCACTCTCCTCTCTCCTCTTTCTGTATACACACACACACACACACACACACACACACACCAGCCTGACCCCTCTGTGACCTTGCACAAAACTTTGCCTTCTGGGACTTTAGGACCAGAAAATCAGATCCTCAGCTGACTGGCAAATCAGGAGGCAGCAGGCTCCAGGGTCCCCTCTGAAAGCTGGATGGGCTGATGGCTGGGGACACCCTAATACTAGATCAGCTGCCGGTCCCTTGGCAACACTGAAAGGATGCATCCATTGCATTCAGACAGTGAAATGAACTACAAAGATTGTCTGGATTTGATATCATGATTAGCTTCAGTTCGGAACCTGCCCGGACAGCTTAGCCCCACTCCAGCCAGCTTGCCCAGGACTTTAAAATTGGAGGGTCCCATAGTATTTTGTATGATCATAATTGTGGTCAAATCACTTAGCATTGAATTCTTAGGGAGTCTGTAAATGATACCCCTTTTCTTCCCTTTCCCTGGTTTGGAGCTACCTATTCAGGACTCCATTGATGGGTGGAGACCATAGGCTGGCCCCGTGCTGGCTGAGTGACCGTGGAAGAAGGCTTTCTGGTGTGGACACGCGAATGGGCAACATCTACCCCGTGAATTAGTCCAGATGGCCAGTTAAAGGCAGTGCTCCATCACCTTATGCTGAGGGTAGGATGTCACGTATCTCCCTTTACTGACTATATGGAGAGACCAGACCAGAACACACACCTCTGAGACCTGGCTTGTTTCAACACCAGTTGACCACCAGGGTCCAGCTCAGTTTCTCCTCCCAGACTTTACATAGGGTAAATATATCACTTCTTCCTTGTGGAGGCAGGAAGATTTTCCTAACTAAAGCCTTCTACCTGGATCCACAGGGGTGGAATACACATTTCCCCAACCCTTTCTCAGCTGAGAACACTGCTAGTCATTTCCATAAGCATTAGTTCTTACGATCCTCAAAGTAACCCCAAGAAATAAGTCCTGTCTTTTCACCATTTTTTGCAAATGTGGAGAGTGTGGCTCAGAGAGATTAAGTCACTTGCCCAAGGTCACAGAGCTAATGGGTAACATGAGGATTTGAACATAGACAGAACAGTGGCAGATCCACACATTTTATCTACTGCCTTAATGCAACAGCTGTCCTAATGACCCTGCAGAGGAAAACTACAAGGATTGCAGACTGAACAGCAGACCCAACCACTCTACTGCAAAGACACTAGTGCATCTGAACACATTAGGACCCCAGAATATAAAAAATGCCACTGAAGGAGAGAGCGAGTCCTGGAAGCATCATGTCCATTGGTGGGAGAACGGCTGGATAAACACTGGCACCACCCAACCAGGGTGCAGTATATGACCACTGCATCCCGGCCACAGCATATACAAAGACTGGGGTAAGTCACAAGAACATAAGAAGGTGACTGTTGCTAAACTCTCCCAGTTTTATACAGAATCTGAAATCTCTTGCTTGAGACAGAGAAGCAAGCAAGAAAAGAACATGATTCCACTTTACCTCAGTTAAAGAATATGCAAAACTAGAATGTTTACTGTTCAGGGATACAATCCTAAGCCATGAGGCTCTAAAGAAGAGCAAAGTCTTAACCCGGAGTTCATTCAGGGTGTGACCACCTCCAGGGGGAATGGAGGGACCATGGTGGGAAAGCACTCCAGAAGCTTCTGGGCTTTGGAGAGGGGCCATTCCTGGGCCCAGAGGGCAGGTACCCACGTACTACATTGCTATTCTTCACGTTGTACAGATGTGTTTTACATACTCTGAGTATCAAGCTTGTTTTGTAATAACATTTTAAACAAATTTCTTTTAAAGAAATTTGTGAATTGTCTCAAGTCCAAGGCTCATGAAAGAACGGAGACTAAAATGCAATCTTCGGACACATTTACAATACAACTGTTAATGGTGGATTCTCTGCTAAATGCACCCAGGGCAACTTAACTCTAAGGAAATGCGTCAGAAACCCAAGAGGATTCCTGAGCTGTGCAGGAGACCCAGCTGCGCGTGTCCCCACCCTGAGGATACAGGGGCTGAAAGCACAGCCTCTAGAGCCAGACTGACCTCAATTGTAAAATGGCTCTAAAAATCACTCTGTCTTTGAGGGTTGCTGTGTCTTAGAAATGGTAATGTGTATAAAGTGCTAAGAACAGTTTCTAGTACAAAGTCAAGTGACTCAATAACTACTAGTTGTTATTGTTGGCTTAGAAGAAAGGAATCATTTCAGAAATTTTAACATTCAGGGTGTTTAACGAAGTAGATGTTTTATACATTTAGTATTTTGATGTGGAGAGCAGGGTGTGTGTGTGTGTAGTACGGTCTTTCTGAATTAGGAAACTAATGAAAAGAGAGATCTGGGTTCACAGACATGGGAAACTTGGCTACAACATATTCAAACAGTAGAATCTGGAAATCATTATGTCTCAAGTTTTCAACTGTCAGAGGCTCTAGTTTATTTAACCTTCCACCTGCCTGCAGTCTCTTTTGTGCTTAAATTTTCCAAGATTCGATTGCCCTCACATTTCTTCCCAGACTGAGGTGCCTCTTGGGATCTGAGCCAGGGCCCGCACACTTGTTGATATTAGCCTGAAACAGAATTGGAAAGACAAATCTGTTCCCCCACCAAGGCCTTCCAACACCCGCCCCTTCTTCTTCAATTCCATCCTCATTTGGTTTCCAAGATGCCAAGACAGAAAGCCAGTGTTGAGTGGGAACACAGGCTCTGAAGAAAGAAAAATCAGAGTCCAAATCCTGGGTCTGCCCCAGACTAACAGTGTGATTTTTACTGTTTCTCTAAGCCTCTATTTCCTTATCTATAAAATGGGCATGATATCAATTTCATAATAATTTTGTTGCTATGACAGTCCAATCACATAATGCCTGAGGAAGTATTCAACACAGTGTCAGGCATAGGGTAAGCATTGGGTGAGAAGGTGACTGTTGCTAAACTCTCCCAGTTTTATACAGAATCTGAAATCACTGTTAGCTTCATTGACTGGCTCTCCCTCCCTTGCCTGTTGGGGTCCTTTCCCTACCCTCTGGGTAGGGATCTCACCAGTCCCATGACTTTGACTGCCACCTACCATGCACAATGCACACAAAGATGGTGCCCGGAGCTCTCTATTCAACCTAGTCTCTTACCCATCTTCTATATTTATGCTTTCAATTATCTATTTACCATGTCACTGTAGATGTCCTACAGACACCTAACAACCTATCATCAGGCTCTCTAATCCATGTCACCTACTGTCTTCTCAAGCACACTTAATTGGGTGAATCCCTCAAGGCAGAAATTATGAAGACATCCCAACCCTCCACCCTCCGTCACCAGCCATGGGATTGGAAACCATTCCCAGGTCCCTGCCCCAGCCCCTGCCTGCCACTGCTTTGGTTCTGGTCCTCCGTGGAGCACTAAAAGGAAACAGCCTGTCTGCTGTCTCTGTGCCCTCACACCCTTCCTGCCTATCCTGTCCACCTCCACGGCCCAACTCAGTTCATCTTCTTAAAAAAACAAACCAAGGGGTTCGGGGCACAGCTCAGTGGTAGAGCAAGTGCTTAGCATGGGTGAGGCCCTGTGCTCAATCCCCCGCCCCCCAAAGTAAACTAAAATAAATTGAAACAAAGGCTACAAATGTGAAGGAAGGGAACATCTGAACAAACATTTAATATGAAATATTGAGGGCTTAAACATTAAGTTCAAGAAACAAACAAAAAAGAGACATAATCGCATTATTATTACTTAACGTAGTTCTTGTTTTTGTAATTTAACGTACTTAAGCTCCTCCTCACATAGAATAAGTTGCTCGGTCCACTAGGGACACCCACCACATTTTCTTCTTCTTCCATTTGTCCCATAAATTCATCCAGTGGGCTGAGCCCACACCATTTGCCTCTTTATTTTCCCAGAATCTGGAATCATGCCTAACACACAACCGAAGTTTGCTAACAAATAGAAAACAATCTCGGAATTGCCTTTTCATGTTTTCCTTTAGAAACAAAGGTAATAAAAATTTTGCTTGAAGTCACAGAATGAAAATTTAATTTTATTGGAATAGTGAAGTATTTTCCCCTTTTAATTCAAAGTTGTTGCCATGGTTGTTATTTGAATCCCCTTTGTTCCCTGTATCATGAAGGCTAGGCCCCTGGGGGTGGAAGGCCAATTGTACCTAGAACAGAGAAGCCTTTGCCTATTTTTGAGTTTCAAAGTTGACTTGTTATTGCGGCAAAGAGGAAGAAGGTTCTGGAAGGAACAAAGCTTGGGGAACCAAGCAGGGGAAGTCTCCCAGGTCTGAGAGGGTCCGTGTCTCTACTTTGCACATCCCAACATTCAGTGTTATAGGCACCCACAGAGCAAAATAAGTTTGGGAGACCAGTCTTCACCCTAAAAAAATATCAAAGGATTAGTGCAGAAAAAAACAACAGCAATGTTTTATAACTTACCCACTCATTTAACAAGGAAGTACAGCGTAAGATGAAGAGCACACTTCTGGGGGCACACTGCCTGGGTAGGGACCATTCACTGGCTCTGTGACTGTGACCACACAACTCAAACTTTTTATTTAGTCCTTTAGCACAAACCTAAGTTCCCACACACCTGTAGAATCTCAGTCTTCTGTTCTCTTTATTCATGAAACATCCTTGGGTGAGCACTTAGCAGTTAGGGAAAGGTCTAGAAATATCAGCTAAGTTTATCACTGGGTCAGGTGGTAAGCTGTAATTGTGGACACTTGGCCCCTGGCCCCAATGAGCTACCTGAATGCTCACTGGACTAGAGCTCTAGTGGTCTTTCTCTACCAGTGATCTGTGGAAGTCAAGTGAGCAGTAGGATTTGCAAAGAGGATTCACAGCCAGGCAGTTAGCTGGTTCACTGGTTCTTCCTCATGGGCCAGTGGTCAGGCTATCGGGCTCAGGAGCAGCCTCCACTCCTGGAAATCACAGACAGATGCACTGTGGACCTGGGGTCTTGTTTATTGTCATAGGAACTGCTATGTGTACACTCAGGCCCATTTCTTTTTTCTGGGCATATATCTGACCCCACCTGGACACTTCCTTTGCACTTAGGAGAGGTCATGTGACTAGGCACCAGTCAGTGAAATTTGAGTAGAAGCAATATTTGTTTTTTCTCTCCTGGCCCACAAAAGCCCCCACAGGCAGCCCTCCATGCTCCACAGAGACCTGAGGCCACAAGACATCAGAGCTACAAGGAGAAAAAATTGGGGTCTTCAAATATCTGCTTAGATGAAGCACCCACTCAAAAGCAGTGCCCATTTCGAGCTTTATGTGAGGGGGAAAATAAATTTCTATTGTTATTGAGCCATTACACATTCTTGAGTTGGTTAAAATTCTAAAATTACCTTAACAAACACATCTGATTATTGGTGAGCCTACCGTTCTACAGCAGTGCCTGGAGCTTACTAGTAACTTATAGAAACCCTGAAGTTTACTAGAAAACAGCCTAGGCTTGGAACAGGAAGGGTCACCATCAACATGTGCAAGACAGACCTGGAACTCCTCAGAAGAGATTAGCTGTCCACATTTCTGAGACATGAGAATGTTACTAGGGGAGGGAAATGTAAGGTGCTGTCCCCCACCCCAATTTCAGTTCTCCTCAGATTTCATCAATCAAACCATTGAGAGCCAGAAGTACCTGAAGTTATTGCACTGGACACCATGGAGACCAGGGCACTGGGGTATGCAGGAGCAAGAAGATTCTGAATAGCACCATCACACAGCTTCTCAAGGAGAACAGAAGATAGAGACTGCGTAGGGTGGGAAAAGATCTTAGGTTGGTGCTTTCCTGGGGCCTGAAGCCTACTGGGAGACCAGTAGTAGTAACTAGAAAGGGAGAGTTTAGGATGGGTCAGTGAGCTTCCAAATATCTTCTTTCCCAAAAAGTTCCTTAGGAAGGAATCACAATGTGTGGCATTTGCCACTAAAAGTACTTGGGACATGTGTGTTGTTCCATATCATCATAAAACATTCCCTTATTTCCCAAGGTCTTTTCTGATGAAAGAAGCAAAATCATATAAGTTCTTCCCCTCCTCATCTGTCACTCTCCCCTCATGAGAAAAGCAAGCCCAGCACTAAGGCAGGTAGCAATCTAGGAAGATGGAGGTGTCTGCAGATAAACCAGGGAAGAGAAAAGCCTTGGATCTGCCACCCTATGGACCCTTCATAAAGGTTCTATCTAGAGCACCTCCCTGAGCTTCTTCTGTTCCTTGAGCATGAATGGCCACATTCTGTGCCGTGTGACCCTTCCCTGGACCACAGCTGAATGAAACAGAGATACACTCAATCCAAAGATGGCCATGGCCTATGAAATGCCTGGTGAGAACTCTCGGTCCAACAGAAATACTGGTGACTAAGCCATCAAATTCTATTTCTCAAGAATATGAAATGGAGATATGGGGAGAGTCTCCAAAAATATGAAGCGGAGATAGAGAGAAAGATCCTGTCTTTGGTAGCAAGAGAAAAAACACACAGAATATACAGGAAAGATTAGAAAGACGATGAAAAGTTCCTGAGAAGGCAGAGATTGTGGAGCCATAGTGGAGGAACTGTATGGAGGCAGAAGCCAAAATGTGTTGGAGATCAACAAACTCCAGCTTCTAGGTTAAGGAAGAAAAGACAGAGAGAGGGCAGGCAACAGGAAAACTGGTGTCTAGGAGAAAATGGCTACTAAATGACCTTCCAGGTGCCATAATCCATTCTGAGCTCTGTGATGATCTGCTGGGCAGGGGGTCTCTCGCTTCTCTGGAGGTTATGTGGATTTCCCTCCATTCCCAAGAGTCCTGGTAACAGGTGTGAGAGTCCTGTTTTCCTTGGTTCCATGTATATACCAGCAATCTCTCCTTTACTCCAAGTAGCACAAGTCAGTATATCCCTGATCACCAAAGTGTGGAGGTGGTAGTGATGATGGTGGTGTGGTGTGTGTTTGCATGGTGTGGATGTGTGTGTTTGTCCACAGGGTTGGGAAGGTGAGATGAGAGAAGAATGCTTTATAGACTTATTTGTCAGGACCCTTGGTTAAAAGGGGAAGAAAGCCAATGTGGGGGAGCTAGCCTGAGCCAGCACTCTCTGCCCCTTGAGTTGGCTCCTCCCCGCTTGTCAGCACCCTCAGGCAGGCCTGCTGGCTCCTTGAAGCTGAACCAGGAGAGGCACAATTCCAGTGGTCACATTCTTGCAGCCTCACTGGTCCTGAATACAGAGACCCTTAGCATAACCACTGTAACCAGAAGGGTGTGGTCAGCACCAATTTGAATCAAGGGTTAGATCTTTAGCAAGGGGCATGTGGAAAGGCCTGCTAGATATATCGGGGTCCCCCACACACTCACACTTTGTGTCCCCCTCCGGAGCCGTTATTGTCCTCTCTGGGGTGTGAGCAGCACAAGGCCCCTGTGCAGGGACACTTCCCCTGGACACTTGCTGCTCCCTGTTAGCCCAGTAGGAGGCAGCACTGCCCCTCCTGCCTGCTCCACTTGAGTCTGTGGTTCCAGGTCTCCAGCTCAGCAGGAAAAGGATTGGTTAAAATGATTGTACCTTCAGAAAACTTTATCACACCTCAAATGACAAGAATCTCCCAAAATAACCTAGATGTCTCTCCTCTTTTCAAGCTTCACATTTTGAAACAAAATCATAAAATCCTAAAGCCAGAAGAAGCCTCTGGACTCCTCTTAGAGCCAGCTCTGTGGTTTAAATTTGAGTAGACCCTTGGAGCAAAGAGATTCAACTACGTTTTCTTAACATTCAGTAGCAAGTCACGAAGTTATCTGAACCAGGCATAAAAGCAATCAAATGTCTGAATGAGGTATTGGTTATCAATTTCTGGAAAGCAGGGAAACGACTTATCCAAAATAATCAAGTATTCTTTAAGAAGAAACTCTTGAACAAATGAAGTGGACAGCCTGTGTGAGCCACAAATGCAAGTCCTACATACAATTTTAAAGTGACAACTAAAAATCTTAAAAGGCCACAAGAAATAGGTAAACTTTTTAAAGCATAGATTAAATAATATTTTAATAATATTTAACCCATATATCGAAAAAATATCATTTCACCAAGTAATCAATAAAAAAAAATTTTAATGAGATCATTTGCATTCTTTTTCTATACTAAGTCTTTGAAATCTGGTGTGTATTTTGCACTTACGGCACATCTCAATTTGGACTAGCCATGTTTCAAGTGCTCAGTTAGCGGCTACTATAAGAGGCAGTGCAGAATTGAACGATGGGTCTGAACGGAACCTTGTAGAAGCTTCAGGACATGCGGCACAACCATCTGGGTTCACTCAGAGTATTCCGGAGCAGTGTTTTATACAATAGGCTATACTAGGCTAAGGCATTTTGAGTATAAAGAGCTTCCTGTTTCAAAATGAGGTGATTTTAGGTCTACCTCCCCTCCTTAGATCACCTCCAGAAGGATCATCATGTCACCATCATTCTTCAACAGTGAACTAAAGGGACATAGGCCAGTACCAAGGGAGTTGGATGAAGAGGCTGTCCTGCTCCCTCCTGGAGGGTCCTCAAGCTCTGTGACCCAGAAGGATTGTATCGGATATCAAGAAGCCTGCTGAGAACAAATGAGCAATTTTTCCCTCAGTGTTTAAAACGCCAGAGGCAATTTTCATATACCCACCCTTCTTTTTCATAAGCTGGTGAGAGTGGTGGGCACAGTGTGTTAACTGAGGACAAAATAGAGTGTGTCAAGCAGATTGGTTTTTCTTGACACCAACAGCTAGAAGAGAAAAAAAATCAGGATATTATTAGGTCTCTTTTATGTGTTCAGGAAAGAACAGAACTTTACAATGTGTCACAATGAAGGACAAAGTTAAGGCCATCAGGTCACCAGCAAGAAGCAGATGAAGAGGGCACCCACTTGCCCCAAGCCACTCTCTCCACAGCACAAATGGAGGCTCATATCAATGTCCTTTTGGGTAATGGGTTTTTCCCACTCTGCTCTCCTCAGCATCCTTTGGGATTTGTTATGATGCCCACCCCTACCCCCAGGTATACAGCTGCAGGGTTAAGTCTTGCTCCCATAACCACACTGCTGCTTCCCTGTCTTCCTGCAGCCATAATCTTGGCAGGCATTCCTGAGGCTTCGGGCTTCTTACTAAACAGTGGGCTGTGTTGTAAACACACCTGGACCAAGTCTCATGCATTCGAGTAAAATCAACAACCACCCTAAAAGGAGGCCAAGTTTTCCCTTTGGTTATGGATTCCCCTTCCATGGGAAAATCTGATAAGCATATTTGTCATTCTGGGACTCTGAATCTTTTGTTCTAAAAATGGTGATTGACATTCACTGACCACCTACTATAGTCCCCACTGATTCCCAGTAGTAGTTATTTAATCCTCTGCATATTAACGGTGACTCCAACTTTCCTTTTATGTGCTGTATTAGTTAGCTAGAGCAGCCATAACAAAGTACCCAAAACTGAGTGGTTTAAACAATAGTATTTATTTTCTCAAGTTCTGGAGACTAGAAGTCCAAGATCAAGGAGTGAGGGTTGGTTCCTTCTGAGAGCTGTGAAGGAAAGTCTGCTCCAAAGCTCTCGGTGAGCTTCTGGTGGTTGCTAGTGATCTTTGCTTTTCCTTGACTTATAGATGCATTCTTCCTTCTCTGCCTTCACCTTCATATGTTCTCTCTGTGTGTGTCTGAAGTGTATCCCTCACCATGCTCAAAACTCAACTCAAAGTGGATCAAGGACCTAGGAATTAAACCAGAGACCCTTCAGCTAATAGAAGAAAAAGTAAGCCCAAATCTTCATCATGTCAGATCAGGCCCTGACTTCCTTAATAAGACTCCTATAGCAAAAAAATAAAATCAAGAATCAATCACGCATGCGTGCAGCCCGGGTTCGATCCTCAGCACCACATACAAACAAAGATGTTGTGTCTGCCGAAAACTAAAAAATAAGTATTAAAATTCTCTCTCTCTCTCTCTCTCTTAAAAAAAAAGAATCAATAAATGGGATGGATTCAAACGAAAAAGTTTCTTCTCAGCAAATGAAATAATCAATGAGGTGAATAGAGAGCCTACAGAATGGGAGCAAATTTTTACCATATGCACATCAGATAGAGCACTAATCTCTAGGATATATAAAGAACTCAAAAATCTTAACACCAACAAAACAAATAACCCAATCAATAAATGGGCCAAGGAACCAAAAAAGACACTTCTTAGAAGAGGATAGACAACCAATCAACAAATATACGAAAAAAATGTTCAACATCTCTAGCAATTAGAGAAATGCAAATCAAAACTAAGATTTCACCTCACTTCTGTCAGAATAGCAGCTATTAAGAATACAAACAACAGTAAGTGTCGGCGAGGATGTGGGGGGAAAAGCACACTCTATATAGCTGGTGGGACTGCAAATTGGTACAACCAATATAGAAAGCAGCATGAAGACACTCCTCGGAATGGAACCACCATTTGACCCAGCTATCCCACTCCTCAGTTTATACCCAAAGGACTTAAAAACAGCATACTATAGGGACACAGCCACATCAATGATTATAGCAGCACAATTCACTAAATCATGGAACCAATCCAGATGCCCTTCAGTAGATAAATGGATAAAAAAAAATGTGGCATATATACACAATGGAATATTACTCAGCAATAAAAGAGAATAAAATCACGGCTTTTGCAGGTAAATGGATGGAGTTGGAGAATATTATATTAAGTGAAGTAAACCAATCCCAAAAAACCAAATATTTTCTCTGATATGAAGATGCTGATCCACAATGGGGATTGGGGAAGCATGGGAGGAGTGGAGGAACTTTAGTTAGGACAAAGGGGAGGGAAGAGAAGGGAGGGAGCATGGGGGTAAGAAAGACGGTGGAATGAGATGGACATCATTACCATAAGAACCTGTATGAAGACACGCATGGTGTGGCTCTACTTTGTGTACAACCAGAGACATGAAAAATTGTGCTCTACATGCGTACTATGAACTGAGATGCATTCTGCTGTCATGTAAAATAAATTAGAATAAATAAATAAATTTTTTTAAAAAGGAAAAAAAATACCAAAACATAGTTGAGCTAAGTCTCATTAATGTCACAGCTGGGGTCCACACCTACCTTCTAGGTGTCCAACTCCCCCTTGAATTGGGGGGGCTGGAAATCCATTGAATTCTGACTCCTCTAACCCCCCACCCCAGCGCCCTGTTGCTAGTTATTGGTTAAGAGAGCTTAAGCTGTTTTCTCAATACACTTATTTTGAGTTCTGTACTCATTAAAGTAATATCACTACCTTTTATTTCATTGATTCTCAGAAAGCTCCACTGTCTGCCCAATTTAATGACATTTCCTTTATTTACTCCTTACAAACTGTGCACCATACTCCAAATAGCACTGTGCCTAAAAATAAATCAATTTTATTCACAGCCTTAGTGTAAAAGCTCCCTGAGCGTAGTGATTGCATCTGTCTTGTTTACTTCTGCATCCTGGCACCTAGCAATCTTAATAATGAAGGGATCGCTATCTATAAATATCCTCTCTCATTTTATGCACATATGTTATATATATAACATATATACTTAATGTACATATGTTCTGCAAGTCTGTTTACTTATCCATATATCATGAAGAACGTCAACAGTGAGTGGTCAGAGGGCAGGAGGTAGGATACTTACATTGACATAAAATGTTCCAAACAGATAAAAGCAATCCTCCATCCAGGCATGCATGGACTAATCCCAGGAAGCAGCCATCACCCAGCAGGAATTAAACTTGCTGTGCAGGGCATGCCTGGTATGCAATAAAGCCCTCTTTTGTGTTTTTAATCTAAATGACCCACACCAGAGCCACCATTTCTTAGCACACAGCATACCTGATCCAGCTAGCATACCCCATCCAGCTAAATTGTTCAACATCTATTTTGCTCTATGGAATCCTTTTAACTTGCCATCAAGTTAAATATGGGTGCCGTATCAATGATAGGCACCCCAGCGTGAAGAGAAGGTATAAAACAAAATAAAAATCCAATTAGATAGGAGGAATAATTTCTGATGTTCTACAGCATCACAGGGTGGCTACATATCATGACAATTTTTTATATATTATATAAAGAACTAGAAGAAAGGAGTTTGAGGTTTCCCAACACAAAGAAATGATAAATGTTTAAGGAGATGAAAATGTTAATTAACCTGATGTGAGCAGTATATTTCACATACATGGATCAAATCATCGCACTGTACCCCATAATATGTACAATTGATTAGACTTCAAAAAAGTTAAGACACACTAAAAAAAAAAGAGAGAGAGAGAAAGAGATGTATATTTTTTTAAAAAGTGTGTGTGTGTGTTTGTGTGTGTGTATGAAGTTATAAAAAGGTGGGGACCTTTAGAACCACTGTGGGGCTTAACACAATAGGCTCGTAAAATCATTTTGGTGAACTGCCCCTGGTAACTGCCCATCCACCCACCATGGCAGCCTAGCCCAGCCTGGATCCCAGCTGGCTGGATTCAGTCACCTACGGCAAAAGATGGAAAAAGGGAAAATAAACCTTGTGCAGTTGGGTCAAATTGGGGAGAAGCAGTTAGATGGCTTCTCCAGTAAGTCCCACGGAAACAGTTACCGTTTATAGAACTAAAAGCCACGTAATATAATTATGCAGACTTAGTTGGCCTGGGCTAGACAGGCAGGGCAGGGGCCTCCACTCCCTTGGTGCTGTCAGGGTGAAGGGGCTGTAGCCCTTCAGGTCCATTCTCAGCATGAGGAAGCTGAATTAATTCAGAGGGGCCCCCAAATTCAATCTGTTTCAACTTCATTGCACTTGCTGAGAGGCCCTGGAAAGCAAGCCCACTCCGGCTTTGTACCCCTGGGCATAGGATTTATTGGGCTAAAGTATTGAAGGACATCCTATTTGCGGGGGTGGTAGAGTGGGGGGACTAGAACAGAGCCAGGCTGTCATAGCCAGTCCTGTGCCATCACAGGATGCTGCGTTCCCAGGTACTTCTACAGTTCTTGAGAATTATGAGCCTAAAACAGGGGAGAAAGGTATCTATTCAAGGCCAGGTGGAGAGCTATCCTACAAGGGTCACTGAGAAAAGAGCAGCCATCTAGGGTTCTCCAAGATTTTTTCTTTTAAAAGGTAAAGTTACATCCTAGTATCCGTGAAGACTGATTTCAGGTGTCTCTAATATTGTTTAGCTTTTGATTAAAAAGTCGTTCTGTCCCAAATCATGATCATATTTTCAGGTAACAATATCTGGATCAGTGATCAACTACTGAGTAAAATATTACCTGAGTTTAGTGCCTAAAAGCAATTTTGGTATAATAGAGGGGAAAAAAAACATATATGCACATACACAAATGTGTATATGTATGTATGTATGTGTGTGTGTGTGTGTGTGTGTATGGTTTTTGTCCCTGATTCTTGGCACACAGTTTCAAAACTCTTGGAATTTCTAAAGTCAAAAATATTCTTCTGTATGCTAATAATACACATAGATAGCTTCAGGATTAGTGCTGGGCACCAAAAAGATCACAGCGTGAATAGAGGGTTAAAACTCTCAGCCCTACCTCTCCACCTCCTGGGGCCAATAGACAGTGAGTCAAGTAATGGGGCCTGGTAATTGTTGAAACTTACACAAACATCCATGTACAACAGGATCAGAAACCTCCAGGTTGGTGAACACATCAAGGTCCTAGAGGGGGCATGGATACAGAGAGAATGAAAGAGTCCACCTCCCGGGCCCCAGGCTTTGCCCTGTCAATCTCTTCCATTTGGCTGTTATAATAAGCCAATAAATGTAGTAGAGTGTGGTCAGTGAACCATTCTAGATAATTATTTGATAGGAAGGAAGGGAGGGAGGGAGACAGGGAGGGAGGGAGGGAGGGAGGGGAGAATGGAAGAAAAGGAAGAAAGTCAAGGGAAGCGAGATGATCAAATCTGAGGTGGTCCCAGTTCACAGCCAGTTAGTCAGGATCACAGTGCACCAGGACTTATGACTGGCGTCCGGAGTAGAGGGCGATCTTGTGGGACTAAACCCTTAATTTCTGGGGTCTGCACAATCTCCAGGCAGTGTTAGAATTGAATGGAATGGAATGGCCCACCACTGCTGTCGGCATGGAAAACCCACACACATTTGGTGTCAGGAGGGTTGTGAGTAAAAACAGCTCAACGACAAAAACATCTATAATCTCAGTTCCTGTAAGGAATTTGGAGGCCGACTTCTCTGGATGGTTCTGGACTGCAGTCTTTTTAGAAGTTGTGATGAAGATGTTGGCCTGAGCTGCAGCCTGACTGGACTCAGAAGAGTCACTTCCAAAATGGCTCACCACGTGGCTGCCAAGGTGGTACTGGGCTGTTGGCAGGAGGCCTCCGGTCACCTCTTGGACCATCTGTGGGACAGCTTAAGGCGTGATAGCTCCTTCCCCCACAGCAAGTGCCTCAGAAAGCAAGAGGGAAGCCGTTTCATGGCCTGGCCTCATGTGTCCCAGCCTTCCATGTCAACAGTGTCCTGTGGGCTACCCAAGACAGCCCCGCTGATGACAGACAAGAATTACACAAGAGCCTGTGTGCCAAGAACTGAGGCTCTTTGGGGACATCTTGGAGGGTATCGAGCTCAAACTTGTTTTTTGAATAAACCAATGAATTATTTAATCAACTCTAAGTGCTCCAAACGCAGCCCATGTGGATCTAACATGAGAACTCAGGCTCCTGGCAGCAGAGACTTTTGACTCTCCAGTGTTTGCTCTCTGGAGGAAAACAACTGCTCTACTTTTATGGTGCCTCAAATCTTAAAATGGAAATTGTAAAATCATCATGAAATTAAGCAATTTTAGAGCCATGGAGAATGTTCCTTATTAAAACTCTCCCCCAGAGTTACTCCCAAGAAAAATTATGAAACTAGGGAAATAAACCCATCTTTCTAAGTGTCCACAACTCCTCTATCGCCCCACAAATTCGATACTCAGTTCAATAGACAAAGACACATATTTTTTTTCTTTTTTAAAAAATATTTTTATCTTTTATTTTTAGTTATACATGACAATAGAATGTATTTTGGCAGAATATACATATATAGAATATAACTTATCCTATTTAGGTCCCCACTCTTGTGGTTGTACATGACGTGGAGTTACCCTGGTGGTATATTCGAATACAAGGTTAGGAAATTCTGTCCAATTAATTTTACTGTCTTTCCTATTTCCCTTCCACCTTCCTTCGCTTCATTTCCCTTTGTCTAGTCCAGTGGGTTTCTATTTTTCCTCTCCCCAACCTCCCTTGTTTTGGATTAGCATCCTCAATCAGAGAGAACATTCACCTTTTGGTTTGGGGGATTGGCTTATTTCACTTAGCACAGTATTTTCCAGTTCCATCCATTTAGCAGCAAATGCCATAATTTATTCTTCTTTATGGCTGAGTAATATTCCATTGTGTACATATACCACATTTTCAAAGATACCTATTTTGCAGGATTTGTTTTTACATACCTTGAGAAAGTACTAGCTGGAAATACCAATGGTAAATAAATGCATGTTTCAGTAAATTCAGTGAATATCTGATGAAATTATTGGCTTATAATTATCAATTGAGATGTATGAAAATCCTTAACACTGGAAAGATTGTGGGGAAATTAAAAAGTTTCTGGCTCTCACGGGGCAGCAGATCTGCAAGCACACCTGAAGAACATACATGTTGTGTGGGAGGATGGGCAGAGTTTACTTGTTTGTGCATTTAGCACATATATTCTGAGCACTTCCTGTAGGCCAGGTCTTGTTCTAGATGCTAATCCACCCTAACATCTCAGGGCTTTGCTGAAATAACATTTCAATGAAGACTCTGCTGACCCTCATATTTAAAATTGGAATCGAAATGCAGCCTTTCTTTGTACTTTACTGTGCTCATTGTTCTGTTTCATATGTTACTTACTAAGATATGACAATTATTGTCTTACGGTCTTTTATTTGTTGTCTTTCTCCCCCAGCCCTACTCCATGCCAGAATTTCAGCTCCACAATGGCAGGAATCTTAATCTCTTTTACTCACTGATACAGTGCCTGGCTCATAAAGGTGCTGAATTATGATTGTATGAATTGAACGAATGTTAAGCTTGTAAGAGCGAAGAAAATAGAACAAATTGTCTGTCTTCTGTGCTCTCTCTCTCTCTCTCTCTCTCTCTCTCTCTCTATCTGTGCATACAGGTTCAATCCAGCTGTGATGTTATTACACCGTCCTAATCACCCAGTCATGCCCTACAAATGCCCTAGGCAGTCTGTGACTTCTTTCCTGAACTGCCTTAGTGTGCTTACTGCACAACCTAGATCATCAAGGGCCTCTGGGTCCCAATTTCACACTTGCTTTTATGAAAATAAAGTTTTCCTTTGAAATGTAAATGCCCCAGAGCCCCGAGGCGTGCTTCCTGAACTCAGTTTGGCAGAACCTCTGGGCTTTGGGAAGAAAACATATTTATTTTCACTCTCACTTTGGTCAAACAGGGTTACAAAACTACACTTTTGTCAATAAGGTTAAGAAGACCACCCCCACCCCACTTCTCCACTCTGAAAAAGACAAATCTCATTCCTCTCCAAAAGCCACAAAAAAGCCAGAACATTCCACTGACAGTTGAATGAAAACAGAAATCACAAACAGGAAGCATACAGAGAATGACAACTAGAATTAAACAAGGGAGCTGCTGAGAACAGATTAAAGATGCTTAATGAACAACAACAAGAATGTTTAAAGAAGGGTTTAATTAAAGTGCATGAAAATGGTAACTGACTTAAATAATATCCACAACCTTTCAACAGAGATAATTACATTAGTGTATGTGATAGAGATTAAACAGAGGAACTATTTTTCTAGACAGAAAACAAAATGGAACAAAAAAGCATTGTGTCAAGATCAAATGAGGGGGGAAAAGAGAGAGAAAGAAAAAGAAAAAATGAAGACAGAATGTGAGGAGAGGGGAAAGTTATTGAACCCAACAATGGAGAGCTGTCTCAGGAATTCAAAGTAGTATTTTGGTGGGAGGGTTGGAGTGGAGGGACACAAGAAAAGCCTTTATGGCTTTGTTTCTTTTGCCAAAGAAAGAAAACCCAGTAGTAATTGGTCTTGCAAAATAGGGATGTCCTTGCCAAACCTGATCCTCAAGAACTGAACTGTCCTATAAAGCACCATTAGCCATATAGGCCATTTGAAATTAATTAAAATAAAACAAATTGTGAAATTCAGTTCCTCAGTTGTATCAGCCACATTGCAAGCAGTCAATAGCCACAGGTGTCCCACAACAGCACAGGTATAGAACATTCAGGACAGAAAGTTCTAGAAGACAATACTACTATAAGTTTGACAGGTAGAAAAGCAAATCCTGGCTAGTGTCTATACCAGCTTGACCTTTTATTCTCTTATCCCAATAAAAAGGGGTAGACTGCCAATGCTAGAACTGGATATAACCTTGGCAACCAAGTTCAAAATTCTTACCATCCTGATACTCCCTACCCCCCCACACACACACACGCAAATGATGCCCAGAGAATTTAGTTTAAGGCATTTATAAAACATATATTTATAATATGAAAGTGAATAAAACACATCCCAAAACCTCCAGGTACTCTTATTCTTTGTCAAAAAGATAGACATGAAAGAAACCAGATGTCAATCTTATAAAGAGGTGTATACAACGCACAGGATCATATTGGATTTTCCAAAAATGACCACGGCAATATTTTCAGTTCCCTGTTGTATTAGTCAGTTTTCTGTTACTGTAATAAAATACCAGGATAATAAACTTATTTAGAGAACAGATATTTGGGGCCCACAGTTTTAGCGGTTGCAGGTCCCATTGATTTGAGCTGGTGGCAGCACACAATGGCTGGAGCCAAAATGGCAAAAGCCAAACTACTTACCACATAACCAGGGAGCAAAGAGGAAGAGGATACCAAGGGCCCACAATCACCTTCAAGGGCACACCTCCAAAGACCTAAAGATCTCCCACTAAGCACCACCTCCTAAAGACTCTATCACCTCCCAATAGCTCACCCCAGGGGAGCAAAATTTTAATACATGGCCATGGGCCAGGGGACACAATTATGCAAACCATATATACATGTTTTCCAGAACATCCCACTTTCTCCCAAAAGAAGGGCATCTGTTTCCCATCCCCTTCAATTCACGGGAGCTCATGACTGCTCTGACCAATACAAGTGGCAGAGGAGATGCTAGAGGACATCTGAGGCTAGGTCATGTAAAGGATACGCATTCCTCCTGGCTTGCTCTCTCACTCTGTCTCTTGAAATGCTCATCTCTGGAGCCCTCAGCCCCCTTGTTAAAAGTCTACCTACTTTGAAGTTGCAATCCTAAAACTATGTAGGGAGAGAGATGCCCAAGGAGAGCCAGTTGTTCCGTGTTGGGTCCCTCCCAGCATCAACCATCAGCCCGGTGAGTGAATGAGCCATCTGAAAATCCCAGCCCAGCCTCCAGTTCTTGCAGGTGAAGCCTTGTCCATGGTCAGGTATGATCAGAGGATAAGTAGGTGTGGTAGGGTAGGGAGGCGGGAGTTTCATTCATTCACTCTCTTATTTATGTATCTCCAGGTACTCGGCTCGTGCATCAGTTAGGATTGGTTTTGGCTGCAGAGCCTCCCATGGGAAGAAAATTGACTTCTACTCTAAGGACGTGCTGTTGACCTAATGAGAAAATCAGAGGTGGGCAGTCTCAGGAATGCTTTGCTGTTTCCAGCCAGTCTCTTGCCATCCTTCTCCTTGACGAACCTCAGAGTGTTGGCTTTTCATCTGGATGGCTGCAGAGGACTATTACAGCTGCAGGAATCATTCCCCCACCTCCACCCCTGACCCCCCTGCACTGAGATAGGAATTCGGGGATACAGAGAGAAAAGATCTACTGAGTCTACAAAGGGAAGCACCTATGCACCACTGCCCCTGGAATGCAGGAAACACCCATGAAGCCCTGGGATGCAAAACAAGTAACTCCTGAGTCACCCCACTGTGTCCTTGTCCAGTGTCCTTGCCTGCAGAAAGTAGCAGGATGGATGACATGACAGCAGTGTGCAGGTGCTTGGAAAACTGGCACAGAATTGTGCAACTCCATCCCAACTCCACCTATAGTCCAGCCACGGCTACTGTCCCTTTATAGACCAAGGAGTTGCTTCTCATTCTCAAGAAAAGCCCTCTCCCCACCTCCTCTCTCTCATCAAATGCTCAATCCTTACTTCTTAAATAAATCTCTGTTTGTGCCTCTATCTAATGTGTCCTTAGATTTCTTTCTGTGACATTTGTCAAAAATCCCACTTGTCCTGAGTTGAGGTCTCCTGTCTGGGGACAGCTCCGACCTTCCTCTGGTGGCAATCAACTTCCCTGTATATGGAAAAGCCCAGAATGAGTCTCAGGGTCATCCCAGGTAAAGGTGGTGGAGGCAGAGAGGTGATCAGAACATGAGCATCTGGCTATCAGTTTCTGTAGTGAGAGACAGACAAGGGAAAGGAGAATTAGAAAAAGTTGGGGGAAGACAACCAGCGGCACCTGCCCCAGCTGGGCTCAGCAAGGCAGTGGGAACATGGCCCTGCCTTCAGGATGCCAAGGTAGGCCATCCCAGGTGATGCCAAGCACCGCCACAGACACAGAGAAGATTGCTGGTGATACATCTGTGATTCACACACTGTGAGTCAGAGGGGATGCAGGGAGGGAATGGGAGTGAGCAGTGTTCCCCAGCTATCCCTCAACACACCCTCACAATGTCCCCACCACTATTATCACACAACTGCCATATAATTCAATAAGAACAATAGGACATATTAGAAAATTCGGCTGCCATGTCAGAGACACATTGAAGGGGACTGGGTCAGAGGCAGGAAGACTAGACTTTTCCAAAACTCAACCTTTGTTTCAAACAGAAACAAACTTCAAAGAGCCTATCTCATTTTAAATACGTCTCAGTCCATTCAGGCTGCTATAACAAAATAACATAAACTGAGTGGCTCATGAACAACTGAAATTTATTTCCTACAGTTCTGGAGTCTGGGAAGTCCCTGATCACAGATCTGGCAGATTCAGTGTCTGGGAAGGACCTGCATTCTGGTTCACAGATGGCACTTTCTTTTTGTATTCTCACATGGTGGAAGGGGCAAACCAGGTCCCTTGACCTATTTTATAAAGCCAGTGCTCTGCCCCCATGATCCCATCACCTTCCAAAGGCACCACCTCTTAACAGTCTCAGTAGTGATTAGGTATCAGTGTAGGAATTTTGAAGCAACACAAACATTCAGGCCATAGCAATATTATATGTAGAAAGAGAATAATAACCCTTTCCAGAATTCCTTCAAATTTAAATGTTTTATTTGACCAGAAAAAAAATGGGATATAGGAACATAGTCAGAAGTACATTTCTTTAGATTCAAAGAAATTTCCAGTGCATTGAACAAGAACTTAATAGCACAAAGATGGATGACTATATAGGAGAGAATTACCCTATCTGCCACCACCCTATACCAACAGAACATTAGTCCCCTGGAGTGAGGAAATTCTACTGATTTTTCACCAAACTGTCAATCCACATTTTCTCTTCTCCAGTCCAGTCCTGGGCTGAACAGATAAGTAACGTTCAAACAAACAAACAAAAAAAATGGCTCTAAGATATTCTAAAGTAATAGCTGAGCTATATACAAAATTGCTGTAGCTAACAAAGAACTCCAAGCATTTTTCTCTGGATAAGAAATACACATGATTACCCAAAGGCTTCTGGGTGTGAATACTCAAAAGGAGCATTGAGAGTGTAATTAAACTGGAAGGACAGGCTAAACAGAAAAGTAAACTGGATGATTATACTGGAAAAGTTACCTTTTAGTGTGAGTGTTGGGGGGTGGTGCGTGGATTTACTACTGGGTCTTGCCTTTGTCCCAAATAAGTGTTCAATCAGGGGTTTTGAGGCAAATACAGGAAAGAAAAATATGCAATGTTATGGATTTGGAAAGGTTGGCTGTGGCTCCTTTGCTGGGGTCAGGGAAGTGGAGGATGGTTTCTAAGATGGCAAAAATCTGCCTTTGGGCTTCTCTTCATCACTGAGTGACTGCAGCCACATGTGACCCTGGAGGGAGAGAGAAGGCCTGCAGGTGCACCAAGAGTGAGCCCAGAAGGCCAGCAAACAGCATTTATCCAACTCCTTCAGTGGCCTGGTGCCCAGGGAGGCCTGAGGGTGTCAGCCTCCCTGGGCTCAAGCCAGGTCCAGGCTTGGCAGGAACATGATACAGGTGAGGCTGACCATTGTTTGCCAATGAGAGAAAATAAAAGGGACCAGTGATAGTGAGATTGCTTCCTCCTGCTTAGCCCTCCCCCTTCCCCTTTATGTACACCCTGATGATCAACTTTATGTGTTAATTTAGCTAGGCCATGGTACCCAGATGTTTGGTCAAACATAGTTCTAGATGTTTCTGTGAAACTATTTTTAAATGACAGTGACATTTTAATCAAATATTTTGAGAAAGCAGATTACCCTCATAATGTGGGCCTTTTACAATCAATTGAAAGCATTACGAGAAAAAGACTGACCTTCTCCCGCTCAAGCAAGAGGTCTGCCAGCACATTGCCTTTGGACTGCTACTCTTCCCTGAGTCTCCAGCCTGCCAGCCTACCCTGCAGGCTTTGAAATGGCCAACCCGCACCATTGCACGAGCCAATCCTTACGACCTCTCTCTCTCTCCCCCTATATACACCTCCTGTTGGTTCTCTCTCTCTGGAGAACCCTGACTCACACACACCCACACACATACGCGTGCAGGTGCCCACACATGCTTCCCCAACGCTGCAAATTCTACTCAATTCAACAAGATGAACTCAGATTCTTAGATTTACCATTCACAAGTGTGACTATTTGTGAACTATCTTAACGGCTCATGACAAAGAGTCCCTATTTCACTGTGTCCTTGTGATGACTAAACAACTCCCTCCATCCCAGCCCCTGAACTGAGACACTCTTCCCCTTAGTGCCTGGGGGAGTTGATTATTGACTCAGTAGTCTTCTTGCAATCAGAAAGAGTCAACAGCTGAAGAGAATCATCTGCATGACAAAGTCATGTCCCCTCCCAGAGGCAGCTCCTGCCCAATGCCAGTCTGATGACTTGGAGTGGAGGGTATTATGGTTTGGATATGTGATGACCCCCAAAGTTTATATGTGAGGCCATGCAAGAAAATTCAGAAGCGAATGATTAGATTATAAGAGGTATAAGCTAATCTTCTACTGATATGGATTAACTGGGTGGTAACTGTAAGCAAGTAGGGTTTAGCTGCAGAAAGCAGGTCACTGGGAGTATGCCTTTGGGATTTATACTTTGTCCCTGGTGAGCAGGGCTTTCTCTCTCTCCCTCTCCCTCCCTCCACACCCCCGCCCCCACACCCACCCACCCTCCCTTCTTCTTTGTTCCCATGTCCAGAGCTGCTTTCCTCTGCCATGCTCTTCCGCCATGATTGCTCGGCTTCATCTCAAGCCCATAGTAATGGAGTTGGCTGTCTATGCACTGAGACCTCTGAAACTGGGAGCCAAAACAAATTTTTCCTTCTTGTTCTTGTCAGCTCTTTTGGTCACAGTGATTTAAAAAAAAAAAAAAAAAAAGGTGACTAAATGGGGGATTAAGATTCTGTCCACCTTGCTTCCATTTGTGATAAACTTATCAGCTCCAGAGCTTTCCCAGGGTCAGTTGAGGCCTTTATTGTAACTGCATCTTGTTCCATCTTGTCTCTTTGCCCAAATCTGCTTCCCTCCCCATCATCCCTCCACCCATATTTGCAGATGTTGAGGGCACTCCCCACCTTATCTCCTACATGCAAACCTCAGTTCCAGGACCCTTGTGCTATGTGCCCAGCCCATCACCATCAGCAGGATCACCATTAGCAGTATCCTAGACAAGGGGATTTGCCAGGAACTCATCCAGTGCCCATGGTTAGCTGTATTGATTGAATGCCCTTATACGGATGACATCATAGAGATTGTTGTGGGCAAGACCATCTTTAAACCTGTGCCTTGCTTTTTGGAGAGCCTTTCTCAGCATTTTCTAGGTCCCTTCTGGTGCCTGGAACCTGTCAGAGACATCAGTGCCACCCAGATGGGACACCCAAGCCTGGACTGAAGGGTTATGGAAAATAATATTCCTATAAGACAGCTCCCCAAGGAAAACAGAGGGACAGTGTTGCTCTGGAGGAGGGAGAGAAATCAGCCAAACATTAAACCTCTCCAAGTACATCCTTTCCCAGTAACAAGGGGCCCTGAGAGAAAAAGCAAACTTTCATCCCTTCCTGGGTTCATCCCCAGCAGCTCCACCAAAAGCAAACATTCCCCCCTTCCCAACCACAATAGGTCCTGAAGGGAGGAGGAAAATACTGAAATGATGGGCCCTGGACTTTTACCCTTTCCCATTGCAGATGAGTCCTGGAAGGAGAAAAGCAAATAATGAAGCTCTAGGTGACAATGGGTCCCAGAGGAAGGAGATAAGCAGTGAACACAGAGTTGTGAGCTTTTCCCAGTGACAATGAGTTTCAAGTTTTTACTATTGCCTTCCTGAGTTAAAATTTTAACCTGCACAACTGGGTTCCTGACTGTCCAAACCACATATCTACAGTCTCCAATGATTAATTCACCCACTTTGTAAACTATAAAACCCAGACTCCTTCTGTAACCCAGAGGCCATCTCCATACCCAGAAAATGAGCCCTCCCGTGTCTGGTGGATTGACTTTGCTGCAGAAAAAAGGAAAGCTTGATGATCTGAGGTTTGCTTCCCGCCTCTGGCCTCAGTCATTTGTGGGCCATATGTTTACATGGACCAAGACCCACCTGTGCCCTGGGACCTGCTTCTTCCCTGCAGGTGATGCTTGGACACACAAGATCAACCAGATCTCACGGAAGAGGCTCCAGAGCCTCTCATGTGAGATCTGGTTGTCACGGTCCCTGTGGGCTGGCACTAGTTCCAAAAGGGTGCCTGGCAAACAGATCCTTCCTCCTAACCAACACATTTCTTTCTCAGGTTGACAAAAGACTGGGCTGATAGACGGTATTAACACCCTGATTAAGACCAACTTTCACATCAGATACAGGAAGAAGTCCAGGCTCTGGACTACCCATGATCCACTGCCGCAGTCTGGCTGGGCACAATCAGGAGCCACTTGTCAAAAGAAACTAACTTTATTTTTAGAACCACACACACCAAACAAAACAGCCTCTCAGGAAAAACCCTCAGAGCCCCAACTGCCTGTTCTTTGCCTCACCTCTGTTGGCCCCCAAATTTTAGCTGGACGATCATGACAAGCAGAAGGGAGGAAGATACACCAGGCCAATTGACGGCTCCTTTTGAAAAAATTGTACCACCAATGACATCATCAGCAATCCACCACCAACTCTTAGGCTTTCAGTGTGTGTAAGGCTCATGTGTGAAGGTCACAGGGGTGGCAACATCTTTAACCCTGTGTGCCGTCAAGACAGTCACCCCACCCTCTCCACAAGCTTCATACTCTGCCCAGTGGTCCTTGTGGGTAGCAACCTGTGTATTTCTGAAGGCTTTTGAGACCTTCACTACAACAACGGACCCTCTGATCAATCCCCTCTCTTGCCATTAGCCTTGCTCTTCTGGATCAATCTTAACCATACTGGGCAAGACATTCCTTGCATGTATGAGACCACTCTTCATGGGCACCTCATCTATCCTCTCTGACAATGACCGTGTGGGACAAGAGGGGTGCCCTCAGCACTGCTAGAGATCATATTCTAGGGTAGCAGTGATTACAGCCTAAAGCATTCTAGAGAAGAGATGGCTGGGGGATGGCTGTCCTATTGTCACCAAATGTGGGTTCTTGGATCCAGAATTGTAGAAATGAATACAGGATCCAGAAAGAATTTAAGCACAGGCAAGGAAGGCTTTATTAGGGATCTCTTCAAGCCAGAAGGGAGTCAGCATCTGGGGGACAGGAATCCTGGGATGACCAAAGCATGAACCATGAGCAGAGCGATACAGACTGTATCCACAAGAGTCAGCAGATTTTAAGTGAATGCCCCAGGTAGGCGAGGATGCGAGAAATGGATCCTTCATGATGGACGTAGCCAACTCAGAAGGGCCCCAATATGCTGCCTCTTCTATTCACCCTCTGGGGTCATTCCCAACCCTTTGGAGTGTGAGCTGGATTTAGAGATTTATTCCTAACATGGGGACGGGAAAGCAAGAACTGAGTTTGTAACCCATATCCTGGGTCAGATTTACTCCAAAGGCAGAGGATAGTTTACCCTTCTCTTAAAAAATCTGAAGGGGCTGGGGGTGTGGCTCAGCGGTAGAGCACTTGCCTAGCAAGTGTGAGGCCCTGGGTTTGATCCTTAGCACCATGTAAAAATAAACAAAATTAAAGACTCTGAAGAAGATATATTAACACTTAAATTGAAATCACAAGGTTTTATGTACATTATACAATAGCAGTACTCTAATTTTAGATTTTAAAATACTAATGACATCACTGGATGGGTTCTGGAGAGAGAAGCCTTAAGGTGTCTGGCCCCAGCACTTCCCCTTGAGCTGGCTGTAGTCACAGGTGAATGATGAGGCCACGTAATACAGTGGTGTGGAGGGCAGATCTTGGATGACCCCAGTTTCTTTGCCACTGGCATTTATACCCTCATATAGTTCCCTCCACTTGAGTGCAGGCTGAACCCAGCAAGTTGGCTCCTAACAAACACTGAGTGTGGGGATGTCATTCTGATATTAAATTATATAAGGACCGTGGCTCCTGCCTTGCCCACATTTTTTTACTGCCTTACTCTGAGGGAGACCAACTGATTCATTTTAAACTGCTCTTCAAAGAGGTCCATGTGACAGGGAATTGAGAGAAGTCTCTGACCAAAGCCAGCAGTCAGAATTCTGATCCCGGAAGTCAGTCTGGAAGAAAACCCCTTTCCCACCTTGACCCATGTTGAACTTTCAGACAAGACTCCAGCAGTTACTCAACCCCTGAAAACCTTGAACCAGAAGCACCTGGATTCCTAACCCATGGAAACTGCAGTAATCAGTGTTTTTTTTTTTTAATATATATAATATAATCAATGTTCGGTGTTCTAGATGCACTTTAGAACACCTAACATGAGCTCACCTTGAGACTTGAAGGACAGAGGAGGAATAGCCAAATATTTGTAAGAAAACAATTTTTGATTCAAAGACACCAGATATTGTGAACTGTACCCAGGAAGGCATTGTTGTTGATATGGCTATATGACAGCATGGACAGAGCTTGAGGGGTTTATTTGGGGCTCACAGTTCCAGAGGTCTCAGTCCACAGTCAGCCAACTCCATTGCTCAAGGCCTAAGGTGAGGAAGCACATGATGGGAAGGTATGAAGGAAGGAAACAGCTCAGGACATGGCAATCAGGAAGCAGGGAGAGAGGGAGAGGGAGAAGAAGGAGAGAGAGAGGTAGAGCGAGCTCTGCTCACCAGGGAGGTGATATATACTCCAGAGGCACACCCCCAGTGACCTACCCCATTTAGTCACACCCTACCTGCCTGCAGGTACCACCCAGTTAATTCACTCAAGTGAACTGATGCACTCATTAGGTTAAGGCTCTCATATGACCCAATCATTTCACCTCTGAAATTTCTTACATTGTTTCACACATGAGTTTTGGGGGGACACCTCATATCCAAACTGTAACACCATGCCACCAGCCTGTGACTCCCATCTCATGATTAAGAAGAAGAAGGAAGGTTTCCAGTTGTAGGGCGTGCTGGCAGGTAAGTAACCATGGAACTTGTTGGCAGGGAGAGAAAGAGAGTACATCTGGACCACATTCCAAACAAAATCCTGTTTTTCATTTGCATTCTGGCTACTAGGCCACATGATTAAACTAATCACATTTTAAAAGGATGCCTAATAAACATGATCTTAATTATGTTCTTCTCTGAGTAAAAGATGGAATGAAGATTTTTTGAAGAATACTGACCCACACTTTTGTATGGACTATTAGACTTAGAAGGGATCCCTGTGCAACCTCCCCTTTCCCCCATCACTGCCTTAACTGACTATGTCCTTATCTATTGGATCTCAGCTTAGAAGTTACCTCTGGTCTCTCTGATTTTTAAGCGCATGCTGACTCACAGTGGGGGGAGGTGGGAAGGGGGAGTGGAGGTCCACCCCACTGCATTGGGACAGGGTGAGGGTGGGGGAAGGGAGGGGGAATGGGAATGGGAAAGACAGTAGAATGAATCGGACATAACTTTTCTATATTCATGTGTGAATACACAAACAGTGAAGTAATTCCACATCATGAACAACCACAAGAATGAAAAGTTATACTCCGTGTGTGTATGATATGTCAAAATTCACTCTGATGCCATATATAACTAATAAGAACAGATTTTTTAAATGTAAAGAAAGAGAAGTTACCTCCAGTGTGAAGCCTTCCATACCCTCTCCAGCATGGAACTCTACTGCCACATGTCATATTCTATGGGCTTGCCAATATACTTTCCAATTTCCTTGAGGATGGGATCTAGGACTCACTTAAATACCTAGAGCCTAGCAAAATGCTGAGGACATGGTAGAAAGTTGCTGAATGAACTTTGGCCCAGGCTTTTTTAATACCCGGATCTGTTCCTATCATCTTTGCTTTTCTTGGGATGAACAAGGCACTCACCACTTCACAAGACAGTTTGTTCCAGGTTTAGAGTTGTGGATACCAGTAAAATAAGCCTGTAAAGCAAGCTCACGTCTGCCACTTGTAATTTTCACCCATTGGCCCTGTTTCTGCCTTTGTGAGCTACTCAGAACAGGCCTCATCCCTGTCCGTGAATTACTCTGCGAGCATTTGGATCTCATCCTTCCCTCCCAGACCTGGCAAATTGTCCTTTCTTTGGTCTTTAGATGAAGCATCTGGGTACTTATCCGCACATTCCAAGTATATATTTCCCTAGTGAGTAGTGTTTATAGGAAACCAAATAAATTTCAGACGCAAAAGATGTTGCTCAAAGCCAAGAACTTTGTTGTATCTCTTTATGTCTACTTCCCAGCACTCAATGGATGTCCAGATTAAATCTCTCTGGCTATTCTTCCCCTCTTATTGCATAAACATGAAAGATAAGCACGCCTCCACAAAGCCTCCTCTAACCTCACCCTTCCTCAACCCCACCCCAGGCCTGTGGGAAAGAACCCAAGGACCCTTCCTGTACAGGTTGTGTGTCCCTCATCCAAAACGCTTGGACCCAGAAGAGTTTCAGATTTCTAATTATTTTTCACAGATTTTGGAACTCCTGTTATATACAATAAGCTATCCAAGGGAGGAGATCCAAGTCTATATAATAAATTCATTTATGTTTTCTATATACTTTAAACATACAGCCTAAGGAAACTTTTTACAATATTTTTAGTGCTCCTGAACCTGCGGTTTGACTGTGACCAGTCATACGAGGTCAGGTGTGAAATTTCCCGCTTGTGGTATCATGTTGATGCTCAAAAAGTCACAGATTTTGGAGCATTTTAGATTTTAGGTTTTTGTATTAGGGGTATTTCCACAGGACTCTTGTACAAACCTGTTGAAAAGTATTGACCAACGTGTTTTATACTGAAGTTTTTCTGCACAGCCTTTCTGGACAGTGAGCCCCTTGAGGAGGATAGAGTCTCATTTGCTATGACATCACCAGCACCAAGGACAGGACCTGGCACGTAATAGGATTCAACAGGTGTTGTGAGTCCAGTAGAAAATCTAAAATCATATACTTCATCTATAGGTACAATTCCTTGTCCTATCCATTTTTAATAAAGGGGTAAAATTCTCCTTTGCCAAGTCACATGGGAGTAAGAAAAGATGACTTTGCCATATTGTACTGCTTAGATATTTTGGAGATATCAGCAGGGTATCATCTTCTCAGACTTTATGCTTCCACATAGTAAATCGGTAGAGCACAGGGCGTGACCTGAGTTTAGGGTAATCGCGTGATTGCTTCTTTGAGGGCACTCTGAAGTTTCAAAACCCGATGCCCACAGAGTGCAAATAACCCCTGCTCCTTCGCAGCAACCACCGTGGCAAAACAGACATCTAAGCCGGTGCTCCCCTGGGGTGTGAACGCTTCAGAAGTCAGCCCGGACAATGAAATTTTTCTCTCTTTTTTTTTTTCCAAATTAATCTCCATCATCTCTTTAATCTTCTTTAGGGATCTAATGGATTGCTGGGTTAGAAGTCAAAAACCATGACAATTTCCCCAAGAGGTGTCTTCATCAGCTGCTATGGGAAGGGAAATGTCCAGACAGGTAGAAACAGACATATCTGGGCAACTTCAGCTAGAGTCGAGTCGGAGCTGCCAGAAATTTTGTTGAGATGCCCCCAAGGAGAGACACTAAATCTACAGAAGTGGAGTCCTGAGGAAAATTCCATGGCAACCCTCACCAGGGGAGATGGTCGAATAAGAGAGAAGAGAGCTGGGAGCAACGGATTGGCTTTTATCCAGTGAACATTGCAAGGCGTCCAACTGGGCCTGTTTCCCTCTTGAGAGACTGAGCCAAATTAGTGGCCCACCTTAGCAAGTGTGAATTCACACTTTGCACATCCTCTTGGATGACACCATTTCACATCACTACCTTATCTTTTATAAGTCCACATGAATTAGCTTGAGAAATCATGAAAAATGAGATATCAAGCCAGAGATCATTAATTTTTTTGCATGAGGGGGCTAGATACACACTAATTCTTTTCTCTTGGGCTGTTAGGTTCTGCCAGAGAGGAATCCTCCAATTTCCTGCCTGTGATAGAGCTATCAAGCATCTTTCCTCCTCTTCACACACTTTCAGAACCTAGTGAGGAAAAGGAACTAGGAAAGAGAGTATTGATTTCCAATTGATGTCCTCCCGTGATCTTGCCTTCTGTCATCCCTTTATTGTCTACCAGTGGTGGGGATGGGGTACTGGACTGAGATAAGCCTGAATTTTCTACCTACCACCATTCACTACTGGTCCTCCCTGTGATGTCAGAGAGGGGTGGCCCCCAATAAGTGATTGCAGGAGCAAGAATGTCCAGTGGCCACATGACATCTGAGCACTCCTTTGTTGACAAGAAGCCTTTCTTCAGGCTACCTACAGTTCCTTGGGACCATCTTAACCTTAGATTTTCCTACAGGATTTAGAAGATTCATCACTAAGAATTCCAGAAAAGGGCCCTACTCTGTGTCTGCCATTTAAGCTCCAAACTATTCCCATTCAGTAGGGATTCCACAATCTTTGGGACCACAGTTTGAGAATGTGTTGCTTGTCTGAGATCATATGCCCAGTATGTGGGTACACCCTGCAACTGTACTGGTCCACTTCCTCAAGTGAGCTGTTCCAGATTCTGTAACAGGGACCAGGAGTGGCTGCCTTTGCTAAAAGCGGTGACTCTCAGGCCTGTGAATGCCCAGCAGGGAACTAAAAGCAGGATAAATCCTGGCATCTCTGCCTTCATTTTCTATCTGCCTCCTTTATTACCTTAAATTCTGTGAACTGCTCAGCTCTGCATGAGGATATGCTAATCATTTAAGGAGCATTCATCTAAAAATTGGTATTACAAGGTTTATTAGCCCCAAATGTACCTAACTTATCCCATCCCCCTTCAAGACTGAGGCAAGATTTGCAGGGACATTTACAGAGCCCTGTTCCAGACCCTCCTGAGAGGCACTTAAAAGTTGCCAGATATTGCCCTATACCTTCCAGGAACAGCAGAACTTTGCAGGAACATCATCTTCCCTCCCCAGTGAGAATTCCCACCTAAACAGGAGTGATCATCCCCTGATGGCCCTCTCCCAGGATCACAAGCAGGACTGCTAGATAAATATCATGAGCAGCAGGTGGAGATTGCACACTCAAGTGATAAGGACTCCTCCAGAGCACCTCACGGAACCAGCACTGAGAGAATGACCAGCCAGACCACAGCTTGACCAAGATGGCTTGCTTAGCAGACCTCTCACCCTGTCCTGCTGCTACTCCTCTTTTTCCCGATACGGCCATATTGACTAAAGTTCCTTTCCTGCTTTTCATCGTTATCTTTTCTGTTTGGTTTTTGGGAAAAGCGGCCAGACCTGGTTTGTTGGAACCCCTGAAATAGGACTTTCAATCTGAGATCCCTGAACAAGTCAACCTCATGCTAGGACCCCGCTGGTGGGGGCCTAGTCTCCTTTCCTATAATTATTCATTCTCTCTAGAAGAGTCCTGCAGTGTCCTCAGGGAGGGACAGCCCTGCAGGTGAGCCCAAGCAGACTCAAACCAAGAAGACTGGAAATACTTCAGGATTGGGGGATGCTGTCCATTCTGCCCATTTCTGTTGGGCACCCGGTGAGTACAAGGGGAGAAAATGGGGGAAATCCTTGTACTCATGGAGCTTATGTTCCAGTGGAATTAAATGGAGCTTAAAATTAAAACAGCAAGATCAGTCTTAGGAAAAGCCAACCTGCTCATTCTAACTTGGTAACACAGAACCAGTGAGATGAAGTGGGACCTTTTGTGGAGACGCCAGGATAGAAGCAGATGCTCCTTCCTGATGAACCTGACCTCAGACACTGGAAGACGGGAGGGGGGGGGGGATGCAGACTGAGTCTTTGCAGCAGGAGTAGAGACAGAGAGAGACAAAGAAAGCCAAGATACCAAAGCAAAGAGGGGGAAGAGATTGGATCCTGATAACACTGAGTCCTGGATCA
Organism: Marmota flaviventris; assembly: GCF_047511675.1. Lineage (NCBI taxonomy): Eukaryota > Metazoa > Chordata > Mammalia > Rodentia > Sciuridae > Marmota > Marmota flaviventris. The sequence continues at coordinate 40,171,957 of NC_092504.1, forward strand.
AATTTGTGCTTGAATTTGGAGATGGAGTGCTAGACTTTTCAACCAAGTGAATGAATAATTTCTTATGTTTATTTAAGACTATTTGCATGAAATTTAGTGTCTCTTTGTAAAAAAGCCTATTAGGCGAATGAGGCTATCATCACAGAGTAAGAGGAAAGGACCCCTCTCTGATGTGACTTGAAAGGAAACAGGCCAAGGACCAGCAGGCTTGATGGGAGAGTGGGTGTTTCTCCTCCTGGTCAGACCCCTGAGCCACTGTTTGTGTCAGTGAATACTGGGGCCTCGGTTTATAAAGTTGGGGAGGACACAGGATGTGAGTGATTGCAGTTTCTAGAAGAATGACAGACTTCCTGGCAGGGTAGATTCCCCCAGGTCTCTCAGATTCCTGTTTTGAGGAATTGGATTCACATGGGTTCAACCACTTGGATTCATAAAAAAAAAAAAAAAAAAAAAATGTTGAGTCAAAGGAAAGAACCCAGTTCTGCATTCCGACCTCCAGAAACTCTTTTTCAACTGAAATATTAAGTAAATGACACGAAGCTACAGAGATTCAGGAGACTCCTGACATATTGCAGCTATTTAAATTTCATGCTATTACAAACCCCTTCTGGTATTCTGGGGCTGCTGTGGCAATTTTGAAAGCTGAGATTTCTGACCCCTAAGTGTTGGCCTGACTCCAAAACCCATGTGTCCTGTTCTCATGGAGGACGGAGGTCTCATTTTGTGTTTGTCTTCAATTCCAAGTTTGAGCCCAGTTTCTAAAATGGATATGCTGCCCTTTGAGGCTGAGCACAGTGACCTTCTAAAGGGTTTAGCCCAGAGAGTAATCCTCATTCATATGAAAGACCCCTGCTGCGAAAGCTTAACTTAAACCACATTCCACAAATCACGCACCCCCAGGAAAACCTCCGTCCTAAATAGATGATAGCACTTTTTGTTTTTCAAACAGAGCTCAAGCCCCTGTAAATTTTATCAGGGCTTCTCCATGGGATAATGAGATTTGGGAATGGGATTAATACCAGAGTATGTATCTCCAAAGTTTCAAAGAATTATTATTCTTTAAATCCTGTATTTCATTTTGTTAGAAAATGAAATTAAAGGGACAGCAAATTGTTGGTTTGTTTGTTCATTAAAACAATATGGAGCAAGAATTCCATCTTGGGTCAGCTTTGTTTTTTTAAAAAAGCATTTTCTACCCAACTGATCCAGGGCTGATCTCTATCTGGTCTAAATGAAAAAGTAAAATAAATGAGAACAAAACTAGGTAAATACTGTTATCCGTTCTACTAGGAAACACTATTGTAGCAAATAAACCTAATCTTAGTTAAAGCTTAACCTAAGACCATCAATTTTGTTTTTTTGTCCATGGGAAGCTCAGCTGGTTGTTGGGAGGTGGGCCCACTGTCCTCTGTGTCTTGGTTCTGGTGGTACTGGAACCTCTGCACCTGCCAGCAGACAGGGAAGGAGGGACAGTAAACAGGAGCAGGACACAGGGGCAGGCGACAAGCAGTGGACATCACTCCAGAACCCAGTCTGGAGTCCCTACTAACTGCAAAGGAGGCTGGGAAATGCCATCCACTTTGTTCCCAGAAAGAAGAGGACAGGGTTTGGTGAGCCTCCTGCTGTCCCCTATCACCTCATTTTAAGTCAGTACATAGGCTTCTCTCCCTTTTGACTTGTATGTGATCCTTATCAAAATTACAGCATTTGCATAAAATTTTATGATTCATAAAACCCTTGTGTGTGTTCCTTATTTTAATTAATCCTCCCAAGCACTCTGAGAGACAGGAATCATTAATCCCCACTTTAAAGATAAGCAAACTAAGGCAAGAGTCAGTGGAGGGCAGAGCTGGGTTTTGAACCTATGTCTTGGGACTCTAACTGCTGTACTTCCCAGAGAGTCAGTGGGTGAGGTGGTTAAAGGACCCAGCTCTGCCCCAGACTGTATTGGCTGCAATCCAAGCTCTGCCACCAGTTGACAACAAAACCCAGGGCACCTTGAGCAAAGGCCCCTTCCCAGGGACCCATCCTGGGGGATTTCTACTTATCCCAACACCCCACCAAATTTCTGCAAACTCCACAATGTCCGAAGACATTTTTTCATTTGATACTTGTGCCTACTTTCACCCTATAAAGGAGGCATAAAAGATCTTATTCTTTCCTGTTTCTAAAGCTCTGGAGACAGTCTTCAAGGACACCATCTCTCCAAGGTTGCGCAGCTATGAAATGGTGAGGTCAGTACTAGAACAAGCTAGAGTATAGAGTGTGACTGCTTTTCTTAGGCTGGAGTCTCCCAGAAACAGACCCTGAGACAGAGACAAGAGACAGTCCTAGTTTTAGAGGCGCTTCTAGGAAGTGAGGAAATGAGAGGAGAGAGGGAAAGGAGTCAGTAAAAGCAGACCCCATTGGATAGTTTGCCCCTGGGTAACTGAAGCTCATCTGCCAGGGACTCTGGGAGACAGTGTAATCCTCCTCCAGCCCCCAAGGTCAGCCTGGCAGCGGTTCCCAGGAGCACCAACTCTCTGGTCCATTTGGCCTACTTGATCCAGGCTGAGAGCAAGCTCTGGGTAAAGAGTCCCTGGAGCTCACAAGAGGACTCTTCTGCCATGTGCCCAAATAACGAGAATGAGGGGATATGGCTGGAGCACCAACAGCATCCTCTGGGTTCCTGGGTTGGACCAGAGGGCTCTCCGGCCAGTGACCCTCCCTCCCTCCCTTGCCCCTACTCTCGAAGTTCCTTTAGGCTATTAGCAGAGGTTGTGACCTTCCCACGGGCCACACTGGTTTCCTGAGTAGAAAAGATTTGAAATACCTAACGAGGGGGATGGAGATTACATATTAAATCCAACTCCACCCTTTCCCTGAGTAAATCACCTGAACCAACTAGAGCCTCTTTCCCCACTTACAGAATAGGGACCATAGATACCATAAAAGGTCATTTATCACAGTGATTGGGAACATATGAAGAATGAGTAGAAAACAGAGAGGTAGGGAGGGACAGAGAGAAGGAGAGGACAGACGACAAGGTCATGGCAATGCCTAGCACAGTTCAGCTCCAGGGAATGTTCTCAGAAACTGATGTTCTCATCCTGCCTTGTGGTTTCTAGGCCTGGTGATAAAACTACAGAGTCATAATAGCTGAATCAGGGGGAAAATGGGAACTTTAAGAACTGCTAAGTATTGCTTCATTTCCCAGGGAAATGCCAAGAAGTGCAGAGTTAGAAAAGTGTGTCCCCCCAAAGAGGATTTGTGTCTCCAGCTTGCAGCCTGTGATGCATATTCGGACCCACCCCCACCCCCATCCTGCTGTTTCTTCTCCCATTGAGCCTGGCAGCTTACCTGTGGCTGCTGAGTGCAAAGTGCAGGGCCAGACCAAAAGCTCCCCCTTTCCCCAAGCATCTTGCCTGCCACATACCGCCTCTGCTTACCTAGCAGTGTGCTCCTGGGAGAATGTGCATCACATAGAATCTTCTGCCCATCTTGGATCTCAGTGAATGTGACTGTGAATGCCTAAACCCCCAAACCATGAATCCTATGGCTAAGATCTTTCTTCCTTCCTTCCTTTCTTTCTTTCTTTTTTTTTTTTCTTTCTTTCTTTCCAAAATATGCTCTGTACATAAATAGGCACAGTGGGACTGAGGTGTATGGTTTAGTGACACAGCACATGCTTCACATGCATGAGGCCCTGGGTTACATTCCCAGCACACACACACACACACACACACACACGTCATATGGCAACTTGAGAAACCACAGGGAAATTTATTCATTCCACAAACTTTTATTAAACAACCACTATACACCAAGTTCTAGAAATATGGTGCTGAATAAGGCATTTCCTTTCATGAAACTCAAAGCCAAATGGGCAAGGTGGCATATAAACTAATACTCACCAGATAAATATACAAAGTTGTATGTGATGTGAAGGAAATGAACACAGTTCTATGAAAGCCTATAACAGAGAGATATCAACTCAAAGGAGAAGTTTCACTGAGTGTCACCTTAGTCTTTCAAGGCTGTTGGAATGAAAGACCTTGGATCGGGTGACTTAGAAACAACGGAAGTTTGTTTCTCACAGTCCTGGAGGCTGAGAAGTCCAAAATCAAGATGGCAGCAGATTCAGTGTCTGGGAGGGTCCACAGGAAGGTTGATAGATTGTCTACTTGCTGTTCTCACGTGGTGGATAGGGCAAGCCAACTCTCAGGGAGCCTCTTTTATAGGATTCTAACCTGATTGATGGTGACTTCACCCTTATGACCTATTCACTCCCAAGGGCCCCACTTCCTAATACCATCACATTAAGGATCTGTTTTCAGCCTATGAATTTCCAGAAGACACAAACATTCAGATCATACCACTGAGAAAGGGGCATTTGGGTTGTAGACAAGAGGGAACCATCTAGTAAAAACTCTTGAAGGAAGAAGGAACTGAACATTAGAAGGACCTGAGAAGCCCAATGTGAGCTAGAAGGAGACAGACCCTGGAAGAAACCCGAGAATGTAAATTCTACTCCAAAGTCACCCAGCCAGGACTCTGGGGACTGCACCAAAACCTGAGGTGGACTCTGCATTGTACACGTAAGTCATTCCTTCCAGTTCTTATTGAGTACCTGCTGTATGCCATGTTGTTTTAGACCTTACTTAAAAGAGTAAAGAAAACAAAGTCTCCTCTCTAGGAGTTTAACCTTTTTCAAAGATCCCAGGGAGACCCACTGAAGGAGATAACACAATAGACTTGCATTGTTAAAAGACTGTGCTGCCTGCAGGGTTGTGAGGGTGTAGGGAGACCATGGGGTTGAGGGATGCTGCTGCACTTGTCAGGGTTAGAGGGGACGGTGGTTTGGATTACAGATGACAGTGGGGACAGAGGAAATGGATATCAAGAGCTATTTAGAAGACAATGTTGATGGAACGTGATGACTGGTTGGATGTCAGGTGGGGTGATGAGGTATCAGAGGAGCTGTGTTTTGAAGGTGTCCCCTCCAAACTTCAGGTGCTACCAGCATGATAGAATTAAGAGCTGGGGCCTTCAGAGGTGATGAGACCATAAGGGATCCTCCTTTATAAATGGGATCAGGGTCTTTAGGAGAGAGGTTTCCCATAACTTGCATTTTACTTGCCTCCTGACTTCTACCACATGAGGACAGTGTTTCTCTTCTCCAGTTAATGGCTCATTGGGCGCCATTTTAGAAGCAGAGAGCAGCCCTTACCAGACAACCAAACCTGCTGGTGCCTTGATCTTGGATTTCCAGCCTCCAGAACTATGAGAAAATAAATTCTTATACTTTATAAATTAGCCATCCCTGTATTTTTTTAGAACAGTACAAGCCGAATAAGACAACAGGTAAGTTCCGGGTCTCTGATGATATGAAGTACCTTCTGACTTATCTAAGAATGATTAAGTTATGTGCAACAGAGTTTATACATTTGCATTCCTTAAAAACATGGACACCAGTGTGTGATAGGGTGGTTAACCAGAACTTGCCCTTTTATCAACTAGTTCAGTTTGGGGTAAATAAATGATAGATGAGGGAGGAAAGGGTGTTATTTTTATTGGCAAAAGTAGAACGTCTAGATCTAGTTTCTTCAGTTTTGAATTTTAAAAAATGTTCAGAATGCCTTTTATTATCATGAGAGTTATACTGGTATCCTAGGGCTTCCATAACAAATTACCACAGATCTAGCAGCTTTAAACAATAAAAATCTGCTCTCTCACAGCTCTGGAAGTCATAAGTGAAAAATCAAGGCATTGGAAGGGTGGGTTCCTTTTGGAGATCCTGAGAGAACTATTCCACGTATCCCTGTGTGTCCTGGTGGTCACCAGCCATCCTGGTCCCAAGTCCTGACTTAGAGCCATTATCACTTGAAGCTCATCCTCACTGACTTTCCCCTGTACCTTTGTCCATTTCTCCTTTCCTGTATCCTATAAGGAGACTCCATTGGACTTGGGGCCTGCCCTAAATTCAATAATCTTATTTGAGATCCTTAACTATATCTGCTATGACCCTCTTTCCAAAGAAGTTCACCTTCACAGATATCAGGGGTTTGGATTTGGGCATATTGCTTTGGGGAACAAAATTCAACCAACCCACTACAAGACTATAACCACTACATATTAGAAAATAAAATTGCAGGAAACGGCGGTTTCTGGTTTAAAGGACACACATAGAAATACATCGGCTTCCTTTGTTACCAAACATTAATTACTATAGTCTTTTTTTGTTCCCCTTCCCAAAATGCCTGAGAAGAGAGCAGAGGTTTCAGTAGTTACATCCTGAAGTTTACGTATAAACAGAGGAAACAAAGGATTTGTTCCACAGTGCATGGCCTCAGAGATGTATACAAATTCTTTCAAGCTAGAACTAATTGTTTAGTTTAAAGACTGATAATTTATTTGCCAAAGAGTCAGAAAATAGCCAGAGATTAAAGAACAGCTGCGGATGAATTAATTTTATCCCCATCTCATGAACAAGAGCTGGAAATGTACCAGCAGTGAAAGCAAGTGAAGGAGCTGAAAATCCTAGGCAAGTACACGAGGCTTAAGCTGATCTACTCCATTTCACGTTGCAAAGAGTAATAGTAATAGTGGCTTAAAGTATTGAGCATTTTCTTGGTGCTTGCCAACTACTGTTCAAAGCATGTTACCTTTATGATCTCATTTCTCTTCACAACGCCCCTATGACAGTTATCACCCCATATTACAGAACAGAATACTGAGGCAACAAGAAGTTAAGTAACTTGCCCAAGGTAACAAAGCCACTGGGAAGTAGAGAATCAGGATTTGCATTCAGGCAGACACCAGAGCACCAACTTTTTTTTTTTTTTTTTGGTAGTGGTGCTGGGAATTGAACCTAGGTCCTCTCAAATGCTACACAAGTGTTCTACCAATGAGCCACAACCCCAGCCCCAGAGCACCAACTCTGAATCAGAGTGCCATTTTTAGTCTTTTTTTAAAAAAATTATTTAAAAACTACATATAGAATGGTAGGCTTTGTTTCCACTAAAGACAAAAACATTGGGTAAAATCCTATCAGATGCTACCAAGTACCCACGCACTTCTGTTCAGCCGTCATCTTCCTACCTTCCAGAATGATCTGTCTCTAATGTCTTTTCTCAGAAGAACAATAGAAAATCTAAATATTAAAAGAAGAAGAAGAACAACAACGACAATAATAGATGAAAACATGTTTCTTAGAGCAGGCAGTTTCTACTTGTCTATCCAGCCTGCACGGAAGGGGACAGGTATGCAAAAAGAATGTCCTCCGAGGGCTGAGGCTGTGGCTCAGTGGTAGAGCACTTGCCTAGCACATGTGAAGCACTGGGTTTGATCCTCAGCACCACGTAAAAAAAAAAAAGGCACTGTGTCCATCTACAACTAAAAATACTTTGTCCTCCAAGACTAGAACGACAGAAGTCCAGACTATAGATTTTGTAAAAGAAAAAATATATAAGAAAGAAAGATTAAGATAAGGAAAAGAAAAGATGGAAGAGAAACCTACAGATTAGAAAAAAACTAAATGAACCCTAGTGTTCAATAATGGACAATGGACAATAAAACTACTTGTAAAAACAAGAAAGTGAAGCTGTAGAGGTCAGGAGAGCGGAGGCCCCTGCTTAGGGCAGGAGTGCAGAGGGGCCTCCAGGGGGTCTGTCATGCTGATTCTTGCCTTGGGTGGTGGTTCCGAAGTGTTGAACTCACAAAATCATTCACTGATTTTAAGTGGTGTTCTATTATGTGTGTTTTATTTTGCCTTAAATTTTTTTGAATAGTAATTTAATTTTCAAGTAATTTAGTACAAATTAGATAATTTGTATCATTTACAAATTCAGAGGTAAACACCAGAAGAGACAGCGGGATCAGGCAGGGTTGGTTATTTCTGGGTTATTGCACTGATTAGGAATACTGAACTCCTGTATTTCATTTGTAAAATCTTTTGGTGCTATTTGAGTTTTCAATGACATGAGTACTATATTGATTTAAAAAAATTAATTGATTTTTTAAATTAAATAAACTAGGGCTAGTAAAAGCTTACTTGCAAAGACTGTCAAAAGGATTTAATGATGAATATAGAGCACCCAGCCTTGTGTCCAGCTTTAGTAAGTCTTCAGTAAGCCGTTGTGATTTTATTTATTCTTCCACACCAAATCATGAGATGGAGAAATATGTCCATGGGTCCCCAGCACTGCCTAGAATATAGTATGCACTCAGTAAATATTTATTTATTAAATCAGTAAATGAATATAGGGAAGCCTTCAGCAAATTAAATTTTTTTTCAACATAAAAAATCTCCCTAGGGCTGGTGTTGCTGCTCAGTGGTAGAGCGCTCGCCTAGCATGTGTGAGGCACTGGGTCCGATTCTTAGCACCACATATAAATAAATAAATAAAGGTTCATTGATAACTAATTAAAAAAACAAAAAACAACTCCTTGGCAAATTCTTGCTAGTTCTACCTATGAACCAGCTTAGGAAATACCTACCACCATACTAAGGTGTTCGCAATTAGTCCTAGGAAGAGATTCAGTGGGGGTGTGTTGAGACATTTCAAAAGAACATACTCCCTCCTCCCAGGAGTAATCAAAATGAAAAATAGTAATAAACTCAATCACAGTAGTAACATGCATACTAAAACTTTTAAGGCTATTTTTTAACATCCTGAGAATGGGTTGAACTTAGTGACTTGCTTCCAAAGAATAAAATATGGGATAAGAAAACTATAACTACAAAAACCTGCGTACCACTTTAGCCAAGAGACCAAGGTCACTCTCACCCAATATCAGCCACGCTAACTTCTCAGACCCCTCACTTGATGCAGTAGGAAGGACCCCTCACCTCTGTGCAATTCTTTCCTAAACTTCATGACCCCCAGTCTCACCATGAGAAAAACAGACAAACTTGAATTAGATGACAGTCTACAGAGAGCCTGATTAATACTCCACAAAGCTGTCAGGTCATGAGATACCAGAATACAAAACTGCCCAGACCAGAAAAAAACTGTAGAGGCATGATAACTAAATGCACTGTCACTCCTGGGTTGGATCTTTAGACAGAAAGAGATCATTGGTAGAAAAACTGGTACAATCTGAATAAATTCTGGAGTTCAGTTAATAATATTATAGTAATGTTGGTTTCTCAGTTTTGACAAATATACCAACATAATGGAAGATGTTGACATTAGGAAACACTGGGTGAAGAAAGTATAAGAACGCTCTGTGCATCACTGCAAATTTTCTGAAAATCTAAATTATTCTAAAATTAAAATTTTATCATTCCCTTCCTACTATGTGAGGACACACAAAGGTGCCACTTTTGAGGACACCAGATGTGCTCGCACCTTGAACATGGACATCCCAGCCTCCAGAAGCACATGGTTATAAACACCTTCACCCAGGGACACCCCTAGATTGCTTAAAGCAACATAACACATGTCTCTTCTGTCAAATAGACTGATTGTTTGGAGTAGAATTTTAAAGCACATATTAGGAATATTTGCTTATGATTGCACCAAGAATTCTAAATGGAATAATTTAGCCAGAAATTCTAGTTTTATAAACACTAGCAGACTTACTATTATACCTAAGGTGCCAAAAATACTTCAGACAAAAGCCTAAAATATCTTTCTCAAAAGTTTTTTTAAGTTACTTTTTAGATTCTCTTATTGCAAAAGTTTTAGACACACACACACACACGCGCGCGCCTCAAATAAGCCTATCACATGGGAGAAGGATCATTCTTTTGAGTGTGCCAAATACAAGCATTCTTCCTTTTATTCAAAACTGAATAGTTAAAATAGTTAAAAGCCTACCTGCATAATAGGTATAGCTATTAGCCTTGCAGTTATCCCATGTCAAGGCAATGGCAATTCCTTCCACTAGCTCCCTTCCCAAGCTAACCTCCTAGAATGTGTGGACCAACCAACTGGGATCAGAATGGAGGGGAAAGGGATTTCCAGGGAGGACATTTGACCTGCTCACACAACTGGAAGAAGCCCAGTGCAGTCAGATTACAGGAAGAGGAAAGGGGACACTACAGAAGCAGGACCAGTGTGTGCAGGACCCTATTGAGAAGGTGAGGACGCAAACCCAGTGAGACACCACTGGAGGACAACAGTCCAAGCAGAAGAACAACCTGCTTCCCGGGGCTCAGGGTCCCTCTGCCTGCCGTCATGTCCTAAGAAGGACCCTATCAAGGACCCTATCAAAAAGCCATCACCTGGATGTGCTCCTGAGGAGACCCCAGATGAACCCGAACGCAGAAGACTTCTGTATACCTTTCTTCAAAACTCCTAATGTCGCAAGAGACAAAGCCTGAGAGTTAAACAGGTTGAAGATACATGACAACTAACTGCCTGTCCAGGATTTGGATTCTGGAAGGAAAAAAGAATTGTTATATGAGACATTTGGGAGACCAAGGGTAAAATTTGTATGTGGACTGTACATTAGATAATAGCAGTGAATCCATGTTCACTTTCCTGAATTTGATCACTGCACTGTGGTTTTGTGAGAAAATGTCCTCATTCTTAGGGGTCAGACAGAAATGTCTAGGTGTAAAAGGTCACGATGTCGCCAACGTACTGGCAAATGGGCCACCCATAATAATGTCTACGTATGTAGAGATAAAGAAGGTCTCACAAATTATTAAATCAGTAAGTCTGGGTGAAGGTGGACAGGTTCTTATTATTCTACTCTTGAAATTTCCTGTAGGTTTACAATTTTTCAAAATAGAAGGCTACAAGAAATCACTCAGGCTGCTGAGCCAGGAACAGACTGAAGGGAGCAACATAAAGAAAGTGGGGCCCGCAGGACAGGAAAGCTGGTCTGGGCTCAGGGCTGGGAAAGGATGTGGAGAGGTGCTTCTAGGGCTGACTAAACGTCTTTGAGTAAAAGGAGCCTAGGAAATGAGGGAAAGGCCAGTCATTGTCACACACCTACAGGGTCAGTTTCTTTCCACCGGGTCTATTAACATGATATTGCCTTTCTACCATTATGGTATCATAACCATTAAGGTAAGGGTCAACATAAATGTCATAAGTCCCACGGTTAATGTGATTAATACAAACTGCGAACTAATAACTTGTTTCCATTGACGTCATAAATGTTACAGATTAACTACAATCACATGCCAGGGTCTGAGATCAGGGAATGTGGAGCAAGACTGGAGAGACTGTGTGGCTTTTCGGGTGTGTGTGTTGGCGGGGGGGGGGGGGGGGGGGGTTCCTTCTGGTTCTGAAGCATAGTCAGGCTTCAGGCGTAGCCTGTATTTAGATCTGGACTCTGGCCCTGATGGTTGGTCCTTCCCTCCGTGTTCCAGTGCAAACCCACCCTCGGGACAGAGCCTGTAAATCACTGATGTAGGAATCACCTGCAGACAAACAAGATCATTCAAGGGACCCTAAACTCAAAGCAAGGGGTGACGACAGCTCTTTCATCCAGGGCTTTGAAACAGTGGCTTCTTAAGTCCTCTTTCCAAGTCTTACCCTTCCACTTTCAGATTTCCATCTTTTATCTCAAGAATGAGTAAACAACTGCCGTGACACTTAACAATTGATATCATGTGACTTTGGCAGCCATTGCAAAACAACTGCACACCAAGGAAAACATTTGAGAAGAAAGACAAGTTTCACAACACGGACCAACTGGAAATTCTAGAGCCTGCTGAAAGAGCAACAGTGGAAAAACACACATTATCAACTTTCAAGCCTCTCTTGGGTCCCGGACACCTCAGAGGAAAGACCCACATGCCAGCTAATGACAAATATTAAACCCATTATGCTGTCTTCTGGCAATCTTAAAATTGTGTCTCAGATTATTATTCTTAGATGGTGGTTCCAGCTGTGCACATTAAATAAATGTGAAACTTTAAAAAGAGAAATCTCTTTTGGCATTCCTAAAACCAAGTTGTGCTGGGTTTTATTGTTAGCTCTTGGTTCAAAGATTTAAGGGGTCCCTCCAATTTCCCAAATGCTTTCCCTGAACTAACTCCACACTTACATACAGCTAAACCTTCTGAGCCTACCAGTCTAAATCCTTCCTGTGCTATGGGGAGAGTTTTAAACTTTTTAAAACTTTTTAAACTTAAAACTTTAAAAATGTGGGCGCACAAAGATATGTGTACCAATATACTCACTGTAAGGTTTTTTTATAATAGTAAAACAAATCTAAATGTTCTTATGTCCCTGAAATGAATGATGCCATATATTCTTATTATGGAATAATATACAAACTTTTGTTTTGCTTTTTTTTTTTTTTTTAAGTACTGGAGACTGAACTCAGAGCCTCTCCTGTGCATGCTAAGCAAACGCCAAGCCACACCCCTGATCCACACAGTGACTATTTAAATGGGGTAAACCCTAGTATGGAAAAGTTTTCAAAACTTTGAAATAAAGAGCAAGTTGCAGAATAAAAATGATATCTATTACAAAATCAAAACTAAATATATATCTACATACTTATATATCTTTGAGTTTAAATATATGTAGGAAATTTTGTAAGGAGTTCTACAAACTTTCATGAGTAGTTACTTTGGGTGAAAAATGTAATTGCAGTAAAGGGGAATTTTTGGTCTTTCATTCTACCTAATTTTGAGGGTAAGGGGTGTGATGGGGATTGAATTCAGGGGCATTAGACCACTGAGCCACATCCCCAGCCCTATTTTGTATTTTATTTAGAGACAGGGTCTCACTGAGTTGCTTAGGGCCTTGCTAAATTGCTGAGGCTGGCTTTAAACTCGAGATTCTCCTGCCTCAGGCTCCCAAGCTGCTAGGATTACAGGTGTGGGCCAGTGCCTGCGGCTCACTCTATCTATCTTTTGAAATTTTAACTATAATCACGATTTGTGTGTCAGTTCTGTGAACTTTTTTAATGTGTATTAAAACCAAATATATGAAAATGGCAAAAAAAAAAAATTCTTACAAATTACTAGGCATGGTGGCACATGCTTGTAGTCCCAGCGGCAAGGCTAAGGCAGGAAGATTGCAAGTTCAAAGCCAACCTCAGCAACTTAGTGAGACCCTAAGCAACTTAGCAAGACCCTGTCTCAAAATAAAAAATAACAAAGGGCTAGGAATGTAGCTCCATGGTTAAGCACCCCTGGGTTCAATCCCTGGTCACCAAAATAATAATAATACCAAAGTGTTTTATCTGGTGCAGCGGCATGCTCCTATAGTCCCAGCTACTCTGGAGGCTGAGGCAGGAGTTTGCTTGAGCCGAGGCTCAAGTCAGCTTGGGCAACATGGCAAGACGTCATCTCAAGAAAAAAAAATTAAAATATTACAAAAGTGTTTTACAACAAAAAGATAAACATGTTTGTTGACTGGAACTGGGGAAACCAAAGGTATTTCCATATAAAAGAGCCCAGGAGGAGAAGACCAAATGGCCCAGAGAAGGGGCCACCAAATTACTACAAACTTGGAGCAGCCTGTGCTGCTGGGGCACCTTCAGTGGATGGACAGAAGACTGTCATCACTGTGGGCCCTGACGAGTGTCCTCTAGGCCCTAAAGAGATGCCATGGCCCGTGAGTGTGGGCCTCTGTAAGCAGGGATGCCCCTGGCTGAGCCCCACGCCTGCTTGGGAGCAGCAAGGCTTGTGTCACGAGAGAACCTCTGTCTTTGCAGAGCACAGAAGCAGCATTTGTGGAGAAAATGCTGACTTAATTACATGCCAGCAGCCTAATCAGCTGCCGGGGCAACACTTCTCTCAGGGCCCAAAGTGCAGGAAGGAGGGCCTGAAGACATGTGCTCTTCCCGTTCTCTTTCCTTAGTTGGCCACAGCAGCATCCAGCCATGCCCAGCACCCACCCGGTAGATTTTATTGCTCTGAAAGAAAATAGATACTGAATAGCTACCTTTAGGATCGAGCTGTAGAACAGACTTCACAGGATGCAAAGAGGCAAGCTTATCATCCAAGAGTAAAAGAATTAGGCTCAATGAGTTTTGCATGAGTTTTTGTATTATAATAGTTTATAATAAATATATATAGAGAGAACCTATCTCACAGAATTGTTGCAGGAACCCGACAAGAAAACTCATGCAAAAAATGTAGTAATTTGGTGGCCCCTTCTCTGGGCCATTTGATCTCCTCTTAGCACAGTCTCTCTCTCTCTCTCTCTCTCTCTCTCTCTCTCTCTCTCTCTCTCTCTCTCTCTCCTTCAACTAATCCAAAGCAGCTTCACTTTTTCCTGTTTTAAATTGTGAGTAAGTGGAAGATTGGGCTGTTGGTGTTGTGATCGGCTAGCCCAGCCCTAATAACAAGTCAATACTAACAAAAATAACACCTAATACTTTCTCACCACTTACATTCCAGCACTGAATGTTCAGAGTGACAGGCGTCATCTTATATACTTGACATACTTACCTCATTTCATCCTCATAACACTTAGACATAGGTGCTGTTATTATCCCCATTCTGCAGAAGAGGAAGCTGAGACTGACCAGGTACACACAGCTGGTCAGCGACAGAGGCAACATTTAAATTCATGTTATTTTTATTTCAAACCCTGTGCTCTTAACTTGTGTGTTATTTATGGGGAAAGATCTATTCTTTCCAGTGAACAAAGCTTGGTTCCACACCAACTCATGGTTTGTGTTTAGATTTTGCACCAGGTAGCCAGGGTGGCCACACGACAAAGCTCCCCAGAAGGATTCTCAGAAAGGCCCATTGTTCTTGTTTTCCAATCCTAGATGGGGGAAGTCATGAAAGAACCTATCTCATGGAATTGTTGCAGGAACCCGACAAGAAAACTCATGCAAAGTGCTTAGCTCACCATCCGGCATCTAATAATTGCTCAGCATATGTGTAATAAGAATAACTAATATCTGCAAAACAGTACCAGTCAACCTATCTGATAGATTAGTTTACCAGCTGTTTTCTCAGCCTTTTTGCCACTCTGACCAGAAGACCTGGCAAGAATTTTACTTGGTGCTCACAGTTTCAGAGGTCTTAGTCCATAGGAAGCCAACTCCACTGCTCTGGGCCCAAGGTGAGGCAGAACATCATGGCAGAAGGGTGCAGCAGAGGAAAGGAGCTCAGGACAGGGCAACAAAGAAGCAGAGAGTCACATTCACAGGGACAAAATGTAAACCCTAAGTGCACTCTCCTCCAGCCACACCTTACCTGCCTATTGTTACCACCCAGTAGATCCCTACTAGTGGATTAATCCACTAGTTAAGTTACAATTCTTATAATCTAATCACTTTGCCTCCTAATGTACTTGCATTGTCCACACATGAGCTTTTGGGGGACCCTCATATCTAAACCATAACACCAGTACAGATTAAAAACAGCCGGTAAGGACTCTGAATGGGGAAGTCTTGATGAAAGATAAGACAGAAGAAAACATCTGGATCATGGCCCCTTGGGAGCTCACTGCCATGAGTTCCTAAAGGAAGAGATGGCAGAAACATTCCAGTTCTAGGACTGGAGAAGCCACGAGAACAAAGTTCTCCTACTTGGTGATTTTTCTTGGTATTGGCTCAGAACCCACCCTCACTATGCCAGGGAATGAAGGGGACAGAAGGGCCACTTTGCCCTCCTTCCCTCCTACCTACAGAGCTATCCTAGTTAAATGAAGTTAAAATGAGCTCAACACCATCTCTCAAGAGAAAAAATAAGCCATTCAAGGGCAGCACGGGGACCTGAAATGCCACACGGCAGTTGTCAAACTCTGTTCCACGGAACCCTGCCTCAGGAGTTCCACAAATCTTTTCATTAGACTTTCACTGTTTATAAACACTGATGTGGCTGTGTCCCTGTAGTGTGCTGATTTTAAGTCCTTTGAGTATAGACCGAGGAGAGGGATAGCTGGGTCAAATCATTTTCCAGGGAATCTCCATACTGCTTTACAGATTGGCGGCACCAATTTGCAGTCCCACCAGCAATCCCCCACATCCTCGCCGACGCTTATTGTTGCTTGTATTCTTTTTTTTAATTGTTGTTATTTGTATTCTTAATAATTTCCATTCTGACTGGAGTGAGGTGAAATCTTAGAGTAGTTTTGATTTGCATTTCTCTAATTGCTAGAGATGTTGAACATTTTTTTTATATATTTGTTGATCAATTGTATATCTTCTTCTGAGAAGTGTCTGTTCAGTTCCTTAGCCCAGTTATTGATTGGGTTGTTCATTTTTTTTTTTTTTTTTTTTTGGTGCTAAGTTTTTGGAGTTCTTTATATATCCTGGAGATGCGTATGGCAAAAATTTGCTCCCACACTGTAGGTTCTCGCTTCACCTCATTGATTGTTTCTTTTGCTGAGAAGAAGCTTTTTAGTTTGAATCCATCCCATTTATTGATTCTTTATTTTATTTCTTGCACTTTAGGGGTCTTCTTAAGGAAGTCAGGGCCTAATCCAACATGATGAAGATTTGGGCCTACTTTTTCTTCTATTAGGCATAGGGTCTCTGGTCTAATACAATTCACAATAGCTAAACTGTGGAACCAACTTAGATGCCCTTAAAAAGATGAATGGATAAAGAAACTGTGGTATATATAAACAATGGAATATTACTCAGCAATAAGAAAGAATGAAATTATGGCATTTGCAGGTAAGTGGATGGAGTTGGAGAGCATCATGCTAAGCAATGTAAGCCAATCCCAAAAAACCAAAGATGGAATATTTTCTCTGATTCATGGATGCTGATCTATAAGGGGGAGAGAAGGCTGGGATGAGTGGAGGAACTTTGAATTGAGCAAAGAAGAGGGAGGAGAGGGGGCATGGGTATAGGAAAGATGGTGGAATGAGACAGACATCATTACCCTAGGTACATGTATGATTGCACAAATGGTATGACCCTACTTCGTGTACAACCAGAGAAGCGAAAAATTGTGCTCTATTTTTGTATATGAATCAAAAAGCATTCTGCTGTCATGTATAACTGATTAGAACAAATAAATTTTTAAAAAATTAATAATTTCACCATTTAAATATACTTGGCTTAATCATCATGAAACATACTCAAGTGTGTTATAAATCAAATTCTAACTCATTGATAACCTCAACTGAGGTAGACTGGAAGATTAATTTACTTTTATGAAGATCTCAAAAATGAAAGTTCCCCTACTATTTTTGCTTTTTGAAAAGAACTCTAGATATGGCAAAGCATCTCTTTAACAACAACAAAAGAAAAGAAAAGAAACCCAAGAGAAAGCAGAAAACCATTTGAAACCGTGCTCTCGTGTAAGCTTAAACTTTCTAAATCCCATATTAAGAAAACAAATTTCCAAATGTAAACTGAATGCTGAGACTGTTACTATGATATAATCCTCGATTTCAAAGTTTCTGGTTCATTGAACAGTCTCAATGTTCTCATTAAGAAACTTTATAAAATCCCATATAAAGGGAATGTACAGTAATAAAATGCCATTAAAATACCATCCACTAAAATAAAATAAATACCATACATATAAGTCCTACTTAAGGTTGCCCTGATCATTTGAATAATGAGATGTGGAAGGTGAAATTCCAAATATGAGACCTTTAACCTGAAGGCAACAGAAAGTCATGAAAGTTTGTCAAAGTAGGACTCTAATGCAGTCAAATGTGTGTCTGATTAAGACCATTGTACTGCTCCTGAGTCTGTTCTGGAAGATTAGAGTCCAAGAGATCACTTTGGATCTGTCTCCCCTTTGCCTGCTAAGACCACCTTTCTCTTTCCTGCCCAGACCCCCGCAGCCCAGCCCCATGTGCTTCTCTGAGATGCCGTCTGTAGACTCCCAGGAGAGGTGACGATTCAGAGAGCTAAAACAGAGCTCTCATCTCCTTCCCTCTGTGAGAGTCACCACACAGTGACCCTGCTTCAGTGCCAGCACAACTGTCACCTGTCCTCTAGGCAGTACTCACTTAGAAAGCGGCACAAGCAAGTCTTACTAAGATGTCAGGGCGTCTTCCCCTTATCTCAGCTTGGAAAGTTCAGCCCATTATCCCCTTTGCACTCTAGCATTCTTTATTGTAATCCATGGATCAGTGAAACCTGCTGATGACAAGCCAGGAGGGAAAATATCATGGGTAGGGAGGGGTGCAGACAGACAGAACATTGAGCTGGCCCTGCCCTTTTGGGACAATTCTAGAAAAGGAAGGAGTAGATGGTTAGGCGAAAACTTAGAAGAGAAAGACAGCTGTAGAAGTTTTCACTTTCACTTAAATGTGTACAAGATTACATTCTATAATTTATCTTAGTTATGAGGAGCCATTATCTTTATTAGAATTTTCAAAATGCCTGTGGTCACTCCCATGCACTGCAGACTCACTATCATTATATTTCATACTACTTGGCCATTATACAAGTTAAAGCCATTTCAAAAATAAAACCTCTGAATCACAAAACACTTCGGCATTTACATGGATGGCATATTATTTCAAGTAAGAGGAAGGACAAAATAAGTGGATAATCCCCCAAAGCTACTTGTCAGTCTGGGCTGTATTAGCACCTCATATGTTATCCTTCATGGGTTTAGGGATCCTGAATAGTTGAAAGAAGAAACCTTGTTATTTGTGTAACTTTCCAATTCTATCTGAAAATCCTATCAGCCTGAAAGAAGATGGGCCGTAGTTAATGCTGAAGCTGAGTCACTCCTCAATATTCTCTCCACGCTGGCACATGTTTTAAAATTCCCTGTAATAAAAAAGATTTAAAAAAAAACAAAATATATCTGCCTTTCCTGAAATCTATTTTTAAAATAAATTCCATCAGTCAGCCTCATCTAAATCTTGGTGTGACAGAAGTCGCTCACTAACAAGTCATGCCGGGGAAGAATAACACGTTATTTCTCCCTGTTCCTTCCAGCTCTGCTTTGCAAATTTTCTTTATTGAATATTCTCACACTTCCATCATTCACTTCTTCACAGCTCCTGTTCTCAGAATGTCACTGTAGATTTTTGGTCCAATACTTAGCTCCCCCACCTATGCAAATGGAGAAGAGAAAAATTCTGAGCTTAATATAAAGTTCTATTATATGGCCTCTAGTATGGAGTTAGCAGAAACAACTTGAAATAAATGTCTTTAGCCAAGATAATGTGGGAGTGCTCCAAAATGCAAACTAATTTTCCAAAAATTTAAAACGGTAAATAAGCCCCTGTTCTGTATTACTTTGGGAAATGTCTTCAGAGTTTTTGTTGACAAAAATTAACAGCTTGCAAAGAATTGTAACCAAGACTTGAATAACAGAAACAAAACCAGATATTTGCTCTTGGGTAGGAGTATGAGAACTAAAATTATGCTTTGTCACCTTAGCTGACTTGCTGTGGACTCTCTCTCTATGCCTCCCAGAATAAGAAAGTAGGGTTTTCAGATCTTTGATTTAGACCCTCCCATCAATTTCTCAAAGATGTCATTTTCTTTCCTTCCTTCTTTTTCTTTCTTCCCATCCTACTTTGCAACCTGAAGAAGCTAAATAGAAGCTGGAGTCAGCTGTCTTCTGTTGTATGTTCTTGCACTGTAGCCAATGCCTGTATTGTGTATTTGATTCACTCAACACTTTCTGGGCACAAATCTTCAGAGGTGAACAGGACACTCTTCATGGGGATAATTTCCTTCACCCCCTTTGAAGATCCATTGTTCCACTGACCCATTTTACAAAACGATGAAGGACCATTTGACTTCAGCCTTGGCTTGGATTCAAGATAATCATTGGCAAGTTTTGGGGTTTTGTTTTATTTTTACAAAAACCCATGGAATCAACAGATGTCCATTAACAGATGAATGGATTAAGTAATTGTGGTATACATACACAATGGAGTTTTATTCAGCCATAAAGAAAAATGAAATTATGGCATTTGCTGGTAAATGAATGGAAATGGAAAATGTCATGCTAAGTGAAATAAACCAGTCTCAGAAACTTGAGGGTCAAATGTTTTCTCTCATATGTATCAAGAACTAAAGCCAAATAAAGGAAAGAAGGAGGGGGAGGATTGGATATCATAAAGATATAGGAAAGATCAGTAGAGTAGAAGGATATTTAGAAGGAGAGAGGAGAGAGAGTAAAGGGGAAGAAATGCAGATTGAATTTTTAAAAAAACATGCTATGTGCACATATAAATATACCACAGGAAATTTCACCTTTATGTATAAGTGGAAAGAACCAATAGAAGAGGGAAAGGAAGGTCAGTGGAAGAGGGAGAAGCGGGGAGGGAGGGGGGAACAGGAAGTGAAACTGAATTCCATGGGTGTACGAATTTGTTGAGGTGAACCCAACTATGTATAACTATAATGCTCTAATTAAAAAAAGAAAAATAGTTTAAAAATACAGTTCTACTTTCCTCCGACCCCCCAGCTCCCCTTAGAAAAAAACCATGAGTAAATAATGGTATATAAATAAAATAAAAGCAAGATATGCACAACCGTTTTTTCCATTTTTAAAACTTTGTTCTTTTTAGAAATATATGACAATAGGGTATATTTTGACATAATATATATACATGGAGTATAACTTATTCTATTTAGGATCCCATTTTTGTGGTTGTACATGATGTGGAGTTTCACTGGTTGTGTATTCATCTATGTACATAGGAAAGTTCTGTCCAATTCATTCTACTGTCTTTCCTATTCCCATTTTCCCTTCATTCCCCTTTGTCTAATCCAGTGAACTTCTATTCTTCACCCACCCATACACACCTTTTTGTGTGTTAGCATCCACATATCAGAGAGTACATTTGACTTTTGGTTTTGGGGTGTTGGCTTATTTCACTTAGCACAATAGTCTCAGATCTATCAATGGATCTAGCAAAAGTCATAAAGTCATTCTTTTTATGGCTGAGTGATAATCTATTGCATATACCACAGTTTCTTTATCCATTCATCTGTTGAAGGATACCTAGGTTGGTTCCACAGCTTAGCTATTGTAAGTTGACCTATTAAAACATTGATGTGGCTGGGCATGGTGGTGCATGCCTATAATCCCAGTGGCTAGGGAGGCTGAGACAGGAGAATCATGAGTTCAAAGCCAGACTCAGCAAAAGCAAGGCACTAAGCAACTCAGTGAGACCCTGTCTCTAAATAAAATACAAAATAGGGCTGGGGATGTGGCTCAGTGGCTGAGTGCCCCTGAGTTCAATGCCTGGGACTCCCCCACCCCACCCTCCCCACCCTCCCCACCCGCAAAATCGTTGTGGCTGCATCACTGTAGTATATTGATTTTAAGTCCTTTGAGCATATACCAAGGACTGAGATAACTAGGTCAAATGGTGCTTCCATTCCAAGTTTTGCAGTCCCACCAGCAACGTATGAATGAACCCTCAAGGACCAGCATTTGTTGTTCCTTGTGTTCTTGATAATTGCCATTCTGACTGGAGTGAGATGAAATCTCAGTACAGTTTTAGTTTTCATTTCTCTGATTGCTAGAGATGTTGAACATTTTGTTATATATTTATTGACCGTTCATATTTCTTCTTCTGTGAAGTGCCTGTTCAGTTCCTTTGCTCATTTATTGACTGAGTTATTTGAGGTCTTTTTGGTGTTGCAGGTGGCAGATTTGTACAGGAGAAAAATCGGGGGGTGTTTTTAGGTCATTTCCACTAGAGGGCACCAGACCCTGTACTTGTGTCCTCAGTCACCTCTGCAGCCACCTGTCTTCTTCACCTCTCACTGTCCCTCTTTCCACCCCTAGCCCGAGGATTCTGAAGTTTTTCAGCACACATAGCAAGATCCAGAAGAACTTGGACTTCCTCAGAATTCTGAAATAGACTGAACTCTCCATATGGATAGAGCTCCAACCTGCCTTGAATGGGAGTCCTAACACCTTGATGGATTCAAGGGCTCTGGAGACAGACACACTTGAGTCACAGGTTTCTACAGGTAGGTGTGGAGGTACCAGGAATCTACAGCAGCAAACAAAACCTATCATTCTCATCATGCTGCGTCCATGGTTACCACGTGGCCTGCCCATTGTGCTTCCTGACAGCTTCCATACATTACAGACCTTATTTAATTGGTTAGTGGAAACAGAAGTCCAACTTCCCCAAAGTTGGAAGCCTCTCTTGGCTTCCAGACCAACACTACCAACCCCTTGGGTAGGCATTGCTGTCGATCAGTTTTAGGCATCAAGACACTCATTACAAAACGTGTTTTTATGTGTAAGGCCTTTTCCCTTCTACCCAGGAACCACCAGGAACACACCTACAGTGAATAGACTGTTGAATGTGTTCATTGCAACCAGAGGCCACACATCACCAACAGTGAGGCATCTCAGTGACAGGGTTTTAGAACTTAGAGGACTGGAGCTTTGGTTGGAGGAGGGAGCGGTCCAGGTGCAGGGCCCTGCCCAGGACTAGCTGTCAGGCAGCAGGGATAATTCTGCTTGGGGATCTTCCTGAATTCACCTGCCAGATGAGGGTGAAGCTAAAGTGGCAGTTGGTCAAACAGCAACACTCAGACTGCAAACTGGGCGGGGCGGGGTGGGGGCATGTTTGGATCTTGTGGTTCATACTGTGACCTTGTTTTTGCCTATGTGTCGATAAGATTATGGAGTGGACATGTTTTTTTGTCTCATTTCATCATGGTCACAGCATGACCTTGTCTGAGGCTGGTGTTTTGTGAGATTATGTCGAGCAAGAAAACCCATGGACCAGCTCTGAGCGCCAGGCGGTTCCTGACAGCATCTAAGTTCCTGACACATAGGCAAAAACAAGGTCACAGCAGCTGGCTCAGGCTGTAGGCAGTTTTTCCTTTTCTCACCTCTCTTCAGCCTTGTCTTTCATGCCTGGGAGATGTTATGGGAACAGATAAAGCAGTGCAGTGTGGTACCCCAGGAGTTCTGGATGATTCCAATAACTAGCGATTGCAAGCTTATCTTTGTTTTGCAGTTGTGTCTGAATCTCCCTTGAGGTCCTGGGAAGAAGGGCCCCTTCACCAAATGCCACCTGTTAGCATTCTACCCCAGCATTATGTCCACCTATACTGAAGGTGTCTAAAATTCTATCAGAGATCAAGGTCAGGGCAACAACAGAAAGGGCACAGAATCTGCAGGTTGCAAAATAGAAGGGAGACCAGTAAAATAGAGGAAGGAAATCAGGGAAGGAGAAGGCAAGGAAAGACAATGGAGACCGGAAATGAAACTGACCAAATTATATTGCACGCACGTAGGCATATATAACAATAAATCCCAACGATATGGATAATTATAATGCACCAATTTAAAAAGTTTTAAAAGAATCTGTAGGTTTCTTATCAGCTGGGGGTATATTTATGGGGTTGGCCTAAGTCCCATCTTGCCCTGAAGGTCAAATGCACAGACAGGACCAGCTGTTGCAACGATACCCAAGGCTAGAAGCTAAGTGGGAAGTCTTCAAGTCATTGTCTTCCACTTGTCCCTCTGAGATTCATGCCCCCCTTTTCTTCTACATTCTGTCCAAGTTCTCATCTGACAGCAGGTTTTATAGCAAATTCAGATTTCATAAACCATTAGATTCTTCAGATGATATGTGGCTTAAAATCCAGGTCAAATAATGAACATCCTGGAACTTATAGCCTTCACCCTTCCTTCCACATAGCCTCCTATGCCCAAGTTGACACAGATAACAATACAGGCTGCTGATATAGCTGTATTGTTCTCTGGACTTTGAGGTACCAGACAGAAAAATATGCAGAAGCAATTTCTTTTTAAGGCATTTCAACAATTTATTCTATGAAAGAGGGCAAGGCCAATAGTCTCTTTTTCACTCAGGTTTCCTAACTCATGAAATAACAAACAAAATCTAATCTCCTCGGATTGGAAAGACAGCAACTCTCAACCTGGAGATGAACTCTGAAGTGCAGAGACCTCGTGTGCTGTGAGGTATCAAGGCTCACTCTGAAATTTTTCTTGTTTATTTTTAGTTGTCTCAGCACACAAAGTTCTCTCTGGCAAGTTCCATTAAGAAAGACTCTGAAATATGATTACAGTTGAATTGGCTCACAGGACTTGGTTACAAAACTTCAACCATCAAATTACTTTGCTTCCAGCCAAGTCAGATCCAAGTCTTAGTTTTCATCCACAAGCCCCCTGTCATGAAGAGGTGGGGACAAAACAGGACTGCAACCTACATTTGCCAACCTCCTTTCTCATGAAGAGCTTCTGTGGAATTCCATGCCACCTTCCATACAGCCTATATGCTCACTGTCGAGAGAGGAAAAAGTGCAAGATGTATCTGTGTAATTTATAACTTGAATATGACATCCCAAAGTTGTGACTAAATACTTTATTATAATCACATGGGAAATGGACACAAAATTAGAAATCTTTTTTTTTCTTTTTTTACAAAATCCAATGTCATTTCTGACTCCGGTCTCTTATAACCACAAAGAAGTTATCTTTTATTTCCTTGTAAGGTCCTCATGTTTGGTTCAAAGCACCTTAAATCAAATGGGCACTTAAAAATGCAAACACAGGTGGTTAAGCCAGTAAAATCACCAGACACATAGCTTTAAGACTCTCAGGCCCTGATTTATTTTGGAAGTCTGAATATGTTCTAATTACTTGGTAGTAAACAATTTGTTAGAAATGACATATTTGATTCATAAAATCTATGGTTAAGGTCGTTAACATACTGGTTCCTTTATCATATGAATTAAAAAGTAAAGCTCTCAGTCTAGTGCTGCAACCTAATGGATTTATCCCTTGATTTAAAAATTGCATCATCCATAGAAGGGGCTAGAAGGCAGGCTAGCACAGACAAAAAGCACGCAGGGAACAAAGTGGGGCCCTAAGGAAGAAAGGTAGAGGTTCTGTGTAAGAACACCACTTTTACCTTGGTGCCTTGGGGGTGACAGGCCTTTCTATAAATGCCATTTGACCAGTGGAGAAAATGAAGCCTAAAAAAGTACAGTCCCAAGGTCTTCTCCTTTGGCCTTCCTGGCAGACTTTCCCCAAAGTGTCTGCTACTGCTCAGTCAAGTTCAACTATGTCACCTGTAAAGAGGACAGGCAGGAACCAGGAAACCTACCACTTAACGGCATAGTCCCTGCTCTTGGCCTGTGGGGTTGTACCTCCATAATTGGGTCCAAGCAGGTATCCAGATAACAACCTCCAGTCCACGCATGCACCCCTGGGAATAGAAACCCCCCCGCCCCAGGCTGCACTCTGAGACCACCAGGCAGGGACCTGAACATGCGGCCTTCTGGGTAGGCAGTGGTATGCATGCAGCTCGGGGTTCCCACAGCTCCCAGGCCAAGCAGCCCAGGCCCAGGGCCACACCCTACTCCTGCCTAGAAACCAGAGGTTGATAGAACCCCAGGGCCGAAGCTACTTTCTTACCTCAGGAATGGCTCTTTCATTTCATAACATAAAATCTCAAAAAATCCACTGTGATGTCTAATTAGCTACCCCTGAATTCTATACACTGATTTTTCTCCATGTGCCATCCCCCAGATGTCAGTTTCTAGATTAATTCTGTTGATCTTTCTCACTCAAAACACGGTGCATTATTTCCAGAACATTGATTTTTCTCAGCCTTGACAGTAGCACTGCCTTTATCTACCACAGTGACCAGACTCTTCTTTACATTTCCACTGTTTGAAAATCAAGTTTGGAATGAATCCCTGGACGCAAGATATGTCACTGATTCTCACCTGGTAAAAGGGACTTCAGGTCCACGTGTGTAACAGTACCCAGATGTCATTCTCTAGGAAGAGAATTCCTATTTTATTTATTTATTTATTCTTTTGCAAACAGTTTTAGAGGCAGGGTGTTAAACTGATTGAAATCTCACGAGATTGACATTATTGCTTAAAGTGCTTAAATTGGTTACATAAAAAAAAAAGAAACAAAGGTACAGATTATTTTAAACAAACACGACAAGACTTTCTTTTCTTTTTAAGCAACAAAATCAAGTGAATGCCACACAAATACAGTAACTATTTTGGTTATACAGAAATAGGAGCCAAAAATAAATTAATGTAATACTAGAAAACAGAAATTTAATTAGGCAGAAAAATAGGAAATAGTTTTCTCTGACCCATGCCATTTACATGAGTTAATCACAATAGTGCTGAAAAATGCCTTGACCATATAATAGCAAACGAGGGCAAAACATTTTGTGCACAGTATTTTAATACACATGAATATACAAAGTTGATCAAAATGCAATGTTTAAAGATAAAATCCATCTGTAATAAAGCTACACTCCAATATCTAAAATAAGTCCTAAGTGCCAGTTAGAACACAGTTCTCTGTTAGGCTGTCCATGAAACTAAGGGTATTCATGAAAATAAATGCATAGGACTGTTTCCATCATTTTTTCCATTTCAGCTTAAAAGCAAAATATACCAGGCCACAAAACCAAATGACTGGCTTCCTATTCAACTAACGCCCTGATCATGTTCCTTGCACTCCACGTCAGTCCACTTCTCATTGCCTTGGAACAGAAGACGCAGCAACAGAACGGGACTGGATGTCAGCATTTTACCAAAATTTGCTTTTTAAAAAAAGACTTTAGCATACTGTACCATAATCTACGCACTAAACTAGTAAGTAACCAATAAAACAAATAGTTCTTTTTTTTTTTTTTTAAGTGTAAAACACTGTAACTTATGTTTAGACACCCAGCAGCTAGAGAAATGCAGCAGGCCTACTCACTCCTGCTGAAAGAGGACACACAAAAACCCTGGCCATGGAGGGAATATTGCTGAGCCTTTGTGCTATCACTGTGACCTTGGAATGGTCTCACGCATCCCACACCATTCTCTGCATTATGCCTGGAATGAGGGGATAAAAAATAACAAAGTGTTTGCATGCTATTGTCTTTACATAAAGAAAAATGATTGGGGTGGTGGGGGGGATGTAGCTGCCTAGTTTTTGTTTCGTTTATTGAAGAGGAAGAGGTGAGGAATTACCAGAGAACTCTAAATTTTGAGAAACTGATGGAGTGTTGATAGAAGAGTGTGTTTTGTCTCCTTCCGATCCTCTTTTCTGTATCACACAACCATCCAAATGTCTGTGCAATAGTTTCCATACTTTAATTCCCAAAATGTATTCATGAATACTGAATTATAACTGACTTTGTCTATTCAAAGCAATCACTCCAATTAAATAACTAGGAAAAATTCTTTACAGATTAAAAAAGTGATAAATGTACTGAGCCTATAGTCATACTCTTTATTACTCCTGTAGCATTCCAATTGAAACATTTTTGCTTAATAAAGTGGATTCGAGAGTTGTTTCAAAGGTAATTTTAATAGTTTTTTTCTTACGAAATCACTTCCAAATATTAGAGGTCAACCATCATTTTCTTAAACTTTGTAACTTGCAATCAAGTATATGGACTATCTATAGTACAAACTTTTCCCTATATCAATCACCTTCAATTGGAAAGAGCCTCTTCTTAACTCACCTCCCAGGTAAGTGATTACCGCATATGTTTCATGGAGGAAAAGAAAAGACAAAATATTTATAAACATGAATTTGCCTCTAATCAAGGCAAGGTACATTTTCATCACTTGTATAAAACAATAACATGAAGATCACCCTGTTTTGTCTTCTCCAGTGAAGAGTAAAACATTTCACTTCAAGCATGAACAAATGAAGTGTTGGCATGCTTAAGTTTTGAGCAATAAACAGTTCAAGATATTTCAAAAATAAGAAATCCAGTTTTCATCTAGATAAAGTGCTATCCTCTTCATTGTTGCAAAATGGCCACTAACATTTTCAATTTCAGATTTAGTTCACATTATGCCAAGAGTTTGCATGTTTGTTCTCAGACGGATTAGGTAACAAAATAACATGTTCACAGTATATTAAAGTGTATGGAAGTCAACTGACTTCCCAAAGGAAGTCGTGATTTCTGACTCATGGTATTTGTAGGAAACCAAAAACCAGTCCAACAGCAAAAACACCAAATTGACCCTTTTAATAAAAGGTACCAATACTCAAATGCTCTAATAAATACATAACAAGTGAAAAGTAAAAGTAACTATAGTGAGATGAGGTTCTTCCAAAAATCTCTGTCTTGTCAAGCATTCTAGGAGTCTGAGCCAAAGAAACCGCCGCCATCTTGTCCATTCCTCCACCTGCCCACTAACACGTCCGTGGACCCACCTCATACCTCAGCTAACTCCAGCATTCCCTCCAGGAGGATTCTCTGTTTCTGCCCTGGGATTGCCAGTGCCTCAGTAAACAGACAGAATATGTTTTTTAAAAAATTAAGCTGTACAGTGCGGCTCATGGTTGTGAAGGTGTAGTGCTGTTGTTACTCCAGATACGGAAGGACGTTGGTGCTGACCAGCTGGCTGGCTAAGGAGAGATGTGCCAGAAGCAGTCAACGGGGTGTCTCAGCCTTGAGATCACAGACTACGAAACACCAGCAGGGTTGGAAAGAGAGCTTGAAAACCTTAGCAGTGCCAGGTACAGGATAAATACGACTCACAGGACCTTAGAAAAGTGTCACTAAAAATTAACAGCATTGAGTTATTTTCCTGAAACTTGGTTTTGGTAGAAAGATTAAGAAAAGCAACTTTTCACTGTCCACAAAAACTCCTTCCTCTTGGCTTTGCCTGCCCTGAGCTCCAGAACTGCTTAGCCCCTGGAATTCTGACAGCTAGGTCAGCACAGCCCAGTGCAGACACTAGCCACCATGAACAGCTCCTCGTCACCCTGTGCCACGGGGAGGATGATTTTTAGTATCGAGGTTACTCACTTTTAAACATTTAAACAATTCCACTTGTACGAACTTAAAGCTATAGTTGCAGCCCTAAAAGGTGAACATCTACCCAATTCTTCTGTCCTTCTGTCAGAAAAGAGGCAGATAAGCTAGAAAGGGGTAGTAGCAATGCTTCCAGGGACAAGTTAAAGGAATGCATTGGAAGGAAACCCCAGAAGCCATTTAGGAAGTTTAGCAAACACTGAAAATAGACCATGGCATTCATAGGAAATGCCACTGTAACTCAGCAGACATAGCTGAGTGGCTTAGCACTCACCCAAACCTAAAATTAGCAACTGTTATTCATATAAATCTTACTTCAATCTGATTGCAGTTAACTCTACCTCAGACCAAAATAAAACCAAGAGTAGTGCTGCATGTAAAAAAAAAAAAAAAAGGAGAAAGTTTAACACAGCCAGATCACTGAGTGGTGACATTAGTGGGCTGCTGGGGAAGGAGGAGGTCTGCAGGGGAAATGGGTAATAGTGCTTTGAACAGTTTCCCCTGCTTGAATTAGTCCCACAGTTCTTTAAGTTTATTCTCTTGACTGATAGAATAAAATATATCCAGATTCTGAATTTTTTGATATATCTGACGTCAGGCCATAGAATTCTTCAATAGCTTGAGCATCTATTTTCTGCAACAAAGGAAAAATAAAACAATACAATTATTTACCTTGATTTCTGAGCAAAGAAACACTAATGGAACATACAGAAAAATGCAAGAGTCACAAGTTGTTATAAAATCACAATTTGATACATTTTGGTACCAGGGATTGAACCCAAAGGTACTTAACTACTGAGCCACATCCCCAGTTCTTTTTATAGTTTTGAGACAAGGTCTTGCCAAGATGCTTAGGGCCTTGCTAAGTTGCTAAGGCTGGCTTTGAATTTGTGATCCAGTGTGGAACTTTTGATAACCAATGGATAATTCCACAGACAGAAGGACATATTCACAAATTAGAAATCACTAAAGAAGAAAGTCACCTATTCATTCATCATCAAATATACACAAACACCCTTTGAAGAAACCAGGGGTTCTGTCTTTCAGCTGGTAAATTGAAGGATCTGAGAGTAACTTTATTTCATTCAGACCACCAGAGTTAATTTCTTTCAGTGTAACTTACTCAAAAGTTACCCTAGTGGGTTAAAACAGACCATGTCCTTAAATGTAGAGTTCAAAATCAACAAAATCAATATATGAAATGCTTTGCTGTAATATAGATTTCCAGATCCAACAGACTGAAAAATATCACACATATTTTAAACAATAATCAAAATAAGAAATTTTTTTTATTAAAAAAAAAAGAATTTTAATAGAACTCTGAAGTCTATTATTTGCTCTGTACCTGAAAGGAATTTAGACATGGTAGGAAACAAGAAGCACACATCCTTGTGACTTATGTTGACACACACAGGGAGAGATGCCATGTCTGTGGCATCAGGTAATAAGAACACAATAGTAACAAGTGCATTGTCCATATTCCCCTCCCTTTCCATGGAGCATGGGGATCAGCAAAAGTTAGTTTTAAAAGAAATTTAAGTTTTCAAGTCAGATTATGGGAAAACGGGCCTATTTTAGAAAACACCCACACATGCACATCCCCCCAAAGTCCCATCTGTACCCTTTGCCTACTGGAGAACAATCCGCATACTAACCTCTACAATGTCGTCATCAAACAAAAGCCAGAAGCCATGACTTTTCACAATAGTAATATAATGCCCACGATTAGGTCCACTGGAAAAGAACAAATGAAAGAAAGTCACGAGGTAAACGTTTATTTCTTTATAAAACTCTACTTTGCTCTTTATGAGCAGTGTCTTAGGGGGGAAAAAAAAAACAACTAAGGCCATCAGGATAAAGAACTTGGTACAGCCAGGCTCAGTGGCAGGCACCTACAGTCCCAGCTATGCAGGAGGCTGAGACAGGAGGGCTGCTTGGGGCCAGGAAGTTGAGGCTGGCCTGGGTAATATAGCCAGTCCCCACCTTAAATAATAATAGTAACAAAAAGAACAAAGTATAGCTTTGTCTATACCCACAATTCATAGAGGAGCACCTGGTAGGGAAATACCAAAATGCACAAAGGGAATATGCTCTAAGGACTTAAGATTCCAGTGGGGAAACAGGCTTTCAGATCTGCAAGTATTAACAAAGAGTTCCTGTCTACCTGCTGTGTGCCAGGCCCTGTTCTGGCTGTCAGGGAGAAAAACAGTGATCAACACAAAGTCCCACTTTCTTGGGACTTGGTGCTAGGGTTTGAATGTGTCTCCTAAAGGTCCTATTAGACACTTAACCTCCAATGCAACAAGAGTTGAGAGGTGGGATCTTTAAAGGTAATTGGTGCTGCTATCGCGAGAGCAGTTTGCTATGAAAACGAGATCAGCCCCTTCTCTCCCTCTTGCCCTCCTCTCTAGGTGATGTCTTCTGCCATGTAGGATGGCAAGAAGGCCCTCACAGAATGAAGCCCCTGGCCTTGGACTCCCCAGCCTCCGGAGCCATGAGCCAAATAAACCTCTACTCACTTAAACTCCCCAGTATGTGATGCTGTTAGAGCAGCACTAAAGGGACTGAGGCACTGGGTGTGGGCTGGGTAGGCAATAAACCAACCAACAGTTAATACATATCAAGTGGTGACAAGTGCCACGAGGAAGAGTCAGTGGGGTAACAGGACAGTGAGGACTGAGGGGCAGGCGTTACTTGATAAAGAGCAGTGAAAGGAGGTCTCTCTGATAATGTGAGATTTGAGCAGAAGCAAATTTTCCTGAAGGACATGGGGACATGGGGGGAGAGCAGTCATGCAACTAGTGATGGAAGTTTCAAGACTGGGAAATACCAAGTGCAAAGCCCTGGGGCAGAGTTAGCCATGGCGTGTTCAGGAAGAGCCTGGAAACCTAGCAGCTGGAGCCAAGTGAGGCCCAGGAGGACACAGGGGAGACAACCAGAGAGGGGCAGAAGGGCAGTGGTGCAGAAAGCATGGGGCCTCATGGCTAAGAGTGCAGAATCCGGGCTGCAGGAGTCAGGAAGACACCCAGCAATTCTGAGGAGCAGGATGATCTGATTTAAGTCTTAGAAAGATGCTGAGGAACCATAATACATGATAATGAGTGTTAAGATAGAAAGGGTGGAGTTTTGCACTGTGGAAGGAGTACAAAGAACAACTGCTACTGTGTTGTTACATGAGATTTGCATTCTAAGGGGATTTTCATTCTAAATCTAGAGTTGTTTTTTAATGCACCACTGAAGTTGAAAAGCTGAATCCCTCCACTTCTTGAAACACAAAAATTCTGCAAACAATTCTTCCTGTCTCTCTCGGCCTCCTCAGGACACTCCTTCCCTCTGCCTCTGAGCTGCGGGCACTGGGCTCCTATTCTCTCATCTGGGCCTGCGCAATTGCATTCCTGGCCCATTCCCTCCTTGGCTGTGCTTGAATGTTACCTTCCTAGATCAATGTCACCCACCACCTTACCTAAAGAGGTGCCTTGCAATACCCGCCCTCATCTCCCTACTTACTCCTCAGAGCACCAATCAAAACCATACTTTATCTGGCAGAAGTTTTATTATGGTGGTGTGGGCTTACTTCTGTGTTATCTGTCTTTCCCCCGGACCCTATGCTTCACGAGGGCAGGCTCCTGTGCAGTCTTCAGATCCTGGCATGGAACCCACACAGCAGCAGCTCAAACCCCAGGAAGTCACACACTTCCCATGTGAGGCCAGCCCTGCTCTGTGTGCGGGGAGGAGCTTGCCTCAGGGAAGGAGTTTAAAGCATCCTAGTGGGTAGCATGTGTAACTTGGTACCAACTCCCCTTGCTGCCAGGGCTGCTATGATCTTCGTATCCCCATTACAGACAGGGATGATTCCAGAACCCAACTTCCCACAGGTCCCCCAAGCCCTCCATGGGCCTCTGACTTGCTCTCGCCAGTGCTCCCAGGGATCAGCACTGGGTACCCACAGAGATCCAAACTGAACGTGCTCGTGTGCCCTGCACATCTGAATGCTCGTTTCTCCAGCCTCCCTAGCACAACTTGAAGGTCCACACTGTCGTCACCACAATGTCCACCCCCATCATGCTCCACCTGCTCCAAGACCTCCCTCAGCTCTCCACAATGTAGAGTCTTTGTTCTTTAGAAGAACAGATGCTAGAGCTATTCTTCAGGAGAACACAAAGCTGGTTCATAACCGTCAATAAATATAACTTACATAAGACACATAAGACATAAGAAAAAAATATACAGTGACTTGAAGTTAATATACTCAGAAAAAAAAAAAAAAACAGGGCACATCATATACAACGCTACACTCTCTGAGCCCACTCACCCTAACAGTGAAAAATGGACCAGCCCATTCCCCACACTGCAACAGTCTCCTCTTGGAAATGGTTTGCTCACGACTTACTACCTAGGCGGATGGAGAGAAGATTGGCTCTAGGACACTCCCCAAAATAAAGAGATGGCAAACGGGATGGGGGGAGGGGCTTTCAATATACTTTTCTGTGCTTATACCAAATTATAAGATAAAAAATATTTGCCTGAAAAAACCTTCATCTAAACACTTTACTTTTCCATTTCTAGAAGCCTTCTCTCTCCGTTCTCTGATTGTACTCTTACTACAGAATGTGGGGAAAGTCTTAACATTGCCTAAAGAACATTTTTAAGAATAGAATTTTAATCACTCCAAATACCACAAAATTATTAAATCTGTCCTCTTGCTTCCAGTCTTTATTTCTATATTTTAAAAGAACTTTTGAGATCATGCAGCAGATGTAATCTAGCTTCTTAAAAATTAAAATCATAGCATAAATTTTATTTTTCCATTTTATTTTCAATTTATATTAAGTATCATTGTTACCAATGAAGATTTATTAATTATATCCTTTATTATAGAACAACTGAATTATCATTTTTGTGATCCTATTTATGTATACCTATAGGATGTTAATAGAGTCAGGTACCACGTGATATGTCAGCTAGTGACACACCACACATACAACAATAGTCCCTTAAGATTACATTGCCTGAATTATGAAGAATACAAGCAATAATAAGTGTTGGTGAGGATGTGGGGAAAAAGGTACATTCATACATTCCTGGTGGGACTGCAAATTGGTGCAATCACCATGGAAAGCAGTACGGAGATTCATCAGAAAACTTGGAATGAAACCTCCATTTGACCAGCTATCCCACTCCTAAGTTTATACCAAAAGGACTTAAAATCAGCATATTATACTGGTGCAACCACATCAATGATTATAGCAGCTCAATTCACAATAGCTAAACTATGGAACCAAGCTAGATGCCCTTCGACAAGGGAATGGATAAAGAAAACATTGTATATATACACAATGGAATATTAATTGGCCTTAAAGAAGAATGAAATTATGGCACTTGCAGGTAAATGAATGGAACTAGAGAATATCAAGCTAAGTGAAATAAGCCAATCCCAAAACACCAAAAGCCAAATGTTTTCTCTGATCCATAGTGGGACGGTGGGGGGATAGTGAAGAATGAAGATTACATTGCCTGTAACAATGTAAAGCAATGTCACAGCCTTAGTTTTAGGAGTACACTCTACGATGTTCACACAATGATGAGCCATTTCTTAGTACACATTCCCACTGTTAAATGACACAAACGTGTATTCTTTTTTTTTTGAGGTGATCAATGAGAGTATGGATGACATTCCCAAAAGTGCTGAGTATTACAGCCCAGTCAGAGGTGCCTGGGCCTGTTTTGGTGACAAACCCCTGTGTTATCATGTGTACCCGCTTCCTAGCCCACCTTTACCTGCCGCAGTGAACGACCACAGCCACCAGGTCATACATGCGGTCCAGGTTCACGGCATCGCTGGAGGTGTTAAAGAGCCGGAGTTCCAGAGGGAAGACCACCCGGTAAGACAGCTTGGTGTACCTATGGAGCTGCTCCATGTACTTGAACCGCTTCAGGTGCAGGGCCAGAATCATGGGCAGTTTTTTTACCCTCATCCTAAGAAACAGAAAACCAGTTGCACCCAATAACTGTTTAGGGAACGAGAACACGCTGTCGCCTCACAAACGTGAGTAGGAAGGATTCTAGCACATTTCAAACTGGCCAATAACCAAACAGCTCACAGGAAGAAAAGGATTCCGGCTTATAGAGACTGACTAATGCTGATCCTCGGCTAACTGGAGCAACATCACAACGTGTGTCTCTGTTTGGTCAAAGTAGATGCTTCTGAATTTGTGTACTAATAAAAACACACGTGCAATTGCTCCGTCACTGTCCTCTGCCTCCCAGAGTAGAATGTATTTGGACAATCCATCCCTGAGATATGGACAGGAAGGCTGAGAGCTTTTGAGAAAAGGAAGCTGGGAAGAGGACAAGGTGGGAGGATGCAGACCAAACTCCAGAGAACCTGCAGAAGATGCTCGGGCACACACTCCTGGTGTTAGACACGAGGGGGCCTGGGCTTATACCTACCCCTTTCTCCTGTCATCTGGCAAATCAGACCCCTTTTGTGGTTCTCGGTTTCCTCACCTATAATGCAGGCGTTGCCTCAGGGGTACATTTCCCAAACTGGGCTCCAGAGAACAGTGGAGTTTCCTATGGCTATGTTTGGACAGGGATGCTTCCTATTTCAAAGTCTTCCATATGCATTAGCACACTGAAGTTTTGAGTTTTTTACTGCAATGAAGGAACTATTCTGGTTTGTTTGAAGCAGCGTGTCCCACACTCACATAAACACAGAAAGCCTTTTCTCATGGGATGATCATTAGCGTTCCTCAATGATCACAGCAGTAATAGCTTAACAGACAGCACTGCTGGAAGGGAGGAGCTTGGTTACCTCCCAGGTCCCCCATGTCGTGAGTGTGCTGAGTCAGTGTCAGTGCTGCTCAGCGTTGCACATTTTCAATGCATATTGTTTGAAAAGAAGAAATTGAGTCTGAGGAATCAGTTAAGTTAAAACTTGTTCATAAAAAGAAGCAAAATAAAAACATCAGTCAAAGAATTATGGGGAACCCCCTCTTTTATAGGAACATGTGACATTTTAATGCATCAAACCTCCAGGGCTCCTGAGCATGGTGGCACATGCATGTAATCCCAGGAACTCAAGAGGCAGAGGCAATATTGCAAGTTCCAGGCCAGCCTCGGCAACTTAGTGAAGTCCTACGCAACTTAGTAAGGCCCAGTCTCAAAATAAAAAAAATTAAGTAAAAAGGGTTAGGGATGTAGCTCAGTAGTAGAGTCCCTGGGTCCAATTACTAGTAAAACAAATAAAGAGGGGCTGGGGTTGTGGCTCAGAGGAAGAGTGCTTGCCTAGCTGGCGTGAGGCACTGGGTTTGATCCTCAGCACCACATAAAAATAAAATAAAGGTCAACCTACAGCTAAAAAAAAAAAAATAAGTATTAAAAAACAAATTTAAAAAACCCTGCAGGGCTGAACAGCAATCTTCTTCATGCCATCTGCCTTAGAAGACCAAGAAGATGGGAAGCAGAGACAAGCTCCCTGTCCACTAACAGAGATCTGCTTACTACCTCCACTGCTGCCCGAGACACTGATGGGCCTTTTGTAAGTTTTGTTGAAATGAGGAAAGATGTTCATATCTGGGGTGGACGGCTAAGGAGTCTGGTAGAAAAAAATTATTTCAGTCTTGATCCAGACCCTCAAGGGTTTTAAACAGAAGTATTGAGCATGTGTGAGCTACCTTGGAAACTCCAGAACCAGCAGGAAGAAATAATAATAATAATAAAATTTAACTTGCAGTAAGGCTTCATGGGATGACTAAAACACTGAGCATCTTGGCTTCTGGGGGCAGATAAGGAGGAACAAACGGTTATCACAGAGTGTCCAGAAACTGTAACTGTCAGGTGCTAGCAAAAAGACAGGGAGCTCTGGGTTCTATATCAATTAAGAACACAATAACTTTCTTACCGCCTAGCTCTGTAACTGATGTGTCCTTGACTCCCTCACAACTTCTTATTAGATGATGGGTTTTTTTTTTTAAATCCCTGTAAATAAGAAGTCCCAATGTCTAAATAATACTAACACAATAATATTGGGTGTCTACTACATTATGTACTGTGCTAAATACATTTATCTTTAATGTATTAAGAGGACAAGGATTATATTTGATCCCCACTTGTGTACCCAGCATAATATCTGGCACACCGTGGCGCTCAGTACTGGTTGAATGAGTGACTAAATAAGTGAGCAAACAATTGGACAGACAGCTCTCCACGTTTCTCTGGTGAGGAAAGAACTGAACAGCTCTGTGGGCTGTGTGCCCACCTATGCCACCCGTGTCACAAAGCCACTTTGGAGCCAAATCCTTTACGTACCTTTTCTGGGCCTCCTGTTTGCTGCAACATGTTTCACAATAATATTTTTGTTCGCTGCACAGCGTTTCTGTGTTGCTGAAGTCTCTGCAGAGAAAAATATTTTCATGTTTTAAAAAGTCCAAACGGGTTGGGGATGCAGCTCAGTGGTAGAGTGCTGGCCTAGCGTGTGCAAGGCCTGGGTTCCATGCCCCAGCACCAAGGGGAAAAAAAGTCCAATGTACTTGGCATTCTACGGTTTACACCCCGCTATTACCTGCAGAGTGACTTTCAAGTGGAAGTAGGGAAAACAGTAATCAGAGAAGATCCCTCGTAACAGCAGGGCCATTATGCCATTAGAGCATGTCTACCGGGTTGTGTTAACAAGTTCACCACTTCACCAAGAGACTTTAAAATACAACTTTATTTAATGGAACACAGATATAAACTAGGCTTGCCAACAGATTCAGGGGGGGAAAAAACCAAAAAACAAACAAAAAAACCATCAGGACTTAACAGAGAATACCTGTAAGCTGGAAATTGAAAATTGTTAACAGAAAACTACTGTAGTAAAAGCCCTCCTTAATACTCATCAGGTCTGAAAAAGGCAATCACATAAAATAGAAGGTGTAGTTAATAAAGACTCGCAGAGGGTCAACATTTTCAAAGACCACAAACAAGAGTAAAGACAGTGGAATTTAAACCACATATAGATGGGGGCAGCAGTTCACACCAATAATCCCAGTGGCTGGGGAGGCTGAGGCAGGAAGATCACCAGCCTCAGCAATTTAACAAGGCTCTGAGCAACTCAGTGAGACCCTGTCTCAAAATAAAATACAAAAAAGGGCTGAGGATGTGGCTCAGCTGTTAAGCACCCCTGAGTTCAAGTTTTGGTACAAATAAATAAATAAATAAAATAAACCACATATAACTTCCCTTACTTTGAACTAAGAAAACCCCCAGTTACCAGGAGGTGACTGCGTTCTACCCCCCTGTCCCTCACGGCTCCCCCACCCCCAAGAGGAGAAAAACTTCAGCCTTCCTACTTTTGAGAACAAAAGGCATTGTATCTGTTCTCTGTGTATTCATCTTATCACAAGGTTTTACTCTGCTACTTAAGGTTTTCATTTTTTAAATGTCACGGCCTTTCTTTTCTGGTCAAGATTCTACTTAACATTTTTGTGGTCTGTTTCAAAAGACTGAAAAAGAACATTGAGAATATAATAATACTCTATGGTTTTGAAAATACTTGTGACATTTCCTTATTCAGAGTGTCCTACTACCAGAATGATCAGATTTTATTAAATAGAAAATGGCATTTAAATGGGTGTTAATGGCTCTACACAGAAAGAAAAAAATCAAAGAAAACACAAATTGCTCATTCCTTATAACCCTAAACAGTCCTCTGGACTAGGTCCTGGGGATTCACAGAGAATAACTGCCCTCATATAACTCATAGACTAACAGAGCCATGTGCAAATGAGCCACTGATCATATGAAATGCTTGGTGTGGCCAAGACATAAAGCAATGGATATGGGCCGGGCATGGTGGCACATGCATGTGATTCCAGTGACATGGGAGGTTGAGGTAGGGGTATCTCAAGTTCAAGGTCAGCCTCAGTAACTTAACGAGGCCCTAAGCAACCGAGTGAGACCCTTTCTCAAAATAAAAAAATAAAAATGGCTGGGGATGTGGCTCAGTGGTAAAGTGCCCCTGTGTTCAATTCCTAGTACCACCCCCCATAAAAAAAAATCACAACAAGCTATATACATAGTTACTCTGCCCGCAGCACTGAGGAGTAAGTCAAACTCCCTGCCATAGCTGCAGGCTGTGGTCATGAGGGCCCATTACTCCTCTGACCTCTTTGCCTCAGCTGTGGGAGCCTCGGGCTATACTCTTCTAGCCCTGCTACTTCCTCAGCACCCAGAGCTCTTCTCCAAGGCCGGCATGGCTGCTGGGCTGGCTAGCCAGAGCTCAGCCTAACTATGCTCTTTGGAGAGGACCTCCCTGACCACCCAGCCCCTACCATGTGGCTGTCTGGTTTTCTTCAGCACCTGTTTGCCCATCTGAAACCTTCCTTCTGTTCATCTGGTCACTTGCCTCTCCTGTAAGCAGGCAGTGGCTTTGTCTCACTCACTGCCATATGAATGAACAACCAAAGACAGAAAGGGAAACAGTTCAGAAAAAAGAGAGATGAACTTGATCTGGAGAAATTCAGGCTGTTTCCTCAATGGGCAAAATCCAAGTTAGGTTCTCACAGAGGGAATGTGTGCCAGGGGACAACAGCAAAGGAACGCCACAGCGCAGAGGCAGGGACACAAGGCACAAAGGTAAGGTGAGAACATGGGGTGGGGATGTGGCAGGAATGGCCTCTGCAGTGAGTAGCACAGTCCCCAGGACGCTACCATGAGGCTGTCATGGACCCTGTGGCTCTGCAGGCCACCAACAGCTCTCATCAAGGAAAAGCCATCATCAGACAATGCTTTAGAAAAATGCCACTTTGGGCAGCAGAGAAGGACAGAGGGGGTTGCAAGCCAAGGAAACCATTTAGAAGGCAATTATACTCAACTTTCAGATTTCAAGTGCTTAGTGTATAAACAGACTCAAAATTAGCTGAATGAAGAACTTTAATTGAGTCAGCGCTGTGAAATTGTGTTTTAGTTGCACGGGATTGGCTGGAGTGGGATGGCGGAGCTGCGCAGCAGGAGGTGAGGACAGGCCTCAGTGAAGATTCATGTCCATGGAACACCTCCCACAGACAAGCCTCCATATCAGCACAGCCAAGGAAAGCACAGCAAAGATAAGGAATTAAACACTTTCTATCCTCATGTCTCCAAAAATGTTCTCTGTAGGCCCAGATAAGTAGAGGTTAGTACAGGAAAAGCATCCCTAATCCCCATATCCTTAACACTTCTGGGCCCAAGCATTTCTGATAAGGGATGCTCAACCTGTACTGATTTAAAGACCCAGTTTACAAGCGATCACCATCATGCCCAGTTCCAGCTGGCTGGAAGCCCATGCCACAAAAGACACGGTGATGCTCTATTGGTATTTGAGTTAAGAAATGGAAAATGAGGGTGGGTCAGGAAAAGGGGCTGAACAGCAGCAAACTAAGGCAGAACAGGTCTATTGGTATAGGCTGATGGTTGCCAGAAGCAAAGTGAGCAACAGAGATGGAAGGTACTTTCAAGGAGAGAGTCAAAGGGGAGGGAGATGGCAGAGCTCTTTGATACATTACAGGAGTACAGGGAGGGGGGTAGGGCACAAAGCCCTTTTCATTTCTTTCAAAAGAGTTATAGTAGCAAACATTATTTAAAGATACACTCTAGGAACAACTCTAATAAGAAATGCCCACCTTAATAAAGGAAACTATAAGACCTTATGGAAACACATACACAAGAATGGATTAAATGGACAAAGACCACGTTCCCACACAGAAAGGCAATTATATATCATACAGACAGCTACCCTGTCCAAGTTTTAATGTCTATATTTAATACATTTTCAATTAAAATCTAAACTAATTCAACATAATAGTTCAAAAACTGATTTGTATAAAAGAAATTCTCCATCAACGCTTTCTGATAATTTTCATGTCAGAATCCACGTGGAAATGGACACAGTTTGAGAAGCACACTGGGTAAACTGATGCAGCTGCTCCCACCATGGGGCTCTGTTGGTGCCAACCTCTGCGCATTCACCCAGGAGTTGAGGGGACCAACATGCCCCGGTTGCCCTGTTCCCTGCCACTAGGAAGCTTTGCTCTAAATTTTAGATCACGTGGGGATTGTTTACAAATCTCATTACTCCATTCCGCCCTCCCTGCCTCTTTCCACGCACGCCCCCAAATACACAAGAATTTCTCCAGGTAAACCTAGGCACTGCTGTTCAAACTCCCCCACAGTTTCAGTGTGCTGCCAGGGCTCAGATCGGCGGTCGCCAGGCGGCCCAAATGTTAGCAGGCATCTGA
Source organism: Marmota flaviventris (assembly GCF_047511675.1). Classification (NCBI taxonomy): domain Eukaryota; kingdom Metazoa; phylum Chordata; class Mammalia; order Rodentia; family Sciuridae; genus Marmota; species Marmota flaviventris. Next base: position 40,212,812 of record NC_092504.1, read on the forward strand.
AGCCCCTGGGTAATCTTGTCAAGATGCAGATTCTGATTGAATCTTAGTGGGGACCTGAGATTCTGCATTTCTAATGAGATGCCAGGTGATATCCAAGGTGCCAGTACTTAGTAGCAAGGAGCTAGAGCAGAGGTTCTGACTTGGTAGTATCAGAATCACCAGAATATTTTTAAAGACAGGCCCAGACTCTCTGAAGTTCTTGAACATGGTCTGGGCCTCTAGTTTTACTAACTTCCCCAGCTGATTCTGATACACACTAACCTTTGAGAAGTACTAATTCAAGTACTATAGCAATTTTAAAGAAAGAAATCCATAAATATTTATGTGTCTGATACTATGAAATACTATATATCAATAATAACCAAATGGACACAGATCAGAGAAACAGAAGGTAGAAACCAATAGATTAGCAATAGGAATGCATGTACACAAACTTAGTATGTGAAAGAAGTTTCTCAAAATAAGTAGAAAAGAAATTTCTTTTAATGAATATTAATTTTTCAAATAGAAAGGGCTTTGGGACAATTAAAAGGCTGCTTTCCTCTAACACATGGCCCATGTCCTGATGCTGGGGATTTTAAGTGAGGGGAACACAAGAGGAAGTGGAAGGTGATTTGGGGGCACTGAACATTTTGAAGAGAAATGTGAATTTCTGTGAAGGAGCCACAGGGAAAGGAGAAGGCACTCAAGGGGAAGACAAAAGCTACCAAAAAGGCATGGCAAGGACAATTAAGATGAACTGCACATGTTTTAAGTTTTTGCCTGAGGACATCCCTGAACTCTTTCAAAAAGGAAAAAAAAAAAAAAAAACTCTTTCAGTGTCTTCCTATCATGTCTAAAACACAGACCTGGGATTTGAAATATCAGAATTATAGCTCTGCCACAGTATGGATTTAAAATTTCTTTAGATCTGTATCCTGAATTTAACCACTGTTACACCATTTCTCTGGGACTAAAGTTCAGTGAAAATAACTGTAATCTTCACCTACACCCCTTCTGGGAGGAGGTGGCAGGAATCTTTCATTTAGTTCCCAAACTTTTACTTATTTATCTTTTTGGCACTGGAGATTGAACCCAGGAACACTTCATGACTAAACTACATCCCCAGCCCTTTTCTTTTTCTGTTTTTTTTTCCCCCCTTTGAGACAGGGTACAAGTCGCTGAGGCTGGCCTTGGACTTCAGATTCTCATGCCTCAGTCTCCCAAGTTCCTGGGTTTACAGATGTGTACCACCACACCTAGCAAATCCCACAATTTTAGTTTGATTTATTAAAAAAAATTAAAATAACTTGAAAGACCAAAATAACACATCATAAGAGATGTGCGGAGATAATGTTCAAGAAAATTCATAGGCTAATTTTAAAAACAAATGAAAAAAAAAAAAAAAAGAATAAAAGCCAAATAAAATCATTAAAGAGGCCAGGAAAGACCAACATCATTCCTTCTCGTTAGTCTCAGAGATAGAAAAAGTTACTGGGCCAGCTCGAATTGCTCATTCCCTAGTGGGAATTCTTTCTCGTGGGACAGGCTGAAAGCTGCCACAGAACTCAATGGTGAATGGCAACAGCAGAGAGCTTCTCTTAAGATGTCCACATGTGGGTAGATAAGGTGAGAAGGTCAAGGTCAAGTGTGCTGTCAGGAATATTGGCCTGAAGGGCCCATTCAGATGTGGATCTAATGATGTTTAAAGGCATTCGGTGGCTATTACACACTCACCCATCCCAACTTTAACCTTTCCAAATGCCTCTACCCTGCTTTCTCCATTGGTCCTGCATACAGGACCAATACATACTTTTCTCCAGGAAAAGAAAGCATGCAAACAAGTCTGGACTAATTTCTTTATAACACAGCTCCCCAAAGGTCAAAGCTACCTAGTTCTTTACCTGGCGGATCTCAAGTTACAGCCACCGCTTCCTTCCCTTAGGATTTCCCAAAAGGGAAAGGAAAGAGTCAACTTGCCCAACCCCAAACTTCCTCCAAGAAGAGGAATGGGCAGATAATGCCTTTCCTCCATCCCCTCATCTGCTAACATCCATTCAACCTTAACATTTCTCACATCCTGTGATCACGAAACCTTGGGGATATCAAAAGTGCCTTTTTTCCCACAGGAATGCTGGGAATATGTGCCATGAACAGAACCAGGCAGAAGAAAAAGAGGCTGTCCTAGTCCACAGCACACCACGCAAAAGAGACAACAAATTCCTCCTTCTCACCTGTACCTACGAAGACAAGAGCTAAACACCAAACTGACAGGGAACTGTCCACTGGAGGTGAGGAGCCTCTGAGCCCTGGGTAACAGGAAGTGATCAGACCCTGCTCCCATCCCCACAGTTCTTCTCAGCTGGGGGGACAACTCTGCTCTGAAAGATGGTTTTCTACCAGGCAACCAACGCAGCAAGTCCCTTGAATCTATTCTAAAGGTTCCAGGGAACCTAAGTATCTGAAAGAACAATCCTGTCACCTGAGCCTTACTGACACAGATCGATAGTGCCCTGTGACGACACTATAAAAAGCTGTGACACTCTGTGTGGGAGGCCCACCCTGGCCACTCAGTCTACACTAGCATTGTCATCACAGCCACTTCCTGGGCGGGCTATTTCTCCTGTGTGTGCCCACTAGAATGTAAGTGCTGAAGGAGCAGGGGGCTGAGGTGGTAGTCCTTCCTTTGCCCCCAAGTCCACAACAGGGCCTGGGAAAACTGCAAGAACACACGTCCTCTTGTGCAAGAGCTATGGTCTTGTCTACATAACGACTCTGAGCACATTTCAATAGACGCGTCGACACATGTATGGACAGTACTCCTGGATAGGCATGCCCACACTCTGGGCTCCTTACCTTCTCTCAGGGCTAATGAGGAGGAAGTACTCTCCATGAATGAGCTCTACAGAATACTAAAAAGATGGAGGAGAAGGCAATTCCCTCATTGGTTCTCAAAGTGCATAATTTTTTAAATAATAGAAGAGATTATCTCAGAAAAAGAAAGAGCAATGATAGGTATCTGTAATATTTATTAACTTATTTACATAAGTGAGCGTAAGACAAAGAAAGAGACTGCAGAAAGCCAAAAGTGGTCCTCTGTGTTTTAAAGATCACAATTTTATTTTTTAAATTTAATGATTGATGACTTCTACCCGATCCTCTCACTGCTTGTAAGACTCTTCTCTGAACACATATATTTATTTTGAATCTCTCTTTGGAAAGAAGAAATAGAAAATAATAGGATTATACTGGTTTAAAAGTATGGAAGATTATGTCCTAAAAGTACAGGGTCATATTTCTCCATTTTTTTTACTAGCCTCAAAACACAGGCAGAAGTCATAAGGTTACCTCAGACAGTGGGTAATGGAAGTGTTCTGCTCCACATCAACAGAAAGGTCAAGAAAATCTTCATCTTTGCTACTAACCTAAAGAAAGAAAAAAGAAAAAATGCATTAGGCACAAAATACATTGTAGACACTGTAGCTTAAAACTCTGAACATGCACAGATAATCCAACACCATCCTTGCGGTACGAGTCCACCCGTGGCTACACACATGCACTGGAAGCAGTTACCTCCAAAACCACCCAATCTAGAGAAAACCTGACTCTCAGGTCAACCTCATCTCTATCACAATTTTGATTCAAAATCTTCAATAATTAAATCTCAATGAGATTTCTTCCTCTCCCGACGCCTGCCCCATTGTTTTAACATAGGAAGTATCAGACAAACATCCGAACAGCCTGCCCGGCAGAATGACGCAAGTGGAAAAAGGACAAAACCTGGAAAATTTACTTCGCAGAGGATCACCCCTTCTTTAAGTTGTTTCACCTTTTGTCAGTCTCTTGAATTCACGCCCTGCCTCCCGTGCCTCACTGTTCAGGTGGTGGAGAGCCACAGTAAACACACATACACACACACACATACACACACACACACACACACACCGAGCTGTCCTCATTGTCTACAGAGCCCTGTGCTGTCTGTGTGAGGCTCAGCCCAGGAGCTGGCCTGGATCCCTGGCTCACATAGAGCGCCATGCTGAACCCTGCACGGGCTGAGCCAGTTCACAGGCCCCAGCTGCTTCTCGGCCCTGCACAGGTCACACCACACCAGCTCTGGATCTCGTTCTTATTGAAGCTTTAGTGCTTATGTTCCACTCATTTGCCAACAACCCCGGGGTTTTACTGTCCTGTTCTTGGAGTGGGAGGGACAAGTGGGCTCAGCAAAACAACCTTCAAGTGCTCAGTCAACTGGCAACAGAATGGAAATCACACTTCCTCAAAGGCAACTCCACTATTACCACAAATTCTGGAATTTATCTAAGGAAATACTGACATTTGGAGGCACACCCTTTGGTACTTTTGTAAGTATGCACAAAAATGGACATTGAGACAGACTGCCCAGATCCACATCCTACCCCTGCCTCTTATAAAGTGTATATGATTCGGGGCCAGTTATTTAGCCTCTCTGTGCCTCGGCTTCCTCATCTGTAAAGTGGGGACAGTAGTAATATATACCTCATAAGGTCACTGTAAGGATGAAATCAGATAATACATGTAAAGTACTCTAAAAAGTAAGCACTTAAGCCAGGCTTGGTGGGGCATATCTGCAATCCCAGCAACCTGAGAGGCTGAGGCAGGAGGAGCACAAATTCAAGCCCACTTTAGGCAACTTAGTGAGAACCGGTCTCAAAATAAAAAATAAAAAGGGCTGGGGATATAGTTCACGGGTAGAGTGCACTAGGTTCAATCCCCAGTACCAGGGGCAAGGGTTGGGATGGGGAGGTAAGTGCCCAATAAATGGAGGAGGGTAAAAAATTTTACATCACCTAAAATGGTCAAAAGGCTGAAAATGATTTACATGATGGTTACAACATTGAATGAAAAAGTAAGCTACACAAGCACATGTTAGTTCCAATTTTTATATTAAAGAGACATGTGTGGGCTGGGGTTGTGGCTCAGTGGTAGAGGGCTTGCCTAACACGCATGAGGCACTGGGTCTGATCCCCAGCACCACATTTAAAAAAAAGAAAACACACAAAAAACTAAAAACAAAATAAAGGTATTGTGCCCATCTACAACTAAAAATAATTTTTTAAAAAGGACCTGTGTGGGGCTGGGATTGTGGCTCAGCGGTGGAGCGTTCGCCTGGCATGGGTAGGACCCGGGTTCGATCCTCAGTACCACATAAAAATAAAATGCATTGTGTTGTGTCCATCTACACCAAAAGAAAAAAAAAAAAAAAAAAAACCCTTTAAAAAAAATAAAAAGGACCTCTGTATGTTTATACACATACATCTATTCCCTTATGGCTCTCTATCATCCTTTTTCTTAGGCACTTATTCCTGCAGTTGCAGAATTCATGGCCCCAAATCTTCACCACTGCCCATGTTGACTTCATTGCCACATGACTACAGATCTCTCATTGAGAGGCGATTATGTGGCCCCATTCTTGATGCTGAGTGTGGCCATGTGACTTGCTGTGGTCAGTGGGGGTTTCAGAAGATGTGTTATAAGCAGAGACTGAAATAAGCATGTGTGAAACTGCTCTCTTGCACTTACACCATGGCCACAAGATGGACAGAGAAGTCTTGGCTAGCCTGCTGTTCTCAAGGAGATGGAGACCCATGAAGAAGAGAGTCAGCTAAGGCACCTGAGACAAGCCCAACCTAGAGCAAGACCCTGGGGAACCTGCAGAGTCATGAGTGAGCCCACTGACCCTCACACACACAAGTTCACCCAAGTCCAGCCTAGAGCAGCCCTTAGCCAACCCACAGCTGTATGGGTTATAATAATAAATACAGTTTCATTTAAGCTTCAGAGTTTTGGGGGTGGTTTATAATAAAGCAATAGAGAACTGATTTGATCACTTTATATTATATGTAATTTTTTGTTTGATTACTATCTGTCTCTCCCTTACTTAAATGAAAAGTTCAAAAGACTGGCTTCAGTAATAACAAAGATCTTAGCACACCAAGACTCCTCCAGATAGGACACACTCAGATAACCATAAACTCAAGGCAGGCACCTGAAAGTGTTGGAGAATGAGCTGAAACAGCAGATGGGGACACATGCTCGGAGGAAGAATGATGGCCCACGTTTGTGGTTTCACACCTGGGACCTGGGATTTGTGGGGAGAAATGTCTTTCTGATCTGGGATCCAGAAGCCTAAATCTGAGAAATAACATCCACTGAAAAGAAGGGAAAGAGTCTGAGATGGTATCACCACCTCTGCCCACATCTGGTTGACCACTGAGCTACCCATCTGCGGCTCAGCATGGAGTACAAAGCAGCTCAGCTGGGGAACAGTCTGATCCAAGATTTGAGCCATCCAATAAGTAGAATTTGTTGTCCATTCGTTGAGTCAAGATGATTTCCGGACTTATTACTAAAGGCACTCAATACTCATTGAAGAAAAATAATAGAATCCAGAGTCTCTGTAATTTAAAAGTCTGAATGTTCTAAACAAGATCCAAACTTACAATATGCAAAGAACCAAGAAAACGGAAGAAATTCTTAACAGAAAATCAAGTGAGACCAATCCTAGAATGACCCAGATGTTGAAATTATTAGACTGGGATTGTAAAGAAGCTATTATGACTACCTTTGGTAAAGTAAAAGAAAATACATGCATGATGAATCAAAAACTATAACATCCTGGAAGAAACACAGAAACAATAAAATAAGAATCATATGGAAATTCCAGAACTGGAAAACACAATGGATCAACTTAAGAGCAAATTGGAAATGACAGAGGAAAGAGCAAGTGAACTAAAAGACAGATCAACCAAAATTATCTACTAAAAGAAAGAAAAAAAAAATTGCAGTAAAAATTAGCAAATACTCAGGGCCTTTTTTATAATATTGTACATACAAACAGAGTCCTAGAAGAGAAGAAGAGAATAATACAGGAAAACTATTTGAAAAAATAATGGCTATACATTTCCCAAATTTGATGAAATACATATATTACTAGATTCAACATACTCAAGAAAAATACAAAAATATATACAAGATACTTACAAAGAAGGCCACCAGGAAATATTAGAGGTACATTGTTGAAATCCAAAGATAAAAAGCAAATCTTAACCATCAAGATAAAAAGGGCAACTTCACAGAAGAGAATGATTCAATTAGCAGCTGACCTCTCAGAACCATGGCGGCCAGAAGAGTTTGAAGGATATCTTTAATACCATCTTCTATATCCCACTAACAAATTCTTCAAGAATGAAGGCACAAAGAAAGAACTCGTTATTGACAATTTCTGCACTATAAGAAAAATTAAAGGAAGTTCTTCAGCCAAAGAAACTCAGATTCTCAAAAGGAAACAAAGAGGCAAGGGGCAGCGGTGCATACCTATGATCCCAGCAAATCCAGAGGCTAAGGCAGGAGGATTGCAAGTTCAAGGCCAGCTTCAGCAAATTAGCAAGGATCTAAGAAACTTAGAGATCCTGAATCAAAATAAAAAATAGAAAGGGGTGGGGACATGGCTCAGTGGTTAAGCGCCAGAGGTTCAATTCCCAGCAATAGGCGGTAGGGGATGGAGAGGAATGATAAAGAGCATCAAAATGGTAAACACATGTGTGAACACAAAAGATACGAATTTTCTGTTTTTGTTTGTTTGGGGGGGGGGGGGTGGGGGGGCGCGCTGGGGGCTTTTTTCCTCTTATTCCTCTTTTTTAATGAAAATTTTTAAAGAAAAAATTATTGTCCTGTGGGGTTCCTACCATACACAAATATAATACGTATAACTACATAACATAAAGAACAAGGGAAGGTGAGGGCAGAGGGAATATGAACCTACACATTTATAAATCTTCTATATTTATCTGGAATAGTAGCATTATGAACTGCAGACTGTGAAAAATGTGGAATGTAACCTCTAACACAACCACTAAACTTACACATGTGCACACCCACAGGTAATACTGAGAACAAAGGCAAAGAGAAAAATTAATAAGGAATTGTAAAATATATGTATATGTATGTGTACACACACACACACACACACACACACACACATATTCCAATAATCCAGAAATAAAAAGAGAAAAAAAAAATCCAAGAGAACACACAGAAAACAAATAATAAAATGGTAGCCCCACACCTAAATATGTCAATAATTATAGCAAATATTAATGAACTAAAAATTCCAAATAAAAGAAATAAACTGATAAATTGATTTAACAAAAAAAGCTAGACCCATTATATGCTGCCTACAAGAGCTAAACTTTAAATATAAAAATATAGATTGAAAATAAATGGTTAGGAAAAAAATACTATGCAAATAATTAGAATAAGTATGGAGAGGGGTTATATAATTATCAAGTAAAACAGATTTTATGACAAAATTATTATGAGAATAAAACATTTCCTAATGACAAAAGGGTCAATTTATTATCAGAATATACCAATCAAATATGAAGGCTCCTCACAACAGAGCTTAAAAAATACATGAAGCTCAACTGTATTCAACAATAAAAAGGAAAGAACCACTGAAACTTGGTCTTCCAAAAAGTTATGTAGACCAAAGAAGTCAAGGTCCAAAAGACTGATTCCATTCACATGAAACATCCAGAAAAGGCGATTCTCTAAGACAGAAAGGAGATTCATAGTGGGCTGGTGCAGGGAATGGGATTAACAGCCAGGTACAAGAGATCCGTCTTATTGGTGGAAATGTTCAGACACTAGGTGAAGCTGACAGTTGCACAATACGCAAATTACTAAAAGATCACTGAGGAGATGAATCTCACGGTATGTAAATTGTCCCGCAACAAAGTCATTTTTTAAAAGTTTAAAAATTCATGAAGCAAGAATTGACAGAATTAGGAGAAATAAGACAATCCCACACAGTTAGGTATTTTAACAGCCCTTTCTTAGCAGCTGATAGAAAAGCTGGGGTGGGGGGTAGTCAAAGACATCAAAGATCTGAATAACTTTATCAACTACCACATCTGACTGACAAAGAATATTACACCCAACAACTACACAATGCACATTTTATTCAACTCAGGGATTCTCAACAGGGGAAATTTTACAGTGGTTCATGCCTGTAATCCTAGCAACTGGAGAGGCTAAGGCAGGAGCATCTCAAGTTCATAGCCAGTCTTACCAAATTAGTGAGACCCTCAGCAACTCAGCAAAAACTTGTCTTAAAATAAAAAATAAAAAGGACTGGGGTTGTAACTCAGTGGTAAAATGCCCCTGGGTCCAACCCCCCCCCTTAATGAAAGTGGGGGCAGGGACAGGTGCCAAGGGGAACTGATTTGCCTTCAGGGAACACTTAGCAATGCCTGGAGACGTTTTCCATTGTCACATCTTGGCAGATGCCACTGGCATCTACTGGATAGAAAACAGAGATGCTGCTAAACATCCTATAATGTTTAGGGCAACCCCCCAAGAACAAAGAATTATCTGAGCCAAAATGTCAATAGTTTTGAGGTTGGAAGACCCCATTTTCAAGTGTATATGGTACACCTACCAGGAAAGACCATGTGTAGAACACAAAATATATCTCAGTAAATTTAAAATGACTGAAATGATACTAAATATATTCATTCTCTAACCACAACAAAATTAGAAATCAACGCCATCAGGACATCTAGGAAAATCCACAATGTTTAGACATTAAAAAGCATACTTCTAATTAATGCATGGGTAAATGAAAAAAAAAACACAAGAGAAATTAGAAAATACTTGAACTGATGATAAAGAAAATATAATATCAAAATCTATGGTATTCAGTTAAAACAGTAAAGGGAAATTTACAGTTTTATATATGTATATTAATAAATGAAAGAACAAGAACCATCTTTTCTATTTCAACTGCTATATCTAGTACCTAAATAACTTCCAGTTTTTAGTAAATGCCCAATAAATATTCACTAAGTGAAAAAGTAACTGAACAAACAGAAAGATGTCTAAATATGAGCAGTGGCACCTGAGTGGCAGTAATATGAATGATTTTCTTTTTCATATATTCTTATTTGTTTTTTCAACAAACCACAAGTTATTCTATTTTTTTATTAGTAATTTATTTGTTTATTTATTTATTTATTTTTACCTAAATGGACCTTCTCTGGGAGAAAACCAAAGGATTACAGCCAACTGGAATCATACAGAAGTTGGATAACTAGCATTACTTTGTAATGAAAAAAAAAATCACAAAAATAAAAAATTGTCCTACTAGAAGCCAATCTTTTCCTCTAATAATGATTTCAGGAAGAGGAAGAAAAGGTAAAAATCTCATTACCTAACTGAAGAAAGTTACTGTACCTTTTTCAATTCCAAATTCAAAGTACTTCTAGATTTAGAATGTGAGAAAGTAGTGCTCAGGTCAATCTACCCAGCAGAAACAGCCTTCCTCTATGGACTTTTCCCTTTCCCTGCGCCAGAGTGTCAATCAGAAGCAATGAGTGATCAAGCAAAAATTGGGGGTGAGGGTCCTGGGGTGTCCTTCTCTCTCCTAAAAAAAGCTTCCAGAAAAAAAAAAAAAAAAAACATATTCTTCCTACACACAGAGCTTTGGTCTAAGGTAAAATACAGCTTGTCCCCAAGGAAACATATATCACTAAGAGACCCAATACTCTCAGTAAGAACAAGCTACATCTTATTCTCCTTTCTCCCCTCATTCTGGGCATGGAACCCAAACACTCCAGCTTAAAAGGAACAGAAGAGACCCTACTTGCTCTTCATTTTAAGGTAATTAATTATATATCAGTTAATAGAACAAATGAATGTATAGACCATACATACAAATCATGAGTTTTGCTAAATTCTTGAATAATTGAAGTTATATTCAAATGTGCTTCTAAATCTCCATATTCCTTTCCTGAGTTAGTAGAAAAGGTGACAAGGTTCTGCACTGCTCAACTATGACCTGACAGTGTACTGGCTGGAGGTAGTACCAAAGGGTTGGCTGAGAAAAGAGGCCACTTCCACCCATCTGAAACCCTGGGACTGGGACTCTCCACTGGGCGAGAGATGCACCTCCATGCATCAACCTGCCCTACTCTTGCATCTGTGAAGGCCTCAGAAGGTCTATAGGATCAATTTGAACCTTTGCAAACAAAGCAATAAGGAGGTGCAAATTGGTACTTGGAACAGCAGTTCCTTAAACAACATTTTGGCTTCAGAAACAAATGTAAATGGGTCTTAAAGCCATGTAAAAGCACTGAAAACCCACAGATATGCAGAGAAAAAAACTCAGCTGAAATAAAAGAGGAAAAATTAAAATTAACAACAAAATAAAACTCCAACTAGCCTAATAAATCTTTGGAAGCAAACAAAGGATAACCAAGAGAACTCTTAGTTGGAGTGGAAAATCCCCAAGCCCCAATTCTTAAGTGCTTGTATCAAGGTTATCTGGAAAAGTCAGCAATGAATTGCCCCTTAAAATAGTTTGGAAAACTCTATTGCAGAAAGAAACAGTTTGTCTCCATAAATCCCACAGCTGACATTTGCACTACAATCATGAGCAATGCTTACAAAGGGTGAGACCCTAGGGGCAAAATCATTGCTTTCTGAAAACCTGAAGAGTGGTCCAAGGGTTTTCCACAATTGGAGGAACAAGAGGCTGAGCCGGGACAAAAGGCACAGTGTCCCCAGGGGCTAATTTGCTGCTCAGGATCTAGGGCAATTTAATCCCACTGAGAGATTTCACAAGTGTGGGTCCTGGCGATTCTGACTAAAGTTCTGTCTGCAGCTGCCTGCCACAGGCAAGGACTGTCCTCAAAGGGACCTCCCTCAAAGAGGGCTCTAGGTCTCTCATCTCTGAAGGAAAACTTTCACATTGGCTTTTCCTCAACACTAAGTCCTCTGCTTTTTACAACAGGAAGAGCCTGCAGGCAATGTGCTTTCTTAGAAAGCAGAAGGCTTTCGAACAACTAGAGCTTTCTAAAAACGGAATGCATCCCTGGGAGATTGAGTTCCAGCCTCTGGATGGGGTCCATCCAATGCTGGTGACCAACTGGCTAGGACATCATAGAAGGGACTGGGACACTGGCAGAAGAAGGATTAGATGACTCTAGGATCCCATCCAGTTGAAAGATCTAAGAAAATGGAGGGAATTCTACAAGTAACTTCAGGGAGGGAAAAAATCATCTACACATTTCGAGGTGGAAAAAATATATAATTTTTAAAGATTGTCCCATTCTCCAGAAAAACACAGCCACCCACCCTCATCTACTTTCACAAACCAACCACAAACAGTGTAGTTGCCATTATAAAAAATATTATGGTATGATTCAAAGTTTTTGGAGGAATCCTCTGGCAAAAGGCTTCCTGTCCATGGTAACCCTTCAGGAAATAACAAGCCAGGTAATTGCTTTGCAGTACCAACATTTGAGGATACAATATTTGTGTTTGTTGGGATTGGCTCACTTATTCATAGACAAAAAAGAAACTGAGCCAATCATCAGAGTCTTCTTGAAAATCTACATGGAAATATTGCCAAGATGGATTTAACTGCAATTTTAACTTCAAAGACAACCAAAAAGGATTCAACCAGTGTGGTGCAGACTTCCTGGTTACAAATGTAGACGTGTGATACCCCATTGTTCTCATATCTATATCGTATGGTCACAGAGTAGACTGTACTTCTCCTTCACAGCATTTTGCGATTGTAACTACATAACCAATTACTCATTTTGTCATTAATATGTCTTCATAATGGAACTTCCAGAAAGATAAGGCTCTCATTGTATCTTCAGCATCTCCTACCTTTACATAGCAGATGTGGAAAAAAAAATGTTTTTTGTTGTTTTGTTTTGTTTTTTTTACTTAATTAAAAACAGTTATAGATTAGCAACAGTGAGGACATCTGAGAATATTAGGAGAAACGAAAATGTTGGAAAATGAGAGTGCTCACACGTTAGGTGTGTAAACTGGTATAACTGCTTTAAGAATCTGATACTCTCAAATGATATAAATGATAAGCATATGATATAAACAAATAAGTCTACTTCCATGTGTACATCCTAAAGAAACTGAGTTTATGTGCACCAGGGTTTATAATATTACAATGTTCATAGAAGCATTGTTCATAATTGACCAAAACTGGAGAGAACCAAATATCCATCAATACTAAAGTGGATTAGTAAACTGTGGTATATGCATTCAACAGAATACTATATGCAATGATAATGAATGAATTACAGCATCATGCAAAACACAAATGAATTTCATGAGGGATACTAAGCAAAAGAAACCAAGAGACAAAGGCTACAGAGGCTGGGAGGGGTTGGTGGGGGGGAACTGGGGGTGTAGCTCAGTGGTAGAGCAATTGCATAGCAGGCATGAGCCCTGGGTTCAATCACTAACACCACAAAAAAAAAGGGAGGGAGGCAACATGGCCATTCATAAAAACATCAAAACAGGCCATACTATATATTTAAAGGATGTAAGGTAGGTAATGAGTTCTAGCAAACATCTGACAGATCAAACTGTATACAAACTTTTCCAAAGAAAAGAAAACTTATTTTATAAGGATGTTGACTCCAAAAATAGACAGTGCACTATGAGAAAGGAAAAATTCAAATCAATCTCACTAATAAAAACTCCATTGCAAAAATCCTAAAAAAGAAAAAAAAATAGATCTCAAAACTAACAATGTATATAAAAACTAAGTTTGGTTTATCAAAAAAAATATAAGGCAGGGCCAACACCAGAAAATCTATTATAGAAACTTACCACCACATTAGAAACAATTTGGCATTACCTAATTAAACTGGAAGGCAAATGGGCTCTATAACTCAGCAATTCTATGCCCCACAGGACTACCCTAGAAACACTTTGCCCATGTGCACCAGAAGACACTTGTATAAGATCTGTAGCAGCTCTGTCAATAAGTCAAAGACTAAACATAAAAGAATGGAAAAATAAACTGTGGTATATTCCAAAACAGTATACTGCACAATGATAAAAATGAACGAACCATTCTGCACACAAAAAAATGACTAGATCTTTCAATGATGAAAGCAATTGTAGAAGAATATGACGGCATCTATATAAAAGTCATAAACATGCACAATTAAATTTCTAGCAATAAACATGCATGTGTGGGTAAAACGATGCATCAAGAAAAACAAGTACTAATAACAAAATTGAAAATAATGGGTTAAGAGAATAATTATTTAAGAGAATAATTAAATTGCAATGAAACATTTGGACGGCTTCAGAGTTATTGATAATGTTCCATTTCTTACTCCAGGTATCAGGTACGTGGATATTTCTTTATTCTTTAAAATGCTGCTACAACCTTCTCATACAAGTCTTCTTATGCACATGGTTAAAAGACTTGCTGGGGTATCCTTTTGGGAATGGATTTCTGGGTAAATGTGGTAGAAAACCCTCATGATGGGATTGGTGCCATTTTATTATACATGTTAAATAACACCACAAGGATGGGTCTATAGTATGGAATATTCTACAGGACAAACAACCTGATTTCGTCACTAAATTAACTATAAGGGGGGGAAAAGAGGAAAGTAAAGGCAAGCTGTAGATTAGAATGCATATTGACCAAATGAAATGTATGGACCATGTTTGAATTGTGATTAGAATTAACCAACCGATAAAAAAAAAATAACATCATCAAAGAAACTTGAATGCTGAATGGACAATGATGGAAAGGGATTCTTTTTAGGTATGGTAACAGTATTGCACATTTTTTTTAAAAGAGAGAGAGAGAGGAGAGAGAGAGAGAATTTTTAAATATTTATTTTTCAGTTTTTCGGTGGACACAACATCTTTATTTTATTTGGTGCTGAGGATGGAACCCAGCGCCCCGCGCATGCCAGGCAAGCGCGTTACCGCTTGAGCCACATCCCCATCCCCAAGTATTGCACATTTTTAAAAATAAAAACACTTCTTTCCTTTTACAGATACATGCAAATAATAAAAAAAAAAAAATACAAATGAAAGATTATTTGCACTTTGGTTAAAAATAAACCAGTTTAATGAGGGAGGAGGTGTGTGGAAGGAGAGAAGATCAACATGGGCCAAAGTGTTAGCAATCACTGATCCTGAATATGTGGGATTTATTAAGCTATTCTACCTTCATATTCATTTGAATTTTACCAGAATAGAAGGTATAAAGGGACAGAGGAAGGGAGAGAAAATGAAAAAAGGGGATGGGAGGATCTCAAGATAAATAATTATGTGCAGAAAATGTTTGGGCAGGATATATTTTTAAATGTGCAAGTGGGGCTAATATGTCAGAATTTTTAGAAAATTCTTACAAATTTATCATCTCTGCATGGGAAGATTACTAGTAATTTTTAGTCTCCATTTGCTTAGCTATGGTTTCTAATTGTTTCCACAATGAAATCAGAACACTGATTCAAACACCATTAAAAAGAACATTAGAAAGATTGCCAAAAACAAAAGGCTTCTCTACTTACACAGATGTAAGTTGATGTTTAAATCCACATTTCTTAACCATTTTGGGGAGGTCACAACTTGCAAAGGACTACATGTTTGTGTCCTCTCTAGATGGATATTGAAATCCTAACCCCTAAAGGGATGGTATCTGGAAGTGGGGTCTTTGGGTCATAAGGGTGTGATGGGATTGGTGTCATTATAAAAAAGAGACACGAGAACTGGCTTCCTCTCTCTCTACTATGTGGGGGCATGGCAAGAAAGCAGCCATCTCCAAGCCAGGAAGAGAGCCCTCAGTAGAACCAGACCACGCCAGCGCCCTGATCTCAGATTTCCAGACTCCAGAACTGTGAGAAACTAATTTTCTTTGCTTAAGTCACCCATTATAGCATTGTGTCACAGCAGCCTGACCAGACTAAGGGGCCATTAGCAGATCTGTTGAAAAGCACCTGTCTCCCGTCCCACAAAATGCACAATCATACACATTTTTTTTTAGATACTATCAAGAAACTCTGAGACCCTAATGAAACCATAGACTTTCTATGTTGTGAGTAGTTGTAACAAATAGCTGACATTTATTGCATGGATATTACGGGCCAACATGGTTCTAAGTGCTTTATTAGGACTGATTCATCTAATTCTCCCAGCAACCTATGAAACAGGCGCTCGCTCACGCTCTCTCTCTCTCTCTCACTCTCTCTCTCTCTCACTCTCACACACACTCACACACATAATCACCAATTTAGAGATAAGGAGACAGAAAAGAGGAATAATTTGCACTACCTTGTGCCAGAGCCAGTATACAAACCCAGGCAGCCTGAATCCAGAGCTGGACTCTAAAATATCAATACATGAGGACACTCACAAAGATTAAATATAATAAGCAAATACGCCATTCTGTATCATGCTCTGGAGAACATGTTTTCAAATTCAATCAGCATTAAGTACCTCTCATGTGCCAGACCCTTCCAAACACATAAGCTCACCCAAACCTCGAAACAGCTCTGTGAGTGACTCGCCTTATCCACTCAGCTCTCTGTGGTAGAAATTTTCTATTTTGGAAAAATAGGAGTCAATCTTTTGACTTCAAGTCCACTGAACCACAGCTGACTCACTTTAAGTTGGGGCAACGATCTGTTCCAAATCACACATGACCGAAATTTTTTAAGATAAATGGTTATGATCCAATTCAGTCATGTAATTTTTAGACCCTAAAAGTGTCCATGGCGCAAAGCAATCCAGCATTTCAAAAGATCTGCCTCATCACTGCATTAGCCAGCTGAGACATCTTGGATGGATTCATGCTTCTCAAAGTTTGCACTTCAGTTTCATATTCATGAATAAGCTCCTCCAAATATGCTGAAGGGAACTGCTAGTTCTATAGCAGTATGCTGCACTCATGCACAGTACTGCCCACCTAAATGTGCATAGGCAGGTTTCATGAGAGCGCCCCAATACTTACAGTTTCACAGTTTAAGCATCGGGTTTCATTGGTGAGCGTTCCCTGAAAAATCTCATGGACCCAGGTGAGTTCTGGTTTATTATTCTCTGAAGGTTCATTCATGTTGCCATTTTTTAATTTCCCATTTTGTTTTTCCTGTTTCTTTTCTTCCTGCAGGATGTCCGCAATAGTGTTTAGCAAATAATTTAAAAATTCGTGAGCATCCTGCTGCATGTAGTTATCAAAGAGATCTGGAAAAGAGAAGGTCATTATTTCTATCTCTGGTTCTTAAAAGGCAAACAGAGATGCATAGTTTCACATGCCACACTTCCATTTTTATATTGAAAGGGTGGACAGTATGGAATACAAATAGATTCATCTCTATCACGTGGCTTCAATGGGTAAGTTTCTAAAGTTTTGTTCATTTCTATTTTCTGCCGCCATAAAGAACCAATTTCCTCTGTCTCCCTATAGTCATGTATGTAAAAAGTGAGCAGAATTTTTATTTGTTCTAGAGAAAAACATAAATTGCCTGGCAATATATCTGATAAAATACCAATTATCAACATGATGTGATCGCAATGACCAATTATTCACTGGGTAATTTCTTCAGGGCCCTGGAGCCTTTTCCCAAAAAGCATATTAAACCCTGGACCAGCCAGGAAGCAGCTTAAATATAATACACAAGGGAGATGAGGAATATGTGTGAGCACATTATCTGATACTATTCTAAAACCAAATTACAAATGACTCCAGAAGCCTCCTGCTGCTCCCTGTTATCAGGACCATTCACTGGGAGACGAATGCAGCTGTGAAACTCCACTATTAATCATGTTCACCACTGGACTGGGAGTGCTTGCTTCCTTCTCTCCCTGAGTGACTTGTATTCTAGTACATAGAAACCACAACAGCTTCAAAAGACAGCAATCAAATTAAATAAGACTTTGTAAAGTAAACATCTGGTTAACCGTGCAAGCCTGTTGGAGGAAAGCAAAATCTAGAATAAACACAAGTTGCCCTGACAAATAATTCCCTGGTCAGAAATATTATCAGTGCAAAATATCCCCCACAAAAGAGAAGACAGAAAAATCAGGTGATGGCAGCACATTCTTATCATATAGATATCGACTTTAATTGTCTTAGGCAAATAAAAATGAGGTATTATCTTCAAAACGGCAGAGACTCTGATTAGGAAATATGCACTTACTTTACCACTTATGACAAGTTTAGAAAATAGTACTATTTTATTCAGTTATTACATGAGCCTATTTAATCTGATGACTGTCCCACTCAGAAGGCTGCCATGGACCATTTTCCTTTTACAAAGATCCCACTCAGAATAGAGTAAAAAAAAATTTATTCTATCATGAGATGGATCTAAGTTCTTAAGCATATTGTCAAACCAATTTTGTGTTATATATAATGGATAGAGAGGAAGAAATAACTTTTCTTAAAAAATGACACTTGAATAGTTGACCATACTTATTTTCCCTTTAGAAACCAAGTTGGCTTTTCATTGTAAAGATGCACAGAACTTTCAGCGTCCCTTATTCTAGAGCTTTAAATCCAGTATGCGCCACCTTGACTCACCATTCTCTTTCCTCAGCCTTGAAATGAACTTCTTTGGTGGGATGACGCCGACCTTCTTCTTCTGCGTGGCAATGCTGTGGAAGAGGTCTGCCAGGCACGTCAGCAGGTTTTCCTTCTTTTTTTGCTGGGCCTTGTATGCCAACACATTCTCACGGAACGGCCGGCAGAAATACAAGGCTTGAAGCACGGAGTTACAGTAGCATGTGTTTCCAAACTGCCAAAGGACAAGAGGGGTGGTTCAAGTCATTGTCTGAGGAAAGCCAGCTCTGGAACAGGAGGAGAGAAGGAGAAGGCCAGGATCCATGAACCTGCCCAGCTCACCACATGAAAAAATTGGTTAGCTAAACACCAGTGACTACCTGATCAAGAGGGAAAGGAATGAAAGGACCTTATCTGTGATTTGCTTTTCATGGTTTCAGTTACTTATAATCAATCACAGACCAAAAATATTAAGTGGAAAATTACCGAAATAAAGGACATGTCAGTTTTCAATGGTGATCCATTCAGGATCATGTGATGAAACCTCATACCGTCCTGTGCCATCCTGCCAAGACCATGAATCATCTCTCTGCCCAGTGTATCCATGCTGTATATGCTACCAGTCCATACATCATTTAGTAGCCATCTCAGTTATCAGATTAACTGTCACAGTACCACAGTGTTTGTGTTCAAGTTACCCTTATTTTACTTAATAATGGCTCCAAAGCCATTTTTTAAAAAAAAGCAATGATACCGATGGTTTTATTACAATATATTATTTAACTGTTCTATTTTATTAGGATATTATTATTGTTGTTAACTTTGTGTAATAAACTGAACTTTATCGCAAGTATATATGTATAGAAAAAAACATAGTACATATCCAGTACTATCCATGGTTTCCGGCATCTACTGGGGGTCCTGGAACATAATCCCCACAGAGAAGGGGAGACACACAATTCTGGTGCTTCTCTAACCCATAAAAATCTCTAAAATAATAATAAGCACTCTGCCTATGCTTAGATAGAGAGTCTAATGAAACCTTCTGGTGCTTAGAAAAAGAGAAGAAAAAAATCTACATAATATGCAGACCAATAAAAGCAGCTGGCCAGATAAAAGTTGCCACATTTACAACACATCAAAACTCTCATGACAAGGAAACTAAACCCAAATTAAAAAGAAATGAAGGAACTAGGAACCACCTGCCCCAGCTGAATCAGCCTGAAATGAAGGGGGGCTCTTTCTCCTCTTTCAAGAGTCCAGTACCCCTGCCCGTTGCCTCAGACCACAATGCCTCACTTCAGAGCAAAGGAGGCAAAAAAAAAAAAGTCTCTTTAAGCCAATCTCCCAGCTTCCCACCTCTTACCTTCTAAATTACCCTCCCTCATTTCTTCTAAGGAGGCAGTTGTCCCAGTACAGTATCACCCAAGTCCCGGTCTCCTATAACCAGATTAGGGCCCACACAGTAATATGTTAATACCTCTTGAAATCATGGACACTGAGCTTATGCGTACAGAGGAGACAGTCATTATCTCACTCGGTTCCCAGTGACTAAGTCCGACTCCGTGGGAGGGCACGGCTGAGACCATCACTTCAGAATTGCTCCTATACAGTGAAATAAGCAGGAAGAAAGACCCTAAGGAAGTAACAAGATTAACAGCCCAGATTGCAAACTGCAGTGGAGGACTCACTAGGGCACAGACACCTTCTCGGAACTGGCTCTGGGCTCAGGTCCTCTGCCTGAGGTGGAACACAGGCTCCGCCACACCTTCATGACATCTCCATGGGAGCTGAGATAGAACGTTCCCTATTTTTACATATTTTAATCTGCTTTACCACAATTATGTAACAGAAGATGAACCTTTTACAGAGACGCTGGAACCATCATAAATTACCACTTGAGGGATCATAAATGAAGAAAGTAACAAGTACAGAGGACACAACTCTTCCACAAACTAGAAAGGGGCCTTAATTCTTTTTTTCCTTCATAGTCGCATTTGTATTTTCCTTAGCCAAGGCAGAGTTCCCATGACTTCAATAATCATCTTCACAGAGCTAAGCAGAGGCCCGGGCACAATGGCTAAAAAAATTGTAGTAAAATTAGAAGTCAGTATTTCACCTACACATGCCCTATATTCTAGTGCTTTATTAATCCTTCCACCTTCTCTTCTTTCCTCTCTATTCAGTGTTTCACTTTTACCCAGACATTCTTTAATGCTTGGCCCTGATCCAGTGAACAACTCCTAGAAAAGAAAAGGGGCAAAACTTTGCCAAGTGTCCACAATGTGCCTCGGTCTCATCTCAGGGTCTTATACTGATCCATCCTTTTCCCAAGTGGGTATAAACTATGATCTCCATTTTACAGATGGGAAAATGCAGGTTCAGATCACACAGCCAGGGAACAGCACAGGCAGGATTCCAACACAGGTCTACACTGCACTGGAACCACTGTTCTTTCCATTATATCCTAGGCTGTATTTACTTGCAGAGAATATTTCCAGCTTACCCTAATACTGACCAGACCTGGGCATTGGCAGTCTAGGCACAGAGCAGTTGTTCCAGGAAACCATGTGTTTATGAGTTAACACTTGATGTCACTTCAAACTTCCATCACAGAGAGAAAGGACCGGGTGAGGAAGGAAACTCACAAGGGGTGGGTAGCTCAGGAGGGGTGGGTGACCTGCCCTGCTCCTTGATTATCGTCAACCTACTTAGTAAGCAGAGCCTGGAAGTCCAGCTAGATACAAGGGGCTACTGCAGAGTGCAAAGGTTGAGGCCAAGCAATTCTGAGCAACATGTGCTGGTTCTTCCCCACAGCTGTCCCTGTTCCTGGCACGCTACCAGGTTATATTATGAGCCAGTCACTACTGATGAGCCGGTGACAGTGTCAGAACTCTGGCTATACTGATATATACAGAAACAAAGCCTGCCTGGAGAGCTCACCCCATGATAAAGGAGGACATGCAAAAGCAGATTTGGCTACAAAGGCTAATGAAATCACCATGAGATTATGTGTGCAAAGGAAATCCCTCAAAGCACAGGGAAGGGGGGATGTGAATCTGACCCAATATTGTCGTAATTAAATCCTTTTTTTCTGGGACAATTCATTTAAAACTTTCAAAAAATAGATTAAAATGCCCCCCCATTTCCAACATGTGCCACTTCTATGAACTAATGCACATTGACAATTATTTAAAAATTGGTAATGATGAAGATGGCAGCAGAGGTTGCATCAAATACTCTAAAACGTTTGATAAAAATAGTACATTTTAAATACTTACATTGACCAATCCGAAGTAGTGTTCATTGATTGGAAACTGCTCTGGACCAATGTCTTTTTCCAGAGCAGAGGCATTGGTGCCCTAAAAGAAAAAAAAAAATAACAAAAGCTCTGTTGCATGTAAAATAGACAAGAAAACAAGAGGATACTTGAGCCGCCTACTACAGAGACAAGCATCTCCCCTGGTCAACAGGTGTCTGGGTATGTTCGCACTGAAAGGCAAGGTGTCAGAAGAAGTCGGTAGATTTGGTAGTGATGCCAGCTCTATCTTCTTCATCCACGCAGCCCTGTTCTTTGTGGTTTCCATCATCCTCCCTCAGGAAACGAAGTGTGAGATAGGCAAATGAGCAAACTATCACTAAGAACTTCTGAATAAAACATCATCATTCTAGACAGCTGCAGAGGCTTTAAAAAAACATGGCACAGAGAAATATATTACCACTTTCAAAGTCAATTTCTTCATTTGACAAGGATTTACTGTGCACCCACTGAGCCAGACCCTGGTCTCCGTCTAGACGTTGATAAGAGAGTGGTGAACAAAAGGGACGCGTTGCCTGATTTCATGGAGTGCCCACTTTAGTAGATGAAGACGGCCTGAGACACAAAGCAAGCAGGTTGGACAGTTTACTAGGAGTGCGGTGCACTGGAGGAGAACACTGGCAAGTGAAATAGGGAAGAAAGTAGGAAGCAGGGGTGGGGATGACAGGAAGCAGTGGTGAAGGAGAGGCACACGGCAGCAGGGGGTGGATAGCTGCACCTCTAAGAAGAGAGGTCAGGGAAGGCCTTACCTAGAAGGTAATGCATCCAAAGAATATTGTGAGTAATGGAAAATACACTTTGACACCTAACAGTTCTCAGATGCATCAAATTGGGAAGCCACGAGACACTCCAGCATGGGAATAAAC
The DNA here is from genome assembly GCF_047511675.1 of Marmota flaviventris. NCBI lineage: Eukaryota > Metazoa > Chordata > Mammalia > Rodentia > Sciuridae > Marmota > Marmota flaviventris. Next base: position 40,235,364 of record NC_092504.1, read on the forward strand.
AGCTACCAGTTACTCCTAGCATGTGCCAGGGACTGTGCTATTCACCCTTACAGTTATCCAACAGATCACATTTAACAGACAAGGAACTTAAAGCTCAGGAGAGCTGACGAATCTGTCCCAAGTCCACGGTCAATAAGTGGTAAAGCCACAGGATAAAACCAGGAGTCAGACTCGGAAGTCCCTGACCTTAAACAAATGCTGCACAGAGTGATCCTGCCTGTTAAAACATCGACTGAGCCCCACTAAGGGACAGTCACTGGCAATGGATAATCATTACTCCCCCAGGCCTGAATGAGTCTGCTGGGATTAGGAAGTGACTAGGTTCACTCCAATAAGGTAAGTGCAGGGGCCCCTCATTATCTGCAGAGGACTGGTCCCAGGACCCCTACACAGATGCTTGGGTCCCTTATGTAAAATGATGTAGTATATACAATCCACACACATCCTCCTGTATACTTTAAACCATCTCCACTTATGATATCTAATACACCGTAAATACCATGTAGACAGTTGCTACACTGTATTGCTTAGAGAATAACAGCAAAGAAAAAGGACTGTACATGTCCAGTACAGGTGAAGTTTTCTTTTGGTATTGTTGACTCGTGGCTGACTGAATCCATGCATGAAGAGCCCATGGATGTGAAGGGCTGGATGGATTGAGGAATGGTTTGGATCAAACTCCATTTTTTCTTCCTTAACTCTGTAGCCTTCTCACATTCTCAGGCTATCACTTAAGACTTAACTCACAGAAATTTTGGGATATAGACAGATTGGTAAAAAGACATGTTTTTTGTTGTGGTGGTGGTTGTTTGACACTAGTGATGGAACTCAGGGCGCTTAACCACTGAGCCACACCCCCCGCCCTTTTTATTTTTTATTTTGAGACAGGGTCTCGCTAAGTTGCTTAGGGCCTTGCTAAGTTGCTGAGGCTGGCTTTGAACTTGTGATCTGCCTGCGTCAGCCTCCAGAGTTGTTGGGATTACAGGCCTGCACTATGGCGCCCAGCTAAAAAGCCATGTTTTATTATCAATTTAAAATCTGCTGCTACTACTTAGTCCTAACTCAAAATTAGCACCTCTCACAGGAAGAAATGGCCAAAATGGAGGCTGAGACCTAGTGAAGATGGCCACTAGTCACCAAGAAAACATTAAATGCAAAAAAAAAAAAAGAAGAAGAAAAAAAAAAAGAAAATAGCAGCAGAAATGGCAAACTGCATCCCCCCACCCTAATATCCTGTTTCCACTTGGTTTCTAGGTCCTTAATACTGCCCCACCAATCTAAGTTCCTTCACCCATCATCTGAGACTGAGTGAGGTATGAGTTCAATGTTCATTTGTGGGTAAGGTAGTTTCAATATTTTTTATTTTATTTTATTTTATTTTTTATTTTTTTATTTTATTTTTTTTTTTTTTGTGTGTGTGTGTGTGTGAGAGAGAGAGAGAGAGAGAGAGAGAGAGAGAGACCGAGACCAATGTAACTCTACTTACAAGGCTAAATTTTTGAAATAACATATCAAATTATGGCAGGATTTTATGGTGCAGACAAAAAAATCACTAAAGTTTCAGTAAAGTTACCTTTCGATCATAATTCAATGTAAATAATGTGCATTAAATATGCCCATAGCCATTTTTCAAGAAAAATTAGAATATATGGCTTAGAGCCCAGGAGAAACGTCAGATACAAAAATATAGCACAAGGAGATAAATCTAATTAAATCTTTAGGAAAAAAAGCAATATATTCAAGTTAATGTATGATTTTTTTGCTAGCTATTAAGTCTTAGATTGCTTCTGCTCTTTTCTACCTATCTTGGTATTTTCCCATTTGTGAGGATGGTGACTCCTCCTAAGGGAAGAGTCCCAGGGGACAGCTCCTCTGGGATAGTATGCTGGAGCACCACCCACAGCACAACACAGCACAGCCCAGGAAGAAAGTGAATGACAGTTGAGTGAAGCCTGGTTCTTCCCTGAAGGCAATACTGCCTCACCATCCCGCAAGTCAAGCTCATGGACTCTCGCCTAACATGCAAGGGTGTGGAAAGGTGACGAGGATAAGCTGGCAGGGCATGACCCTTGATGCTGACTCCAGACCCCCACACCCTCCCCCTCTTGTCAAAACATCCCCTTTTTAGAGATGCATGCCTTCTTGTCCTTGTCTTGACTGTGGAAGACCACCCCCAACTCATGGAGACAGGTCCTAGATGGGTCTTCCAAAGACAAACCTTGGACCCGGCCACCATCCTGAAATCCTCATCTCTAGCCGCCACTGTCCACCTAAGCACAGCTCTGCACGCTGACTTTAAGTCCCATCACGGCCACATTTATACCTCACGGAACTTTCACTCCTCTACTTTCTTATTCAGCTTCTTCCTCTTTGGGTGATGATTTCAACTGCCCTTCTGAATCCCCCGTACCCTACCCTTTGGACACACCACCCAGCAGAAAACCAACCCAGTCTGAATCTAATCATCCGCCCCTCTAAACTGATCAGCCGCACCAGAGCGCATAGACCCCATGGTCCCCAGCGCGCCCCAGGCCCCACACTGCCTCCTGCACTCACTTTCCACTCCACAATGACAATTTCCAACTTTCCCCATGGTCCTCAGAACTTCAGCGTCCCCTTGACCCCTCTCATCAGAAAAAAAAAAAAGAAAGAAACAATATATTTTTTAACCAGCAGATAGGGACTCCCTTGAGACTCACCAACCCACATGCTCTCATTGACAGTGGCAATGACTCTCTTGCCCAAGGATCTCTCCTTTTCATTCAGGTCTATCTCATCAGAATTTAAACGTCCTTCATCATCTCCCACATCAATGCCTTTCGCAGTTACCACCCCATTCTCACTCCTCCTTCAGCACCCAACTTCTTTACACAACTGTCCCTTCTGAAGTACATGCAGATAAACCAGAGGATTGCTAAGATTTGTGAGTGGGGAGATGACGGGGGTGGGATGGGGATAAAGTCGTGTTGTGATGGGTCTTGGGAGAGTTCACCACTTTTACAGTATAGCCATGCATTGCTTAAACACGGGGACATGACCTCAGTAATACAGCATTTCACAAGTTCCTTGTGGGAATACCAGAGTGCACTCACCCAAGTCTAGATGGTACCACCTATTGCATACCTGGCCGTGTGGTATATACACATGGAATAGCCTATTGCTCCAAGGGCCATGATGAGCAAAACACCATCAGTGTCAATCAAGCACAAGAGAAAATGGTGCATTCAAGAGACATGGTAACAGGCTAAGGATGTGGCTCAGTGTAAGGAGTGCTTGCCTAGTATGCATGAGGCCCTGGGTCTGATTCCCAGCATGGAGGGTGGGGGGGAAACAGTAAACATGAAACATCTGAGGCTGCTGCCAATGCAACACAGCACACTGTTTAACAGTCAACTTCATTTTTTATATATAAATAGGAGTGCACTTTAAAATAATAAAAAATAATATAGTAAATACATAAACCAGTAATGTAGTTGTTTATTGTCAAATATTTTGTATATAACTGAACGTGCTATACAGTCATATGATTGGCAATAAGTTTGTTTCCATCTGCACCACCACAAACATGAGTGTGTGGCATGCCATCCCACTGTAACAACCACAACATCACCAAGCAGTAGGGATTTTCCAGCTCCACTACAATCTACTACCACTGTCATATCTGTAGCCCACTGTTGACCTAAACAATAGGTAGGACATGTAGTCAAGCAGGACATGGCTGAACAGATACAGGTAAAATAGTGGCCCCCCATAAATGATAAATACATTGCTTTCCATGACAAAGGAAAATTTAGATGGTATTAATGCGCTAATCATCCAGCCTTAAAAAGGTAGAATGCCCAAGACAATCCAGGTGGGCTCAGTGTGATCACAACTGCCCTTCAAGGTGGGAAGCCAAGCAGAACAGATCAGTGATATAAAGTGTGAGGGCTCAATTTGCCTTTGCAAGCTTTGGAGATGGAGGAAGGGCCAGAGACAAGGAAGGCAGACAGCTCCTAGAAGAGGTGAGAAAAACAGTCTCCACTAGAGCCTCCAGGGAGAATGCTGCCCTGCACCCCCTTTCTCTAGCCCAGTGAGATCCATTTTGGATTTCTGACCTCCAGAACTATAAGATAGTACATGTGTACTGTTTAAACCACTAAGATCAAGTAATTGGCTACAGTAGCATAGGGAATTAATATGGCAAGTTTGAGTTTTAAAATCTTCTGTAAGACTTGTCTCTATGTCCTCACCTTCAGATTTCCCTCCAAAGACCCCCTTCTCAATTCTACCCCCATTTCATCCCTGATGAGCTCCAAAGGTTGCAGATTCCAACAGGGCACTTTTATATGGCTGGCTCCACCCTAGGACAGTCTGAGGCCCTTTTTCCTTTTGTGTCTCTCTCTCCAGGGCCCAGGCAGTTACTACATACATGAATTCAAACAGCAACTGCACACCACCATTTCCAACTCTCTCTGCATCCTGAAAACTTCATGCTGAGCTCCAGAATGGACAAATACAGGCATTCCCATGTGCCCATAAGGCCTCAACATCCTTCTACCCAACCTGGATTTCTCCTCCTTCTGGTGTTTTCCCACCTAGTAAATGACAGCACTTTCTTCCTCTTGGCTCGTGCCAGAAACCACAGGATCACACTGGGCATAGCTTGCTGCACTCTACACCCCCATCATAGTGCCCAGTGGTTCAATCTACACCAGCTGGACCAAGCTGCCAGGTTCTCTCATCTGAATTACAACCCCTCCTACAAAGCCTCCAATCTCCACCTTACTCATCTCTAACCCCACTATCAAAACTGTGGCAAAAGTGCTCTTTTTAATTGCACATCTGCTTTGGAGTCCTCCAGCGACTTACACTGCAGTCACCAACCTCATCTTGCCACTCATTCTCTGGTATACTTAGGGGGATTTGTTTGTTTGTTCTTGTCCCCCACACCCACACTGGGAATTGAACTCAGGGATGCTCTACCACTGAGCTATATCTCCAGCTCTTTTTTTTAGTTCTTATTTTGAGATGGTGTCTCGCCAAGTTACTGGGGCTAGGCTTGAACTTGCCATCCTCCTGCCTCTGACTCCAATTTGCTGGGATCACAGGCATGAGCCATCACACCCCCCCCCGCCCGCCCCCATATCCACTATCGAGTCCAGTGGCTGCCTTTCAGTTCCTGGATACCTCTAGTTCCTTCCCACATATTACCTAAGTGCCCTTCCCCTGCCTGAATCCTACCATCCTGCAAAATCCTACCAATCTGGTTTGAAGACCAGCTCCTCAGGGAATTCTTCCCAGACCACCCCTACATTGTCAGTCCCTCTGATGCAAACAGAGCAATGATGCTTTCCTCAGACATCCACATCCCATCCCCAGGACCTAGGACAATCCTGCCTTATGTGGCAAGAGGGACTTTACAGATATGATTAAGGATCTTGAGATGGAAATGTTACCCTGGATTTTCCGGTTGGGCCCAGCATGAGCCCAAGTACCCTCGTAGGAAGAAGGCAGGAGGAGATGAGGAGTCAGTGAGAAGAGGTAACTGTGGAATCAGAGGTCAGACAGAGACTGAAGATGTTACACTGCTGGCCTCAGAGATGGAAGAAGAGGCCATGAGCCAAGGAATGCAAGCGGCCAGTAGAAACCGGAAAAGAGAAGGAAGCAGATTCTCCCTAGAGCCATCCTAGGAAGATGCATGACCCAGCCATGTCTGATTTTACAACTTCTGACCTCCAGAAATCTAAGATAACCAAGTTGTGTCTTTTTAAGCTACTAAGTTTATGTAATTAATAGAAAATTAATCATCTCCTCCCCAATCTCTACTCACTCTTCAAAGCATCCTATGTGACTACCTTACACATTCCAGTTGTTATTTGTATAATTATTAACATCTGCCCTGTCCTCTAAGCTATACCTCAAAAAAGCAAAAACCGTCTCTGACCTGCCCAATACTGCATTCCCAGCGGCAAGCACATAGTAGGCCCACAATAAGAGCAGATGAGCTGTTGGATGAACACACCGGTGGGGATGGTTGAGGCTAAGCAGCTACCATGAGCATGACAACTTGGACATAGGTGTGTGTGCTCTCCCTCTGCACCATTCCATGAGGCATCAGTGGTATGAATATGACTGATACTGACATTTGGAATCAAACTCTTACCTTACTTGCTAGTATTTTTCTTTGGTAAATTAAACCTTTTTACATTTTTAACATATTGAGAAGTTAAATGTGAATGTCTTCATGATAAGATGACTGGATGGGGAATGTCTCAAGAGATGATGATGGTGGTCAGTGCTTAAAGAGTAATTAGGCAGTATCCATTAGTTTTAACTGACCATGGCCACTTCCTTTCGAGCTCTCCCGCCATCTTGATGGCTGCTCTTGGTTGGGGGCGGGAAGATGGTGGCCGCAAAAAAGATGAAAAAGTCTCTGGAGTCAATCAACTCTCGGCTCCAGCTTGTTATGAAAAGTGGAAAGTATGTACTGGGGTACAAGCAAACTCTGAAGATGATCAGACAGGGCAAAGTGAAATTGGTCATCCTCGCCAACATCTGTCCAGCTTTGGGGTTATCTGACATAGAGTACTATGCCATGTTGGCCAAAACTAGTGTCCATCACTACAGTGGCAATAATATTGAATTGGGCACAGCATGTGGAAAATACTACAGAGTGTGCACACTATCTATCATTGATCCAGGTGATTCTGATATCATTAGAAGCATGCCAGAACAGACTGGTGAAAAGTAAAACATGTAAATTTTTTCTTTAATAAAACTTGGCAGAGCGTGTTTTAAAAACACTGCATTCACTTTGGTTAAAAAAATAAATACATAAATGACCATGTCCTTCAACTCTTCAATTCTACTTCTATTTATTCTGCATATACATTCACAGAGGTGGGAAGAGACACAGACTGTAACAAAGACCCAAACAATGTAAGGGTGGCTTCAATGAGACAGGTATCTGTCTCTTTCATGCAAATGTTTAAGAGAATGTGGTGCCAGGGACCTGGGTTCCTCTTATCTTGTTGCTCTGACATCCTCCGGAGTCAGCTTCTAGCTTTGGAACCAAGAAGGCTGCTCCAACCTCTACCACCAGACGACCTCTGCCAGGAGGGAGCAGACCTCTCCTTCCCTTTCAAGGATGCTCCTGGGCGCTGCACACATCACCTTTGCTCACACCTCGCTGGCCAGAATCTAATCTAGTCGCATGGCCGCACCTAGGGCAAGGGAACCTGGCAAAGGTGGTCTGTACTTAAGACCTATGACCAGTTAAAATGTCTGTTACACCAAGCTGGGGTTGTGTTCGGTGGTAGAGTGCTTGCCTAGCATGTGTGAGGCACTGGCTTCGATTCTCAGCACCACATATAAATAAATGAACAAAATAAAGGCCCACCAATGTCTAAAAAAAAATTTTTTTTAAATCTCTGTTATACTAGAAATGAAAAATGGATGTTGAGGGGACGATCAGCAGTCAACATGTCAGACAGTCCTTGTAGAAAGGTCTGTAACAGAAAGAATGAGAAGTAACTTGAACTGGTTAAATAATTACAGTAATTCATGTGATGGAATCCCATGTAGGTATTTTGAAAAGTTAAGTGGCTCTCTATGTACTGCTGTGAAAATTTGTCCAAGATGCAGTGATGACCATGGTATAGAGTAACAATGTACATAGGACAATCCTGAAAATGTCATTCATTCAATCAGCAGTGCTCTGAGCCCACTTTGTGCCAGTACTATTCTATAAGTGGAACACAGGTGAACACAACAGACCAGACCACTGTATTCAACACCTGCATCTAATGATAATTCCCCCAAAGAACACTTGAGAAACTGTTCGTTTTGCTTGTGATTCTTTTTGTGCGTGAGAGGTATTTTTTGTTTTCGTGTTTTGAAGACAGGGTCTTCCTATTGCCCAGGCTGCCTTAAAACTCCTAATCTCAAGTGATCCTCCTCCCTCAGCCTCCTGAGCAAATGGGACTACAGATGGGACTACACTTGAGACAGGATTACCAATAGCCTTCAGTGTCAGAGAGTGAGGCAGGGAGATGAGCAGGTCACAAAGGGGCTTTCCTTTTTATCATCTCAATGTTTTATACTTTTTACTGTGAGCATGTATTATTTTTGTACCGATTTTTTTTTTTTTTAATTTAGTAAACCAATGCCCTGTAGACCAGTTACCTAAGGCTCACAGCCCGTGTCTAGGGTTGCATTTGCTCTTCGGTTTCTTGCTGGTATTTATTTGCCTTTGACTTCACTCACCTCACCGCTCTTTGGAGTTAGTTTCCTGGCTGACAGCTCAAGTTGCTGATATCCAGCCTGCCTGTTCCAAAGGGCAGCAGAAGGAATCAGGCGAAATTGGGAATATCATCCCACTACACAAACTGCACAGTGCATTAGGAACCCAGAAGCTGCATCCTATTGCCGCTCCTAGCACAATGGCACCGAAGGCCAATGGGAGGCCCTGTGATCAGATGTTGAACAAACAACAGACCTGTGGGGGTAAATCATAGGGTCTGGGATTACAAGAAGCAAAATTTGTAATTTCCATCAGTTAAAAAAAAAAAAAGTGGTGACCTTTGAAAAACAATTGCAGCCAACTTTATTAAAAATAGAATCTGAGCTGGGACAAGTTCCAACAAGACGACTATAATGTTAGCTTTTCAAAGCACCTCTGAAAGCGATTCTGTGTGCCAAGGGTGCTACGAACACACAAAAGAAACAACAACAAAGACCCAGGAAGGATGAATCACAATGCACCCGGTGGAGACTCAAAGCAATTTCTTCGTAAAACAATTTTTAAAAGCAACTTATAAGGAAAACAAGTTAGAATTTTTTTTTCCTTGGGGGGCAAAATGAAGAAAGAGTCTTGCCCAGGAGAAGAAAATAATAGGAACAATGGCATGTCAAGGTCCGTAAAAACCAGAGAGATCACAGCCACAGCACAAGGGGGCCTACAATACAACAAAGAAGTACTAAGATCCCTGGAGATCAGCTGGTTCACCTCGCAGGTAATAACACCTAGGCCCAGACAGGTAACCTTTCCTGCCCAAGATCTCCCCAAAGCACCTCCTGCATCTGCTTCTCAAGGCATTAAATCTCTTGGTCACATTTACATCAAGTAGAGAGGAGACCCAAGAAAGGCCAAAGACAACATGTAAAGATGACACCTATGTACAGAGAACAAGTCATTAGTTACCCAGCAGGAATCAAACAAATGACATGAATGGTGAAGGCTGATGCAAAAACCACGTTTTTAGGTCTATGTTCAAAAAACTCCTCATTAACTACATTTTCAAAGTACAATAATACATAAAGGACTAGTGCAAAAGGACATGTGTTCCTGGACTTGTCATGGCAAAAGTCTCTCTACAGCCTCATGGAGAACGTGAAGCACAAAGGAAGCGATGTAGCTCAAGGTATGGGGATGAGCAAGGAGCCACCTGCCAGGGCTCAAGGATGGGAAGGAGGAAAGAGCCCTGGAGCCTCAGATGTAATTAATAACAACAGAGGACTCGTAAACAGCAGGTGCTGTGTCCCATCACTTTTCTAAGTAATTTCTGCATATTTTACTCATTTTAATCCTCACACCAATCCTCTGAGGTACATGCCATTATTGTCCCTATTTTAAAGGTAAGAACACAGAGGACAGGGAAAATAGGCAACCTTATTCTGGCTTATGTAGCTAATAAATAGTGGAACCACGCTGGAACTCATACAGTCTGGCTGCAGAGTGTGCCCCCGACCACCACACAACACTGCCTGTCAAGATGTCAAGTGTCTCCTTGCGACTACAAAACTATGAGAACTAAAGCTGGCAGTAGGTGAGACATTGTATCAGGAGGAGTTGGGTTTGTTTTTTTTTTTTTCATAATCATTTCAAAGGCTGTGAATTTTTATCAAGCAAACAAGAAAAGAAAGTAATGTTAAGTTTTAAGAGTCTTTTGCTAAGAAGCAAAAATAACTCTAAGGAGTAAGCCATTCTACATCTAGAATACAGAGCAGCCTTGATTACCTAACTTCTAAATTCTTGTATAGAAACTGACAATAATAAAATAAAAACAATGGGACAACAGAGAAAGGAAGACATTAGTAGGCAGAAATAAATATGTTATCATTTCGATATAGTTCACCTCTATCACTGGGATCACTGGGGGGTCAGAGGGCAGAGAAGGAAAGAATTGGCATAAGTTATAAGAGGAAAAACATACTGTCTTCTTTTATCCAAAGGAAGCTGCAAAGTATCTGAAATGCCTTCAAAAGATACAAATACAGACTCTAATGCTGAGTCTCTTGGTTCAAACTATCTAGGCCAGGGTCCCTGCCCCTCAGAGCAGTCCCCTATGTGGAGGACTCTCCCTCTCCAGCTGTCTCTTTCTCACCGTGTGGCTTCAATGTCACTTCTTCCCTGACCCTTCCCTCTCACGGAATGTGGCCTGCCCCTTCACAGCACTTATCACAATTGGTAACAGCATAATTGTTTGTGATTATTTAACATCTGTCTTCTCACTCAACCACAGATCTGCAAATTACAGCCCACAGGTCAGATGTGACCCGCTGTTTTTGGACATCAAGTTTCACTGGAACCCAGCCATGATCATTCATTTACCATTGTAACTGCTTTCACAATACAACAGAAGAGTGGCATGGTTGTGACAGAGATGTTATGGCCCACGAAACACAAAATGTTCACTCTCTAGCCCTTTGTAGACAAGCTGGCCACCCCTACAGTAGACCATAGACTCTATAATCCTTACAGAGTCCTCATAGGCTATTATATCTGACTCAGTTGCCAGCGCCTCCTAAGTGCCTTGCGTGCAGAAAAAACTTGATGAAGTTGCTGACTGAAAAAACTCAGGAAACAGGAAAGATAAGCAGTCATTATTCAGAGAACTTCACATCTATATATTCGTTTAATCCCACTAACCCAAGGCAGATTACTCTTAATCTCCCCATTCTACACATGGAAAATGGACAGAAGCTGTGGAGCCCACTCAGCCACTTACGGCAGGGCTGGGATTCAAACACAGGTGGCCCAGATCCAGACTCTCAGCTTTCCACCACACGTCAGAAGAGAAGATGGCTTCATTCACAATTTTAGCCATTCCTTAGCTGCAGGTGCAGAGCCCCGGGCAGAGAGCCAGGACTGGTTCTGAGCACTTACCCTTTGGCAGCTGGTTGCCACATATTACCTAACCACTGGCACACCCCAGTGTAGTTATGGATGCCCGTCTTGCTGAGTTACCAGACAGATCACTTCAGAGTGTCCTACAGAGCAACCCTGAATATAACCCATCCTGCCTGCCAGGTCACTTATGTGGACTCACCATCCCCACTTCACAGGTGAGGGGAAGGAGGTCAATGGAGTTAAGTAATTTGCCAAGGTCAAGTGTTAGCATGAGACAGAGATTACTAGTCACTGCGACTCTACAACCCCAATTCCTGACTGAATGGCAGTTCTTCTCCAGGCTTTAACAGGGGACCAGTTCCACAAGACGGTAAAGGGTATTTCATTCTGCACCATGACAGCATGCATTTCCACCCTTTATGACACTGGATGGAGAAAAATGACTCAGGAAAAAAACCTCCACATGACTTGATTTGATAACTGTAACATGGAAGGTAAACATCTGCTAATGAAGAAGGCTGACCCAGGGATACTGACGACATAATGGTGCAACATCATTATAGCAAGAAACGGTGTGGACCTGCTACAGGATCTGTCTATTGTGACCCCTCTCCACGCATTTAGAGATAGTACCATGAAGTCCTTAGAGAGGTCAACTTCAACTTAAAAACAGAACAAAGACTCACTCCCCTGGGCCCATGTCTGGTTTCTTTCTTTCTTTCTTTTAATACCAGGGATTGAACCCAGGGACATTTAAACACTGAGCCACATGCCCAGCCTTTTTTATTTTTTATTTTGAGACAGGGTCTGGCAAAATTGCTGAGGCTGGTACTGAACTTGCAATTCTCCCACCTCAGCCTGACTAGAGTTGCTGGGATTACAGGCATGTGCCACAGCCCCCAGTTCCCATGTCTGCTTTCTAGCTGAGGGTGGAGAAGGAGTAAAGACTCAGTGTGCCAGAAGCAAGAACTCATTCTGTGCCCAATATTTCACAAAGTTACCAAGAAGCCTTCCCTTAAGCTCCTGCTTTACCCAGAGGTTCTCTTCCCTTTACTTTCTAGAAAGGTCATGTGTAGGGCATGGGATCCTGACAAAACCCCAGGTTAAAAAAAAACAGTGCTGTGCATTTTTCTATAGTGTTTCACCCTCCTCATCTCATACTCCAGGCCCCCATCTAAGCTGAGGTCTTCATCAATAAAAACCCCAAATCCAGCTCCCACTCATACAGCTTCCCCTCATAGAGCTCCCCACTGCCCCCATAGCATAGGGAGAACTAACAGACTCACTGTGCCTGAATGTGTTTGATGGCAACCCTGTCCTGGGAGCCATGCCTGTCTGAATCAGTATCACACCCTCAGAGATATTTTAATCCAATATAACAAAAACATCTTAAAATGTACTGATTGTGAAATAGAAATATAAACTTGTAAGCTTTCTCCCCCTACCCAAATAGGGTGACAATGGGGGAGGAAGCGAGTAGAGACCTTCTCAGGAGCAGGAATGCTACCTAAGCAAAACATTAATACTCTGCCTGGAGCTAAGTTCAGAAACTGCTATGTGTATATAATGAGTGGACAGAGCAATTTTGTCTGTGTCAAGTTTAGTAACAAAAAATTGAGGTTTGTGTTTTATTTATCATTGGATTTTTTAATTCCACTTTGCTACCAATCCTTTTTTATTGCATTTTATAAAAGTATTGGTTGTAGGTTGGAAATAAAAATACAGGTCCTTCCCTATAGACTGAAAATAACTGCCAAGAGCAAAACATTTAAATATTCAGTTTATTTCTTAAGCCTGTGATGGATGCTCAAGCTCACTTTGAATATGAGAAACAAACTGAAAATACACCAGAACACCATCTTTCCCCCAATTGACCAGGCTATGGGCAACACACTGCACATGCTGGCGTTGGCTGGCAATTTGGCACAACCCCTCAAAGTCAGGGGACAGATACACTCCCACATATGCATCATGATGCACAAAATCGTTCCTTGAGGCCTTGTTTATAAAAACCAGACTGGAAAACCAACTACATGTCCGATTCGTGGAGCTGGTTAAGTAAATTCAGTACATTCAAGTATCTGAATATCCTGCAGCTATTAAAAAAGAATGAGATGCTCTTTACAGGCTCACCTCCAAGAAACAAAAACAACGGTCAAATGAGGACAGATTCGTATGTACTATAAATACTATTCGTGTTTTCAAAAACTAGGAGAAAAATATAAACATATTTGCTTGTATATGCATGAGATATCTCTAAATGGAAATGTAAGACACTGTAAATACTGATAGATGCCAGAGACATGAATTAGATGATGGGTCTATTTTCAACACAAATCATTTTGCACATTGTGAAATTTCTGCCATGTGAATGTATATTACCCATTCATCAAAAACTTTAAAAACTTATAAGACGGGTTGCAGTTGTGCCTTGGTGGTAGAGCGCTTGTTGCCTAGCACGTGTGAGGCACTGGGTTCAGTCCTCAGCACCACATAATAAATAACTAAGTTATTATGTCCACCTACAACTAACAATTTTTAAAAAAAATTAAAAAGAAGCTAAGGTTAAAACTCCATGTATGGAATGTCTGGGTTCACTAAATAACACCAAGAGGAATGGCATAAGCTCTTAGATGTTTCAATGCCTTTCACCACACCACGTGCCCTCACAGATGGGGTAAGGAAAGTCATCACATCTTGACTAATGATTACAAAAGCTCAGCCATGCACCATCTGCACTGTGACCTCCAATGATACTTTGGCCAGAAATCACAGCTTCTTCCTTCTTTGCCCTCCCCCAGCCCCTTCCCCAGTCCTCCTCGATTGGAGCCTTCATGTTTCACCACCGTTGACAATTGGAACAGTTCTATTTCATAGGCCTAGAGAGGCCAAGGTGACCTGCTCAATGTCATGGAACCAGAAAGCCACTGGAGCTGGGAGTTCCTAGCTCAGAGCTCTGACCATTGCACTGTTTGGACTTTCAAAGCAAGTGGTAATAAAATGTCTAGGCTGCAAACTGAGCACTAGACATAACTGATTACACTGAGCCCACCCACAACAACCCAGGAAGGAAAGTTCTCTCATCACCCACAGGCATGGATGAGAAGAGAGTCTTTGAGAGGCATCTCACACCCTGCTCACACAGCTGCTCACACCCTGCCACCAGCATGTGGAAACCTCAGCCAGACTCCATCCATGGGCTGACCTGCCTTCCAAAAAGTTCTCCAGCCAGACCTGCAGACTGCAATGTAGCTCAACAGCCAGTTACCTGAACCACCATCAAGAACCTCTTATCCAAGTAAACATCTTATGAACTACAGGCCCTAAATCCTGGTAAGAGGAAGGTAATCTTACGTGGCACAGGGATGAACAGTTTTAACTTAGCACTTTTTTTTTTTTTTTTTTTTGGTACTAGGGATTCAACTCAGGGGCACTTGGCCACTGAGCCACATCCCCAGCCCTATTTTGGAGACAGGGTCTCATTGAGTTGCTTAGAGCCTCGCTTTTGCTCAGGCTGGCTTTGAACTTGCAATCCTCCTGCCTCAGCCTCCTGAGCCGCTGGGCAGGCATGTGCCACCGTGACCCGCAGCACTTATGTTTTTGATCTGTACCAGAAAAGCGCAAATCTAGCTCATTGAACCTATCATGTTATAGTTTTAGCATAGAAGGAGGTCAAATTAAACCAAGATAAACAGATTTAAAGACAACTACGAAGTAAATAAGTTCAGATGAAACACAGATATAGTGAAAACCTTGAAGCACAAAATTGGTATTTGAGAGACACTGACCTAAGGAATTGGATCCATCCCATGTTCTCTCTCTAGAGAAAAAGAAGCCTGGGAATATAGGTACCCCATCCCCAGCATGCAATACAACTAGTTCTGAATGTCATTTTATTTATTTTAATAAAAAGGGTTACACTATGTTGCTCAGGCTGGCCTCGAACTCCTGTACTCAAGCAATCCTGCCTCAGTCTCCCAGTAACTTGGACTACACAACACATAACACCTCCTGTGGCTATTTACATTTGCTCTCTCTTCTCCACACTCCATTGCCTCTCTCAGATCAATGATCAGCGTCCCCATTACCAAAGCATCCAGAAAACTTGCATTTATATGACAGTGTCCTATGGTGAATTATTATGGGGACTCTTAGCTCTAGTTTGCTCTGAATAATTCAGATTACATCTAATATCTTATTGTTATTTTGAGCATCCCCCTTTTCTCTTTATGATGTGCCTGACTTAGGGAATAAATTTCATCTCCCTATGATCCTGCTACAGTGTAGTACTGATTAGGAGAGAACCATGGGCCTTTCTAGCCGTAATTCTCTAATACCCCAAAAACAATAAGAAGGAGACCCTCTTCAGCTCTGTAGCACCTACAGTCAGAACCAAAAAACTGGAAGATTTTTGCTTCTGCTTCCCCAAATGCAGATAAAGTGCCCCACTCAATAGAGATAGCAGGTCAAAATGAGATTTCCTTGGATCCTGTAATGACAACAGCTTTATGCTTTTAGCAAAGTGAAGGAAAATATTAATGCACTACAAAAGTGACAATGATTATGAGAAGTAACAAGCCTGATGGCCTCACAGCTCATGGAGTGCTTCCATGAACAAGAGCTCCTTTGATCTCAAAAAACAGTTATGAGGAAAGTACTTCATTTGCTTTTGTTGTAAAGTGATGAAGAGATGAGCTCTGAGATTTACCAAGCAGGATTCCAAATTCCAAACTCCTCTACTTTACAACTATCCAGAAGAAAATAATTGTTTCATTTTGTCTTTGTCCCCCTCCCCTGCCACCATCCTGCTGCTCAAATGTGCTTCCCCAAACAGCAGCATATCCATCAAATGCCAGATCTCAGCCCCATCCCAGGGCTCCTGGTCAGAAAACACAATTTCACGAAATCTTTAAGTAATTCTTATACACAACACAGCTGGAGGAGTGTGGCTTGACTATAAGGCAATTTCCATTATACCAGACTACATCTCTTTATTCACCTATCAGCAATTATTTATTGAGCATCTACCAGATACGTAATAGACACCATGCTGACAGCTGGAAAATCAACAACAAATAAGATGGAGACAGCTCCTGTCTTCATGGAGTTGCCAGTCACATATGGCAGTTTCTCAACCTGATGTGCTCATTTGAATCAACTGTGGCACTAAAACACACAAACACATACACACACACACACACACACACACACACACTCAGCTCCCTAAAGCCTACTCCAATTACCTACATCTATGTATCATCAGAAACTGAGACTGTGGCCCTTTAGGTAGTATATATCAAATAAGCCCCACTGACGGATCCACTTTGCAGAGTAACTTGAAAATATCTGATGTATTAGTTCACCTCCCATTGGTATAACAAAATGCCCAGGGCTGGGAAACTTATATAGAAAAGAGGTTTATTTAGCTCACAGTGGTAGATGATGAAAGTCCAAAGAGCATGACACAGGCTCTGTGGAAGGCCACAATGCCTAGTAAAGCTGCAGATGGATAACCTAAGAGCAGCATTTCCACTTCCAGAGCTATATACTGGAGAAAGGAAGTCACATGAGCAAAAATGACAGGAACAAGGACACTCACTGCAGTACTGTTTCCAGAAGAGAATGCTTAAGTAGCTAACAAATTATCTCTAAACAGGGGAATAAGTAAACCATGGTCATAAAGGAGTTAGAATGACTAAAGTAGATCTCCGTGTTAATATAATCTCAAACATAGTTGTGGAGCAAAGAAAGAGTTGCAAAAGGCCACAGATTTTTACACACACACAAGCTTTGACTGCTTATCGATTCATAAAGTGTAAGACATGTGTGGTGGACACCACACCAACCTCATGAAAATGGTCCGTTCTGGGAAAAGCAATGAGGAAACAGGGCAGTGAGTGGTATTTGTAAGGTATCACATCTACAAGTTTTAAGAAATCAACCAGCTATGGCTGGGTGCAGTGGCACATGCCTGTAATCCCAGTGGCTCCAGAGGTTGAGGCAGTAGGATCGTGAGTTCAAAGCCAGCCTCAGCAACTTAACGAGGTCTTAAGCAATTCAGCAAGACCCTGTCTCTAAAAATATAAAAAAAAAAAAAAACAGGTTGAGGATGTGGATGGGTGGTTAAGCAGCCTTGAGTTTAATCCTCAGTATCAAAAAAAAAAATCAACTAGCTATGGCAAGATTTTAATATCTGTTAAATCTGAAGGGTGAGTATTTGGCCATATAATATATATTACATACTTTTTTTCCCCCATACTTTTGAATGTTGATGTTTTACGATTTAATTACTTTTTAAAGTTGCTTTTAGAAGCTTCTCAGGGGATATGATCTATAGTCAGAGCTTAGACTCTCTGTTCTACAAGCATAAATAAAAACTTTGCTATTTAATATTTAGAAATAAATCTACAGAATGGCCTCAATCTATAGCTCTTGAAGTTAAATTACTACCTTAAACAGTTTTACATTGATTTAAAAAAAAAAAACTTTCAGGTGGCAGGTAGCTTCTATAAGCAATGCTTTCTAAGAGGCTAAGGCAAGCAAAGAAAACAAAATTTCTCAAAGTGTGGTCCTTGCAACCCCTGTAGCAGAGTGTGTGGAAGAAGGAGTGGGAAACAGAAAGAACTAGTTATTTAAAATGCTGATTCCAGGATCCCACTGGACCTACTTAATCAAAATCTCTAGGAATAGAACTCCAGAGTCTGAATTTTTAATAAAAGAACGCACATGTAGGCATCATTCTTTGGTACATCCAAAAACCACTAAACTTTGTGTGTGTGTGTGTGTGTGTGTGTGTGTGTGTGTGTGTGTGTGGTGTGTGTTGCTAGGAATCAAACCCAGGGCTTCATGCATGCAAGGCAAGAACTGAGCCACACTCCAGCCCAGTATAAAGCATTTTTAAAGCTGCCATAAACCATACTTTTAAAACCAAGTATGTCGGGGCTGGGGATGTGGCTCAAGCGGTAGCGCACTCGCCTGGCATGTGTGCGGCCCGGGTTCGATGCTCAGCACCACATACAAACAAAGATGTTGTGTCTGGCAAAAACTGAAAAATAAATATTAAAATTCTCTCTCTAAAATAAACCAAGTATTTCTGATTCGATAAGGTAGCATTCACCATTCTCTGACAATTAAAATGAAGTGCAGGGAATATTTTCCAAATATTGAAGATAGTAACTCCACCAGGAGTTACTGGTTTCCTGTACAGTGTACTTAACCTAAAGGACAAAGAAAAATATGTTTTAGGAAGAAGAGCATATGTGGATTTTCTAAAAGAACTTCAAAAGGCAACTGCGTAAACAGGAAAATTCCACAAGTCCAGCCTTGATGCTGTGCTCAACGGAAGAGGCCCCTGACATGATTTTTCACCAAAGCCAATTTCAATGAAAGCAATGTGGCTTGAATGCAAGAACCTATCCCAAAATCACTCCCAACACACAGGATGCATTTGCCATCTTTTTGCTACAGGTTTTCAACCCTCCAGGGTGATCTTCTGTCATCCATTATTCCTTCAAACTCTGTCTCCATATTCTTCCCTACCTTTCCTGACTCTTGCTTTGGTCCCCTGTTCTTCTTCTTCATTGTCCCATTACCTGTTTTTGGACAGAACCAACACCGCAATCCTGACTCCCAAGCCCTGGAAAACTGCTCCCCAGGCCTTGGGCTAAAAACAACCCAGCATAATAAACACATGAAAACACATTCCACCTCACTAGTACACAGGAAAGAGCTAGTTTAAATCTCAAAGATGCATTTCACACCTATCAGGTTGGCAAAATGTCTAAAATATCAATTATCTGCAAGCACCTAGAATGACTGCAACCCTCCAAACTGTTGCTGGTTGGAGTGAAAATTGATCCAACTACCGGGGAGAGCAATCTGGTAATCTATTAAAGTGAAAGATGCCCATTTCCTTTGACCCGGCAATTCCCTCTACAGAATACAACACAGAGAAATTTTAAACTTTCATACAGGGAGAATGAGTTCACAACCATTCACAACACTAAAAACAGCACAAATGAAAACATGTATGCCTAAGTGATTATCAACAATATAATAAATATACTGTAGCACATTCATATGAAGAAATATTATGTAGCAGTTAAAATAAACTATAATCGTGTATATCTTAATGGATAAATCTCAAGATCATAATTTAAACAACAAAAGCAAACTGAAAAGATTAGTTTAGTACTACAAAGCATACTTAAAACACAAAGAAATAATACTGTATCTGATTTCTGAATGCACACATATCTAGTAAAACATAAAAACACATGATAAACACCAACTTCAGAATAGTGGTCCCTCTGGAAGAAAGGAAATGAAATGGGGAAGGACAGGCAGTTTTAATTATATTTGTAATATTTTATTTCTTCACTGGGTGGGAAATATAGGAGTGTTCACCCTATTAATCTACTTTTCTGGACGCCTCAATTGCACCTCCACCCAGATATGGAATCTCACATTTGAACTACCTTAAAGCATTTTGAAGGTTCTGAAAGTGGCATCGGGACTCCTTTGGATATTGGATCCATGTGGGAAGTGGAGTTTTGGGAACTACAGAGTACCCCCAACCCCCATGATCTTAAAACTATGCACAGCAAATAATCATTCTCTGAGCTGTGGTAAAATTCCATGAAGGGAGTTATACTATCCCCAAAACTCTAACCCACAATCCCACAACAGAGACATTCCAGAAAGCCTTTAGTGCTAGTGCTAGAGGCTGATCGAGAATTTATTTATCTCAAGAAAGTTTTTGCTGGTTCACTGTTGGGTGGCCCTGTCTCTCAAAAAGACCAATAAGGGCTCCCAAGCTCGTAGACTAACATTTGGTTACACCACAACTGAAGGTTTATTATAGGAGCTGCATGAAAATATGTAGACCAGAAAAGTTAACTAGACTAAAAGACACCATCTTTTACAACTTTTCCGTCAGTTTGCTTTGGGCTGGCTTTGTGGGTAGGCTATAGATAAAACCACCAAGAGGTACATTTCTGATGATACTACCAAACTTAATAACAACATAAAGCCTCAACCAGCGTTAATAACTAGAAAGACTAAACTGGGGGTGGGGGGAGAAAAATAACACAACCCAAACATACCAAAATGCCACACTGGTGAAAAATAAATAAATAGGTTTTACTGTACGGGTGAACTAAAACACAAAGTTGACATCCACAAAAGGCATTACAATCTTTAATTCTCCCTAAATACTGGCATTCGACTTTGTTTTTTCCCTGGGATTCCAAGAAAAACAAAGAAAAATCTGCAGACTTAACTGTCAGGTCCTGACCTAACATAAACTCTAGCATATTAGGCCTGTGGGGCCACAAGAGCAGAATTTTTTTCTTTAAACATTAACACACCTCAGGGCAAGCTGCATTTTTAAAAATCCAACAATTATAACAATTCCTAGTAGATACATTACACTAAACTCATGGTTGCCAGCTACCCTTGAGAATGGAAATGAATAACAAAAGGCAAGCTATCCTTTCTCCAAACTATGAAATCGACACATGTTTTATTAAAAACTTTTCTAGCCACTCTAAAAATGCAAAATGCTTGCCTCAGATAAGTAGTTGACTTACTAGGATAAAAACTATATTCATAAAAATCCTCTAGGTTTGTTTCAATTTTTTGCTATTTATTTAACTAGGGATTGAAACCCAGGGGCACTTTACCACTGAGCTGGGTCCCCAGTCATTTTTCTATTTTTCTTTTTGAGATGGGGTCTCATTAAGTTGCTGAAGCTGTCCCTGAACTTGTGACACTCCTGCCTCAGCCTCAGGAGTCACTGAGATGACAGGCATGAGCCACCACACTGGCTCCAAATTTCGTTAATTTTACTTTTCCCTTATTTTAAGGTAACAATTTATTTTTTAAAAAATCAAACCTAACCCACAAATTGGTGTTAATATTATCCCAGGGTTGTTCCATGGATGTTAAAATGCTGACAAGTTCAACAGGTTTTAAGTATGGTAGGTACTCATGAGGTTGCTAACCAATTAAGAGGTGAATTTTTATAAAGACTTTTTGGAAAAAATACTATTAAGATTTTTGTAACCATATATATACTTATATGTATATATATATGTATGTGTATATATATATATATTATATATATGTATAATATATATATACACATATATATTTACCTTTAGAAGATGAGAAAAACAAAGGTCCCCAGAAAAACAATTTACACGAAGCCAATATTAGATTTCATGCTTAACTTGAAAGACAATGTCAGATTCCAGTTCTAACTCACAGTTAGTTAATGTCTTCCTATAAAATAAAATAAAATAAAATAAAAGCTACAACTAGAAAGTGTATCAATATTAAAGAAATGCCCCATTATATAAATTGGTCTTTCCATTGTTCTGCTTTGGGGACTTTGTTCAGCTTTATCTGTGTAAATATCATCACTGTATTGAAACTGTTTTATCTTTACCAATATTATGCCCACGAGATAAGGATCAGCTGAGCTCCTTGGAGACAGGGACTCCCCTCGTTCAATTATTAAGCACTTTCACTTAGTATGAGCTAACACTAACACAGCAGGTCCTCAAGAGATGGCTGTTTATAAAGGTACAAAACTTGTGATCTATTTGATACATGGCATTTCCTCCAAAGTACATGTTACAGCACTATTAATGAATGACATAAGGATGAGATGATTAAAGCCAATTTGCATTGGTACAAGTCACATTTGGTTTCTCCTAACAAATGCTTCCTCTTTAAAAAAATTCCTCAATTCAAATAGAAAACTCAAAAAAAAAAAAAAACCCACTTCCATTTTAGGGCCATAAAAATACACAGAAAATCAAGTCCATTGGTCTGGACAAAAATCAGAGGATTATCAACAGGGGACATTTCCTCATGCTTGGGAGCAGCTAGAGCATTTTCAAAATTACAACACACCAGCCAAACAAGCTTTACTGTCTCCAAACCAGACACTGCTGTCTGGCCACACTGATTTGCACTAAGCAAGTTGATCAAGAATTACTATGGTGGGAATTCATATGGAAGAAGTAAAGAGAACCAGCACTAAACTCCCAAAGGACAATAAAACTTCAGTGGGGTGGGAGGTAAGAGCAGGAATGAGGACATTTTCCATGTTCTCTATATCTAAAACTGGCAAAAGAAGTGTGGGGACAAGAGGTGATATTCAACTCAGGGAGGATTTGCTACAAATTTTGTTTCTGCTCAGCTGAGCCCCTTCTTCTCTGGTGGAGGAAACAAGTCCACTTTTCAGTGGTCTGTTTGTCTCACCCAGAAGGATGGTATCCCAACACCCTTTTGGGGACACACATATGCCTGTTTAAAATATGCCAAATGACCTGCTTAAAAAAAAAAATTGCAGTCCCACCAACTCTTACTACAACTTCTCAAACCTCAAAATGGCTGGGACCAAGTGCAATTAGGAGTGGAAAGGATCAATAAGCATCCCCCAGAGAGAAGCCCAATAATGAGGCTAGACCCAGAAAAGACCTACCTGGAAACAATTCATCTCTGAGTGAAGACACGAAAGAGAGGTCCAGTGAACATTTATGTCTGCTTGGGTGAAAAGACAGCAGTCTCATCACCAACCCTTCTGCTCTGGGAATGAGTCTGGGAAGGCCAGACGTGACCTGAACAGCCTATTATGAGGGGCGGGACTAATAATTCCCATCCTGGCCTCTGTGTGCCACTCAGCTTGCAAAAGATAATGTGTGGGTTGTTTATATTAGTGGTTGCTTCCATCCAGTAGGAAGAGGCATAATCTCCATGGTCCCTTTAACAACTGGAAGGTAACACAATGAAAAAGAAGATTATGGACAATGATAGCTAGCACTGAGTACTTGCTGTGTGGACTCCCTCCTGAACCCCAGTAACTCACTTAAAGCAACTGTCCAGTGAGATAATAACCATTATCATCTTCTTTGTATAGATTAAGAAGGCAAGACAGAGAGCAAACTGCTCAAGGACAAGGCAGAGAACAACCTGCTCAAGGACACAAAGCTTTTACAGGACTTGTACCCAGAAGTCTGACTTCTTTGGACACAGCGTCCAAACAGGAAGATAAAATTCCTTGTTTATCAATTACTGGGCCCTCACTTCACCCAGTGATCCTAAACTTGATAGCTTTTTAGGTGGCCACAGGACGGAGGTGTCAACACTCTGACCACAGTACTGGCCTGCTCCTCTCATGTCCTGCCAGGCAGCTTGTCTCAATGGTTGAGTTCCAAGGAAAACAGGTTGTAACATTCTGCCCAGGTGTGCCAAGGAGCCCCAGATACACTGAAAAGGGAAAAAAATCCGGAGGCTGGCTTCCTCTTGGGACATGCTGGCTCTCAAAGTTTCCAGCCTGCTTTAATACAGAGAGGTGTCACCACAAAGGAGCAGGGCAGGAACTACCAAGAGTAGAGACCCTGTAGGCCTGAGGCCACCCCAGCAGGCGTGAAGAACAGCATTCAAGCTGCTGTGGTTTCACAGTCCCCTCAGGTGCTGGTCACAGCAGAGAGACACTGAGAAGAAAAGCATCTCTTCTCACTGCACCAAGCAACATTAATGCCACTCGACAGGAAGAAGCAGGAAACCTGTCTCCTTGTGGAGAAAGGAAGGAAAAAGAGGAAATGGAAAAAGCCTCCAAGAGCCACCCACATTGTCTAACTCCCCCTGCACCAACCCCAGGCAGCTGTCACTCTGGGAAGCCCCAGCCTTTGCTCTACTGGCTATGGCAGTGGCCTTGCCCAGTGGCCCTGAAAGCTGAAGCCAGAACCAGTGGGTCTCAATTTTCCACCCCTGAGCTAACACATGGTTCCTCAATGATCCTTTGCCATGTGCCGATCTTGTAACAGAATTTGGGATAGAAGATTTAAAAAGCTATGTGATGGAGGAAGAACACTTTACCCCAAGGCTACTCAATCAAGCCTCCTCAGATGCTTTTAGAGGTCAATATTAACCAGCTTCAGGGGAGGTGTCCTTAAACTGCCACTAGTTCCCACTTGAATGGGGCTGGGCAGAATTCTAGAGAGTTGGAGCAAAGCACACACCCTGGGGTTGGGGGTTGGCTCAGTGGCAGAGTGTCTGCCTAGAGTTCAGGAGGCCTTGGATTTCATTCCCAGCACCAAAATAAATAAATAAATAAATAAATAATAAAATAAAATATTCAAACCCTGCACAGGGGAGCAATACCTTATCCCAAGCTGAGCTTCCCAAGGCTCTGACAAGGGAGAGTGTCAAGAGGGTACACCCTGGATACCCAAACTGGAGGTACCCAAACTGCAGAAACTGAAAAGGAAGGGAAAGCAATGGGAGATTCCCAAATTCCCACTAGGTCATGGATCCAGACCCCATTAGAGCCCAGTGATATCCCTTCACTGTGTCCATGCCCACCAGCTTCCTCTGGATCCACAGTGAATGGGACACAAGAACCATGGAGACCTCCTCCACACCCACAGCCATCCCCACCTTTAGGGCCCATAAATGTTACTGCCAAAGAACCTTGCCCCTCTTTCCCAGGGAGGGAAACTGAGGTACCCAGAATCAATTATCATGCTTTCCTAAACCAGGTTGAATTTCAGCTCTCTAACCACAATTTTGCACTTTTTTTTTTTACAGCTTTATTACATTTCAAATTTCTCCAGATACACCAACTGTCGTTACAAAATGAATTGTAAATACAATCGAAGGACTAAACTCAAAATGAGATGAGGGCAGTCAGGGAGTCCAACACTAGCTTACTGACTGCAAAGACAGGATGGGTGACCCCTACTCCCAGCTCAGCCCCACTCCCCTCCCCGGGGACCTTCGAGCGCGGCCACCTCCCAGCCAGCGGCTTCCACCGCAACGGGAGGGCGGGGGCACAGCGGGCCCTGGAATCGGCGGGCGGGCACTCGGTGACGGGGCAGGGGGCTCGGGGCGCCTCCCCCGCTGCTCGTGTCGTCGCCGGCCCGCCCAGCCTGGGGGCCGGGAACTTCTGACCGCGCTGACCGGACCCACCGCCCCCTCGTCCCCACCCTGCCGCTGCCAGGCGTGTGTGCGGCTCGGGTTTCCCTTTCTTTGCCTCGCAGCGCCTCGGGCGCGACCCCCGAGGCGGCGGCCACTCACCATATTACAGATGGAGGCGATGTTTCGGACAGTCATTAGTCTAAAGGTTGCAGCGATCCCGCACCGCCATCTTTACAAGGTGAAAACAGGACTGTCCATGGTGGAGCGCGCAGGAGGCCGGGCGGCGGCGAGGCGGCCTGGGGTCCGGCTTTCAGTTTGGCTGGGAGAGGGAGGCCGGGAGGGAGGAGGAGGCGGCGGCGGGAGGGCGGGGAGGGCGGGGAGGCAGGCTGAGGGGCGGGGAGTGGCGGAGCGAGGGAGCCTGGGCCGCGGCCGGCGCGCGGGGAGGAGGGGCGGCGAGCGCGCCAAGGGAGTCCGCCGGCCGCTCCGAGCGCTCCGCCGCGCGCCCGGCCGGCCCGCGCCTCGCTCCCTGCCGGGTCTCAGCCTTTGGCTTTTCCTTTGGATGCCCTGCTCCACTCTGGCTGGAACGCGGGGCCTGGCCGGTGGTCGCACAGCTGTGGCAGCAGCACCACGCTCCCCGCAGGGCGGACCTCAACCCCAACACAGCGGTGGCCCTCTGCTTTCCTCCGGAGCCCGTGGCGTCCTCGGGAAGCCAATGACCGCTCCAGACGTTGGCCACTGACCGACCCGGGCTGAGGAAACGGGGACTCCAGTCTAGGGCACGCGCGCCAAGGAGAGGGCTGTCAGGGACACCCACCGCTTTCAGTCTGAGCCCCGTCTTTAGGTCTCTCTGCCTTATGTCTGAGCCCTCACCACCACCTTGTCCAAGTCCCTGGCTTTTATGTTTTTCAGTGCGTGGAGAACATGAGAAGTAGGGGTGATTACGTCCAACTTTTAGTTTAACCCCAGGGTTCCAGCCAGATGGCACCCGCGGGAATCCAAGAAGTAAAATGGGGTCAGGACATGGGAGTGGCCTGAAAGCCCTGGCCAGCAGCCGGCCGGCAGCTGCCTGGTAAAGGGTGCCGGGAAAGGAAAGGAATCCGAGTCTGGGCAGAGGCCAGATGCAGCAGTGCATTCAGGCAGTTTGTGACATTAGCAGGTATAAAGGGAAAGTCATGCTTCTGGGCAAGTATAAAAATGGAGTGGAAAGAAGAACAAAACTTTTCCTCATCCTCCAAGAAAACATATCCCTCTCAGGGGCACCTAATCTCTAGTTTTTGAGATAGGTGATGTTTCCCCTTATACGCATTTCCCTCATAGAAGGTCATGACTGCAGGCTCCAAGTGCAAATTTGTACATCACTTAGCAGATAAGTTCATGTGAACTTAAAGAAACCTCTTCCAACTGTGAGAAACAATGCTACATGCAAGGTTGTAATTCAGGGCTGTCCATAAAGGAAGTTTGTACAAGTGAAACACATGATAAATTCCTAATATTTAATGACAAACCGAATTACAAGAGAAATTAATAATAATTGAAGACAGCTTCTGTCTAGCCAAGGGTAATGTTTTGGGTGGGAAGTGGTGTTACACACATAAGATTTAAGAGTTGTTAATTGCTAATACTCCTAGGACCTGTTGTGGAAATAGAAGACAAACACTGCAGACTGGACATCTGGGGAGCCATGTCAGCATTGTATTTTTCAGTGGATATAAGCATTAATATTCCTGCTTAAGCCATACAACCTAAATCTAATTTCTGAATGGGTCCTGATGATAATGATAGCCAACTTTCATTTCTAACCATTGTCAGTCTTGCTGTGCTTGACATTTATGATCGCCTTCAGTTGCCACCATGACTTTATCAGGTGGTATACACTAATACACTATTATTGTGCAGATCACTAACAGAGGTTTAAAGGATCAACTATCCTGCCCCGTTCTGTGTTATTCAAATGTTACAGATGAAGCCGGTGTGCTAACCTAGGTTGGGCACTATTGATTGAGGAGGAGACAGCAAAACACCCAAACTATGATCCATCAGGGTACTGAGGCCCAGAAAAATTTAAAGATTTTAAAAATGTCACATAACAAGTTTAAGAGCAACCTCAAGACTAAAAGTCAGGCCTCAGTTTCACAGGTCCTCTATAAAGGCATTAATTCAAATCTTTAAATGAAATGAAAATTTTACACCATGATAAGAGTTCAGTTTTCTCCCAACGTTGGCATATGGATTGCAAAATCCACAGGATTAAAAAGACCACTGACACAATGAAAACTGAACAGCATCTGATTACTGAGTGCTACCTCAGCAAGTTAAAGGGAACTTTTACATGCCTCTCACAGCCTATAGCCTAAACCGAAGTGTTCAATATATACAACAAGATTGAAACTGGGGTAGTAAGTTACATACACAACAAATCAATTGAACATGACAGAGCTTGTCCAACTCATGAATGATTAAATACATCTTACACTTGCACAGGGTTGATATTCATAGGTCTTAACTAGAAAAGGCCTGAGTTGACACCACTTCAAATCTATATACAAACAGAGATATGAAAAAATGTGGTATATGTGTGTATTAAGAATTGTAATGCAAAAAAAAAGAGTACATGTATAATGGCATAATTTGGTGTGAACATACTTTATATACAGAGTTACGAAAACTTGTGCTGTAAATGGGTAATAATGAGTATAATACATTCAACTATTGTCATGTATATAAAAATAAATTAAAAAAAAAAAAAAAAAGAAAAGGCCTGAGTTGAAGATTTGTAACCGTAGCTTCACTCAGTGAGGAAACATTATTCAGAGGGGATAAGAGGTAAAACCGTGAAAATGTTAACAAACCAATGAGAGAACTTTGAGGAAAACTGTTCCACATATAGTTAGCAGTGGTATGAAGGTGTAGAATTTAAGGCTGGGAAAAGAAGGCAAATGGAAGAACAGGTTATGGGCTGAAGCTAAGTAGCCTCATTTGAGGGAGGCATTCACTCCAGGTAGTATGCATGCCTCTGCACACACCAAGTGTGGTCCTTGAACCAGCAGCACTGGCATGGGCTGGGATGTTGTTAGATATACAGATTCTGTTCCCATCCCAGACCTAAATAACAAATCAGTTTTTGCTTAAAAGTGTGAGGACCGCTGCTCCAGCCAAGTATTTGTGGTGGAATTCTGCTTCTGCAAGCCCAGCAATCATTACCCTTCTTCTAGGAACTGCTTGGGGATTCTACTCTGGGGAATGTTCCCTCCCTGGTTCTCAGACCTTAGGGTTTAGGTGTTGTCTGACCTGGTCCCTGGCTCCAGAGGAAGGCATATGACTAGACGCAGCCAATGAGAGCATTTCATGATCCATTCACAGTGATTGGTTTGGTAAAGAGGATGTAATAACAAGCTAAGCTAGTAAGAGTCAGCCCTGGGACTTTGGGGGTAAGAATTGCTCCCTTCCTGAGTTCACTGAACTGATCAGATATAAATCTAGAGCTGTCTTCTTTCCATTGCCTGAAAACAAAGCCAACTCAGGAAAAAGGAACTGTGGGATGATAAAGAGATCCTAGTATCATTTACCCACTTGCTGCCAGATCTAACTCCTGAACTTTTCAGTAACTCAAGCTGGTAAAGTCTTTGTTTTCTTTGGCCAACTTCAACTAGGCACCTGCTGTTCACGACTAAAAGAATCCTAACACAACAGTGTCTCCCTGTCCCTGATATTCATTCTGAACTCATGATTTCCCTTTTCCTCTCTTCTCTATCCTCTAAACCAAACTTAGAAATTTTGTCTCCTCCATTAGGTGTTCCCAGATGGCCCCTGCAACTCCTCATGCTTTCCCCACCCCCACCAATGAAGTTCTCCATCCTGATGACCATTGGTGCAATACATCCCTTTTGTCAACAGTTTTGCATCTGCCTTCCTTCCCTTTGCTATCACCTACTCAGTCTTTAAGTGTCTCCTAAGACACATGAGATGCTTTTGTTTATATTCTTATAGCACCATCCATCCTCCCCAAATGGAACTTATATCTGTAAATATGCTTATGCCATATAGCACAGAATGGAGACAAGGGGTAGTTAAACAGTAGATGCTGATTTCAGGCTGTCTGGATCATCTGTATGACTGGGTAAGTTTCTTACCCTCTCTATGCCTCAGTCTCCTTCCCTATAAAGTGAAGACAATAAGAGTACCCCTCAGAGTCTCATTTCACTGTTTTCTATAAAGTACAGTGGATATGTATGGCATATACTAACAACTATCTGAGAGCCATTAATATCATGCATAGGGTTGTTTGATGAATGTCTGTTTCTGACTCTTCATCAGACATGAAATAAGAAACAGGTCTGGTTTTGCTCCCTATACTACACCTAAAGAACCAGGGCATTGTCCACAACAGGAGCCAATAGACTGAATATTAATATTTGGACAAGTGTCTCTTTTCCAATTGTCTGGAAGCTCCTAGAGGGGCGCAGACTGGTCTTACTCATTTTTCAAAAAAAAACCTCATGCAGTCTCAAACACTGTGCCTGGCACAGTAAGCTCTTTCCATTTTCCTTACTGCCAAACAGGCTATTGCAGCTCATTTGATATGCAAATGGTTAGTAAATGGTGGCTTTCTGGTGGAGAAAAAAAAAAAAGTTTTCCTAGCTGTAGACTTGAGTTTAATTACCAAAATGATTTCTGTGAATTGTATCTCAGTTCCATTCAGTCTTTTCCCTTAATCACCATGTATCCAACAGATATTAAAGACATGATTTGAGCTGAACCTGCAAAAGGCATTGGGGAGCCCTGGATAAAAACCAGGCACTTCCAACTCTGCCCTGCTGGATTTTATAATGAAGTTTTCTTCCACATTGTTTATAAGTATTTTTGCTACTTTTTATATGCTATTAATATTAAATAAGGATAAGATGACTTTGGAGTGATGGTCACATTAGGATCTCTCCCATGGAGAAATTACATCTAAAATCATGGGTAGAATCCTCGTTGTATTTATAAATAGTCGAGATTCCCTAAGCCTTTGGAACAATTGGCTGATTTTGAAGAACTAATTGAAAAGGCCACTGAAGGATTTTTAAACTAGGTTGGGACATGATGAGATTTTTATGTGGTAATACATTTTGATTAGCTGAAAGAACAGTTTACTCTAGTTGGCTACACTATAGGAAAGAAGGTTGAAGGACAGCAGAAGTGCCCTAGGTGAGGCCATTGAGAAACCTTAGAGTCCCAGAGCTGTTGGCCACCTGGATTTACAGGAGTGGCTGTGGAAAAAGAAGCTTACAGACTAAAGACTGGCTTTTGGAGGCAGTCAGCTGAATTTGTGGATGACTGGAGTGAGAGACAAGGATAAGTTCAAGGTTTCTGACTGGAATGAAGACAATGTCTTTTGTTTGTTTTTTGGCTTTATGATATGGAATGCTGTAAGAGGAGGCTTGAGCATACCTGATTAGGGAGAAATGAGATTGGCTTAAAGGTGATGACTTTGAGATAACCATAAAACACCTAAATAGTTATAGCAAATAAACCCTTGGCTGTACACAATTAAACCCTTGGCCTTACAAATCTAGGGCTTAGAAGAAAAGTCTGAACTGAACACATAAATCTAAGAGTAATTAACATATGTAAGATAATGGAGGACGGGCAATTGTGGATGAAATTTCCCAGGGAGAGGGAACAGAGTGAGAATAGAGTGGGAGGAGGTGGTAATAGAGCACTCCCCATGCAAGGATCAGGAAGAAGAGGAGCCAGCAAAAAAATTAAAAGGGCTTCCAAAGTAGTAAGACCCCCACACACACCCAAAACAAAACCAAACATTAAAAAGAAAAAAAAAAAAAAAAACACATAATACCGGGCAAAGAATATTTGAAGATAGAGTAAGTGGTCAAATGTTTGCAGCTACAAAATTGAGGATGGTAAATAATAATAGTAACAATGGTCAGCTCTTGAACCAAGTTTTAAGATGCATTTAATCCTCTTTACAGTTCTGTGAGAGAGGTTATTTTAAATTCCCCTTTTGAAAGGAGAGAAAGCTGAGACTCAGGGTTTACGTAAGTTGCCCAGAGTCCTGTAAGCATCATCTCTGGAAAGAACTTTGAATCCTATTATTGGCAATCTAGGTGGAAGGTTAAGATAGAATGCCTATGGGAGTAGGTCAGTAAGTGAAAAGGAGATGAGATAGACCCTAAAGATGCTTGACTTTCAAGAGTAGACAATGGAAGAGCTCAAAAGAACCTCCAGTGAGGGGCTTTCTGCCCACCTCTTCCACCTTTGAAGTCAAACATCACTCTCACTTCATGCCCCCAGGCCTGTAGGCTCACAACACCCCCACCTCTCCTTCTATTTCAAGTCCACTCATTCCTCAGAGCTCACTTCCATAGGGAACTCTTCCCAGCCTCATCTTCTCCAGTGAAGTTCTAGTCAAAGGTGTTTTTTTAAAAAAATAATTCTGTAGAAACCTTGAACACTTGGCACTGTGCCAGGCACCTACTGGAAATGTCCCCAGATACTCAGTAAGTCATTACTTTATCTGAAACATTTGATCAAAACCATCGTACTCACCATGTTGCTTTCCTGGTGGTTTTCTCTCTCCTTCAGGCTCTGGTCTGAATTATACACAACTGGCGCCCTTGGAGCGTGAGAGGGTGGAGTTTGGTAAATAAGGCCAATTGTGGAAATGGAAGCAAATGAGCTTCCCTAGCAATGAAATTTCCTAGAGAGATTTGGCCATAAAATAAGAAGAGATCTCAGACAGAAGCTTGAAGGAGGTGAGGAAATCAATGGATTTGTCAATTTATTTGTTCCTTTCAACAAGATTATTAGTGTGGGAGGCTCTGAGTTTGTCATTAAAAAGTGAGGGACCAGTAGTGGTAAAGCTTGATGGGGGGGCACTTATTGGGAGACATGAGGAGTTGGACAGATCAAGGGCTCAGAAACTTTGAAAAGATAAAAGTCCTTCTGTTAGGTTGTGGAAATTGACATGAGAGGTCCTCATCTTCTCAGTAGAGCAAGTGGGAATATCTCCTCCATTACTCCCAAAATATTTGACTATTCTGTTTACTACAGAACTGTAGGCACACAGTAGGTGCTCAAGAAGTGTTTGTTGAATGAGGGTTTGATTAAAAGAGAGTAAGACCATAGATAAGTGGAATAATTGTTCCAAACCATGAACAGAGTTAGAACGGGCTTTCTTTGGGGGCATTTTATATATTCCTTCCAGGTTCACAAACATTATTTAAAATTTATATATATATATATATATATATATATATATATATATATATATATATATATATATATATATATCACCAGATTATAGCCTATCCTGTATAAGCTTTAAGGATAACCTAGGACTACCTGGGATAACAAGGCCTCCAGGGGCATCTGCAATAAGATTTCTGCCCTCAGAAAGGCAGTACCTATATTTCTCTTTGGTCTACAACTTTTAAAGATTTCTTACGGCTAAGTATGAAAATCATAATTTTTCTGTTTTAATGTTTTTAATTAAAATGTAAGCACTGAAAAATACAGAAAACCTAAGTGATTTATGATAAAGCAAACAAACCTGTGTAATCACCATCCTGATGAAGGCATAGAACATGACCAGCATCACTGGAACCCCTCACCCCCTCTCATCCCCAAACACTCCTCCCAATCACTATCCCTTTCACGAGGGGCAAACCCATCCTGACTTTGGTTTGGTTTGGTTTGGTTTTGCTTTGAAAATTGTTTTGGTTATGGTACTGAGAACTTAACCCAGGGGCAATTTACCACTGAGCAACATCCCCAGCCCTTTTTTATTTTTATTTTGAGATAGGGTCTTGCTAAGTTGCTAAATCTGACCTCAAACTTAGGATCCTCATGCCTCGTCTCCCAAGTTCCTAGGATTATAGGCATGTGCCACCATGCCCAGTTGATAGTCCTTTTTTTTTTTTTTTTTTAACTTTCTGGGGTTTTATATAAATAAAATCATGCAGCATGTGCTTTTGTGTGTGTGTTCTATTTATCAATATCATGTTTTTGAGATTCAGCTATGTTAGTCGGAAAAGCTACAGTTCTGGGCTGGGAACATGATTCAGTGGTAGAGTGCTTGTCTATCATTCAGTAAACTCTGGGTTGGATCCCCAGAAATGCAAAAAAAGAAAGAAAAGAAAAATGGGCAAAGGAATAGTTAGAAACTATAAGCAATAACAGAGAAATAGCCAGCTTTTAAAAAATTAAATGTAAACTATAATGATTAAATATATCAGTCAGATTCATCTAATTCAATCAACTTAGGGCCAAAAGAGATCACATAATTAAGATCCTAACCAGTTACAGACAGACTTAGAACTAGAAGTCTGGTCTAAATACCCATAATCTTTTACAGCATCCCAGAATTTTATGCCACATACTTTTCTGAAGTCTAAAATTTCTCTTTAAATTCAATTTAACTTCGCAAAGTTCAGATTAATTTTGTAAATGCACTTAGCTAACCATACAAAAGACCCTTCTGTCCTTATGTTGTAGTTATATAGCCACGCTCCTTCTCCCTGACTAATCAGGAGGCAAACTAGACCCTGAAACCCAACCCTAACATGACATGCTATCTGACAACCGCTCTTCAGAAAGACCAAAGCATTTGACTAAATCTCACTACTTTCTTTGCCAGCAAGTCAGGGTTTGGAGTTTTACAGAGCCATCCATGTAAATACTCAAGTCTCTTTCCCACTGAGGACTCAGGAGGAGGGGTAACTCAGTAATGTAATCATTTTCTTGTAGGAAGATGTCACACTGGCCCACAATCAATACAGCATGGAATTTGAGTTATGGCTCTGCACTGATCCATGTACAACCGCCCAGAGCAGCGAGGTGACGAATGGCTCACAACTGCACAAGCTTGGCCTTTGGCTACTTACCAGAATAAGGCTGATTTGTCCCTATAATGTTCATGATTTGAATCTCCACTAACAGCTTCTGCAAACTAGCCATGACTCTGACTTTCATCTCTCATCTTGATTTGGCAAGAATAAGTCCTCTTCTATTTCATATACCCCCTCCATCAAAAGCTCCAAAATAGTGGCCCGCAGACATGTCTAGTTTAACTGTTGCTGTGTTTAAAATATGTTTGAAATAATGCCAACATTTGAAATCCAGAAAGTTCACATAAAAATTCAGAGTTATCAACTTCTCTTAACCATCAAAAGCTTTAGCCACTGATTGTCCACATTCCTGGTATGGCCAGGAGTAGCTGAGTTGGAAATGGCCTCCTTCGGTGGGGATGTCTTCCTAGCTGCTGTTCAGACTTCTTCATTCCTCTAAGCTACCTTCCTGGCCACCATAGTCATTTGAGTTTACAACCTCTGCTCTAATCCAAGAGTCTCAAGTCAGGTTTCTGTCTGGAGACAACAATGCCGACACAGGCACCAACTTGAAGAATCTCACAAGAAGCTGCATACAATTGTCTCCCCTGCAGGGCCGTGCTGGATTGCCCAGTCCTGTCCTTTGTCATGCCTTTTCTGTGAGCTGAATGTTGGCATAACACAAAGCTTCACTGGCATACAACAGGGCTTCATTCATCCAGAGAGATCAGGGATTTCTGTTATGAACCATGAACCTGATTCCCATTCCCCCTTCCCAAGTACATGTGCAGAAAAATGCTGAGAGATGTAGTTTAGCTTTCTCTAATCTGCAAGAAATTCAATTGACAAGGAGATCAAGTTTGAATCTTTTTTTTAAAAAAAAAATTCTATATTTTCCCCCTGTGAGTCAGTGCATTCAACAATGTTATTTAAAATTCAATAACTAAAGACAAATGAAATTATAAAAATGGATCATCACTTTAGGGAAAACCAACTAAACAAATGTTTTGTTTAAATGTCAAGCATTAGGGAACCTGAATAAAATATGGAAAGTATGTTCCCTAGAGAAGATGAGCAATGCAAAAACAGAGTGGATGACAACATTGATAATTGATATTTCAAATACTGATGGCACTCCATGTCCTGATGGAAGAGGAACTGTGTTACCTGATGACATGACACAGATCAGGGGCCAGGCAGACAGCCGTTGTGCAAAATCTGAGGCTGTGGATATAAGCAACACTTTTTCTGTCAACCCACTGGGGAAATTAGTTCACTGCATATAGAACCATATTTTACAGGATTTGCAGGTAAAAGCTCCTGAGAGTTCAGGATCCAGTGGGCAGTCAGCTCTGCATTGTATTACTCCTGTCTGTTGGGTCTTTCTTGCAGGCCCTAAACTAGACTGTCTACCCTGTTTTTTCTGAATCATTGGTGGTTGATCTTTAAGGTCATTTTGGAATAATTATCTTAGTGTGCATCCTCCCAGTCCTTTATATCTGATTTCTGATAAGGTTGCCTCATAAGCTCTCCATTCCACAGTGATTTTAGAAATCCTCAGAGAGTATCAGAAATTCAGATCCCAGCTGGGGGTGGTAGCCCATATCTGTAATCCCAGCAGCTCAAGGAAGCTGAGGCAGGAGGATTGTGAATTCAAAGCCAGCCTCAGCAACTTAGTGAGACCCTAAGCAACTGGAGACCTTGTCTCAAAATCAAAACTAAAAATGGGCTGTGGAGGTGGCTCAGTTGTTAAGTGCCTCCGGGTTCAATCCCTGGAAACACAAGCAAACAAAACAAAAAATCAGATTCCAGGGCTCTGCTTCCAAAGACTCTGACCCTGTTGGTCCTGGTGGGGACCAGGAATTTGCATAGTAATCAGTGCCCCCAGGAGATTCTGATATAGATGGTCTGTGGCTTTATTTTCAGAAACACCATCTCAGGAGGCTGATGCCAACATTTCATGATACCATCTCCAGCATCAATTTTAAAAACAGTTTTTTAAATGACATGCCAAATATATTAAAATTCTGAATTCATAATATAAAACTTTTCCCCTCATTATTGGACAGTGTGTTCTTGTGAAATTTGATAAGAGGGGGAAAAAAAAGAATTTATGGGGACTTCCCCATATGAACTATTTTCCAGGGTAACCAAATAATATATGAAGGCAATTCTTCCCTATAGAAGCCCAGCTAAGAAATGCAGAGACAATGATGAATTGTCTTTCTAAATTCTGGTCAGAGGTGTAGTCAGTGGTAGAGAACTTGCCTAGCATGTACAAGGTCCCAGTTTTGATACCCAGCAATGAAAACAATAAATAAAAATTTTAAAAAATGCTGTTTTTACAACTACCAATGAAATAAAGGGGGTAGACAATGAACATAAATGGACACTAAAGCCATTGAGTCAAAGGTGATAAGGCTAACTTCATACTGAACGGATTAGATTGACACTACCTGAACCCATTGTTGAAGCCTAGAAAAACAGGGCAAATCAAGAGTCTCATGAACCCTGGTGAGGTACTTGCCATCTGGGGAATCCCAGCTCCTTGGGAGCCTGAGGCAGAAGTTTGCAAGTTTGAGGCCAATCTGGGCAATTTAGCTAGTCCCTGTCTCAAAAATAATATAAAAAGGGCTGGGGATGTAGCTCAGAGGTAGAACATTCCTAGGTTCAATCCTCAGTACCATTTAAAAACAACAAAAAAGAGCCTCACAATGGGATGTACCAGGAAGTACAAAGTTCCTTGATCCAAAAATTCAATCTAAATCTCATCAAGCTAGGAAACAGAAAAATGAAGGTAATAAATACACTAAGAAGAAGCACTAAGGCAAATCCAGACTGTGAGTCACCTGACAGGACAATTAATCCATTTTCTACAACAAATCGGTGGTGGTATAAGGGAAGGAGGGTGTTATAAAATACAAGAGACCTAAGAACATAACCAACTCTATGGATCTTCTCTGGATCCTGATTAGAAGAAACTGACTATTAAAGACAACTTTGATACAATTAGGGCAGTCAAGTAATTTTGCAAACACTTGAGTAAAAAGAAAGATAGGTAAATAGATGAAATCAAATTGGCAAAATATTTCTATATTGTTGAATCTTCTTATATATTCTTCTTACATTTAAGTATTGACATTTTCCATCATAAAATACTTTTTAAAATATAGCTTGTTTGGGCATCCACCCCTTCGCCTCATGCTAACAAGGTCAAGAGGACTGAGCAAGTGGAAGCTGTTATGACTCACAATTAAACATTTCCTTTCAGTGATTCCTAAGTAAATACCCTTCCAGAAAATCAAAATTCACTTTTATTTACCTGAAATCCATTTTTTCCCTTGAAGTCAAAAAAAAAAAAAAAAAAAAAAAAAAGCCAATATTTTCCCCTATGCTACATTACCTTCTTCTATTATAGCTTAATAAGGTGCATAGAGTAGGAATTCCATTTTCAGCTTTTAAAAGTATTGCTCATCTATTAAGTGAACACACATGCTTTACATGAAATTAGGGAAAAACAATTCTTCATTCTCAAGAGTTTTTGGTGATACAAAATGCATTACTTAAATAATGAAAATGTGTTGAAACAAGAATGATTGTACTTTGTTTTGATGTATTTTTAGAGCGAAAGATAGCTGTCTCTGAATATTTGCAAGTTACACCTTATTCTTGCTTACATTAAATAAAATGGTTTCAGGTTCGGAATTCATATTTCCCTATCAAGAAGTATTTGTTGGTAAAGATGGCGCCCGGAGCACTTCTCTTCCAGGAGCTCAGGTCCATGAGGCACTGAATGGCTGCGAACCATCACCTCCAATCCCTCTGAATGGCGCGGACTTTGAATGGCGCACCTCCAATCCCTGAAGGGGCATGAACTCTCAGCCAATGAAGAAGTAACAGCCCACTTGCCTTGTGCCTCCTCATCCTGCATTGAGCCCATAAGTATCAGCACCCTGTTCCCCCTCTGCCCTCCTCTCCTCTCTCTTCCCCTCTCCCCCTCTGTGCACACAGGCGCGCTCTCTCTCTCCTCTCCCCCCCCCCCACCCATTCTCCCCTGTGACTGGCCACTAAGGTCCTGCTAATAAAATCTCCGACAGGTAAACGGTTGTTTTGGCTTGTTGAGTTTACAGAGCTTTTCCCACCGTTCCTACAGTATTCTCATTAATCTAAGTGCATAGGTAAATTTTGAGGTCAATATCTTGGAGCTGTATGCAGTAATCTAATTCTTGGGGGCTATTTGGCTTTCATTTCCTTTAAAGCTAAATCTGGCTACTTCACTCAAGCATGGTGGCTGATTTTCATCTACACACAAACATTTTCTTGGCCATCATTTCTTCAAATGTCCATCTTCATCCCACAAGATATTAGCCAGAGGACTAACGTAGGTCCTTTTTAGTATCTCTAAAAGTAGTATCCCCAACCCTACCAGTTGCTCCTCTGGCATTTTCTGTGAAATGCCAAGTGTCATTAAAGTCAATATTTAAGGATACCTAGGCAGTGTTTCTAAAATTGTGTTCTGGTATGCTTCTCTAAACCATGTTCAGAATTTGCATCAGAATCCATTGGTGTGTGTTAAACATGCAGATTCCTAGGCCTGCTCTCATGCCCTTGAAATCAGACTCTGGTGATGTGGCCTGGAACTCTGGACCTTTAGCGAGCATGACAGAGGATTTATTCCATAAAATAAAGTTTCACAGTCAAGTCTTCAAGAACATAAATTTTCAGCAGGGCATGGTAGTGCACACCTATAAGCCCAGTATCTTGGGAGGCCGAGGCAGGTGGATCACACATTAAGGCAGCTTCAGGATTTTAGTGAGGTCCTAAGCTTCAGCATTTTAGTGAGGTCCAGGCTGGGAATGTGACTCAGTGGTAACCACCACTGGGTTCAATCCCTGATATGTCCTCCCCCACTCCCACCCCCAAAACAAACAAAAACCCTGAAATAGTTCCCAAGTCTATGAAAAAAACAGGGAAGATAAAAACAAGAACAGCAGCAGCTGGTAATTTTTTAAAAAGAGAAAGATTATTCAAACTCCCTCCTTGAGCAATCAGCAAAATCCTCTATGTGGTACACTCTAGGACAACTTACCTGGTTTCTTCAAAGACTGTCTTGTCCATCAACTGATGAATGATTAAACAAAATGCTGCATATCTCTGCAATGTGATGCAATCATAAAATGGACTGGAGTAGGTACATGATACAATGTGGATAACCCTTGAAAATATGAGTCTCAAGTAAAAAAAGTCAGACACAATATGCCACATTTTGAGTGATTTCATTGACATGAAAAGCCCAGAATAGGCAAATTCATGGAGACAGAAAGTGTGGCTATCAAGAATTAGGGTCTCTTTTTGGAATAAAATGTTGAATGTGAAAATATTTTGGAATTAGATAACGGTAATGATTATGTGAAACTCGATAACTAATAAAAACCACCAATTTGGGCACTTAAAAAGGTGACTTTTATAGTACCTAGCTTATAAAAGAAATAAAAGACAAACAAAAAAAAAGGAGTACCTGAATTATATCTCAAAAATTATTACTGAAAAAGGTAAAGGGCCAGGTGTGGTACTGCATGCCTATAGTTCTAGTGACTCAGCAGGCTGCAAGTTCAAGGCTAGCTTCAGCAACTTAGCAGACGCTGTCTCAAAATAAAATATAAAAAGAACTGGGGATTTAGCTCAGTGGTAAAGCATTCCTGGGTTCAGTACCCAGTACCAAAAAGAAAAAGAGAACATCATTTTACTGGACTAAAACAGGCTTAAAAGAAACTTAAGAAACATAATTAACTAAATATGAATAGACCTTGTTTGAATCCCAACTGAAACAAACATACTGTAAAATGACATTTTAAGATAATGGAAGAATTTGAATGTAAACTTGGAATTATTGTTTATTTTCTTAGTAATCACGCTGGCATTGTTGCCAGGTATAACTGTATCTTTTGTTTTGAAATGAATGCTGAAATATTTAGGAGTGAAGTGACATGACATTTGAGATTTGGTTTAAAATATTTTGAGTGATAGATGGAGCAAGTATACAAAAAATAAATGTTTGTGGTTGATGATCATTGGCTGGTAGATAAATACACAAGGACTTGTTGAACTCTATTTTTGTACATGCTTGGAAATTTTCATAATAAAAATGTTAAGAATAAAGGAACTCAGGGTTTCTTAACCAACTTAATTTGTTTTGATTCCAAGAATTTCAGTTGTACCATTGAATTTCAGT
The DNA here is from genome assembly GCF_047511675.1 of Marmota flaviventris. Lineage (NCBI taxonomy): Eukaryota > Metazoa > Chordata > Mammalia > Rodentia > Sciuridae > Marmota > Marmota flaviventris. The sequence goes on from NC_092504.1 coordinate 40,275,469, forward strand.
AGTGTAAGGATGAGGTTGAAGAGCAAATATTAGAAGCAGGTCTTTACTTTTGAGTTTTCAGCAGAAAAAAGCTCAAGGAGAAAATTTTGAATTCCTCCATTAACTGGGGAAAATTAATGGACAAAATAGGAAAGGCACTGGGCTATAAGTTTCTTGGTCATTTTTTTTTTAATATTTAGTTTTTGGTGTAGATGGACAAAACACAATGCATTTTATTTTTTTATGTGGTGCAGAGGATCGAACCCAGGTCCCGCCCATGCTAGGCAAGCGCTCTACCGCTGAGCCACAACCCCAGCCCTCTTGGTCATTTTTTAAAAAGAGAAAGATTATTCAAACTCCCTCCTCAAAAGCCACTTGAAATTCTGTGAGAATAAAATTATATTAACCAAATAGTTGATATTCTGAGCAACCAGTTGATTTCTCATCATCAAGATAAGCAAGTATTTTGATATGTTATATCTAATTGTCTATTGTGAAGGGCTTCCTATGGAGATATGTTATTCCTAGAACCTACTCTAACTCTTGTTTGACTGAACTGCCTTAAAAATATGTTGCATGCATGTCTATACTCATCTATAATTCAACGCTTAATCTTTGGCCAGGGAGTTAAACTGAATTACATTTTTTTTTCTTTTTTTTAGTGCTTTGTATTGACCCAGGGCCTTACATATGCTAGGCTTTACCATTGAGCTATACCCCTGGCCCTATACTAATATCTTTCTTATTATATCATCCAATTTATTTTCAGTCACTGGTTTCAGTAGAGTGTGGCCTATCTGCTTCATAATCAGAATCTAGTTCTCTTTCCAAATGTTACCTGACCTGACAGAGAACTGTTTTGCCACATGATAATTAGGAATTCATGTATTATGCTAGTCATATTTCAAGTACTCAAAGTCTCATGTGGCTACCATATTGTACAGCACGGACAGAACATTTCCATACAGACAGTTGTTCTGGACAGTGCTGGAGAGCTGCAAATGATTCTTTTGCCTCAAAGGACAGTAAGCTGTGATTAGCTCAGCATGATTGCATCATAAAGAGGTGTGTGGGAAGGGGGAGATGATAGAAAGACAGATAGGGGAGTTGGTCTTGTTCCTGATGACAGTGAAGAACCATCTAGAATTTCTAATGCAGATAATGACAATGTGGAATAATTATTAGAAGAGGGAAAACTGGAGACAGAAAGACTGAGTGGAGCCTGCTTCAGTGGCCAGAACAAAGATCATGGAGTTAGAACTAAGAAACAGGCAAAGGATAAAGAGGAGAGGAAGATCCAGAATTGGCTGACTAGAACAGGTTGAAGAAGGAGGCCAAGAGATGTGGAAGAGCCTGAAAGAGGAAAATATGGGGACCAAGAATTGTTTTTGTTGGATTTATTTGTTCATTTATTTTGAGACAGCATCTCATTCTGTTGCCCAGAATAGCTTTAAACTCCAGGATGCAAATGATCCTTTTGCCTCAAAGAACAAGTTATTCATCAAGACAGAGGACACAAAAGGGACATGTAGGGTTGGATGAAGACAGTGAATTATATTTGAGGCAAGCTGATTTGAGATATCCAGATTACAATATCTGGAAAGCTTCTAAGTATATGGGACTCTAGTGTGGGGTGGTAGGAGGCAGGTGGGCTGAGATACAGGATTGGAATTCCAGAACTGCCCTTGTGTGGTGAAAGAGAGTCACTCAAGGCCTATTAAAATGATGATAATGGAATTTTTATGTAAAGAGTTAAATACTATGAATGGCTCATAAGTGCTCATTCTGTATTGCTAACATTCTTATCTCTCTTGTGTAACTGCTTTAAGAATTAGAGATAATGTGTATAAAATGTCTGGCACTCAGTATATGACTTTTATTACTGTCACACCTGGGAAGTTGGTCAGCCAGAGTATACAGGGTGAAAAGAGAAGGGAATTGAGAAAGAACTCAGCCACAAAAAAAGAAAGGATGGCTGCAGATAAATGTTAGAGGAACACCATGGGGAACAGGGACCTAGCTAGTAACTCAGAGGCAAGAGAAGCCAAAGAGGCAGTGGACAGTCGGGTCATATATCAGAAAAGCTGAGTAAGTGAAGGACCATTGGATTTGATCACTAAAGCAATTTCAGGGAAATAGTGAGAAAGAGCGTTGGACTATGCAAGGTTGAGGAGTGAGTAGGGCTGAGGTGATGGGAAAATATATTGTATTTTCTGAAGGTTGGTTAGGAAGAAGAAGAGCATTTGTGGTACCTGGGGACTGGGGACATTTGATGGAGGTAAGAGGTATTCACTTCCAAGACAGAATGTATATAAACAGAAATGCTATCAGCCAGAGAGAAATTAGAGAGGAGACAGAGAGAATAACTTGGGGGAATCTGAAGAGGTTGGCAGGGATGGAGCCCAGAGCCCAGGGGTAGAGATTAATAGTCATCAAGGGGAAATGTACACATTTATTGAACTAAGAGTTTGGGAGAATATGAAGTCAATGCATCCCCAACAGGACTATCAACAGGTCTATGCCTTTCTATCTGGAGTCCTATTCCTCTAGGTCTCTGTTTCATTCATTTAATCTGACAGGTTAAATTTGGACAGACTAAATTCTCTTGAATAATCAGGCCCAATAATAAACTCAATTGATTCAGCTCCCTTTAAACTGTATTATGAGCACTTTTAGTACCAAACACAGACTATCCTGAACTTACCTCAAAAGCCACTATAAATGGATTTTGCTCCATCATTCTTGGCACAATTAACAAACTACCTGGGCCTCCTGCAGGTCTGGCCCCAAGCCACCCTTATCTCAGGCCACACTTCTATATGCTCAAGTATTTTGGGATTCTTAAGCAGATCAAGCACTTTCCTATTCTACCTTAGAGTTCTGGGCAAGCTGTTCTTTCTGCCTGTAGACAGACAACCCCACCACAGTTGCCTATTTTGGTCAGTCAATTAGAAGGCCAGTTTTTGATTTCCCTTCCGGCCCCAACTCCCACAAAAAGTGTGTGTGTGTGTGTGTGTGGGGGGGTGTAGTATAGTGTTTGAAGAGTTCTGTGTTCAGACTGCTTGGGTTCAAATCCCACAAAAACAAATTGCTAGCTGCTCTCTGAACTTGGGTAAGTTGCCCAATATATCCATTGCTATCCCTACAATTTGGGGATGATAAAAGATATTTTAAATTTGTTAATTGTTGGCCAAATTTGTATCTGTCATCTTGAGAATGCTTGTAATACTCACCTCACCTCCACCATGCCACCCCCAGCTGATTACAGTCTACTTGGTGAGCATTGTAAATAAATGAACAGAGAGCACGAGGTCTTTCAGGTTTAGGAGAGACCAGGGGTGAGCTTGCTGAACAAGACATGATTGAAGCCCTGAACACACTGTGGGCTGTGCAGTTTTAGGAAAATGAAGCGCTGGGCTGTCCCAGCCCTGAAGTAACAAGGAAGGCCTCCCCAGCCAAGTATTCGGGGAAGACACGTGGGTCCCAGAGAACCAGATCTCCCCATTACCAAGAACTGGTGGGGAAGATGAACACGGCATTCTCGCCAGGGATGCCTGAGACTTAAAGAAGGATACTCTCTCTATTCAGGGTCTGCTCCTTTTACAGCCATAGCAAGAGCTGGAAGAACTCCCCCTCCCCCGACCCCGGCAAGCTGAAGCTCCAAAGCAGCCAATGGCCAGGCCGCCCCTACTCGCTCCGGGCCTAGACTTCCTGGGGATTGGCCGCCCACCTCATGGCCCTCCTCCCCGCCCGCCCCGGCCCAGAGACTTTCTGAGGATTGGTTGTCTGCTCCACCGCCCTCCTTTCCGCCCTCTCCGCCCTCCGGGTCTCTGCGCCTGGCGCGGAACTGCGGCCTTTTTGTCCCACGGAGTTGGTCGGTGAGTGTCTCTGTCCTCGGGCCTCCAGCTGCTAGTGTGTTCTGCCGGCCCGCAGGCTGGGTTAGGGGTTGGGCTTGCCTCGCGTCCCCTCAAGCTTTGCCCGCCCGGAGCTCCGCTGCTCCCGGCGGCCAGAATGTAGGGGTAGAGCAGCTCTCGGCGTCCCGCGGGGCGGGCAACCTTGTCCGTCCCGGGGCCGCGCGAGACACAGGCGCCGGCGCAGCCACGCGGAGGTTCCCCTGGGAGGACCCGACGCGGTAACAAGTTTGCGCTTTGCTTCCGCAGGCGGATCCGCTGCTACTTTGTAGTGAGCGGCGGGCAGGGCCTCTACCGCCACTGCAGGAACCCCGACCTGGGCTGACCTTGGGCCCTGGGACGTTGTCTCTGACGTCTCGAAGACAGAGCGATCTCAGTTCTAAAGTGCAGGTACGTCCGTGTCTTGAGTGGAATGTAAAGACCCAGGCCACGAGCACGTGGCCAATGGCGAACTGGGTGCTCAGGCAGAGGCCGGAAACTGGCCTTCCCTTAACCGAAAGGAAATTTACATTCACGTGCTCACCCAGTTCAACAACTGCCTCTAATGGATTTTCAGACTTGCTAAAAAAAATAACTGAGACCCACAAGGCAGTACCCAGAGTTAAACAAAAACTCTCCCAAATCGCCCTTTCCTGTGCCCTTTTAAGGTTGATGCAGTGCTTTAAGAGGCTAACACAGAAGGGTAAAGGAAACCTCCATAAAAACCCAGAGAAGAGACTGCAGAAACTCTTCTTTGGAACCTGTCTGGAGTTACAGATGAACTAGAAGAAATTTTGTTACAGATCTAAATATCTTTGTGATGTTTTTATTATAATTAATAGAAAAAAGTGATACATTTCAATTTAAACTAATCTTCAGGCATGCTTTTCAGACTCCTGGGAATACAAGATAATGTTTTCAAATACAGATGAAATGGGAGTTTTGAGATAAGACTAGTATTGGCATCAATCCCATTTTAGTTCCCAACTATTCCCTTTTGGTTCGCCCTCTCTATGAGGCTGCACGTGGCCCCCTCTCCGAACCCAGTCTGAATCCTATCACACCCCTCCTGCGAGCCCCTGCCCTCTGTCTTCCTGCTCTTACTTGCCCATTCTCTTTGTATATCCTTGAAAAGGATGGATATGCTCTGGGAGTCTTGGAACCATCCAAGGTTGGGCACCCCCCTGCTTGAGAACTTTAGCTTTGGCAGCCCTCCTAGTACAGGAATCAAAGAAGCTAACCTTTGGATCTCTTACCACAGTCCTCTTTCCACATCACTTCTGAACTCCTCACCTACAAAGGCCTTTGGATCCTTCTTCTTTCCAGGATTCTTTCCCTTCAAGTTGCTCATATAGAGGATTTTATACTGACTTTTCAACCCTGTCCATCGACTAATCTGGCTAGTCTTCTCCCTTAAACACTCCCATCCTCCTCCACTCCTGTAGAGAGACCCTAGAAGACCTTCTACCTCACCCTACCCACATTCAAGAGGAGCCCCTGCCACAGGCTGCCTACACATGGTTTACTGATGGGAGCTCTTTTCTTTATCTGCAGATAGCCATAGTATCCCTTAAATAAATCACTGAGGTCAAGCCTCTACCTCCCAACAACTCCAACCAACAGATGGAACTTATTCCTCTCATAAGGGCCTTTACCCTAGCTCAGGTTTACACCCTTAACATTTACATAGACTCCAAATATGCTTTCTACATCCTCTTGTCATGCTCAGCCATTGGGAGGAGAGGGGACTCCTCATCATCAAGGGTACCTCAGTGGTTAATGCTTCCTACATTGTGCCCCTGCTTAGGGCGTCCCACCTCCCCACTGCAACAGGAATAACGCCTTGCAGATCCCATCAAACCGAAACTTCTACCATTTCCAAGGAAAATAACAAAGCTGATGAGGCAGCAAGATAGGCAGCCTTGGATCCCCCAAAAGAGGCCCCGACACTCTTCTTCACCTCAGACCCAAACCCCAGCCACTCAAGACATACTATCTTATCTACATAACCTCTTTCATCCTAATACCTCTGCCCTGCAATAATACATAAAGTCCTATATTACCTCTCTTCCCCTGGACTCAATTTCTGAAGACCCTTTCTGCTTCTTACAATATCTGCCAAAGTTCCAATCACAACTCAAATCTTCACTCAACTGCCTTCCCAGTCCGTCAAGCCTGGTGCCATTTGCCTGCATCTGATTGGCAGATGGACTTCACCCATATGTCCACAGTAAATATCTCCTGGTCCTGGTAGATACCTTCACCAGCTGGACAGAGGCCTTCCCTACAACTAATAAAAGGGCTCAAATAGTGGCTGACACCTTAATAAAAGGAATCCTTCCCTGCTTTGGGTTGCTCTGCTCACTACAGACTAATAATGGCCGGAGTTTACAACTCAAATCTCCCAAATCATTTCAAAGGCCCCAAACATCCCCTGGCACTTTCACATTCCCTACCATCCTCAGTCATCTGGAAAGGTGTTATGAACCAATTGAGCCCTAAAATCAACCTTGACTATCTTTAGAGTTAAAGTTAGACTGTCTTAAACTCCTTCCTCTAGCTCTACTTAGGGTTAGGGCCCTACCAAGAAAGCCCCTAAACATTTTCCCCTTTGAGCTGATGTATGGTCGAGCCATTCCCTCCAACTCTATCTAGCTTACCAACCTCCCACACTCCCGCCTCATCTAATGACCCCTCTCTTACACTACCTCAGAAATAAACTATAGGCCAGTGTTGCCTTTCCTAAGGCCTCATGCTCTCCTCTGACTCTGGGAGACAGTCTCTCCCCAACCCCCTCCTTTACTAACCTCAAAATGAAAGAAACCATTTAGGGTAATCTTAACTACCCCCTCTGCTGCCAAACTCAAGGGCATTCCACACTGGATTCATAATTCCCATCTCAAACTGTTCACATCATCTCTTTACAGGATCTCTGTCTTTGCGCATCTCCAAAACTTCGATTTTCAACTCTATGGAACTCCCACTGATTCCTGAAAGAAGACTCTTCCCTGCCAGAGGAGGCTGCTACAAAGAATGAGTAACCTGAATGTCTATTCCCTTTTTACCTCCATGGCACTAACCTTCATACTTACCCTCTTGCCAAACCCAACCTTTCCTAAACCAAATCTAGCTAATGTCCGGGAGTGTCCTAAGGCCTGCATTTCCCAGGGTTACTTTGTGGCCTATACCCATGTCCCCAAAGAATGCTATGGTTGAGCAACCCTCTGCAAATGGGTCAGACTAGGTATTGGACAGGTCAATCAAATTTCAAAGCTAGACTAAATCAATGTCCCTGGCCAGATCAAGCCACTCTCAAGACTTACTGCTGGACTTTCCAGACCCACATGGGAATGTCGGATGGGGGTGGGGTGCAGGATCGGGCCCGCAAAGAACACATTTTTACTGAGCTGCCCCAAGTACTACCTCCATAATATTTTCTTTCCCACAAGGCGACCCAATCAGATGGGGAACGATACCTAAGGACCCTGTCTTAATTTAGATAATTAATACTACTCACTATCTGCTAAATCTTGCTAATCCTTCTTTGGCTCAAGGATGTTGGATGTGCCTAAAGGCTGGCTTCTCCCATATAATAGCAACTCCTTTAGACCTAAACAACTCATTGGTATTCAATGAGATCTCCCCAGACTCCGCCGACATTTCATCTAAGCTTGTGCTCCAGTGTGTTTTAACTCATCAAGGATTACATCAGGTGGGGACTTGCAGGATAGTCAGTGTAGACAGATCATCCCATACACAGTGTCTCAAAACTCCCACTCACCAGTCTCCAAGGCTTCCTCCTTGTGCAGGACAAGTATATATCATTGCCTACCCTCCAGATGGAAGGGTATATGTGCTTTAGTCCTCTTATTTCCACCTACAGAGGTCATCTCAGGGCATGAGGAAGTCCCTCTCTCATGACTCATATGAGCCCTTGACACAAATGGGCAATTCAATTTGTTCCCATACTAGCCACCCTGGGGGCTACAGCAGGCCTAGCCACAGGAATAACCTCATCCATTACTTATTATCATCAGCTCTGCAGATCAGCAGATAGGGGATATCCAACAGGAAGCCACGTCTATACTAACCCTTCAGAATCAACTGGACTCCTTTGCCGCTGTGGTCCTATAAAACTGCTGTGGACTGGACATACTAACAGCAGAACAAGGAGGCCTCTGCCTATACCTACAAGAGGAATGTTTTTAGTCAACCAGTCAGGGGTAGTGAAGGACAAGAAGAGCAGGTAGAAAAGAGGAGAGAACAACTAGGCCAACAGTTCCCCTGGGGAATGCTCAATCTAGTGTGGCCTTGGCTTCCCCGCCCTGCAGGACTCCTATTAGTCCTCTATATGTTTCTCCTAATAGGACCATGCCTGTTAAATTGCCTACAGAAGTTCAGATGCAAGATTAGATACACAAATTCACCAACCAGTCAGTCAACTACTTCTCCTCCAAGACTACCCACCCCTGACACCCAAGACGAGATCTAGAACTCTTTGTCAAATCCTCAGACTCCAGAGACTCTGCCCCCACCTAAAACCTTCCCTGACCCCTGTTACAGGAATAAGACTCTTCGCCTCTAATCAGCAGGAAAAAGCTGCAGAAGAAAGACCTTTATCCCCACTCCTGGTATCTGTAAAAATAAAAAGGGAGGAATGTTGGCATCAGATCTGCCATTTTAGCTCAGGAGCCATTTTATCTAGGAACTCCTAAATTTTAATTCTGAGGCAATGTCGATCAGCTTCTTGTAAAACATGTAACTGCTAAAAGGTCAGCCCCACCCCAGCCCATGTTGCAACCCCTAAGCGTGCATGTGAAATTCCTCTTGCAGCCTATAAAGCCCTCTGAGTGCTGACACTGCTGCTCTCCGTGGAGGGACAGTCTTGCTGGTTTGCTCTGAGACTGACAATAAATTTCGTGTGAGATTTGGTGTGAATGGTGTGGTCTGTGGACTTTGGGAGTGTCCTTTCAACTAGATTCCCCACTTTGCCAAAGTTTTAAGAATAAAATCCTTGGACTTTTGTTGCTGAAATCTCAGTTCTTGTCCAGGATGCCAATCCAATAACACGAAAACAGTTTTGAGAAAAAGGAAAAGAAGTTTTATTGCTTTGCTAGCAAAGGAGAAAAACACTCTTGTCCCAGAGGCTGTGATTCTGCCAGGCATCATGGGGCTTTTAAAGAGGTGATTCAAAGGCTACATTCCTTGTGTTTTCTGGAGTTGAAATTCACTTGTTAATTTGGGAGACAAGTAAGGAGATAGTCATTTCTGAGATCTCTGGTACCATCCCTTAAGTTTAGATTATTTCTTCCTATGGTGGGTGTGTACTCGAGGACAGATAACTGCCTAAAATGGGGAAGAAATGTAATCCTGTTTCCTCTGAGATTAGGGAGGAGTAGGGAGAAAGGAAGAGAAACCTGTCCATTTTAAAAATAAGTTGCAATGGCAGAGCATCAAGGGCTACATTCAAAGCATAAAGAAGACCACTGTCACACAATCACAGAAGGGAAGAGTAAATGCATCAAGGGAAGAGACTGAACTCCTGCCATGCAGGAAGGGGCATGATAGCCCAAAAAACCATTTTGGTGAGCCATTTTAGGAGCTTATTATATATGTCTAGTGGTTAACCTCCAGATGTGGTTCCTGTGTTTGAAGAAGACTGACCACAGATATTCTTGTTCAGGGTAATTACTTTGGTTTTCTTTGAAGGTGGGGAAAAAAAAAAATCCAAAAGAGTAAAACACATGTACATAATGCTTGTCCTAGAAATTTACTGAGGAAAAAAATACTAAAAGTTGTTTGATTGAAAGATCATTTAAAAAGTTTCCATTCTTTTTAGAGGTCAAAAACAGAAGTACAAGCCATAGACGCTGGGATGCTCTGATGTTATTTCAATAACTGACAACATCAATTATTCTACAGTTAGGATAGGGAAGTGCCTCTAATGACATGAAATATTCTTACATGTAGAACTGTCTCTGCCCTGCCCCCGGAGTTAGAACAGTAAGACTGTGCCTGTGGTAGCAGGACAATGCAGCAGGTGCTTCATGTACCCCTTTCACTTAATTTTCTCAACTGAGGTGTAGGTACTATTCTCCCATTTTACAGATGAAAAAATGGGTTAGGTGGGCACTTGTCACAAGAGTGGCTCTGAATGAAGAACCTCACATTTGTAACTGCTTTGTAACTAATGAGATCCCTTGAAATTTGGTATTCTAGTTAACAGTAAAAAAATAACATTTAAAGAGATTGTGTCAGTTTTGTGGTGGAAAGGGCCACAAAAGAGCGGTTAAAAATATACGCTTTTTAATAGTATTTAATTGCATTAAACCTAGTTTCCCACAAAGAGAGCACATGTCAGCATGTTATGTGTTTCTAATGTTCGTACCATGATGAGGTATAAAAGAGGGATTTAGGGGCTGTGACTGTGGCTCAGTGGTAGAGTGCCTAGCATGCATGAGGGAGGGTTCAATCCTCAGCACCACATAAAAATAAAGATACTATGTCCACCAAAAGGCTGAGGCAGGAGGATGGTGAGTTCAAAGCCAACCTCAGCAAAAGCGAGGCATAAGCAACTCAGTGAGAACCTGTCTCTAAATAAAATACAAAAACTGGCTGGGGATGTGGCTCATTGGTTGAGTGAGTTCAATCTCCAGTACTCAAAAAAAAAAAAAAAAGTCGGGAGATTTAAAGGACACAGTGGTACTAGATCACTAGAATATATAAACATTAGATGGCTATGGAGAAAGTTTTTTGGGAGGAAATGTGATGGTCTGCAAAGGTGCATGCAGCCCAGAACACATTCACTCCTTGTAACCAATTTACTTGTCTAGCAGTTGACTTTTTTTTTAATGAGCCTGAATACAAATGAGCTATTTTCCAGAAACTTTAAAATAAAGGTATTTAATATTTACTTTGGAGTCATTCTTACTACTTCTAACATTTCTCTGGCTTTACTAAGATTTATGTTCCATATTATACTCTAAAAGTCTGGTCTTATAAAAAGTCTTCAGAAATTTATTCGACATGTATAGGCAGGTCAAAATTGCTAGGAAGGGCAATAAGTACGGGTGCATGCCTAAGTGGAAGTCTTCCCCGCGGCTGTGCCCCCTACCCCGCAAATATCAGCTTTATTTGTAACAAATATTGGAAGAAATCCAGATGTCCTTCAGTGGGTGAATGGTTAAATAAACAGGTACATCCACAACATAGAGTACTATGTAGCAATGAAAAGGAAAAGACTATTAACAAGCAGCAACATGGATATATCTCCAAAGACTTGTGCTACATAAAGATATCCAATCTCAAAACACCACGTATGGTATGATTTCACTTATGTAACATTATTTAAGTGATAAAATTATAGAAATGAATAACAGACGTGTTTTTCATGGTTAAGGATGGAGGTAAGGGCCTTAAATGGTAAGTATTTCTGTGGAAGGAGTTTTTTATTTCAGATTGGGCTGGCGAGTGAAGGGCTCTATGTGGGAGACCTGAAGGAGGAGGGATGAGGGAAATACCATTAGGATATATATATATATATATATATATATATATATATATATTTGGGGGAAGACCACCTCAAATGGAGGGAAAAGTATAAAGGCTCTGAGGAAGGTCATGTTTTCACCTTTCTCTGACCAAACATTCCTTCCCCCACATAAGTGCACTTGATCTGAATTTCTGTAGCAGCCTATAATAGCCTTACCACATTTGGAACTGTTCATGGTATAGTTAGATCTATACTTGACTCATTGCCCCTTACTTTACAGGCCCTGGACTATTAGAGGTGAGGTTTATCTAAATTCCTACCATATTTGTAGGGTCTAGTTAAGTGCCTGGCATACTCTACATTCTCAAATATTTAACTTGGCTCCTATGCCCAACTTGACAAGTACAAGGAGCAGCATCATTATGAATTCACTTAATTGAATTATATATGGCATTCAGGTGAGTCGAATTATATATGGCATTCAGGTGAGTCACCTGCTCATAGGAGCAGCAATGTTAAGAGCCTAGGTTCAAATCCCTATATGTGATCTTGTAAGTTACTTCTTAATCTTCATTTCTAAAAACTAGTCATACATAATATATATAACTGCATTGTCAGTAGTAAATGCTCAGTAAATTTTATTATATTAGTGGTACTCATTTTTATAATATATGGTAATTAAAGAGAACAAAGTCACAATATCGGTATTTAGTATTTATATAATACTAGAATAGCTTTGGTCTTTATTTACAAAGTAGACAAAACAGTGGTTGTGACCATATAACTCATTGCCTACATTTCAAGTGCTCTGTAACTGGCTACAGACAGCAAAAGATGGAGTACACTTCTTGTAGAGATTATGTAGTATAGCCATCTTATTTCTCAGAAAATATCAGAACTAGATAGTGTGGTAGGCTGAATTAACAGGTTTCTCTGGAACCTGAAAATGTTAGCTGGTTTGCAGATAGGATTAGATTAAGGGTTTGGGGATGTGGAGATTATCCTGGATAATCCTAGTGGACCCTAAATGCAATCACAAAGCCTGTGTTGGCTTTCATCACTGTAGCCAAAATACACTACTCAACAAGAACAGCTTAAAAAAGAAAGAAGTTACTTTGGACTTACGATTTCATTCATGATCAATCAGTTTCATCACTATGGGCCCAAGATGAGGCAGAATATCATGGTGATCAGGAAGCAGGAAGGGAAGGGGCTGAAGGGAAGATGTTCCCTTCTGGGGCATGTCCCCAGTGACCCACCTCCTCCAACCATGCCATACCTACCTATAGATAACACCCAGTCAGCCCATTCAAAGTAGGATGGACTGATTAGGTTCTAGGTCTCAATCTATTCATTTTACCTCTGAATACTCCAGGATCAACAGGATGGGGGGTGCCCTCATAAGGGAGATTCCTTACATATAGAGGGCAGTCATGAAGACAAAACACATGTTTGAAGATACTGGTCTTGGAGTGAGGGAGCCACCGGAAGCTAGAAGATGCAAGGAACATTCTCCACTCGACCCTCCTGAGGCAGCATGTACTTGGCTTTCAGACTTTTAATCTTCAGAAAGGAGTGAATAAATTTGTTTCAACCCATCAAGTTTGTGGCAATTTGTTATACCAACCACAGGTAACTAACAAAATGAAAGCTTAAGATTGCAAATGTTTTTGATGGGATTAAAACTACCACACCAGAATACCTCCCAGACTATTTGTATTAGTATCAATGGAAGGGTAGAAGTAGAGCTTATCTATTCATGGGTCAATTTTTGAAAAGCCATGTGGGGTGGTGAATTTAAAATTGAGACTAATGATGACATAAGCATGTGGGTAAAATGCAGAATAAGCAACTACATCAAAAAAGTTTTTAGTTTATTAGAATGTCATTTTATGTATGCTTTTAACAAATTTCATTTAAACAGTATAAAATACTAAGTTAAAAGATTTTAGTAACAGAAACAAGATAATAGGAAAAACATTGTAATTATAATTTTTTCCTTGTGGGCCATATAGCTTTGGTCAGCAGTATCCCAGAGGTGACACAGACAATTAAATTTTTTTCCATAAATCATGATTGCTATGGAAGTTTTGCATTTTAACTAATAAAACTAAACTGGTCAGATACCAGAGGGCTGACTTAAGTCCTTTATATTATAGGTTGCAAGAATACTAATAATGACAGGAGATAACCCTTAAACACCAGTATAGCAGAGACCAAAAAGGAAATTAGGGCAAAGAATATAAATTTCTGAAAGAAATTCATAATTGTTGAACTCAAAAATTTATTCTTATGGGAAGGAAGAGCTCATGAGATTCAACTAGCTCCTTAAAAGTTAAGGGCAAACATATTGAAAAAATTTTTTTAATTAAAACAAAATTTATTATAGGTGGATAAGTTTGTTTTTATGTGGTGCTAAGGATTGAACCCAGTGACTCACATGTGCCAGACAAGTGCAAGCAATCTACCACTAAGCTACCCCAGCCCCCTGAAATTTTTTTTTGCATTTTTTTCTTGGCTTATCAGAATTCTATCTATCTGAAACCATTTTTCACTTATTTAGTAAAGCTGCCCTTTAATAAATGCATTTAGAGCTGAAGCTTAGGGTATGACCAGGTACACTCAATAATAAAGAAAATGTGAAGGTCAAAACTTAGTCTGTTTTTGTGGATGAAGTGTGTGTATATATGAACTGCAGTAATGCCTTATGAAAACTCAACCTGTGAAATTTCATTCTCATAAATAAAGAAGGTAGGATTCAACATTGACCTCTATTTGCCTACCTTTCATACCAAATTTCATATGTGAACAGTTTATATATTAAAATCTATTTAAAACAAATTTAGAGCTGGGCACAGTGGTGCATGCCTTTATTCCCAGCAGCTCTGCAGGCTCAGGAAAGATCATAATTACCAGGGTGGCCTCAGCAACTTGGTGAGATCCTGTAAAACAAACAAAAAAAAGCACCACTGACTTCCATCCCCAGTACCATTTTAAACAAAAAATTTAAAAAGACATTTCAGATTATATAGAGATTAGAAAGTTTTGAAAAGTGACTAAAATAAGGTCCTGATTTTTTTCAGGGGTGGGATAAGTACAAATGAAGAGCATATTTTTACTTAAACTGTTCACTTTTTTTCTTAATAAATTCTTTTTTAAAAAAAAAATTATTATTTTTGTAGTTGTAGATGGATAGCATGCCTTTATTTTATTTGTTTGTTTTTATGTGGTGCTAAGGATCAAACTCAGTGCCTCACATGTGCCAGACAAGTGTTTTGCCATTAAGCTACAGCCCCAGCCCTCAATATATTCGCTGATGGAATCAAATTCCTGTTTCTACTACCTTGACTTCAAAAAGAAGTTTCATTACAAACCTGAATATTTCTGCTTAAACATGGCTACTCTTACTTCTGAGATGTTTCCATATAGTTTAAGTGCCCAGATTGCAGGTAGCCTAGGATCATTCACATGAGCTTACCTTGAAAAAAGTAGCAATGCATGAGGTAGTTTGCTAGGGACTTCCTAATAGATATCTAGGCCAGCTGAGGTGTATTGGCACACCTCTGTAATGTCAGCTACACAGAAGGCTAAGACAGGAGGGTCTCAAATTCAAAACCAACCTGCACAATTTAATAGCAACATTCTGTCTGAAAGAGGGCTGGTGCTAAGGATTGAACCCAGTCATAAAGTGCTTACCTGGTATGTGCAAAGCCCTGGGTTACATCCCTAGAACCATAATAAATAAATAAGCATCTAGTCCCATGTTCCACCCTGTTACACCAGTTCTACCGGCTTTGTGTTGTTTAAATCACATATCTATAAAGCTAGTGGAAAACATTTGAAGACACTAGCTTGCTACTCCAAGACCAACAGTTGGACTGTGTCCTGAATATATACCCAAGTGGCAGATCCCTGTGTAGCTGTTTTGGTTAAGCCTCCCAAGATCATCAACCACAACAGCATGAGAAATAATATTCCCAGAAAGTTTCTTCATGTACACGTTTTCTTTCAGAATGAATTTAATTATTTGTTTAACTTTTTGGCCATTTTTATCATTTAGTTGGCTATTTGAGCTAATAAAATTTATGACCCCAGCCAAATTTTTGACCCTCAGTGTTTTTACGGTTTTTGTGGGTGGCTGGGTGACCACTTCATGGGTTATCATGGATATTATCCTTGCAGTTTGTGTGTGTGTGTGTGTGTGTGTGTGTGTAACTGGGGATTCAACCCAGGGGTTCTATACCACTAAGTTATATTCCAGCTATTCTTATTTTTTATTTTGAGACAAGGTCCTCCCAGGCTGGCTTCGAACTTGAGATCTTCCTCCTTAGATTCCTGAGCTGCTGGGACTATGCCTGGCTTATGCCTACCTTCTTTATATCTTTTGTGCTAGTCAAAAATACTTGCTCTTGACATCTTTTTGTCACTGCTGACTGCATTTAACATTTTAAGTGTCTCATTTGCAGATATATTTAACTTTACATTATTTAATATGATTTTTTTTTTTGCTTTAAATTACAAGCACCCATTTTTTTTTTTTTTTATGGTGAAGGTAGTTATCTTCACACATACCTCCTAACAAAGTTAGCTTTAAAAGCACTATTGTGGCCAGCTGAAATATTATAATCTATCCTGGCAATAGCTGTTCCTCTAATTTCCCAAGGTACACATAAAAAATTAATAAAATTTCAGAAGAGCACAATTAATCTTTAGCAAAAAAATACAAATAATCTTTGGAGCTGATGAAGGCTTTGGCACCATGCCATTTCAGCTTGAATGCTTTCTATTTTCCCACCTTTAAAAGGATAAATTGGCATTTTCTTGCTTATCAAATGAATAGGAAGTACATTCATTATATGTAGGCAGCATACTCCCCCCTCCCAATAAACTAAGATGATAAAAATACACCTTAAAAACATATAAACTCTCCCTTGTCTGGGCTGTATATTTAGAATGAGCTAAGATGAAATTAGGATTTTTTTCTATTGGTACTGACAGATAGGGAATCTCAAAGGAAAATATCAAAATAATTTATTTCAAAATATATAACAAGAAAATGGACATCGATGTCTCTGGTCTGTATAATATGTATGGTTATGTCCCTAGGAACATAAGTATTGTTCCCCAAATTCATCCTGCAAATACTGCTTAGTGTGGTTGAAAAAACACACATGTTAAAAAATAGCATCTTACAAATTTTGAATAGATATTTCACTTAGAGGCTGTAAAATGCACATGCCACAATCAGTTAAAAATAAGGTTTTAGGGGCTGGGGCTGGGGCTGTAGTTCAGTGGCAGAGTGCTTGCCTAGCATGTGTGAGGTACTGGGTTTGATCCTTAGCACCACACAAGAAAATAAAAAAAATAAAGGCATGATGTCCACCTACAACTACAAAAAAAAAAAAAAAAAAAAAAGCAAAGTTTTACAGTGATTGGATGTGATTTAGAGTGTATCTACTAGGGTTTTATTTATTCATTTATTTATTTTTGGTGTGTATTAATACACAGAAAATAAAATATATCCTTTAACCCTACTTAAGGATACAATTTTTTGGCACTGTGTACACTCACAATTTTGTGCAACCACCACCACGATTCATTTCTAGAAGTTTTTCATCATCCCAACAGAAATTATTTTTAATCATTACAGAATAACTCCTTATTTCTCCCTCCCCCAACTCTAGCCACCACTATTTTGCTGTCTCTATAAATTTTTCTATTCTAAGTTATCTCACATAAGTGGAATCATATTTGAATGGCTTATTTTACTGAGTATGTTCTTAAGGTTTACCCAGGTCACCATGTATCAGAATTTTCCTCTTTTTCATGGCCAAATGATATTCCACTTGTATGTACACCACATTTTGTTTATCCATTCAATTGTTGATAGACATTTGGATCATTTCCCCCTGGCTATTGTGAATGTTACTATGTAATTAGTGTACACGTATCTGTTTGAATCCCTGATTTCAATTCTTTGGGGCATATACCAGGAATTGAAATTGTTGAACTACATAGTTCTTTTAATTTTTTGAGGAACTATGAAACTTTTTTCACAGCAGCTACATTTCTTTACTTTTCCACTAGCAATGCACAAAGGTTCCAATTTCTTCCCCAGCCTCATTAGCACTTGTTATTTTCTTAGGAACCTTCACAATCTTATATTCGTAGAAATGATTTTGAGTTATTTGCCAAATGTAAGAATTCAGTACATATTGACATACTGTTTCTTTACTGAAGGAATCTGCATTAGGACTACTTTGATTGCACTGGAAAGACACTTCAAAATATAAGTGGCTTTAGCTCACTTGAACATCTTTTAAATTGGCAGAGAAAGCAAGAGCTAGAAAGAGAATGGGAACAGGAGGCCATCAATTAAATAACTTAGGCAGTGAATCCCCATCAGCATGGTAGTATACTGTACTGCAAGCGCTAAAAAGTGCGAACAAGGGCTGTGGCTGTGGCTCAGCGGCAGCGCACTTGCCTGGCATGTGTGAGGCACTGGGTTCGGTTCTCAGCACCGCATATAAATAAAATAAAGGCTTATCAACAACTAAAAAAAATTGTTTAAAAGTGTTAACAATAGGACCACAAGCTCACCCATAAAATTTCATTCAAATGTTCCTCTCAGCAACTTTTCAGAGCGGAAGTGAGCGTAGTACCTGGTGCAGCCTAATCGGGTGGCTCTACACTACAGGTTCCTTCCGCCAAGTGGCAGCAGAGTCTCTCGGGACCCCGCGGAGAAGGCAGGTGAACGCCAGGTAAAGCCCGAGCTCGGGCCGCGCCTCACCTTGGCCTCAGGCCCAGGTTTTGAGGAGAGGCGGCTTGTCACTGACCCTGGCTGCGCCCACCTCTCCTCGAGGCTCTCGATTCACGGTCTGGAGCCAGAGGACAGGTGTCCAAAGCACCGTAGACAAGGAAACACCTGGAGGAGGAAGACCAAGCGGTCAGGACGGGACAAGACGTACACCCTCGCGAGAGTTTGACACACTCCTGCAGCTCGCGAGAATCCTGCGCGACGCGTCCACCAATCACCGGTGGAAGTGGTCCTCGGTGCACGTAATTGGTTAAGAACGGGGAAGCTCGCGCTCCATTGGCCACTTTTCCGACTGCGACTCCACCCCTAGGCCTGAGTCCCCGCCCTTCCCGTAAGTCCACCCCTTAGCAGAGCTGGTGAGGAGAGGAAATGTCAACATAGGCCTTTGGTTCGTGCTCCTGGCCACCCGAATGGAGACCTAGTGGAGTCCCTCCTGGTACCTCAGTCCTAATTCACGCCCAGATTCAGACTTGTCCTGACTCCTTCCTAACCTTGGCCTTCCATCCTGCGATCCATGCTGACCAGTCCTAATCAGGGAGGTGGCTTTTACCTGTGCTTGGGGGAAGGCACACTCGCCTAAACTTTGTCATATTGAAGTATTTCTCTTCAAGCTTTCCATCAATACCTTATATAGTAAACAAGGATCACTACTAAACTCCCTTAATTCCATAAATCATCAAAAGAGGCCCAACAATGTAGAACTGTTATCATTCTCATTTTTCGAGCTAAAAAAGAGGGGGGGGGGAGAATTATTTATCTATTCAAATTCTGTTTTTTACTCTCTAAATATCCACTGTACTCAGCCCTTTTCATCCCTATCACTCTTGCTTTAATTCAAGCCTTCGTGATTGCTTGCCTGGGTTACTTCCATAAACAGCTTAGTTACTCCTCTCTGGCCATCCTCTATTAATCTTCCCAATGGAAATCTGATTCCATTTCTCAAATCCTTCTCAAGTCTTTCAAATGCATAATCCTTCTGTGGCCCCTTTTTGCTTACATATTCTAGCAGAGACTGATTCTTATTAAAATACAACATACCTACACGTAAGTACACCGTCATGAATGCAGTTTGCTGAAATTGTAATCACACTCATGCTAGCTCATGCAACAGAACACAACTATATCCCAGGACTAACCACTCCCCTCCATTCAATGGTGACCACTATCCTGACTTTTAAGAGCATAGGTAGTATCCCTGCATTTGCACAGTAAGTGAGTGAAGCCATTTCAACAAATATACTTTTGTTCTCGGTTTGTTTAATTTATTATGTTCATGAGGTTCATGCTATTTATTTATTTATTTACTTATTTATTTTTAGTATCATCTGTTCATATAAACCCTGTCTTGGATTTCGTTGTGTGAATATACAATTTATTTATCTAGCCAAATTTGATAGTGGTCCTCTTGGAGTAGTCACCTTTTGGAGCTACTAAAAGCATTGCTTTCAGGTACAGTGGCACATGCCTGTAATCCCAGCAACTCAGGAGGCTGAGGCAGGAGAATGGCAAGTTCAAAGACAGCCTCAGCAATTTAGGAGGCCCTAAAGCAACTTAGCAAGAATGTATTTCAAAATAAAAAGGGATGGGGGTGTAGCTCAGTTGTAAAAGTACCCCTGGGTTCAATCCCCAGTGCCAAATAAAGTGTAACAAACACTGTAATATATCTTTTGATGAACTTGGTGAATGATGAATGCATTTCTGTTGGGTATAAACCTAGAAATGGAATTATTGGATCAGAGGTTATATATCATGTTCAAATTTAGTAGATATTTTTAAAGTTTTCCAAAATGTTTGTGTCTATTTGTACTCCTTTCGGCAACATGTTCACCATTTTCATCACCATTTGGTTTTCCATTTTTTTAAAAAAAGAATTTATCTGGAGCTGAGATTGTGGCTCAGCAGTAGAGAACTCGCCTAGCACGGGTGGGATCCGAGTTCGATCCTTAGGACCACATAAAAATAAAGGCATTGTGTTGTTTTCATCTACACCTAAAAAACAATTAAAAAAAAGAATTTATCTATTCTTTTTAGTTATACATGACAGTAGAATATATTTTGACTTATCATACATATGTGGAATATAACTTCCTATTCTTGGGGTTGTACATGATGTGGAGTTTCACTGGTTGTGATTTGGATATGAACATAAGAAAGTTATCTCCGATTCATTATACTGTTTTTCCTATTCCCATCTCTCCTCCCTTCCTATCATTCCCTTTGTCCAATCTAGTGAAACTTCTGTTGGTTTTCAATTTTGATCATTTTGGTGGGTGATAATTGAGTCTCATGTCATTTTAACTTGCTTCTTCCTGATGACTGACAAAGTTGAGCACCTTTTCATTTTATTTATTTGCTATTTAGAAATAACTTTATGAAGTGTCTTTTAAAATCTTTGCCCGTTTTTCAGAACGTCTTTTTTGTATTTTCCTAACATTTGATTATAAAAAAATAGCAAATATTGAGCAAAGTTTAGAAAATTTCATACAGTGAACACATTTAAACATATCACATAGCTGGGTGTGGTGACTTATGCCTGTAATCCCAGCACTTGGGAAGCTGAGGAAGGAGGATTGTGAGTTCAAAGCCAACCTCAGTAATTTAGCAAGGCCCTAAGCAACTTAGCGAGACCCCGTCTCTAAATAAAATATAAAAAGCGACGGGGGATATGGCTCAATGGTTAAGCACCCTGGTTTCAATTCCCAGTACCAAAACGAAAATCACACCAAAAAACAAAACCAAAGAACACTACAGAAATTCTTCCATTAATACTTTATAAAACTTGCTTAATGACAGTTCTTTTGTCTATCCATCTTAATGTTGTTGCATTTAAAATTAAAATGTAGATAGCAATACATATTTAACTTTCTAAATATTTTAGCATGTTTTTCACTTAAAATCAGTAGCTAAGGTTTCTTTCAGTGTAAAGTGTACATGAAATAAGGGTACAAATCTTTAGTGAACATTTGCTGAGGTTCAACAAATGCACTTACTTGTGTAACCCAAACTTCTATCAAATATGTACCATACCATCACCCTGGAAGGTCCTTCATGCTGCCCCCTATTTCCACTCTCCCAGGGCGACTGGTATGCTGATCTTTTCCACCACTGTAGGTCAGTTTTGCCTGTTTCAAAATTTCATACAACTGGAGTCATACAGTACATTCTTTTTTTGTAACATTCCTCTCATTTAACACACTGTATTGAGATTTATCCATATCATTAATGCCTTCCTTTTCATTTTTGAGTAGTATTCCACTGGATGAATATATCACAGGTTGTTCATCTGCTGCAAGTGTCTTTTTAAAAGAATCACTTTATTGAGGTGTGATTACTACATTAAATTGTATATACCTAATATAATTGTATATACACAACTTGATGAGTTTGGAGATAATGATACACCCTTGAAACCATCAGCATAATCTCTACCATAAACATATCTATCATCTCCAAGAGTTTCTTCCTGCCTGATTACCCCCTTTCTCTTCTCTCTGTATATATACAAATATACACGCATATATATTGCATATATCCTCTCTCATTCTGAGTTCCATTTCATTCTTTATTTTTAATTAATTTATTTTTTTAATATTTATTCTTTTAGTTTTCGGTAGATATAACATCTTTATTTGTATGTGGTGCTGAGGATCGAACCCGGGCCGCAAGCATGCCAGGCGAGCGCACTACCACTTGAGCCACATCCCCAGCCCCTCATTCTTTATTTTTAATTTAGAAATATATTTTATTAGGTTAACAGCTTTTTATCAGCATGAAGAAGGATACAAGCTCTAGAAGATTCTAAACATTCAACAAAGTGATAGGAAATCTAACATAAATGGATACATTTTGATAAATTATAAATGTGATGACTATGGACATGTAGGTTTTAGTGTGTAAAATTATACTAATGTATCATTTCATTCTTTTAATGATGTCTTTTGAGGAAAAACTTTTTTATTTGTCGAGGTAGGTCCAGATACTTTTTTTTCTATGTAGACAGCCAATGGATCTAGCAAGGTTAATTTAAAAAAATCACTTTCCCCTCTCTAGTTGTTATAAGTGTTTTAAGTGACAATTTGTGTGCAGATGCATTTCTCAACTTGATTCTGTTCTATCAGGTGATTTGTGTATCTTCACACCATCACCACACTGTCCCCATTTCTATGGCTTTATTGTAAGCCTTGATAGTGTACCAATGAACTGAATTTTTAATTTAAATTTTAATAGCCATGTGGCTATTGGCGACCAGATTGGACAGCACAGATTTATAATATTTCCATCTTCACAGGAAGCTCTATTGGATAACAGCTCTAGATGGTCTGTGGCAGAAAATACCAGAGTTTAATGTTATACTGCTCTTCAAAAATATCTATGTAAGTCCTTTTTAAAAGGAATTTGGGACACAATTCCCATAGATTAGTAAGACACCCAGTTCTTTCAACCTTGAACTTTTAGAATTGAACTTAAACTCTTAGAAATGAAAATACTGTTTCCAGTGTGGGAGAATGTAGTGCCTTGGAAAACATTTTTCATGATCAGACAAGATGAAATATGTAGCCCCATATCACAGGAAAAGATTCCTGAGGAAACCAGGCTTAGTTGGCACATGCCTGCAATTTCATAGATTTGGGAGGCTGAGGCAAGAGGACGGTAAATTTGAGGCCAATCTCAGCAGTTTAATGAGACCCTATCTTAAAATAAAAAATAAAAAATACTGAGGATGTAGCTCAGTGTAGAGCACCCCTGGGTTCAATCCCCAGTACTAAAATAATAAAATAAAATAAAATAAAAAATAAAGATTCCTAAGGTAATATAATAGCCACCAGCTGTAGGTCTAATTAAATTTTCAGTTTCTCAGTGCAGTAGACTAAATAATGGTCTCTAAATATGTCAATATCCTAATCCCTGGACTTTATTTAGCAAAAGGGACTTTGCAAATGTAATTAAACTAAGAATCTTGAGATGGGAGATTATCCTGGATTATTTGGGTAGGCCTTAAAAGTAACTGGTAGTGTCCTCACAGAAGGGAGACAGAAGAGATTTGACTACAGAAGAGAAGGAAGCAATGTGGTCACTGAAGCCAGTGGCCATGCTGCTGGCTCTGAAGATGGAAGAAGGGGCCTCTAGCCTAGGAATGCATGGAATGCTGCTCTAGTAGCTGGGAAAGGCAAAGAAACAGACTATCCTCTAGAGCCTCCAGAGGGAGAATGGCCCAGCTTACACCTGATGTTGACCCAGTCAAACTGGTTTTGAATTTCTGGCCTCTAGAGTTATAAAAGAATAAACATGTATTGCTTTGATAAGTTCCAAGCTTTTGATTAATCAATTTAATAAAATGAATTAATTATTCCAAAGTTATCATAAGTGGTGCATGGATTATTCAGTTTACATTTTTAAAGATTTATTTTTTTATTCTAATTTGTTATACATGACAGCAGAATGCACTTTAGTTCATAGTACACATGTAGATCACAATTTTTCATTTCTCTGGTTGTACACAAAGTACAGTCATACCATTCGTGTCTTCATACATGTACTTAGGGTAATGATGTTCAATTTATGTTTTATAGGAGGCCCACATCTGAGAATATGGGACATAATGGGTTAAACCACCTTTGTATTCATTTTCTACAGGAAATTAAAACACTCAGTAGCACTAGCCACATTTGAAGGGCACAATTTCAGACAGTGCAGTTCTACAGTCTTCTGCTTGCCAAAGAACCATTTGTTCCTTGGCAAGATCTCTTGGACTTGACATTTTTTTTGGTAATTTAGACATTGTGAATATAAATTTGCTATACTCACCCAATTTGAATTTATCATGTAACTGTTTGCGTGGGACAACAAGCCATGGAAGTTCACCTATCTTCTGCTAAGACAAAACCTCAGGACAATAGTAATGCAAGTCAATTCTTTGACACCATGATCCATCATTTTTCACCAGTCAAAACTAATAAATGGCATCATTTTATTCATGAAAAATAGCATCAAAAAGAGATGTTTCACTTCAGTTCATTCTTTGGAACATCCAAACATTGCCAAGTCAAATGCAAATCATACTGTTGATAAATTTGTCAATTAATAAGAAATAATGGCTTTGATGTCTTAACTTTATTTGGTGTGTATGTGTAGGTCTGAAGGTATAGGGTGAACAAAACTCACCTCTAATCTGCTTCAAAAGGTTCCACACAGGGATTGGGGTAGAACACTTGTCAACAGTGCTTAAGGTCCTGGGTTCAATCTCTAGCACAGAAAAATACATACATACATACATACATACATACACACACAAAGGCTCCACCCACAAGGGCTTTCAGAGCAGCACACTGCAGATCCAGCTCCACGCCCACCTCTCCGCACTTGTGTAAGGTTTTATAGTGGCTAGAAGTTGTTAGCAAAGTGCATGTGCTGTCTTCCTTGAAAAAAAGCATGAGGACTGCCCCCTTCCAGCCCCATAAACAAACTGTCATAGTCATTACTACAACACCCTATGATATCAATACTCTAAATGTAGCTGGGAAAGGAGGTTCATGGACTGCCAGCTGGCATGTTTTTAAAAAATACTTTTCTTGTATTAAAATGCACATAACAGCTGGGGTTGTGGCTCAAGCAGTAGCATGCTTGCCTAGCATGTGTGAGGCACTGGGTTCAATCCTCAGCACCACATAAAAATAAAATAAAGATATTATAAAAAATAAAATAAATACACATAATAAAATTTATCCATTTTTAAGTGTACAATTTTGCAGAACTGAATACATACATGATGTTGTGCAATCACCACTACTATTCATTTCCAGAACTTTTTCATAATCCCAAACTGAAATTCTGTACCCATTGAACCAAGACTACTCATGGCCCCTGCCTTCCATTGTCTCCCCGTCTCTATGAATTTGACTATTCTAGCTAACTCAAATACGGGGGAACATATAGTATTGACTCTTTTGTGTCTGGCTTATTTCACTCAGCATATTTTTCAACATGCTGTGATGAACTTTAATACACACACTGGTATATTTTATTAGTGGGCTACATAAACCTCTAAACTGGAATTTATACAATATGGGAAAAAGGTTTAACGTTTCTCCTAAATTTATAGTTATAAAATTGGGCCATACATTAAAATTACCTGAATGTTTAAAAAGTTCCTAGTATTCATGCTGTACCCTAGACCAATTATGTTAGAGTACCTGGGAGAGGGACCCAAGCATCAGTATCATTTGTAAATATTACTGATAATTCCCAATGTGTATGTAGCCAAGATCAAGAATTCGTGCCCCAAATAAATGCAGGATAAACACCATTTCATCTAAGGCTCATCAATCACCTTTCCCTATAATCCCTAAATCACACTTAGGTTTCCCATATCTTCAAATCCAATTAAACTGGATCAAATTCATTTTCATATTTTCAAGATCTTCAGCTAAAGCACTTACACTTAAAATTTGAGATTAGAGAGAAAATCTCAGGTCCGCCTATTATTGTTAAGGAAAAATTTTCTTCTATCAGGTCAGAGTAGTACTATATATTCATGTAAGTCTGGAGGCATAGCTCAATGATAGAGTGCTTGCCTAGCAAGTATAAGGCCCTGTGTTTGATCCCAGCACCAATAATAAAAAAAGGTTTCAATCTAATAATTAAACTCTAGTCACACTTTCTTTAATAACAAATTCTAACACAATTAGTATTTAATATTGCTTTGAAAATTCCATGCCAGTGTATTTGTATACAAAAAAAAAAAAAAAAAAGAAAATCACCAGTATTTGCAGGTGATGTAACTGATGCACTTAGAAAATTCAAAAAATCAGGTAACATTTTCCTGAATGTAGGTACAAAAATAAGTTAATGACAAAAAACAGATAAAAGTCAATAGGAGCCTCATATAACCAGCTTAAAAATATGTGTAATTTGTAACACTCACAAAAACTTAATTATATGAAAGAATAAAAAGGATGCTGCTAACATCTATTTGTTTAATTGTAAAACATATTGACTGGACTGGGCTTCAGAGAATGGCCTGTAGAACTGGCTGTATCAGGGGTCACACTGGCTTTCACCACTTAGCAACTGTGAGAACTTGAGAGAGTTTTCTACTTGTCTTATTTACCTAGCTCGAAAATGAAGAAATGGTCCTGGAAAGCTTACATGAGTTAAAAGTATAAAGTGCTTAGGACAGTCTCTGCTGCATAGCAAATACATTTCAGTGCTAGTTCTTAGGTTTATTACTGGGAGTCTATTGAGAAAGGAATTGTATATAGAGAGAGCTATAGCTTATTCTTGAATAGAGGCATAAAGGATGAAGGAAGGCAAAAAAGAAATAAGCTGTAGATGGCTGGATGCATAAGAAGTTAAGTTCTGAAGCTTGAGACTGAATATTTTATATGCCTGTTTTCTCTACTTAATTTACAACTGCACAAATGTATATGAAGTTTTTATATTGATACAATTATGATTAAATATAGAGCATTCTGAATGCAATATAAAGAGAAAATATTTACAAATATTCACATGGAAAAATAAATGAATTTGAATATAAAAGGATACCTGAAAAGAGGTCATTATTAGCTTTTATAGCCTATTCTGCTGTGCTACAGAATAATAGCAGTATTGAAATTTTTTATTCCAATGAATAAGAATTCAGAAACATGGCTCCAATTTAAAAAAGAATAAAACAATACACGCTGTACAAGGTTTTTTAAATCAAGGGAATATTGGATAGACATTTGAATAACAATCCAAATATAAGAAATTAAACATAAAAACTAAATTAATATAAAACTATTAGGAAACATTTTTTTTTAAATAGAGCAATGAAATAAAAGTCAACTTCTCTCTTTTAAAAAATTCAGTGGAAAAAGACCAGAATATCTGAATGAAAGAATGAATGAATATATTACACACACACACATACACACACACTCACACACACACTGCAATTTTAATTATCTGTAAAATGAAAACAAAAGCATCATAAGAGAATAGGAAGTTTTAAAAATCAAGATGATAAAAAAATTAATCCACCCACCTTCTATATATGGATTGTGGTGGTTATGTGAATCTCCATGTGACAAAATGACAGAACCATGGAATACTGCCACACATCTCAATGTTGGTATACTTCCCCTGGGAGAAACTGGATGAAGAGTACATGGAATTTATGATTTTTGCAACTTTCTTTGAAATTTAATTCAGAATAAAAATTCTGTGTTTTTTTGGGGGTGGGGTTGGGGGAGGTTTGAACCCAAGGGCACTTTACCACTGCGCCACATTCCTAGCCCTTCTTAATTTTTAGTTTTGAGATGGTTTCACTAAGTTGCTTAAGTCCTCTAATTTGGGATTCTCCTGCCTCATCGACTTGAGTTCTGGGATTACAGGTTTGTGCTACTGCACTCAGCTCAGAATAAGAAGTTTTTAAATAAGATATTTAAAAGCCTCAAATAAAAAGTGTGTGTGTGTGTGTGTGTATCTGCGTGTGTGTGTGTATCTGCGTGTGTGTGCGTGTGTGTATATATATATATATATATATATATAATTATATATATATAATTATATATATAAATATACAATCTGATTAGATTATAGATTAGATATAGAGAATTCTATCCAGAACACTATATGTGTGTGTGTGTGCAAAATATATATATATGGTGTGTGTATACATATGTAATTGTCTTGGTTCTCCCCACAATGGAGTTTTTTTTTTTTTTACAGTATCAACATTAGAATGAATAAACCTACCTTTAAGAATGTCCCCAGAATATGTTTTTTATGTAACTTGAAACAATTATTGTTATTAAATTTATTAGTTTGTTTATATTCAACTTTTAAAAAGGAGGTGAATATCTCACTGCCCATTCCTTATATATAATCACACTCATTAACTTCTGACTTAATCTTTCAGTTTAAATGCCAATAGATATGTATATAAATTTCTTTCTTACTTCTTCCTCTTTTTATGAACTTACCACAAAACCAGGTAGAATGAAGTGTTTGGTACAATAAATGATTCCTCTACATCATCCCCACTGTTCTAGTCCCATCTGCTGCCCATGGTGGTCAGCTGGTTCCATTCACACCTAATGCCCTGTTAAGATTGTAGACTGCAGTGTCTATGGGAAGTCAGGAAAGCACAGATCCACTTTAACTGGTTTTTAGCTTCCTCCCTAAAGGAAATAAAAAGTTACACTCAGTTCTTAAATGTATAGGATGACTGTCCAAAGTTCACTCTTCAAGACAAGTTCAAAGGGCAAAATCCTTGTGTATATGCAGACATTGGATTTTCCCACCTTCAAACAAAACACAGGCTTCCAAATTACATTATCTACTTGAACACACTCTCTTGTCTATCCAGAAAAATCTAGACAGCGTTGCTGGGAGGAAAAGTTTTCTTCTACTAACTTAGGTTCCAGTGTGGGGTTCTGAAAATTGATTAATAGATTAATAAGAAAGAGAATTAGTATACATGCATGTGAGAGCACTGTGCATGGTATTCTTCTGAATAACCAAGGATAGGGTGTGTGTGTTAAGGCTTCATAGGGAAAGTATGGAAGGGTCAGATAAGGCTTATTTATACATTTAAATCCCCCCAGAAGTTCCCACATTCAGTTTCCTCACAGGATGCTCCCTTGGAAGGGGCTAGAGCAGCTGAATTCTCAGAGAGGCCTGAAATACACATCAAAGGGAAGCTTAGATAAGGCTTTTTTTTTTTTTTTTCCTGCAGCTGCTGTTTGTTCAGATGGACTAAGTAGTTGTTCTGCCATTCCCAAGTGTTGTTCACTGTCCCATCTGAAAATGGACATGAAGTTTCATAGACAAGGAGCTGGCTCCATTGCTGTGGAGAGAGGAGTCGGGTTAAAGATTGGGAGTTAAGTGATCTATGAAAGACAAGAACAGATTAGAACAAGGTTGAATAAGCAGAAAAGAATGAAGGGAACACATAGTTCCATGTTCCACAGAGATAGTCTCCCACTCCTGAAACAGATCAGTGCAATTAAATGATTGTGCCTCATTTATTTGATGTAGAATGTTGACTTGTGCTTTTATACACTGTAGATTGGACATTACTTCTCCTGTTTTATTTACATAGAAGCACCACTGTTTGCCAATGACTGAACAAGCTCTTCCCTGTTGTATGATCAGTGTTTGTAGGTCACGATTTTGGTACAGAGGTTACTCCAGTAACTTTAGATTGATAGACTTCTAAGGTCTGCATAGTGACATGAACATTTGTTCTATTACTTTGGAATTGCATTTGGAAGATCATAGTTGCCAAACTTGGAAAAAGTGTTCATATTATTGAATCCCTGAGTGGATTGTTTATGACGTCTTGTTGGGTGCAACTAAGTGGTGTTTCTTTATGCACGAAGGATCCCATTTTTGTAACTTGGCTAGCATTGAAAGAGCTAAGTCCACATTGCCCTGACCATTTGGTGGGAGCCCTTCATGCACCTTATTGCAATGTAAAGAGACCAGGGTTGTTAATGGCTGAGGTCAGAGTGGATACTATGATCCACAAAGTGAATAAGTTTGAATCTATTACTTGTGCTCTAAGTTATGTAAAAATATCACAAAGGTTCTCAAATTGTAAGAAATCTTTTTCTTCTGGTTCAGCTGTGACACCGGCCAGGATCCAAAGAGGAGTTCTGCAATCTCCTCTCTAGGTTTTAACCTATCTGCTGCGTCAACCGTTAAAGTACACAGGAAAAGGCTATTCGGGAGCTTTCTGGTTCTTTCTTTATTTATTTTTAGGGCGTGTCTGATTAGCACCACTGCACCAAACTCCGGAGAATACTCTGTCGCCTTTGTCCAAGAGCTGGCAATCTGGGTCAATTCATTTCGCCCAAGGACAGGGACATACCTGCGCTTAGAATTGAGGTTGTTGACCTCCGCAGACGTTAGAAACAAACTCCAGGGGCCCAAGTCATCCCAGGTCGGGTACTTGCCGCGGATCCGCTTGAGGAAGCAAAGCGCAAACTTGTTACTGCGTCAGATTCTCCCAAGGGACCTTCCGTGAGACTGGGCTCAGAGCCGGTGTCTCGCGCGGCCCCGGGAATGCCAGGGCCACCCGCCCCCCGGGCCGCCGGGAGTTGCTCTTCCCTCCATCCTGACAGCTGGAGCAAAGGTCGAGGGGACGTGTGGCGAGCCCAGCCATACCCAGGCCCGGGGCCGACAGGGCACATCGCAGCCGGAGGCCGAAGACTCCGTCAGTTCGGCGAGTGAAAAAAGAGACCTGCGATCCACTCAAGGCGCGGAGCTCGGTGGAGCACTGACCTGGGACTGGGGGCTGAGGACCGGCAACCAATCCCTGGAAGGACTTTGGAAGGGCGTGCTACGTGGGAGGGGCCTCTGGCCGGGCAACCAATCTCGGGAGGTCTCGGGACAGGGGCGGGGCGGGACGGGCCAGGACCTTGGCTGCAGAAAGTCTTGTGCCCGCCGGGATCTTTCTGGCACTTAGTAGCTCTAGAAGAAGTGCACCTTGCTCCAAGAATCCTTCTTGAAACTTCCAGCGTCCCAGCCCAAAGAACCGGATTTATCAGGCTGCTCACCAGTCCTTGGCACTGATGAATCGGGGTGTCTCCAGTCACTGAGCCTTCCTGGCCTGCTCAGTTACTCTCTCCCCACCTCGGAGTCTAGGCTACGGTCTCACAGCTTCTAGAATCCTGAGCTGCTAGTTCTTTGCTATATTTTTATTCACTTATACGATCAATTAAGTTCAGTGAGTGCTTCTACGTACCCTGCAGCTTCCTAATTCTTAAATGGACGAAATAAAAGGCCTCCCTTAGACTGAGTCAGTAGTAAGAGGATACCTCTAAAGAAGGCAGTCATGGGGAGGAGTTGAGGTCTTCAAATTCTTCAGCTTCTCGGTTTCCAGCCTTGAAATGGGCCTGCTTAGTTCTTCCCACTGTTTTGGCAGCTGGAGGGACCCTACCCCACGAATGCTCCACCCCACTCCTGTGGTCTCTGCTCCCACCTATCTCAGCCCATCCTTGGCCATTATTTTTTGTCTCCTGTCTCTTCATTGATTTCCTCTTTCTGTCTTCTGTTCTTTGTCTGGTTTGTGACATGAGTTTAACTACTATTCATGTTGTACCTTGCTGATGTCGACTCACCACCTCATTATTATTTCTCTTCCAATTCCTCCCCTTTCTCCTCCCTCTCTTCAAGTAGCACACTAAGAACATCTTTTATTAATGTTTCTTTACACAGTTTCACATTCTTTATAGATACATCTTTAAACACCATGCACATGTTTACATGGCATTGTGGCCAATGAAAGTGCAGCAACACTGTTCTCAACTATGAAAGTAATACTCCAGAAATTCTGTATACATGTTTGTGTAAAACCCTGACTACCCAATTTCTCAGTATGCTTACTTAATTGACTTTTCTTTTCCTCCTTCTCCCATTTCCTGACAATTAAATTCATATTTTCTGCAAGCTAATTTTACCTAGTAAAATATGTATGTCTCTTCATAGTATAGTTGAGTAAAGCCAGAGATAAGGGGAACCATGATTGTGAAATAAAGTGAAAGAGAGAAATGCCCATTCTTCAGGAGCACCAGCCTTATGTTGGGATGTTTTTGTTATTTTATAGAATCAATATGTACTGAAAACCTACCACATGCCAAATCACTGTAAATAGACCTGGGAGTAAGTAGACAAAAATCCAAAGCATAGACTTCATTCTTGTGGAACTTTCAATCTAGTAGACAAACATGAATGTAAGACTCACTTAAAATGTAAAATTGCCACTTGACAAGAGCTAAAATGGAGATATCAGGGTTCCTGTGTAAGGCTGGAAGAGATGAAGAAGCAGAACATTGAAGATGCCTTTATGAGAGCATGGCACAGTGATGCACACCCAGAGACGTGGGAGGCTAAGGCAGGAGGATCACAAGGTCAAGTCCAGCCTCTGCAACTTGGGTGGGTGGGGGGCTGCTTTAAAAAATGAAAAGGGTTGAGCATTCAGTAGTAGAATGCTTCTGAGTTCAATCCCTAGTACAAAAAAAAAAAAAAAAGTGTATCTGAGGCAAAGAAGAGGAGCTTGGGATCTAGTTCCAGGCAAAGGCAAGAGTGTGTACAGAATGTATGCTCCAGGATGGAGCTCTGTTCATTCCTAGAAGAGCAGGATGTCTGCCATGACTTCAGCAAAAACAGCCAAGAGATTAAGTAGAAAAAAGACGCAGGATGTCATAACATAAACCGGGCTACAGGTGGGATGTGGCTAGAGATGTTGGAGGCTATCAGATCATGGTAGACATTTAGACCATATTAAATGCCCATAGATCAGATACTCAGGAGAATGAAGTAATAGAATTGCAAGATGGAGGTCAGCCTGGCCAACTTATAAAGGACTGAAGATGCATTTCAGTGGTAGAATGCCCTGTGTTAAATCTCCAGTACTTATCCCAACACATACACAAGCCCATAAATGATGCTCATTAATAATGTGTTGTATACATGCATGTTAATAAAAAGTTATGTTTGCCAGACCAGCATGTGTTTGTGTTGGTATATTACATAAAAGTAGCCAATTTTCACTGCTCAATTTTTACATTCTCTGGACTCCTTTAACTGCTCTATATAGTTTTTTTAAATTCAATCCTCTAACTCCCTATCCAGTAGCTAAGATTAAATTCCTCAATTTCCACCTGAGTACCTGCCACGCCCTGTATAGCTGAACCTGAGAAACCAGCAAGGGGCATTAGGAAATTAAGAAATACACACACAGATACTAAGACCAAAGGCTGGGATCAGGTAGAGCACTGCTCTCTGATGAAGAAGCAGTTTCTAAAGAGTTGACCCAGCAAGTTTATTTATATAATGTTTCATAATCAAGAAGTACAGGACTATAGAAGCATTGTTCTTTGTGCACTAGAAAGTTACAAGGCTAGAAACATTCTTGTAGCTATTTCACTGCTGCAATGCTTAGAGATTCCTGCAGCACTCCAGGATGCCCATTGTCTAAAGTTACTGTTAAGTGGGCAGGCTACAAAGTAGGAGCGTTGATGAAACATTGTAGTTGTCTTGTCAAGCTTAGAATTCCTCTCTCCCCAGAGCTATGTGCCTGAGATCAAGGTAGAGACTGATAAGACTCTTGCACAGAACCTTGGTGGGGGTGGGGGTTGGGAGGGTTGGGGGTGTCACCATAACAACTGGGCATCCTGTACCCTTGTCTA
The DNA here is from genome assembly GCF_047511675.1 of Marmota flaviventris. Lineage (NCBI taxonomy): Eukaryota > Metazoa > Chordata > Mammalia > Rodentia > Sciuridae > Marmota > Marmota flaviventris. The sequence goes on from NC_092504.1 coordinate 40,308,826, forward strand.
GATACATTCCCAGGTAGCAGGTATGCCACAGCTATGAAGCAGTCAGGGACCCCCCAATCTCAGTCACCACACTCCACAAGGACCCATATATTGCTAATATTTTGTGAAAACATTTGATTCCCCAGTCTAATAGGATAGGTGACTGGTGAGCCTATCAGGCATTCTAAGCACATCCAATGAATATAGCACTAGAGATTCCAGTTCTTCTCTGAACATTTGCACACTTGTGTGCAAAAACACACATATTTAGAAAATCTGCAATGGTAAGATGGTGGATAATAATGGCAGCATGGAATCTCAATTTCTGTAATTTTGAAGGTGTTTTTCCTTTTTATTTTAAAATTATAGTTGTAGATGGACAACTATATTATTTTATTTTATTTGTTTATTTTTATGTGGTGCTGAGGATAGAACCAGTGCCTCAAGCAAGCTAGGCAAATGCTCTGCCACTGAGCTGTAGCCCCAGCCCCGAAGGTGCTTTTCTTTAAAAGTGACTGTGGGCTCTTCTTCTCCTTCCTCCTCCTCCTCCTCCTCCTCCTCCTCCTCCTCCTCCTCCTCCTCTGTCTGAACTGGAATCTCCTCCTCTGTCTGAACTGGAATATCCAGGACTGTGAGCTAAACAAACCTTTACTCTTACAAGTTAATTATTTCAGGCATTTCATTTGAGCGACAGCTAACTAACAGAACCCAATTTTTTCTTCAACCTGAGGTTCTTTAGCACTGCTTTCTAGCCACTTAAACTGCTCAGCCATGACCAGTCTTATATAATCTTATGTAGATTAGTTAAGGCATTGTTTCTGTGGGTTATGTGGAATCTTGATGTTCAAAGTTGAAGCTCAAACAAAGCAGGAGATGTTTTGTATTTCTTGTTAATAGCTAGGCAGTTGCTTTTTAGTAGAGTCTAAATATTGTGGGGTTTGTGTTATGGACATTTGACATGAAAATCTGTACTGATAGAACTTGAAGTCTGTGTAAGCTGAACCCAGAAGTTTTGATCCCAGTGTTGTATATACCCATTCTTTATGCAGTCAGTACCTTTATGATTACATTGATTGCATAGCAGATTATAGAATGAGAATCTTGAAAATAAGTAGACCTAGTACCACTTCTCATTTGCCTTCTGCTCTTAGACTTACCCAGAAGAATAATTTTTACCTGGGCAAACATCTTTTGTTTTGGAAGGCACATGAAGCTTTTTTTTTTTTTTTTTTTTTTTTTTAACAATCTTTCATCTCCAACTCTTTCCTTGTTTCCCCTTCCCTTTATGTGTCCTAATCCTGCCAATGGTACCCACAGACATTTATTAGCTTTGCTGATTGAGTAGATTTATGTGTTTATTTTTCTTCTGTTAAATCATCAAAAGACATTGAAGATACTCAATGATAAAGAACCTTGCACATAGCATGCACACCTCACATGGAGATGGGTGACTAGAAGTCACCTCCCACACTGGGTACTCTGGAGGTATAGAAACTCCATAGCTTCCTGTGCAGATGAGCAGCCTCACATCTGAAACTACAGACTGTTGAAAACCATCAGCAAGGGGAACTTAGCAAAAATGACATTGACATGACACATCCTTACAGGCAGAGAGATTGCAACAAAAATAATTAACAGTTGTGGCCCAGTGGTGCACACCTGTAATCCCAGTAGCTTGGAATGCTGAGGCAGGAGGATCACAGGTTCAAAGCCAGCCTTAGCAAAAGCAAGGCACTAAGCAACTTAGTGTCTCTAAATAAAATACAAATTAGGGCTGGGGATGTGGCTCAGTGGTTGAGTACCCCTGAGTTCAATCCCTGGTATAAAAAAAAAAATTGACAAAACTCAGTTGAATCCAACAAGTCTTCAAAAGGTCTTCAGAGAATTAAGAGTATGAAGATTTTTAATCATCCAAACATAATGAAGTTGCTTGAAGTCATTGAAACTAAAAAACCACTCTACTTAATCATGGAATACACAAGTGGATGGGACGTATTTCACTATTTGGTTCCACGTGGATGAATGGTGGGAAAAGAAGCAAGAGCTAAATTTAGACAGACCATGTCCGCAGTACAGTATTGCCACTAAAAGCTGATTGATCACAGGGAACTCTGTGGGATACCAACCTTGCATGTGACTGAGTCACTCCCCAGCTGGGTGATTGAGGCATCAGGCAGCAGATGCTGCTAGACTGCCCCACCCTTCTTGGGTTTAGGGATGGTATCTTCGTGCTTGGGCATGCCTTCCTACAGCCCCATGGGTGGAGCTATGCTTACCTATTCCTTTGTAATATTACCCCTTGCCCTGTTTGGGATAGAATGTTCTATGAAAGTGCCTTTTGCATGTCCCCTTCTCTTACTGTGCCCTTGGGTGTGGCCTACCTAGATGTTAGTCAACCTACTGACAGCAGACATCATGAAGCTAGACTCAGTCCCCTGAAACCTGACCCCTTGCCTCATTTGAATAGCTTCTCAATAAAAGGGGTCAGCACATTCTCTCCCCCCCCCCACCCTTAAGGTAATAGGAGCTGTCACAGCAACCCCAAAGAAAAAGGTATTTCTGTCTCTTATGTGGTTATTTCACACAGCCCAGTTAGCCCAGTTCCCCTGGAGTGACCCCTAAGTGTTTTAGTCACGAATAAAACCTGGCAAAACTCAAGGCTGAAAATCTGTTGTTAGATCTGGATATGAACATTAAAATAGCAGGTTTGGGTTTCAGCAATGAGTTTACTCTTGGCAGTAAACTAGACATGTTTTGTGGTAGTCCTCCATATGCAGCCCCAGACCTCTTCCAGGGCAAGAAGTACGATGGGCTTGAAGTCCACGCTTGGCGTCTAGGCCTTCTCCCATACACCCCGGTCAGTGGGTCTCTTCCCTTTGGCAGGCAAAATCTGAAGGAACTTGGAGAGAAAGAGTGTTATGACAGAAATACAGAATCCCTTTCTTCATGTCCATAGACTTTGAGAACCTTCTCAAATGCTTCCTGATGCCAAATCCAATTACTCTAGGTACTCTAAAGCAAATCATGAAGGACAAGTGGATCAACACAAGGCATGAGGAAGATGAACTTAAACCCTTTGTTGAACCAGAGCTAGACATCTCAGACCAGAAGAGACTAGATGTTATAGTAGGAATGGGATATTCACAAGAGGAAATTCAAGAATCTCTCAGTAAAATGAAACAGAATCAAATCACAGCTACATACTTGCTGAGGAGCAAATCTTCAGAGGTGCGGCCAAGCAGTGACCTCAGCAACAGTGTCCTCACCACAAAGTACCAAGAAGTATTTCTTCAATCCAGGAGCCCAGGGAGTACAGTGACTATGCTGGACCAGCTATTCCTTCAGTTGTGGCATATCCGAAGAGGAGTCGGACTAGCACTGCAGATCCCTCAAAGAAGATGGGATTCCCTCCTGGAAATCAGGAGGCAGTGCCACTTGGATTACAGGAAAGGGAATTGCTCCAGCCAGTCCCATGCTTGGGAAGGCAAGTATTCCCAACAAGATGGACATTCCTGAACACAAGAAAAGCCTGAGGTCTCCAGCAGTAGCACAGGATCTGGAGGGGATGATACAGAAAAATATTCACATTTGCAGTGAGTAAACCACAGCACACAGATATTTAGTGATCCAGAATGGCAAGGAGAAGAGCACCATTCCAGATCAGAGAACTCCAGCTGCTTCAACGCACAGTGTCAGCAGTGCCACCTCCCTAGACTTCTTCCCTAAAGGCACTGCTGGTGGCAGCACTTCCCACCGCCAGCCCCCAGGAATCGCAAACTGCCAAAGACAACGGCCCTCCTGACTAGCGCAGCCTGTCCCACCAAGCCACGCCACTGTCCCAGACTTGAAGCAGAGGTGCCACTAATCTCTTTTGTAAATTAACTTCAAAACTCACAAGAAGCCGCAATGTCTCTGCTGAGCAAAAGGACAAGAACGAAGAAGCAACACTTCGCTCCCTGTGCTTCACCTGGAGCATGAGAACCACTAGTTCCAGGGATTCCAGTGACATGATGAGGGAAATCCGCCAAGTGATGGACGCCAATAGCTGCGACCAAGAGAATGTCTTTGAAGGAGGTCCGGTTCAAGCTGAAACCAGAGACATCCATAACTTTCAAAAATAGTTGCTTCCAAAATTGCCAATGAGCTAAAGCTGTAACCCAGTCATTATGGTGTAAATTGAGTAGCAATTTAAAGTGTTTTCCTGAACACTGATGGAAAGGTATAGAATAATATTTAGGCAATAACATCTGCATCTTCTAAATAATTACAGCAAAGTTTGAGGACAAGCACACACCTGGGAGCAGAAGCTGGCCTGCCGCAGTCTGGCTGGGCACAATCAGGAGCCACTTGTCAAAAGAAACTAACTTTATTTTTAGAACAAAACACGCCAAACAAAACCGCCTCTCAGGAAAAAACCCCTCAGAGCCTCAACTGCCACCATCGGCTTTCCACAAGCCTCTCTCTCCCCCTCCAAGCTTCTCTCCACCTCCCACAATCCTCCTGCTCTTGAGGCCGATTGGCTGGGTCACGTGGGCAGAGCCAAAAAGTCCCCCAATGAGCAGCTCCGTGGTCTGAAAGGGCAGGGAAACAGTCCAATGAGCATCACCGCAGAGGAGCCAATCAGCTAGATGTTGCTGGGGCCAAGGAGCCAATCAGCTAGATGTTGCTGGGGCCGCTGTGAGCCAATCATCAGCCGGCAGCTGGATTGCTGGCAGCTGGAAGTTTGCTGGGGCCCCTTCGGCTGTGGCTCTCAACATCTCCCCCTCTCTGTTTAAACAACAAGCATGTGGCTTAGGGACCGTGCCTGTTAGGCAGTCCAATTCAACATATGGTCCTTACCCGTCATCGGATGAACTGACCTCTAGGCGTCAGCCTCCTGTCTTAGGTTGGTACCACTGCAATTGGATCATACCCGTCACTGACTACCGGTCCAGCATACAGCCATACTTGTGGATAGGCCTTTGCACCAGTGGGGGGGTGAGGTTCTTTGCCTCACCTCTGTTGGCCCCCAAATTTTAGACCATCACTAGTAGAGGAGGATGCAAAATGCCATGACATTAAGCCAATTGAGGGCTCCTTTGAAAAATTGTACCACCGGTGACATCATCAGCAAAAATACCCCAACACTACCACAAGTCGCTGCACCAACAGATAGTTCAAAATGCATACAGGTGAGCTCACAATGTGTCCAGGCAAGTTCTGCAAGCAGTTCAGTGATGGCTATTGTAGAAGGTGTAGATTGGTTTTATCTTTGACTTCACCAGCACTGGGATGAAGATAGGAATTCTGGCAATAATGGCTAAAGAAAAAATTATGTAACATTACAGAAGGCACTAAAAGAAAACAATTTTCTTAACAATTTACGTTATCTTTAAGAGAATTATTAAATATAATGAAAAGGAAAGGTGAAAGTAAACAAACAGATCTGTTAACCTTCTTTTTTGTTTACATATTAAAACAATCCTCAACAGTTGTTTACCCAATATAAATTAAACCATATAAATCACGTGAAAAAAAAATATTTGGATCCATTTTATCATGAGCGCTCATCATATATGATATATGGACATTCAAACATATAACACAAAACACAAGTGTGCACACATAACATAATACATACAACACATAACATTATAGTAAAGGCCTTATAACTTTTTACAGGTGAAATCTCCATTGCAATGTTTAAAAACTCTATAGTCAAAAAATAGAACTGATCAGCAAAACATTAACCTAGGTCTGTATGAGCTCAAAAAACAAAATAGAACTTCATGATATGGCAAAGGGCAATAATAAAATAGATATTGAAAAAAGCATCCTGGTTCTGTTGCAGATGTAAGAATAGCCAAACTGGAGTTTTGGATATCAGTTGTTATGGATTTGAGCCAAATCATCTTCTTTTTGGTCTGTAGAAATCGCTTTAGTTAATCTTTCTGGAATCCAAATCGGCTGCTGTTCTCCCTGTGGAAACACATAAACAGACCCCCGACTCCAGACAATCACTGGGTCAGGACTTTGGTTAATCTCTCTGGAATCCAAATCGGCTGCTGTTCTCCCTGTGGAAACACACAAACAGACCCCCGACTCCAGACAATTACTGGGTCAGGACCTTTCCATTGTCCTGTTAGAATATCCTTCCAAAGTACCTTGGGCTTATGTACATTTTTTGGACACATATGCCTTTCCGCAGCACTAAGTCCTGATGAATCCAAATTTAAAAAGTTTAGAGTAAAAAGGGTTATTTTAAGTTTATCTTTGGGGAATATATACCCCTTCCCAATTCCTTCTTTTTGCTTTAATAAGTACATTTTAATAGTTTGATGAGCTCTTTCAACTATGCCTTGTCCCTGTGGATTGTATGGGATTCCTGTTATATGAGTAATGCCAAATGTTGAGCAAAATTGTTTAAAAGAGGTAGAAGTATAACCAGGGGCATTATCTGTTTTTAACTGTTTTGGAACACCCACAGTGGCAAAATTTTGTAAGCAGTGAGCTATAACATCTTTAGTTTTTTCTCCGGCATGAAGGGAGCCCATCAAAAATCCAGAAGAAGTATCAACTGTAACATGCAAATATTTTAATTTTCCAAATTCTGGCAAGTGTGTGACGTCCATCTGCCAAATATGGTTAGGTATCAATCCTCTAGGATTGACTCCAAGATTAACTTGTGGTAAAAAGGTCACACAATTTTGACATTGTTTTATTATTTGTCTAGCTTGTTCCTTAGTTATTTTAAAGCGCTTTTGTAAAGTATTAGCATTGACATGGAACTTTTTATGAAAATTTATAGCTTCTTCTAGTGTAGAGAAAATATGTATGTCATGTGTAGTTTTATCTGCTAAATCATTGCCCAAACTAAGGGCTCCAGGCAATCCTGTATGTGCCCTGATATGTCCTATAAAGAATGGATCTTTTCTGTCCCAGATTAGACTTTGTATAGTGGAAAGCAAAGAGAAAACAGTAGAAGAAGGGGAAATCCTACCAGCATCTTCAAGAGATACTATAGCATTAACTACATACTGACTATCAGAAAATAAATTAAATACAGAATCTTTAAACATCACAAAAGCTTGTAAAACTGCATTAAGCTCTACCTTTTGAGCTGATTGTTTGGGTACTAAAAATGTAAAAGTTTGATCAGGGGTAACTACTGCTGCTGTACCATTATTTGACCCATCAGTGAATATATTTGGAGCATTCATGATAGGTGTTTTTCTTGTCATTTTTGGAAAAATTACAGGATGCAATGACCAAAAAGACAATAAAGGATTAGATGGTAAGTGGTTATCAAATGAAACATTAGATTTGCACATGATTATTGCCCAAGTATTTAACTCATTAGCTAACTCATCAATTTGATTCATAGTATATGGAGTAATAATTTTATTGGGAGAAATTCCAAACACTCCCTTTGCTGCTTTTATTCCTTTGAGTATTAATTGTCCTACAGCCTCAGGATACCTAGTAAGAATAGTGTTAGGAGAATAAGATAAATGTATCCATAATAATGGACCTTCTTGCCAAAATACTCCTGTAGGAATATTTTTTGTTGGTAGTACAATAAATAATAAAGGCAAACTTATATCAATTCTATCCAAATGCATATTTTCCATATATGTTTCAATGATTTTTAATGCCTTTCTTGCTTCAGGCGTTAACATTCGGGGTGAATTTGGATCTGATGGACCTTTTAGGATATCAAATAAAGGTCCCAACTCTCCTGTTGGTATACCTAAATAAGGCCTTATCCAATTTATGTCTCCTAATAACTTTTGAAAGTCATTAAGTGATTTGAGTTGATCTACTCGTATTTGAATTTTTGGTGGACGGACCATGGTTGAGGATAATAGAACTCCTAAATAATTAATTGGAAAATTTAATTGTACTTTATCTATTGCTATCTCTAGATTATAATTTTTTAAGAAGTTTGTAAGTGTGGCATAACATTCTAGCAATGTGTTTTTATCTTTGTGTGCTAATAATACATCATCCATATAGTGAAATATTTGTAGTTCAGAATTTTGATTTCTAAGTGGCTGGATTGCTTTGTTAACATAAATTTGACACATAGTTGGGCTGTTAGCCATCCCTTGAGGGAGTACTTTCCATTCATATCTCTGATCAGGACCTTCATGATTCAGTGCAGGGATAGTAAATGCAAAACGTGGACTATCCTCAGGATGAATTGGAATTGAAAAAAAACAATCTTTAATATCTATAACTAAAACATACCAGGTTTTTGGCAAAGCAGACAACTGAGGAATCCCTGATTGAGCAGGTCCCATAATAACCATCTCATTATTAATGGCTCTTAAATCTTGCAATAATCTCCATTTACCAGATTTCTTTTTGATGACAAAAATGGGAGTATTATGGGGAGATACAGAAGGTTGTATATGTCCTTCTGCTAATTGTTGTTTGACCAGGTCATGGGCTGCTTGTATCTTTTCTTTAGTCAGGGGCCACTGAGGAACCCATACTGGTCTTTCTGATTTCCAAGTAATTTTTATTGTCTCAGTGGCCCTTTCTGAAAATCCAACCCATGTCTTTCTGTTCCTTGATCTATTTGTATTGGTGCTGCTATACCTTGTTCTTGTTTTTCTAATCTTTTTCCTTTCCTATAACCTTGTCTAGTCATAATAGTGGGTGCATTTTGGTTGATGTTATTTGTTAATGTCAAACCTAATTGATCTAGGACATCTCGTCCCCATAAATTTACGGGAAGATGATCCAATACATATGGCTGTATAGTTCCTTCACATCCTTCAGGATCCTTCCAATCTAATACCATTGCACTTCTATGGGGATTAGTCGCCACTCCTAGGCCTCGAAGCGTTTGAGTGGCTTGTTGTAATGGCCAATGTTTTGGCCATTCTTGACGAGAGATGATGCTAAGGTCTGCACCTGTATCCAGTAGCCCATTAAATTCATGTCCTTGAATATTTAGTTTTAGCATGGGGCGAGAATCTAAATTTAAAGAAAGCATAGCCCAATCTACACCTGTGGAACCTAATCCCTTGGAACCTCTTTCTACAGTACGACTGGAAAATTTATCATGTAGGCTGGGTATTATTAGTAACTGTGCTATTCTATCTCCTGGTGAAATTACTGATATACCCTTTGGAGAACTGGCTATAATTTTTATTTCACCTTCATAATCGGGATCAATTACCCCAGGACTTATCATAAGTCCTTTTAGAGTAGAAGAGCTGCGTCCCAATAATAAGCCTACTGTTCCTTTGGGAAGAGGTCCTTTCACCCCTGTGGGAATGATTTGAACTCCCATCTCTGGAGTTAGTACTGCTCTGGCGGAGGCGCAGATGTCCAACCCTGCGCTCCCTCTGGTTTGTCTGATGAGGGATCTGATGGACAATGTGTCCTGGGCACTACCCTGATGGGGTTGCTGGGTTCCTCCAGTGCTCCGTATATTTGTGGTTTTGGGCCCCGGAGCATTGGGCCCCCTTGTCCATTTTTTGGCAATGGAGCCTGATGCCTTTCTCCACGATATCGTGGATAAACACCTGGTCCTTGTTCATTTTTTGATAATGGAGTACCCTCTATGGTGGTTTGAGAACGGCATTCATTAGCCCAATGTCTCCCTCTACGGCATCGTGGGCAAATACCTGGTATTCTACTCCTTGGATACCTAGTTTTGTTAAACCCTCCTCCAATGGGACAATTCCTTTTAAAATGTCCTGTTTGTTCACAATTGTAGCATGTTCTTGGCCTGGCATCTAAAGCCTGTTTTACTGCAGCTGCCACAATTTGCCCTTGTTCATTAATGTCTCTGGCATCTAAAGCCTGTTTTACTGCAGCTGCCACGACTTGCTCTTGTTCATTAATGTCTCTACATAATTTAATATATGTGTTTAAATCTTCATGTTTCCATGGTCTAATGATATCTCTGCACCAACGATTCGCTTGCTCATAAGCCAGGTGTTTTAGTAATGGCATTGCTTGTTCTGTATTCCCAAAAACTCTGGTAGCTGTTTGAATAAGCCTATCTACAAATTCAGCATAAGGTTCATTAGCTCCTTGTATTACCTTAGATAATTGACCTTGTAAACCTCCATGTCCTTGTAAAGTCTTCCATGCCTTAATTGCATCTGCAGCAATTTGTGCGTATACGCCAGGATCATATGCAATTTGTTGCTGCTGATCCTCATAAGGTCCCTTTCCTAACAACATATCTAGATTTCTCTGAGGATAACCAGCTGCTGCATTTCGCCTAGCCGTCTCCTTGCAAAATTCCTCATTGGCAACCTTCCATAACAGGTATTGTCCTCCATTTAGCACAGCTTTACACATATTAGCCCAATCTGCTGGCGTCATGTTCAAGTTGTTAATGGATTCGACCAAGCTTACAGTGAAGGGTGCTTGAGGACCATAGGTTGTTACAGCCTCTTTTAGCTGCTTCACTGTTTTGAAATTTAAAACTTGGTAAAATCGCTGCCCTCCTGCCTCAAATACAGGGCATGTTAATATTTGAGATCTTGTCTCAGGATCCCAACTATCAACTGCGGGGGTTGGGGACCTCCCAGCATATGGAGGTGGCCTTGTTAGTTGGACACTTACGTCCTCTGGTGATAGAAAGGTGTTAGTAGCAGTCTCCTGTAGAGGTGGTGCTGTTGGTTGGACACTTACACCCTCTGGTGATAGAAAGGTGTTAGTAGCAATCTCCTGTTGTAACTTTCCCCCTGATGGCTTTTTCTGTTTTACACTTTCTTTCTCTGTCTGACTAACTTGAGAGGCCTTCTCTTTTACTTGAATCTTTTCCTCTGTCTGACTAACTTGAGAGACCTTCTTTTTTACTTGAATCTTTTCCTCTGTCTGACTAACTTGAGAGACCTTCTCTTTTACTTGAATCATTATGTCTTCTCCTTCCTCTACCATTGTCTGAACTGAAGGCTTTGGACTAAACAAACAAGATACGAACGTCCACAATGGCAATGTGCCAACTGGCAGAGTCCCTGGGCTTTTCTTTTCTATTCTTTTTAAATCTTCACCATGATGGTTCCATTGTGATATATTTAACAACTCCTCCTTAAAAAGCCATGGGCTACATTTTTGTATTGTATCAACGTATGCCCTGACTGCTATTGATTTTACTGGGATGCCTCCTTCCTCTAACAATTTACTTAACACTCTTTCAGTTTGTTTTTTACTAATTTCTGATCCCGTATTTCTACTATAATACAACCCAACAAGATGACGCCAAACAAAACCGAGACAGAATGAAATAAAAAGGGAACAACAAAAAGTCATTATAGCCTTTCTATCCTCCTGACATGTGCATCCGTCCTTTCTCCCTATCTGTTCCTCAGACGTAAATAGTTTTTCCTCAGATGTGAGCGGTTTTTCTTCCGTCTCACTCATCTCCAGGGACAGGCAACTTAAAACAAAAGTGAAACAAAATAACAAAAGAAGAATCTTAAAATGGCTACCCATCCTCTCGCCCTGCCCTCAGGGGCGAGCAGTTCACTTACCCTCAGTCGCTCCCCGTGCAAGCCACCAGATGCCGCAGTCTGGCTGGGCACAATCAGGAGCCACTTGTCAAAAGAAACTAACTTTATTTTTAGAACAAAACATATGCCTTTCAAACAGCCTCTCAGGAAAAAACCCCTCAGAGCCTCAACTGCCACCATCGGCTTTCCACAAGCCTCTCTCTCCCCCTCCAAGCTTCTCTCCACCTCCCACAATCCTCCTGCTCTTGAGGCCGATTGGCTGGGTCACGTGGGCAGAGCCAAAAAGTCCCCCAATGAGCAGCTCCGTGGTCTGAAAGGGCAGGGAAACAGTCCAATGAGCATCACCGCAGAGGAGCCAATCAGCTAGATGTTGCTGGGGCCAAGGAGCCAATCAGCTAGATGTTGCTGGGGCCGCTGTGAGCCAATCATCAGCCGGCAGCTGGATTGCTGGCAGCTGGAAGTTTGCTGGGGCCCCTTCGGCTGTGGCTCTCAACACTGGCCCTTTCTAGGAATGCACGTATGACCCCATGCCTTCATCTCGTTTCCATTGCTCTGGATCAGCATGTGATGCCACTTGCACATATCTCCTTATTGGTGTGAGGGGAAGGTGTGTGTACAAGGAGTGTGTGTGTGAAACATCTCCTTACACTGACAACCAGCGTTGTTACTAGTGGGAGATCATTTGGTGCTAAAATATTACAATTGCAAAGGAAGAAAATACTGAATTACTGCTAAGAGTTAACCTTAAGACTACTTGATAATTAATACAGGTTTACAATTCAAGCCTGTGTTTGTTGTTTCGTGGTTTGTTTGTTTTTTTTAGTGCAAAAGGTTTAAATTTATAGTTGTGAACATTGCTTGTATGTGTTTTCCTAAGTAGATTCACAAGATAATTAAAATTATACTTTTTCTCAGTAAAAAAATGATTGTGGGATGGAATTTATAATCCTTTAAAATTCATAATTATTTTAAGGCAGCAATATTAGATGTTGCATATTGACCTACTGAACCTAAATGATAGAGCTTTCTCTCTCACAGCCCTGAATACATTGGATTTTATATATTCCTTTTTCTTTTTTTTTTTAAGATTTCTTAAAATGATTACATGTTATTCATTTTGCTTAGCATTCAATGTATTCTTTAAGACCACTATCTAAATCATATTTGGTTGGTTCAGTAGCTTTATTAGCATAACACATCCAATTGAGAGTAGAGCTGAAGTGAATTACTTAATTCTATTAAAGAAAATTGAGGAAAGAGATAGACCTGCTTCTTCTGTAACACGATTTTAATGAGACTGCTTAAGTTGAGTTATGTTCTGCATCAAGTAAGGACACAAATCCCTTGAGGTTCTATTTCTGACTCTACCAGAGGCTTTGCTATTATTCCCAGAGCAAGATGGAACCTGTCACTTTTTTTTTCCATCTGCAAAATACAGGCAGTGCTTTTAGCTTTTTTTCGTAGGAATCGCAGGACTAATGAGCACCACAAATGACCTAGACCTATTTTGTGACTGCTATGTATCCCTATTCCTATATTTTCATAAGAAATGAGAATTTTCTAGTTTTTTCCCCTGATGAGTTAATATAAAGCTAAAACTTTAAAATCTGGAATGTGTAATTGATCAGCTGCACTTTAAAATTCAGTTTCTAAATTTAAACAAGAGGAGAATTAAGACAAATCTTTCAAGTGATAATCAAAACTGTAAGAAGGAAATGAAGGGTTGCCTTACAAATGGAGGTCTATTTCTTTTGCTTTCTTGGGAAGACACTGTTTATTTTCAGTAAAATTAGCAAGAATATCTGAAATGCATTATTAAATCTTAAGTTGAATGAGGCTGGGCTGGGAATGTAGCTCAGTAGCAGAGCATGTGCAAGGCTCTGGGCTCAATCCCCAGCATCTCTCTCTCTCTCTCTCTCACACACACACATTAAAACAACAACAACAAAAAGTAACTTGCTGTCTTCATGGGAATTTACATGGGAAGATTGTGGCAATGCATTTCAGAATGACTCTTGATCATACAGAGATCTTTCCATCAATCCCAATGCACATTGTGTGTGTGTGTGTATGTGTGTGTGTGTGTGTGTGTGTGTGTGTGTGTGTTGCCAGGGATTGAACCAGGGAAAGGGGTACAAGCAGAAGAGAACATGTACAAGAAAAAAAGACTTAAACTTTCTGAGGGAAGGTGCCAGTCTTGCTTTATAACAATCCACTCTTGAGATAACTAATTCAGTCTCTAGAGAGAAAGACATTAATACATTCTTGAGCGCAATGACTAATCATCTCTCAAAGAGCCTACCTCCCAAGACCACTAAATTGGAAATCCAATTTCACATGAGTTTTGGTGGGGACAAACCATAGCGAAACCACAGAACCATCCCAGGTAACTGTTACTGTCCTATATGACCATGAGAGAGCTCAGCTATTACTTCAGCAATTGGGTGAGACAGACATTATGGTTGTACTTGTTTTTGAAAGACAGAGTCCAAGTCAGGATCATAGGGAATAAAATCAACCACTCTAAAATATTGAGCTGGTCAGTGGACAGTGCTTCCTTCCCCAATCATATACTTTCCAAGTGAGCAAGTGTCCAGCAGAACAGCATGCCGGCTCCCTTCCTTCCTGCTTCCCAGAGAAGGAGGAACATTTCTGCCTGGTGAGTTTGAAGAGTGAACTGAACAGGGAGGGCAGTTTCTTGCCATCTGCTATTAATGTTCATTACTTTGGCCCTGGGATAACATTTATGTAAAGAACTAAGGCAACCTCTGTTCATAGAATTCCTCAAGTCAACTCACTTCATTTCAGTAACTCAGAGAAATCACCATTTTCATAGATGCTGATTGTTTCAGTCAGTTTGTTTTTCTGCTGTGACTAAAAGATCTGACAAAAATAATTTTAGAGGAGGTAATGTTTATTTGGGGGCTTAAGATTTCAGAGGTCTTAGTTCATAAAAGGCTGGCTCCATTTCTTGGGGGCTTGAGGTGAGGCAGAATATCATGATGGAAAAGTGTGGTGAAGGGAAGCAGAGAGAGCTCAGCTCAGCTCACAAAATATGTACTCCAAAGGCATGCCCCCAATGACCCACTTCCACCAGCCACACCCTGTAACTGCCTATAGTTACCACCCAGTTAATCCCACCATCCTTAACAATAGCCAGACCACTCATTGGGTTAAGGCTGTCATAACCCAATCATTTCTCCTCTAAACTTTCTTGCATTGTCTCACACCTCACATCCAAACCATAACACTGATGTTTAGATAAAATTAGAAATAATATCATTCTTTCACTCTTTCTCAGGTTCTTCTGTCCTCTTGATAGCAGTGGCTGTAGAATCAGGGTGAGTGTGAAAAGTGAAATGTTTTTACTTTGCATCTTTCCAGCTGATACTTGTATTAAGACTTAGTGGTATGCAGATGTATCCTTAGACCTAGCCCAGGAGCTAATATGTATTTGATACTAAACAAATATTTGTTGATTTATTGAATCATCAAATTCAAAGTTGAATTGAAAATGTTGAAAAGCAATTTTAAGGGGTTTCATAATGCCTTTAATCAGTTTTCTGTAACAGAGTAGGTGACTTAGGATAATCTGATCCAAGAGGTCTTATCAAGCTCCTTTTGGGACAGACCCATCATGGAGGCTACTGTGGTTTAGATAAGTGGCTCCCAAAGTCCATGTATGAAAGACCTGCCCCTTTAGTAGTGCTATTGGGAGGTGGTGGAACCTTTAGAAGGTGAGTCTTAGTAAAAAATCCTTAGGACATTGGGGGTATACCCTCCAAGGGGACTGTAGGACCCCAGTTTCTTCTTCTTCCTTTCCTTGTCTTCTGGTCATGAAACGAATGGTTTGATCTGTCATGTGCCCATGCCCTATGTGCTGCCTTACTAGAGACCCAAAGAATGGGGCCTCTGGATCACGTCCTAGAACATCCAAAAGCATGAGCTTTAATAGCCTTTTCTCTTTTAAAAAAATATTTTTTAGTTGTAGTTGGACACAATACCTTTATTTTATTTATTATTTTTATGTGGTGCTGAGGATCAAACCCAGGGCCTCCCATGTGCTAGGCGAGCGCTCTACCACTGAGCCACAACCCCAGCCCCAAGCCTTTTCTCTTTGTAAGGTCTTTGCCTCAGGTATTTTGTTATGACAGAAAACTAATACAGAGGCCATGAGTATTCAGTATTTGAGAAATTTGAAGGTATTTGTCAAACAAAAGAGGCCATTATCACATTAATTTAGATCACACACACACACACACACACACACACACACACACACACACATACTACATAGAGATTTTGGATGGGACTAGTTTAAAAAGTTAGAGACTATCCTGGGTCTTGATTGCGAAGAAAATGATATCACCATTCCTGGATCAGAAGCTCCAGCCTTTGTCCCATAATGACTGTCATATTATGGTCTGTTTGGCTGTTAACCTGTGCTTCATGGGTCCCTTTTAATTAAATATACATTTTCTGATTTTTTTGGAGTTTTCACAACAGAAACTGCAACTGTCCACCTTGCTCCAGCTACGTGCCCCCCTCCTCCAATTGTTCTCCATCTCCTTTCCTGGACTTCTGAGGACTCATGATCAGCCGCATGGGTGAAGTGTGGTCTGCACATCCCTTCATGCACTTAATCAGATGACAGGCACTTAGTGAGCACTGACTGTATACTGGGCCCTGAGTTTTGTGTCTGTGGAAACAATAATTAAAACATGGTCCTAACCCTCAGAGAGCTCATGGATGAGACTGCACAGGAAGTGATGTAGTCGTGGCAACTTCAGGCTCTGTGGGAGACAGAAATGGGGTAGGGAACCAGCCTGGCAAGATTCCAGGAGCAAGGCTGCCTTCCTCAGGTTTGTGTGTCCTAGAAACACTCTGTTTATGAGGTGGGATTCAGAGCCATGAGCAAAGTCTATAATCAGACCAAAAGGCTTTGGAAGCTGAGCATGTTCCTGGGAGAGAAGAGTTATATGTGGGCTCTGGAGAGGAAGGAAAGTTCTGCAGACATTATAGAAAACATTAGGAGTATAGGTTTGGGGGCTTGAAAACACAATTCTTACATCTTTACAGTGGGTACTTGTTGGAATTCTTTAAAAATTAGTCTTAGGGAATAAGGATTAAGTCGGGGGGAAACTCCATTAACTAAAATTCCTTATAACACATCAGGAAAAAAAAAATTGTGTGTGTGTGTGTGTGTGTGTGTGTGCGCGCACGTGCGCATATGCGCGCGCACTGTAGGTGTTTTTACCATCTTTCTGAGAAGGTTTACAGTTTCCCAACAAGCTTCCATCATCATAAAACACACGCTTGTATAGACAAGTTGAGGAAAAATCCTGATTGACATTAATCTCCAATGTATAGCTGGGAAGGTCTTTTTGTTTGGTTTGTCTTTGAAGTGAAGATCAGAGGTGATTCTTTGTCACCCACAAAACTTTGATGTTTGCCTGCATACCCGCTCACAGCCAGCATGTAAACCCCAGTGTATACCTGTAAATCCACAATCAGTTTATAATTAGGTGGGAAATTTGTTAAGACCATAATTTGTTACTGCTCAGTTGTAACTTTGAAATGTTCCTGGGCATCCTGGATAGAAAGCTCCCTCGAGAACAGAAGCATTAACATCCATTAACAAAGGCAACTTAAAAAACAAACAAACAAACAAAACACAGTTTAACTTCGAACAAATGCTTCAAAGTGGCAGAGTAAGGATTTGCTCTAGCACAGTTGGAGGTAGGGAGTCAGGAGGTGAGTCTTATGGCTGGGCATGCTGGACCAAGCCTGGGGTTTTGGAAGAGGACAAGTTCAGCTTTGAATCCAGCTTCTGCCACTTATTAGAGGTATACCCTTAAGCAAATTACATCCTCCCCAGGGTCTTTAAGAATAAAATTAAGATAATAATTTTATTATTTTTAAAAAATATTTTTTAGTTGTTAATGAGCCTTTATTTTTATTTATATGCAGTGCTGGGGATCAAACCCAGTGCCTCACACATGCTAGGCAAGTGCTCTACTACTGAGCCACCACCCCAGCCCAAGATAATAATATTATTATTAAGATAAAGTGCTATTACACATTTGAGGTGCCTAATTATAAGTAGATGGCTAAAGTGGTAGATGTGGGATTTTGAGCACAATACTCATTCCATAAATTTTTTTATTCTTAATGTGCCATGAGTTTTAAGTGTGTAAAAATGTCCCAAATGCCTTACCTTACCCAGCTCTTCCTGATATGATTTTGGCTTGTGTCCTTCCTGATTTCCATAGAAAGCCAAAGATACCAGAATACGACTCACCAAAGGACATGGATGAGGCCTGGTAGAGAACACAAGGACCAAACCTCAAAGTTCCATACAGCCCTATAATAATTCCTATGTTATATTGACAAATGCACAAATGATTTGTGGTTTTTATTAGCTCTCTCTTACAAATACTATCCTCTCCTGAATTAAGCCTGACATATACAGAAGGAGTGAAAGTAGAATGGTTCTCCAATATATAAAAAAAAAAGAAAAGAAAAGTCCTACTGTGCCATGAAGCTTTAAGAGAAAAGAAGAAGGGGGGATTGATGAAGGAGGAAAACTACTGCCCAACAAGCAAACACACACACACACACACACACACACACACACACACCCATCCATCCAACCATCCATCCATCCATCTACACACCCACCCACCCATCTGTCCACTTGTCCACTACCAGATGCAGGGAGGATACAGTGATACCTCAGCTCACTGAGGATCCTTGAGGTGACTGGTTTGCTAGTTAGATTGCCTTCATATCTGATGAGCAAAAGAACAGCATTTCATCCCAAACATATGCTCATTTTAGAAAATTTGGAAAAAATATAAATAAGTGAAGAAAAGCATAATGATCTTCAATCTATTTCCTTGAGATTATTACCATGAACATTTTGATGTATCTCCTTGGGGTCTTGTATGTATGTGTGTGTGTGTGTGTGTTTGTGTGTGTGTCTAACAGTGAAATCATGCAATACTTATTTTTTCTGGTTTTATTCTTCACTCAATATTATATCATAGGCAGTTGTATATGCATTAAAAGGTTTAAAATATAATTTTCTGTGGTTGCATGATATTCCATTCTATGGATCTATAATATTAATTTCTCCTAAAAACTTACACTGCTTTCCTCTTATGTTTTGTTATTGTAATGAATACTACAATGACGTCTTTAAACTTAAACCAAAAATTGTTCCCAAATCTCCAGTTTTTTTCCTCAGAAGAGATTTTTAGAAGTGCAAGTTTCTGGATCAATGGAATAGGGAAGGTTTGTGGCTTATGCCAAATTGCTTTCAGAATGGAAAAGATTCCATTAAAGAACATCTGGATAAATTAAGCAAGAGTTGGTTTCAGTGGTTCTAGTGATGGGTAACACATTCCTAGCTGAATCGTGGTGTCTTCTTACAGGGCAGTGTTTGGACACAGGCTTTTTTAAATTGTAGGTTTCAGAGGGTGACTTTGAACATTGCCACATACAATGGAACCTTGTTTTAGTGCTTCTCTTTCCCCTTTTCTTTCTTCTCACCTCTCTCATTCCCTCTTACACTTCTCACACTCCTCCCTCAATGCTAGTAACCCATGTTGACGAGTCAGTAGACATCCTTTCATAATCTTCCTCATGCATACAAAATCAGACACATATTTGTCTATGTACACACATACACAAACACACACATCTTACTACTTCATGGAAATGATATTCAGTACACTCTTCCACATAGACTAAATAGGAAGCAGTGTCTCTGGTGGTGAGTGTAGCAGTGGCTTCCTGGCCATCATTGTGGCGGTCCACTTAGAACCACCAGCTCTAGTTCTTTCAATAATAGGTGCTTTGCTATAGTTTGGATCTTGAGTGTCCCTCAAAGGCCCGTGTGGCAAAGGCTTGCTCTTGGGAAGGTACTGTTGGGACTTGTGGAGGCTTTGAGGAGTTGGGGCCTAGTGGGAAGTCTTTGGGTCACTGGGGGTGTGCCCTTAAAGGAGATAATGGGACCTCAACACCTTCCTCTTGCTCTCTGTCACTTCTCAGACACAAAGTAAGCAGTTTTGTTCCACTGCTCACTGAGCCATGAGTCACATGGGTCCAGAGCAAAGGGGCCAACCAATCATGGACTGAAACCTCCGAAGCTGTGAGCCAAAATATAGATTTTCTTTTTACAAATTGATTATCTCAGGTGTTATCAAGAAGAAATTACTTTGATTTCTTCTTGCAATACCCAGAGGAATTCATTTTCCTGCACTGTATTCTCACTGACATACCTTGTTTAATACATCTTTTATCTTGTAATTCCTGGTATTAAATTCCTTTCTAAATGCTTGGTCTGTTATAGCTGTTATAAAAAACATCATAGACTGAGTGGTTTATAAACAACAGAGATTTGTTCCTCACAGGTCCAAGGGGCTGAAAAGTCCACCATCAAGGCTCTGGCAGATTGAGTGTCTGGAGAGGTCCAGCTTCTCACACATAGCCTTATTCTCACTCTAAACTCACATGGTGGAGGAAGCAAGGGACTCTATCCAGAGCCTTTTTTTTTTTTTTTTTAATCAGAGAACTAATTCCATCCATGAAGGCTCCACCTGTGGTCTAACCATCTCCCAAAGTCTCTACCTCCTAATAACTATCATGTTGGGAGTGAGGATTCCAACATAGGAATTTGGGGGGGAACATAAAGCAGAAGGAACATAAAACATATCATAGCATAATCAACTTAGAGTTATCCGTCTTTTCTTTACCTGAATTCAAGTACTTTTTTTTTTTTTTTTTGCCAAATCCCACCATTGCTATATGTCAATGTTCTCTAAAATTCTTGCAAGTCTGATGGGCATAAATGGACATTTTTATACTGTTTAATTTTGGATCCCTTTGATAACTGGTGAGTTTAGCACATATTCTTTTTACCACATATTCTTTTCTGTGAATTGTCTATTCATGTCCTTTATCATCTTTCTTTCGGGTTGTTAACCATTTTCTTATCCATCATTAAGAGTTTCCAATGCATTTTGAATTATGTCTTTGTAGGATAGTAAAAGTATTATAATTTCCAACCCTACCTCTCAAATATATTGCTTTTTAATAGACTTTGTTTGCTAAACATGGTATGGACAGTTGTACAATGATAATTCTTAACATTTTTTTTTTTTTTGGTACCAGGGATTGAGTCCAGGAGCTCTCAAACACTGAGCCACATCCCAAGACCCTTTTATATTTTATTTGGAAACAGGGGCTCACTAAGTTTCTCAGGGCCTTGCTAAGTTGCTGAGGCTTGCTTTGAACTTGTGATACTCCTGCCTTAGCCTCCTGAGATACTGGGATTACAGGTATATACTACCATGCCTGGCTCTAACATCTTTAAGTACCTTCCCAATCACAGACACTGGCAAAATTAAAACCACATTTCATAGATTCACTGCAGCTAGGAAATTGTTTAGATTGCACCAGGAGATGCACTCATCCATGATATGGAGGATTAGAAGTGAGGCAGATACCATTTCCTTCTGCTATTGCTACTAGAAGGCAAATTTGGGGAGACATGAATATTTGTGACCTGACTCTGCATCCCAGTGTTTGATCATCAGCTTACTGGCTTTGAGAATTGAGGAGGTAGTGGTGATAGCAGCAATAGCTTTCTGACACCTGGTTGCAATTTTGTTGATATGCCCTTGAAATCAATTGTACAGTGGCAGCCACCTGACTTCTGGTACTATGGTCCTTAAAAGAGTTTTGCAAACTCCCAATTCCCTGTATTAAATTTCTCTCTTCTTGAAATACCAGAGTGGTATTTCAAGACCAATTGACCACATTGTTTTATCACCTCATAAAATTAATTTTTTTTCACAGATTAAAGTATATCTACTATTTTTATTTCATAGCTTATGAGATTCCTGACTTGATTTTAAAAAGTTCTAGAGCCAGGTGTGGTGGTGCACTCCTATAATCCCTCCGGAGGCTGAGGTGGGAAGATCATAAGTTCAAGGATAGCCTCAGCCTGAGGTCCTAAGCAACTTAGTGAGACCCTGTCTCAAAATAAAAAATAAAAAGGATTGGGGATATGGCTCAGTGGTAAAGCACCCTGGGTTAAATCTCCAGTACAAAAAAACCAAAACAAAACAAAAAATCCAACTAAACAAACAAAAAACTATGATCCAAGTTCACACATGGAGTATCTCAAATTATTTTTTTACAAATTTTAGGATTCAATTTTTAAATTTTATTCCACCTGGAATTTAGTTTTTAATATTTCATAAGATAAGAATTGAATATTTCTTTTTTTTTAACAGGTGATGTTAGGGATTGAATTACTTCCTCCCCAAATTCATGTGCTGAAGCCCTGATTTCTAATGTGGCTATATTTGAAGACAGGGCCTTTAGAGAGGTAAATTGAGACTACATGAGGTCATTAGAGCAAGGCTCTTATACAATATGACTGGTGAAGGAGAAACTTGGCATGTGCAAACACACACTAAAAGGCCATATGAGCACACACAGAGAAGGGGCCTATCTACAAGCCAAGGAGAGGTCTCAGGAAAACCAAACCTTAGTCTTAGACTTCAGTCTGCAAAATTCAGAAAATACATTTCTGTTGTTTAAGCTGCTCAGTCTGTGGCATTTTATTATGCCAGCCCTAGTAAACTAACAGGAATGGGTAAACAATTGAATAAACACATATGGTGCTGAGGATTGAACCCAGTACCTCACACATGCTAGGCAAGGGCTCTACCACTGAGCCATAACCCCAGCTCCTTGTCTGACATTTTTAAAACTTTTGTTTTGGTGGTAAAGTTTCATCTGTCTCTATACTGTTTCTCCCAAACTCTCTAAGAGTAAAACCCTATGTAAAGCAAAGCTGTGACCCTCCAAAGCTGTGATTTAGTGAAAATGTGAATTACTATACTTCCTTTGAGGCTACTACTATTCTAGGTAGGAAAAAAACCAAATTTTTTTTTTTCAAGTGAAAATTACAACACCCCAATCTATAACTCTGAGGTCTAAATCTGTGCTACCGGAGCAATCAGGGAAAGTTCTAGGGTCAGAACTCAAATAATATGTACTGGTCACAGTTTGAAAATGCTTTCTGGCATGTGGCCAAGACAATTCAAAACCTCTCAGGGGCAAAGCATCAACTCAAGTCATTCAGTATTGCCACAGACCAAGTGCAACGGAACAGAGGCTCACAAGAGAACACTAGCAAGCACAAGAAAAGGGCTCATCATGAACGAAAGTCAGCAAGTTAAAAAAAAAAATTGGATTCCTAAGAATTTAATAAACTAGAATTATTAGCTATATAATATTATGCATAAAAACTTAAAAAAATTAAATGATGTAACTAAAAAATTGAGAAAGGAACAGAAACATTGAAAAATTAAACTTGCTTGAGGAAAAAAAAAAATAGAACTTCCAGAAAAAAAGAACAATCACTGAAATTATGCCTGATCTCTTTTCTGAAGTTTTCCTGCCCCTTCATCTAATGGAGACGGGAATCTTCCCTGAGGACAAGTTTGCTCCACACCCTTGCCAGGGCTGCCTGTGTCTCTCCCACTGAGCTGCTCCCCTGAGCTTGCAGGTGTGTTTAAGTTCCCATTGTTGCTCTTTCTCCCTCTTCCCTAGATTCCTCCAGCTGATGTTTTCATTGGCATTTCCCACCTGACTGCCCTTGGTGGCTGGTGTCTTGCTGAGGTTTGGGCCTAAGGGTTTGTGTATTGGCAGTTCAGTCCTCCGTGTGGCTATGTTGAAGTGGTAGAATCTTTAAGGGTGTAATCTAGTGCAAGGTGTTTGGGTTATTGGGGGCATCACCCTACAAAGAAATTAAGGTAGTACTCATGAGACCTTGAGTTAGTACTCAAGAAAGGGAGGTGTTATAAAAAAGTGAGTCTGGGCTGGAATGTAGCTCAGTGCTGGAGTGCTCTCTTAGTGTGCATGAGACCCTGAGTTAAAGTCCCATATTCACCCCTTCCTCCCCATACCCCCAAATCCCTACAAAAATCAGTGAGCCTGGCCTCTTCTCTGCTCTCTTGTTTCTTTGTCATGTGATCTCTGCCTCTCACATGTTTTCGTGCCTTGATTCATCTGCCATGATGTGACACATCCAGGGGAACTTCACCAGAGCCTACACCATGCCGTTTGAATTTTCAATCCCCAAAACTTCGAGCTAAATAAACCTCTTCTCTTCTCTTCTTTTCTTTCTTTCTTTTCTTTTCCTTTCCTTTCCCTCCCTCCCTCCCTCCCTCCCTTCCTTCCTTTCTTTCTTTCATATTAGCGATTGAACCCAGTGGTGTTTAAATACAGAGCCACATATCCAATTCTTTTTAAAAATTAATTAATTTATCCTA
Source organism: Marmota flaviventris (assembly GCF_047511675.1). Taxonomy (NCBI): domain Eukaryota; kingdom Metazoa; phylum Chordata; class Mammalia; order Rodentia; family Sciuridae; genus Marmota; species Marmota flaviventris. The sequence goes on from NC_092504.1 coordinate 40,332,620, forward strand.
ATTAGGTATATATGACAGCAGAATGCATTTGATTCATTGTACAGAATTGCAGCACAACTTTTCATTTCTATGGTTGTACACGATGTAGCATCACATCATATGTGCAGTCATACATGTACCTAGGGTGATGATGTCCATCTCATTCCACCATCTTTCCTGCCCCCATACCCCCTCCTCTTCCCTCTCTCCTCCTTGCCCAATCAAAGTTCCTCCATTTTTCCCATGTCCCCCACCCCATTATGGATCAGCATTTCACTTATCAGAGAGAACATTTGGCCTTTGGTTTATTTGGTATTGGCTAACTTCGCTTAGCAATGTATTCTCCAACTCCATCCATTTACTTGCAAATGCCATAATTGTATTTTCTTTTAATGCTGAGTAATATTCCATTCTATATGTATATATACCATAGTTTCTTTATCCATACTATAGGGACATACATCTAGGTTGCTTCCACAGTTTAGCTATTGTGAATTGAACTGCTATAAACATTGATGTGGCTGTGTCCCTATAGTATGCTGATTTTAAGTCCTTTGGGTATAGACTGAGGAATGGGATATCTGAGTCAATGGTGGTTCCATTCCAAGTTTTCCAAGGAATCTCCATACTGCTTTCCAGATTGGTTGCAACAATTTGCAGTCCCACCAGCAATGTATGAATGTGCCTTTTCCCCACATCCTTGCCAAAACTTATTGTTGTTTGTATTCTTGATAACTGCCATTCTGACTAGCATAAGATGAAATCTTATAGTAGTTTTACTGATTTGTATTTCTCTAATTACTAGAGATGTTGAATATTTTTTCGTATATTTGTTGATTGATTGTATATCTTCTTCTTAGGAGTTTCTGTTCAGCTCCTTAGCCAATTTATTGATTGGGTTGTTTGCTTTTTGGTGATAAGTTTTTGAGTTCTTTAAATATCCTGGAGATTAGTGTTCTATCTGACATGCATGTGGCAAAAATTTGCTCCCAACATGTATGCTCTCTGTTCACCTCATTGATTGTTTCTTTTGCTGAGAAGTTTTTTTTTGTTTGAATTCATCCCATTTATTGATTCTTTATTTTATTTCTTGTGCTTTAGGAGACTTGTTAAGGAAATCAGGGCCTAATCCAAAATGATGAAGATTTGGGCCTACTTTTTCCTCTATTAGGTATAGGGTCTCTGGATTAATTCCTAGGTCCTTGATCCACTATGAGTTGAGTTTTGTGCATAATGAGAGACAGGGGTTTAGTTTCATTTTGCTGCATATGGATTTCCAGAGCATGGGGGATCTTTGCAATATTTAATTTTGCCTATCTAAGAGCATGGGGGATCTTTCCATCTTCTAAGGTCTTCTTCCATTTCTTTCTTTAGTGTTCTGTAGTTTCCATTGTAGAGGTCTTGTCTTTCACCTCTTTTGTTAAATTGATTCCCAAGTATTTTATTTATTTTTGAGGCTATTGTGAATGGGGTAGTTTTCCTAATTTCACTTCCAGAGGATTCATCACTGATGTATAGAAATGCATTTGATTTATGGGTATTGATTTTATATCCTGCTACTTTGATGAATTAATTTATTAATTCTAGAAGTTTTCTGGATCCTCTAAGTATAGAATCATATTTTCAGCAAATAATGATAGTTTGAGTTCTTTTTTTCCTATTGATATCCTTTTAATTTCTTTCGTCTAACTGCTCTGGCTAGAGTTTCAAGGTCTATGTTGAATAGAAGTGGTGAAAGAGGGCATCCCTGTCTTGTTCCAGTTTTTAGAGGAAATGCTTCCAATTTTTCTGCATTTAGAATGATATTGGCCTTGGGTTTAGTATAGATAGCTTTTACAGTGTTGAGGTATGTTCCCACTATCCTTAGTGTTTTAAACATGAAAGGGTGCTGTATTTTGTCAAATGCTTTCTCTGCATTAATTGATAAATAATATGATCTTATCTTTAAGCCTATTGATGTGATGAATTACATTTATTGATTTCCATATGTTGAACCAAACTTGCATCCCTGGAATGAACCCCACTTGATCATTTTTTTTTAACATTTAAATTTTTTTAGTTGTAGATGGACACAATGTCTTCATTTTTTGTTTATTTTTTAAAAATATTTTTTTATAGCAGACGGACACAATACCTTTATTTTTTGAAAAAAAAAATTTAATATGGTGCTGAGGATTGAACCCAGTGCCTCACATGTGTGAGGCAAGTGTGAGGCCACTGAGCCACAACCCCAGCCCCCACTATTTTTTTAAATATGTTGTTCTATGTGATTTGCTAGAATTTTATAGAGAATTGAGACAGGGTCTTACTAAGTTGCTTGGGGACTCAGAATACCAACATTTATTTATTTGATAATTTCAGATAGAGCTGTCTTTAAAAAGTAACAAATAATTTACTAAAACAAAGTTTTAGGTGTAATCAAAATAACAAGGTGTAAGAAAGGACTCACTTCAACCAGACTTGGATAACATGAAAGTGAAAGATTTTTGCCATAGCATCTACTAAGGTAAAATATTTGAATGTCAAGGCTGAAAAACACCTTTTTTCAGTGTTATTGTGAGCTTGGCTCTCTCTCTCCATGAAAGAATGACTATCATTTACTGAATAGCTTCCAAAGTAAAAATTTCCTTAATAGGGTTTCTCTGTGTAGTCTCTGGACATGTTCCTGACTGATATCAGAGCTCTCATCTGCATACTGTGTTCCTTTTCTCTATGCTGTAAGAACATGGCACTCGCTCTGAGATTCTGAGTTTCCTTCTTTTATTTAACAATGAATTCACTCCACTCTAAATTGATGAGTGTCCTAAATACTTTGTGTTTTCTAGTGAGATAATAAATCAGTGTATCTATGACCTCTACCAAAATTAAAATAAATTGTCCTTTCTTATGCTTTATTATTTTGATCACATTTAAAATAATATTTTATAAAGCCATCCATTGCTTTAAAACAATCCTGAAACAAAGTGAATAAAGATTTCTATCTAATATTACCAAACAAATACTGATATTCTGAGGATCGCTTGGTCAGTATTAATTTTTGCTTAGGTATTTTTTGTTTTGCAATACAATAAAGCCCATTTAAATATGTTTATTATTGTTGTTTTGGGCATAGCACAAAACTCTAGCTACTTAAGGGAAGAAGGTCAAAAGAGTTATTTATTCCAGAGAAATAATTTGTCATAAAGTTTAGAGAATTATTCATGTTGGAGGTGAATTTTGATTTTGGGGCATTGTAGAATTTGTGTTCAACTTTCTTTCTATTTTTAATCCCCCACGATTATCAAATACTTCTTCTAAAAGTGATTGAAGAAGGAGAGTTTCCCTATTGTATTCAAAGTTTCTGTAGAACCATGAGTCTCTAATTTAGCAAACCTCTTCTTTTTACATTGATGTTTTGTCCAACACTGCAGTCTTAGCTTTAATAGAATCATAATACATCTTTATGTCTCAAAGGATGATTTTCCCCAGAAATAGCTTGGGTCTTCTTAAACATTTATTCTTCTATGTAAATATTAGAATCAGTTTGTCAGGTGTCACCCCAAAATCTTATTGATAATTGAATTGAGATGTACTGAATTATTGATTAATATGGAGAGAAAGAAAATCTTTGGAACAGTGTAATTGTTTGATGATTTGATAAAAGCTGCGTATAAGAAAAAATTTAAACATGGTATCCTTTGTGGGAAGGGAGAGTTAATATTTTTTCACATTTATAAATTCTGATGGATTTTTTTTATCATTTTTACTGTCCAGTATCTAAACTTTCTTTTTGGGAATTTCCTATTATATGACTCTTGCCTGAAAACTGGGCTTGTCTTCCAATTCCATGGTTGAAATGATCAAACACATGCTTTCCTCTGCCCATATATATATATATGACATGGAAATATGCTGTATGATTAGCTATGAGAACTTCTTGCATAGAATTTAAAATCTGGAACACATTAGCAAAGAATCAAGGACATTTGACTTAAAAATTTCTTTTTTTTTTATGTGGCAATGTTACAAGAAATAGCATCAAGTGTCTCGGGACAATAATGTCTAGTGGTATCATGGTGCCTTCTCCAATTACTGTGTAACTTTACCTTTGAAATTTTAAAAAGATTTATTATTGCATTCAATGAGCTAATATTTTTCTTTGTCTATTTGCATATATGTTTGTAACAGAGATTGACTGGTGTCTTCATGCATTTTCTGCTGCTATAACAGAATGCCACAGACTGGATAATTTATAAGCAATAAGAAGTTTATTTGGCTCATAGTTCTGCAGGCTAAGAAGTCCCAGAGCATAGTACTGGCATCTAGCAAGGGCCTTCTTGCTGAGTAATATCCTGGCAGAAGGACAAGTGACAACGTGTAAGACAGAGAAATTGGAATGAGCTCATTCTTTTTACCAGAAACTCATTTCCATGACAACTAAGCTAATCCTGCTATTAACAGCATAAATCCAGGGGGACAGAACCCGGATGACCTCATCTCCTCTTAAGCACCCCACCTCTTAATACTGTTATGATATTTTAGTGAGTGTTGGAGGGGACCTTCAAATCACAGCAACATTTTTTTTGAGTAACCAACATTTCATTGTTAAAATAGTTATATCCGTGGAAATGAGATGATTTTACCACAGTGCAATTCATTAATGATGGTTCTTGCCATCTTGTGGCATCCAAAATTCTGGCTGAAAGCTTTTACCAGTGCTGGTGGGAGCCATAGAGTGTCCTTCCTTTCTGGAGTATGGAGCAGGGGCATGACCTTTAATCTGAGATTGAGCAGGTAGAGGTAAGTGTTCCTTGTTGGTCTCTTTCCTAAGGAGTTTTTCTTTTTCATAAAAATTTTGACTTTTCATTTCTTCTCTATTTTATTCATTTTTTTAGTATTTCCCCCATAGGAAGTAGAGTCTTCCTCATTCTTCTAATCCAAGTTTCCCATCCAGTTGGGATATTCCCTACTATACAGTCTATTTCTTTCTTTTCTTTTTTTTTTTTTTGCTTGTACTTTTTATTTCTTTTATTTGTTTTAACTATTTATAAATATAATATAATATAAATAATATAAAAATATAAAGAAATATAATAATATTTAACCATTATGCATGACAGTAGCATGCACTTTGACACATCATACATAAATGGAGGATAACGTCTCATCTTCTGATTGTACGTGATGTAGAATCACACAGGTTGCGTAGTCTTGTATGTACATAGGGTCCTCATATCTGATTCATTGTACTCAATCTATTTCTTTTTTTATTTGCTGCTTCTACAATCCTTCTCTCTTGAACACTTTGTTTCAGATGTCTCAGTCCATAGATGGCCAACTCCACTGCTCTGTTCATAGAAACTTTTTTGAGTTTCTGTAACAAGCCAAAATAATTTGGGGGGCTTGAACAAAGGACCATGGGTAACATCGTGTGCTCTTCAGATTCTTTAATGTGCTGGAAAATTTCCTCTCATTTTTTTAAAAATTAATTTTTAAGTTTTTATTTGTTTTTTAGGTATACTTGGCTGTAGAGTATATTTTGACATATTATTCATACATGGAGTATAACTTATTCTAATTAGGGTCCCATTCTTGTGGCTGTACATGATGAGGAGTTTCACTGGTCGTGTATTCATAGAAGAACATGGGAAAGTTATTTCTGATTCAATCTCCTGTCTTTCCTATTCCCATCCCCTCTTCCTTCCCTTCATTTCCCTTTGAATCTTCTCTCATTTTAACCAACATAAAAACCATTTTAATAACTTGTTCACACAGGAGAGCCTCACAAAAATGTGAGACTCAAAGAGGGGTCAGATAATCGAAACTTATGTAGCACCCTGAACTACAGAAAGATGGAGCTTCTGGATGAATTTTAGAATTTCATGTTTCTTAGAAAATTATCTCATGTCATACAAGTTTTCTATTTTATTGTCATAACTTCATTTAAATAATACTATTACTTCATCCCTGCCATATCTGTAGTTAGGATTTATTTTCTGCCCTAAAACTGCTTAGTTAGGCTTTTTAAAATAAAAAAATGCTGCCCGAGGTTCATTTCTTTTATCGTTCTTTTCAATAACAAGTTTTGTGGGTGGTTGGTTGTCTTCCAGTTGGTGATTTTAGAGGCCTGGGGTGGATGCCTCACTTCCTCATGTAACCTATAATACTTTGCACACCTTTTTCTGGCATCTGGGGACCAATGGTTTAGCAGAATTCTGGCTCCTAGATCAGGCAAATTCCAGCTCTCTGCCTGCATAGGATCTCTTGCTCTGCTTCTCAGTCCTTCAGGGGCATTAAAAACAGCCCTGAAGCCTGTAATCCAATCTGTCTGAAGGTTACATGGGTTTAACCCCTGCTTATCTCCCCAGCTCTGAATTATCTCTTCATGTTTGCTCCTGGAGATACTATTTCCTACTTTAAGTATGAGTATGTGTTTTAAATATTTTTTTTTTTCAGAAGACATTTGGTCTATCATTTCCATTTGTTTAAAGTAGGATTAAGATTTCTTTTTCCATCTGTCATCTGGACTAGAGGTTACCCATCTGTGTGTGTGTGTATGTGTGTGTGTGTGTTGTGTGTTGCCTACATAACGAGTTCCTACTTTTGCTCTCATTTTTTTCAGAATTCTCTTGATCAAGAATATATAACTCTGTTAATCCTGAGGAACAGATAGAGGTTACTAGGTGGTTAGCTTGATCTTTGATGACCTTCCTCTGCAGCCCCACAATCACCCCCAGACAAAGGTCCTCCTGTGGAGCTAAGAAGGAACCCCGCCCTGGAGTATGCTTCTGCACAGCATCTCCAGTAACTCCAAGAAGACTGCCAGGGTCAGCCCTGGAAGGAGTCTGAGGGCCCTTGAGGACCACGAGGCTTAAGAGTGATTGTCATAGAGGTTTAACAAAGTGCAAGTGTTCCCCCTCTGTCCCTGTTCTCTGCTTCCCTTGTCTTGACTGTGTCTGGTAAACTTCGCCCCTTCCCTCTCTCTCTGCTAATATCGGAGCCTTTGGGATTCAAAATGAAGAGAATGGGTTTGAGCGACAGCAGGTAGAAGGAAGAGAGAAAAGAGGAGGCTTTCAAGAAGGAAAGGAGCATCCAGAGATCCAGAGGATCCATTTCAAGTAGCATCATCTAAAGCATTATGAATAGTCAGAGCCCGAGACCATGGGGAAGATTTGTCACGGGTGTGAATCAGACTCCTTCACAGTTCTTCCGAAAAACAATTAATAACAAGAATTGTTTTATAACAACTTGGTTTCTTGACTTTTTTCTTTTTATGTGCTTAAGATTTAATTTAGCAATATAAACCTGGCTAGCAAATAGATGCACCAGAGAAATGGCCCAGCTACTATCGCAACCACACTGTTCATGTAAACGATGTGCACTTAAAACATGCCACATATGAGTGACTCAATATATTGTTGATTTTAAAATTCATCTAATAAATTAGCTTCTGTAGTGTGATCCCATTTATTAGCTACATTCTGAAAGATTAACAGTGGGAGGCATTAAAGAACATGTATTTTAAATGTAATTACATTATACAAGCAGGTACAGATGGCTGGCTATGCCACTCTTCTTAGAGTTGTACTTGGACCCAATTGCTCAATTGGGGACTAATTTGCCAGTCTGCCAATCAGGACACATGGCTAATTCTTACCAGCGGAATGTGAAGAGAACTGATGTGTCACTTCTGGGGTAGGACTTTTAAGAAATGGGATTTGCTTTTTTAAAATTTTTCTTTTTGTGCTCCCCTTTTCCTTCTGTTAGCTGGTATAGAGAACCCTAAGGAAACAGAGGTTATGGGACTACAACTTGGAAGGGGCTCAGGTCCCTAAATGATAATGTGGAGGAACAGCCAATGGCTGAGTAAAAATACCTTTTCTTTTCTCTTTTTATTTTTTCTTAGGCTGGTGATGGAACCCAGGGCCTTAAACATGCTAGGTAACACTCTACCACTGAGTTACAACCCAGGCCAGGAATACCTTCTTAAACATCACATGAGCAAGAAACAAATTTGTTTTGCCATGTCATGGATAATTGGGGGTTGTTAGAGCAGCTAGCATTACTCTAACACAAATAATACTCACTGACCAGTAATTACAATTTTTATTTTCTTTTTATACACTTGTACTTTTTATAAGAATAATAAAATTAACATTTGTAGGATTCCTAGTTCTAGGTATAACAAGGAATGTCCTTACTGGTTTTTAACTTTCAAAACTCATATCATCTACATAAAGCTGGAGGGAGCTATAGAGGAAGGAGTAAAAATAATGGCAGATTAATGAACTGCCTCTTAACATTTCCTTTCATATTGGAACCTGATATGAGAAAGGTATCTATGCATTCCTAAGTTATTACTGCACCAAAAGGACCAAGCAGTGCCAAAGATTCTTGTCTATGCCCGTTGTGACCAATTTTGCTTTTCCTTTAGTTGAATGGTATTTTAGGAATAGTAATTATGCATAACCATGGGGCAAGTGAGGACAAAGTACTCGTAAGCATAAGACCATAAAGATGATGTGCCTACAATAGCTAAACTGTGGAACCAACCTAGATGCCCTTCAGTAGATGAATGGATTAAAAAATGTGGCATATATACACAATGGAATATTACTCAGCAAAAGAAGAGAATAAAATCATGGCATTTGCAGGTAAATGGATGCAGTTGGAGAAGATAATGCTAAATGAAGTTACCAATCCCAAAAACCCAAATGCTGAATTTTTCTCTGATATAAGATGATTGACTTATAGTGGGGTAGTAAGAGGGAGCATGGGAGGAATAGAGAAACTCTAGATAGGGCAGAGGGGTGGGAGGGGAAGATGGGGGGAGGGGGCTAGCAATGATGGTGGAATGTGATGGACATCATTATCCAAAGTACATGTATGAAGACATGAATAGGTGTGAACATACTTTATATACAGAGATATGAAAAATTGTGTTCTATATGTATAATAAGAATTGTGATACATTCTGCTGTCATGTCTTTAAAAAATAAAAGCAAATAAAAAATAATGTGCCTATTCTTTATCATCATATTTCACATAAACAAAGGAAGCCAAATTTAATGTCCTGTTGGTTAAAAAGAATTGCAGGTTTTTAGAAAAGCTGCATTGTGCTTTGGGGTTTTTTGCTGTTGTGGTTTTGGTTTTTTGGGGATTGAATTCAGAGGTGCTTAATCACTGAGCCACATCCCCAGCCCTTTTTAGTTTTTATTTAGAGACAGGGTCTCACTGAGTTGCTTAGGGCCTTGCTAAATTGCTGAGGCTGGGTTTGAACATGCAATCCTCCTGCCTCAGCCTCCCGAGCCGCTGGGATTACAGGTGTGCAACACAGCACCCAGCTGCTTTGGGCTTAATTTCATGGGAGTTATGCTACAGTGTCTTAATCAAAAACTCCTAGCAAAGCGCAGTAACAGAACCCAAAGGCAATAAAAAGGCAAGGTCATTTAACTGCCGGGCTCTGTGAGATCTCCGGAGGGTACACACCAGTCACATTGTGCAAGGGTTTTAGTGGGTTTAAAGTTTCATCAAAAATTAAAAAAGAAGATGAAAAAAAGATTTGTAATTACTTGGAGTGCCAGAAGAAACCAGAGTTTCATTATTTGGAGAATTAAAGCATGCAAGGGAGGAGGGATGGGAACAGGAAAGACAGTAGAAGGAATCGGACACAACTTTCCTATGTTCATGTATGAATACACGACCCATAAAAGTCCACATCATGGACAACCACAAGAATGGGAAGTTATCCTCCATGTAAGTGTAATATGTCAAAATATATTCTACTGTCATGTATATCTAAAAAAATATAAAAATAAAAAATGAAAAAAATTTAAGAATGCCATGAAAATTTGGGGAAAGAGTCTACCTTTAAATATAGGGGAATATTTATTTCCAGGGACAATATTAAGGGAAAAAATGATCAGATTTTTATTTCTCAGGTCAATGATTACTGTGTTCTTTCATTTAGCATCTGAATGAGAGCAGAACCAGATCTTTGTGGACAGAGGCTTTATGTCAAATGAATAATTTACATACTGTCTGGCTGTATCTACACAAAACTCAAATATCTAGATAAGGAGTGTAAAGCTATTAAAATGCCAAATGATGCAAGGGTTTTTGATGTTTCCAAATATGTAGATGTTGTCTGTCTAGTTGACAAAACTCAGATAAGTATGGGCTTTTTATTTTTAGCATTGCTATTTTTAGTACAGAATTCTACCAATGTTTAGTAATGAGTGATAGGGTAATTGCTTCAAATTCTTGACCCCAAGAAATATTCAGAGAAGGCTTTGGAAAGCCTCGATCCTTCCAGGCTTCTTCTTTTCCCCAAATGTTGGGGATGAACACGGAGCTGTATGCCTGCTAGGAAGGTGCTCTTCCATTGAGCTCTATTCCCAGCCCATCTTTCTAGGCTTCTGTGGGTACCATTTCCCCTGTCACTTTAAAACCAGTAAGTCCTATACATAGTCCTGAATTATGACTGCAGCAGAGAGGCAGGGACATGCCAAGGATATGGAGAAGCTGGTGTGGGCTAGTGGGCAGCCTAATGGCATGCATCCAGTAGGTTCTCAGTAAGTACATAAGAGAATCTGGCAATCAGAAGAGACTGTTCACAGACTCCCTTTACCAATCCGCCTCCTTACGAGCATCGGAAGTATTTATAAGGAAAAATTTCCCAGGCTCCTATTTAAAACCAGTCTCCAAATACAATTTTCATTTTGTATTCCCTCTAGCGGTTCTCTCCTCTCCTGCATTTCCTCTTATCTTCAGGATCCTCCCCATCAGCATGTACACATTCCTTAAAACACACATGCACACACGCGTGTGCGCGTGCACACACACACACACACATACACACATACTGTACCTTCTTTTAATACACCACCTCAGCTAGCTACTGCCACATTTAAAAGCAAACACCTCCAAGATTTGCCTGCATTCGGTCTCCAAACTGTCTCCTCTCACCTCCCTTCAACCTGCTCTCTCAGGCTTGGTCCTGCCTCCTCCATCAGACCTGCTTTCAATAGCTGACGCTGCTCAACCCACCCATCGGTTCTTGGTCCTCATCTTCACCTGATCTCTCTCTCTCTCTCACTTTTTATTTTGGGGTGCTAGGCATCCTGCATGCTACGCGAGTGCTGTGCCATTGAGCCACATCTCCAGGCCACTTGATCTCCTTCTTAGCCGTACTTGACACCCTGGATCACTCTGTCCTTGATCTGCTTTCTTCTCCCCTTTCTTCTTTCTTTGGTTTCTAGGACATCAGACTCTCCTTGTTTTCCCCTTAAAATTTGCTGCTTATTGGTCTCTTTTGCTTTTTGTTTCTCTCCCTCCAGACTTTTAGATTATCCCAGAGTTTAATCATTGGCTGCTTTATTCTGCTGCATCTAAATAAAGTTTTTGGAGATTGTATTTAATCTTAAAGTCTTACTGTCTGAATATTTACTATGTTTACTTACTGTATCCCAAACATATTTGTGATAAACTTAATCCCCAATATGATGGTACTGGGGGGGGCCTTTGGAGGTGATTAGTTCACAAAGTTTTCGTGAATAGGTTTGGTGCCCATGTAAAAGAAGCCCCAGAGAGCTCCTGCCTTAGGTTCAATTTCTGTTACTATAATATAAAACTTGGGGCTGGGTACCTTATATAGAAAATAGGCTCATTTGACTCACAGTTCTGGAGGTTCAAAAGCATGGTCCCAGCCTCTGTTAGGCTTTGTGATAGCCTCTTAGCAGATGCATCACAATGGCAGGAACCTGTGTGGAAGAGATCACATGGTGAGCTGGGAAGCAAGTGGGGAGCAGGTTTTCTCTTTTTATAACCACCTTCCCCTATAGGAGCCAGTTGACTGTCAGACTAGCATTAATCCTCCCTGAGGGTGGAGCCCCCAGGACCTAATTGCCTTCCACTGGGCCCCATCTCTTAAAGGTCCCACCACCTCTTACCACCACCACTCTAGGGACCAAACTTCCAACACAGAAGGTTTGCGGGACACAGTTGAACCATATCCAGCAGCTCTCTGGGCCCTGTCTGCCATGTGAGGATACTGTGAGACAGTTGCACATGAAGGAAGTAGGCCCTCATCAGACACTGAATCTGCTGCTGTCTTCATCTTCTAGCTTCTAGAACATGAGAAATAAACTTTTGGTATTTGTAATCAACCCAGTTTAGGGTATTTTGTTATAGCAGCCAAAAAAGACTAAGCCTTATAGCTTGAAAAATTCCACACTTATGTCAATGACCCCTGAATTCATATTTGAGTCTAGCCTTCTTTCCCAAACTCCAGAAATCTGTCTACCTACCCAACTGTCTTCTCTGTATCTCCACTTGGATGTCTAGTAGATGATCAATCCCATAGTCCCCCATCAGTTAAAGGCCACACCCTCCTTCCCAGTGCTCATGTCAAAAGCCATGAAGCCAGGGCTGGGGTTATGGTTCAGCGGTAGAGCGCTCGCCTTGCACGTGTGAGGCCCTGGGCTCGACCCTCAGCACCACATAAAAATAAATAAATAAATAGGTGTTGTGTCCAACTACAACTAAAAAATAAATATTAAAAACAAAAGAGTCATGAAGTGAATCCCTGACTCCTCTTCATCTCATGCCCCACATACAATTCTCACTTCATAGAAATCCTCTAGGTGCGGCCTCAAAACATGCCCAGCCACCTTCACTACTTCCGCCCTGGTTGGAGGCACCGTCACCTTTCCCTGCAGAGGCCCCTTGACAGGCTCCCTGGTTCTGCCCTTGGTTCCCCTAGTCTGTCTGAGACAGGGGGATTTTTGTAAAACACGAGTCGGAGCATGTTACTGCCCTGCTCAGAATCCTGTGATAGCGCCTCGCTCCACACAGAGGAAGAGGCCCCGAGTGATCTGCACCCCTCCTGTGTTCTCTCCCTCTACCTGTGGCCCCAGGTGATCCCAGGCCGCCTCCTCTCCAACAGCACCTCCTCCCTATCCCCCCTGCCAGGCTGCCCCTGCTGGGCTCTGGGGCTCCAGGCTACTCCTGCTTACAGCCACTCTCCTTCACCCCTTCAAGTCTTTGCTCATCTGTCACCTTCTCACTGGCACCTGCTCTGATGTCCCTTCTTAAAATTTCACCCCCAGCCCCCTGAATTCTTGAAAGTCCTCATTCTGCTCTGCGGTTTCTTTTTTCTAATCTCCTGTACAGTTACTTGTTTGTGATGTGCACTCTCTGTCTCTTCCCTCCCCCACGAGGACGGGCTCCATGAGGACTGGGATCTTCCTGGATTTTTCACTGAGTATTCCAAGGGCCAAGAGCTGAGCCCGGCACACCAGAGGACACTCAATAAATACTTGTGCAGTGAATTGAATCACTGAGTGGAAGAACCTGGTTGTAAGATTCTCCTGATGATGATGATAACTTTTACTGAGCACCTACGATATGCCATTCACAGGCCTAAGTCTTCATTTTATTTATTCTCCACAAGCCAGATGATATAAACACATTTATTTCCCCTATTTTTCAAAAAAGAAGTCTGAGGAACAGAAAATTTCTATAATTTGCCCCAGGTTACGTGACTGGAGAGTGGCAAAGCCAAGATTTGAACCCACAACTGAATGTTCATCTTCTCTTCTCCCCTTCCTTCCTTCCTTCCTTCGTTCCTTCCTTCCTTCCTTCTTTCTTTCTTTCTGTATTTCTTTTTGGTACTAGGGATTGAACCCAGGAGCACTTTATCACTGGGCTATATCCCAGTCATTTTAATCTTTTATTTGAGACAGAGTCTCCCTAAATTGCTTAGAGACACACTAAATTTCAGAGGCTGACCTTCAATTTGCAATTATCCTGCCTCAGTTTCCCGAGTTGATAGGATTACAGGTGCGCACCACCGCATCTGGCTTCCCCACTATTTTTATACATTTCTGGAGTGAGCATATATTGTTACAACCTTTGGAGGTAATTTGGCTGTAGTACGAGTAGCTTTACAAAAAGATATGCTCATACTCTTTATTATAGAAAACCAATTGTGGATATACATATAGGTCTATCTACACTGTCATTTGTTATAACAAACAAGCAAGCAAGCAAGCAAATAAAAAGCCAGAATAACCTAACTGGTGCATAGCAGGGTACTAATGTAAAAAAGAAATTATGGTTCATTTAGTGGAAAGCTATATATCAATGATAAGGAGGGCTTAAAGGAATGTACAATGATACAGGACAGACTTTGCACCACATGTTAAGAGAAGTTAATAGCAAAATAGAGCATAAAATTTGATACATTTATAATCCTCTAGTTTAAAATATCACATTATTATTATAACTTCCTAATTAAAAAGCACATTATTTATGCATTAAAAACGGCTGAAAAAGCCAGGTGTGGTGGCATATGCCTAAAATTCCCGTGGCTCAAGAGGCTGAGGCAGGAGGATTGCAAGTTCAAAGCCAGTTTCAACACTTTAGCAAGGCCTTAAGCAACTCAGTGAGACCCTGTCTCTGAATAAAATTTTAAAAATGGGGGCTGAGGCTGTGGCTCAGTGATTGAGTGTGTCTGAGTTCAATCTCTGGTACCAAAAAATTTAAAAAAAAAATAAAATAAAAGACTAAAAAGCCTGAAAGATTTATCCTTAAAAATGCATAATTGTTCTGAAGTTGTGATAGAAGTGATTTTTTTCTGTCCTTCATAAATTTCTGTGTACTTCTATACTGATAGAATGTTATTTTTAAGAGTCCCTTCCTCAACATCAATATATGCTTTTACACTTATCAGATACATTAATAAAGTTTATGACAAAATTACACATTCCTGGATAAGTGATATGAAAGACTAGATCCCCATGAAAAACTGAATGGATTCTAAGCTAGAATATAATGATTGAATTTCACACATTCCAGGCTCAAATAGATGCACTGTATTGCCATATCTTTATCTAGGTAAGCTGCACTGAACCATTCATTTAAGCATGCTAGGTTTTCACAGTTTCAATAAAGTCTAGTTTTTCTTCCCCCGTTTCTTTTGGAGATATGCCCACGGTAAGTATTACATTCTACTTCTCTTTGGAGCATGTGGTTCTTGACAAGAGTGTAGTAAGTATCTTATTCCACGGCACAGAGCACCTGAGAAGTTGCATCAAGAACATTGTAAATAAAATGTGTTCATACTGTGTCACTGCATTAAGAAATTACTGTATTAATCTGCACATTCCTGAGCAAGTACTTACATATAAGTTGTCTCTTTTAACTCAATTCCTGAGTAATTCTCTTGTTTACTTGGAAAACATCACTGCTTTTTTTTTTTTCTTTTTTCTGATGATAAGCCCTTCTGAGAACTGTCAGAAATCTACTTGGTACAAATAAGTACTGTGGGGTTTCTTAACACCCACAATAAGGCTAATGCCAGGATGATTAGTTAGCTTACTCAACAAAGAGAGAACAGGATGCATTTAAATTTGCACATGGAATAACTTGAAAGATTCCAAAAGGTTAAAGTTCCTAGATTAAGAGTCATGCAACTTGAAATTGCTTTTTTAAATCTATAATTCCTGAGGCCTCGAGAGAATCTCAGCATTCTTGTGGGTTTAGAGGTGAAATGTTTCAAAGGATTGAGGATGAATTTATTCAGAGAGAGGCTGCATGGGGAGTGGAAGAGCCAGGGTGGGGGCGTGTCACAGGGAAGGGCGCACACTCGTGCACACGTGAGTCACACTCAAGACTGTTCTCACAGCTGCTGTAGCTCAACCCTGAGAAGAACAGTAGGGATGCCTGCCCAGACCCACGTGGCCCAGGAGGAGGGACGGCCTCTGTGTTCAGAGCTTTGCATCAGTGTGACAAAATACCTGAGAGACCTCATAGCTTCAGAAAACAGTCACTGGGCTCCATGATGTCAGGGCCTGTGGTGGGGCAGGACATCATGGCGGGAGGGCGTGGTGGGGCAGAGCTGCTCACCTCATGGTGGCCAGGAAGGAGGAGAGATACAGAAGAGAGGAGAAGAGGAGAGCAGGGTCAAGGATGAGATGTAGTCCCCGAGGACACAACCCCAATCCCATCAACTAGGTTCCCCACCTACAGTTTCCACCATGTCCCAAGAGTCCATTCAGCCATGAATCCATCAACAGATTGACCCTTTGACAAGGTCAGAGCCCTTACTATCCAAACTCTTCTCCAAGTCCCCATTCCTAAGCATTGCCCCATGGAGGACCAACCTTCAACACATGAGCCTCTCTGGGGGACACTTTGGGTAAAAACCATAACAGCCTCCAACCTCAAAACTAGAGAAATGACCGCAGGCCTGAACCCCACGTCTAGAACTCAGGATGGGAGTGGAAGGAGAAGGGCACTGATTTTGAAGCAGCCCAGGCCCCAAACACAGGGCTAAGAGGAGAGGAATTCACACGTGGGAACCTGGGGACCAGCAACGATCAGCCAAACACCCCAAACCCCAGGTCCAAGCTGGGAGTGAGCGGCTGCCCCTCAAGCTCCTCTTCCACGCCTGCACCCTTCCCTCCCCTGGGGCTGTCAGGACCTCTGCGCTTCTCTCTTCAAGCCTTACCTCCTCCAGTTTTTCTGCAGCTGTGGAAATGCCCCCTGGAGGGTCCCTCACCAGGGGCATGAGCTGTAGGGAGCATTCGGGCCAAATTGCCCTGGTTTCTAGTCCCGTGGGGAAGGCCACCGCTGTCCTCCCAGGGGGCTCCTGAGAGCCGCAGCTGGTCATGTCCGCTGCTCTGCTGGACCTGATGGCACCCATTTCTACTGGGGGCACGTGGAGCTTATCCTAGGTCCCTCAGCTAAGGCCTAGCAGCAATGGGACTTCAACTCCATTCTGCTTTTCTCCAAAACGCAGATTCTTTTAATTCTACCACAATGCCACATCTGAGTTCTAGTCCTAATAGAAAATGTTAAAGATTTTCCCTGAAATGTGGCTGGAGGTCTTCACTAATAAGGAATCTAGTTTTAGCAATTCTGGTTCTTAAGTTTTCTTCTTCTTTCTTTCTCTCCATCCATTCTTCCCTTCCTCTCCTCTCCTCTCTTCTTCTTCTTCTTCTTCTTCTTCTTCTTCTTCTCCTTCTCCTTCTCCTCCTCCTCCTCCTCCTCCTCCTCCTCCTCCTCCTCCTCCTCCTCCTCCTCCTCCTCCTTCTTCTTCTCTCTCTCTCTCTCTCTCTCTCTCTCTCTCTCTCTCTTCATTTTTTGAGGTTCTGAGGATGGAACCCAGGGCCTTTGCACGTGAAGCAAGTTCTCTACCAGCTGAGCTATATCCCCAGCCTCCTCCCTTTTCTTTTCTTTCTTCCAGTCTTAAGGGAAGCCTCACCCCCACTCCTTAACCTCCACCATCCATGTCTCCGCTGTGGACAACTGAACTTTAGAGACTGTCTGAATGCCCAGAGTGGGTGGCACTGAGGACTCCAGCCCCCAGGCTGCCCCCACTTACCCCCCCATCCTGTGCCCTTTCCTGATCTCACTTTCTTCCCATGTGAAGAGAGAAGGAAGAAGGATGTTCAGACGAATGGATGCAGGCAGTGGGCCCTCCCCCGGGGGACAATGGGGAAAGCAGCTGGAATGGAACACACGCTGGAAGGTTTTGCAGCTTTGAGCCTGGAGTTTCCAGTGGAGCACAAATGTGAGCCGGGGCTTCTTCACAGTCATCATGGAACAGGAGAGGAGGATGAGGCTATAACGGAGGCCTGTGGAGCAGAAGTGTGAGGGAAGGAGGAAGACCTGGCTCTCAGCAGGGGGCTGAGCTCAACCCCCCTCCCCGGCAGGGCAAGTGCGGTGGCTTCTGGCCCCCTCTGGCTGCCCAAATGTGCCAGAACCTACCATGGAATAAATAGAAGGGCTGAGGTTCAGGAAAGCCCACGCGGCCATTTACCAATAAATTACTAATAGCCCATTGGTGGATCAAAGGGACACAGTCACAAGGCGGCATAGCCACGTGTGTGCGAAGGGTTTTTCCTACTCATATCCTCATTCGAGTGGCTGTGAATCAGAGACCTCAGATTCAGCATTGCCTCCTCCAGGAAGCCTTCCCTGACTTCAGGGTGGCCAGGGCAGGGTTCTTCCTCAGTCAGCCTTCAGTCAGCATACCCAGCAGTACATGAACCTGGAGGGCTCACTCTGTTCATCCATCCATCTCTCCACCTGCCTGTGAGCTCCCTGAGGTGTGAGGCCCAATGTGGAGCAGGCCTTCAGCATCTGAGGCACCTACAGACTTCAGGAAGTGAAGGTAGGGTCGTTAGTGGTTATGTTCAAAGGCTGGGAGCCAGACTTCCTGGGGCTGGATCCTGCTATTAGCCCATAGTAACCGTGGCCTCAGTTTCTCCATCTGTCACATGGAGGTGTGATTGACTCCTGCCTCTTTACAGACTGTCATGTGAGGTGCTTGTTTTCAGAGGTTGGCTCAGAGCCAGCCACTAGGCTGAGCAGGCAGCCTGTGAACAGGGTCTTCTTACATATTATTAGGTAGAGAAAAAATTTTGGAGCAAGAAACAAACGCACTCTAGTTCAGTCCCTGCCTTTGCCTTGAATCCAGATTTTAGAGACTGACTCATCTCAAGTCCTGCCGCTCCCCGGGTGACTTGTGGTGCGTCCCACTTTCCTGGAAACTGCATTCCGGGGTCATTCGTTTCAGCTGGCTGAGCTGTGACCAAAGGCTCACGGCCGCCACATGCCCAGAGTGGGGTGGGTCAGCTTTGGCATTCCCAAGGGATTGACGACAGAGGTCCAGTCCTGTCCACTTAAACACAGGGGGCATCATCCACAGAAGGACTTCTAGATGGCTTCAGATGGAACGGGGTTCATTTCCTAGGTGCTTCCAGATCTCTACACAGTTCTCAGAATTAACCTCCCCACTAAAAGACGACCCCTTCCTATGCTCTGCTCATCCCTCCACTGTTATTACCTCGTTAGTTCTCAAAACCCATGAGATGGACAGAATAGCCCCTCTCGTATAGCCAAGGGACTGGGAGCCCAGAGAAGTTAAGTGAGTTGTCCTGATTGCCCAGAGAACAGTTGATGGCTCCTGGGCTCTTGAGACTCTATTTTACAACACATCTTGGAGATGCAAGAAATAATTCCCTTCTTTAAACCTCTCAGTACTAAGCAGAGGCTGTTGGTTTATCCCCCCTCCCTTCTTAATTAATAACAAAGCATCCAGCTTTTAAGGAGGCACATGGGCACCTAGGATCAAGACTCCGCCCCCAGCCTCCCTAGCAGAGAGTTATGGCTACATGGTTAAATTGTGGCCAGTGAGGGAAAGTGGAAGTGTTGTGTCCTAAGCAAAAGAAAATACCTGTCTTCCTCTTTCCTGCCGACTGCCACATGGATGTGGTGGCTGCCCCCTCAAGCAGCCATGCTGAACCATGAGTTGGGGGCAAACTGTGTTGAGGATGGCAGATAAAAGAAGATGCTAGATTCCCGATGCTGTGGCTAGACATGCCCGCCTCCGTTGGATCCATCCTCCGAGATGGATTTCCACCTCGTTTACACATCTGTCACTTTCAGGTGAACCTAACTTACAGGAAACAAGTGATTTCCATTGCACTGAGGGAAAAAAAACTCCTAGCTCCTCGGTTAGGGTGGACCCAGCCCTGGGTCATCTTCTAACCTCACCTTGCACAATCTTTCTTTTGTTGGCACATCTTTAGCCCACTCTCTTTTTTTCTCACATGCTGTTCCTTCTGCCTGGAATGCTGTTCCCCTGGATAACTCCTGCTCCTCCCTGGGGTCTCCGTCTACAAGTTCCACCCTCGTGGATGGAGATGACCCTTGACCAAAGCTCCTTTTGTACATTTTCTTTCCTGTTCTTTTTTTTCTTTTCTCTTTTTTATAGCACCTCGGTTTTCAATATGGAAACACATATTTGATTGCATGCTTATTTATTTAATGCCTCCTAATTTCCAAGGGGCCTCACCGCTGTATCCCTGGCCACACACAGTGGCAGACTGTGGTCTCCAAAAATGTTGGTGAGTATTTCCCGCCCATATGCCCTTTTGCACCCACCACCCTCCCATCTCCACCTCCTTGAACCTGGGTGGGCCTGGTGACGGCTTTCATGCATAGACCTGGGCCTGAGTAATACTGTCCTGTTCTGTGGATGATCGTTTGCTGGCCTGGAGTCTTCGGCCTCCACCTTTGGAAGTCAGCTGCCCTGTGAGACGCACAAGTGACCTGAAGCCTCCATGCTGTGTGAAGCCCACGCCAAGTGGAGATGGCCTGGGGGATGAGGACACCCCAAGGACAGGGAGACTCCAAGGAGCACTGAGGTGCCGGCCTGGGAGGGAGCCACCTTGGATGTCCAGCCCTCGATGACACCAGCCCCAGCTGTAATCTGACTGAAGTCCCTTGAGACCCCAAATAGAACCTCCCAGCTGATCTCAGCCAAAGCCCAAACCTGGGAGCAGGAATAATGTATTGTTCTTAAAAGCCATTTTGTTTTGAGGTGGTTCGTTACGCAGCAGTCAATGCTGTGAGCGTTAGCACAGGGTAGACAGCTGGTCAGTATCTGTCCAGTGACTGAGTAAAATAATAATGTCTGATTTTGTTCTCATCATTCTTTGACTGCTGGAAGCTAAGGTGCACAGTCATTCCGAGACAGACCTAGCACTGGATTATCTTCCAGGGTGGAGATCTTGCCTGGGCCACCCACTTTCGTGGAGGCCTGTGACATAACCCTTGCAAGACAAATGTAAGAAGAGCAGGTCCGGGAGTGGAGGGTACAGTATTGGGAACAGGGCTGGGACATCAGCAGGTCGTCACTGGCCGCTTGGCTTAGCATAGTATGTGTTAACTTCACTGTAAACACAGCTGGAGGAGTATCTGAACAAAGGTTGAGAAGGGCCAAAATAGGAAGGACAGAAGATGCAGAGACCCAGGGGGGAGCTTGGCCAGGGCTTTCTCTGGGCAGTGGGGTCACAGGCAATTTGAAGTATTTTCTCCTTTTTGCTCATCTGTAACTTCTAAATACCCTTCAAAACATGTCTTACCATTTTACCAAAAATAAGAAATAAATTAGTATTTAAAGACTTTAGTTGTGCTGTGAACTTTGCAAAAGGCCCAAACTACCAAACAAACTGAAATAAAGACGAAACAGTAAGATGAAATCCCAGGCACCCAAATGACATTTTCTTTCTCAAAGTTAAACTAGAACCTACTGCATGATCCAGGAGTCCCACTCACAGCTGGGTTCATCTGCAAAGGAAAAGAAATCAGTATGTCAAGGAGATATGTCACTCTTGTTCGACGTCAAGACACTCACAATAGCTAAGATGTGGGAACGACCTTGTTAGTGTCCATCAACAGGCAAATGGATAGAGAAACCGTGGTCACTGTATACAGATGAATACTAGTCAGTATTAAAAAAGAAGAAAAATCTGTCATTTTGACATCATGGACGAGGTTAGAGAATGCTGTGCCAAGCCAGATAAGCCCAGAAATACAAACACGGCATGATCTCACTTACATGGGGACCCTGACACATCCAATTCACAGAAGCAGAGAGTGGCCTCTGCTCATCAGGGCTGGAGGGGAGATGAATGGGGAAGGGGCGACTGGTCACATGGTACAAACCTTCAGTTAGACCTGAGGAAAAACTTTCACTCATCAGTTTGTGGCACAGTGACAATTGTTAATGATGTTGTACTATTTGTTTCCAAATTGCCAAAAGTAGATTTTAGCACAGAAACCATGGGTATGTGAAGTGATGAGGATGGAGCTTGATTTAATCATTCCACAATGTATATGTTTATTATAACCACACATGATATCCCATGAATACACAAAATTATTAGTTGTTCAGTTAAAAATAAAATAAAAATACCTTAAAAATGACATTCCCATCAGCTATTCATCTCTTTCTTTCTTTTTTATTTTTCAAGTCTTGAAGGCCTTTATATCGGGAAATAAACAAGTAATTGTATCCCACAGTAGCTTTTAAAGGTCGAACGAGCTTATAAATGCACACCTGGAAGGGGGCGTCAGGGGCGTGCAGCTACCTGAACCTGAGAGGAGCCTCTTCCCGTCTTCATGATCCACGGGATATTTGCTCAGCTCAAGCCATCCATGTCCCTTCTAGCAGCATCTCAGATTCACTGTATCCTCTGATTTATAATTATCCAACATCAAGTTGCTCTTTGGAAACTATTTTCAGTCATGATGCTCACTGGTGTGATTAATTACACCTTATTAAGAGACCAATATGCAATCTCTGGAAGTCTAACCTTTCTAACTCGGGGGTGGCGATTTTCAACTCAGTCAGCCTGGGAAGCATTTAACTCCAAATCAGCCCCAGGGATCCTCCCCAAGTAGGCAGCTCAGGATTTGGAAATCTGATGAGAAAAAGATAAAAGAAATTAAAAAGCTAGAAAAAAATAGTTTGCAAAGGGAATAACTCTTCGTGTCCACTGAGGACCTCCCAGGACTTTCTTAAGGGTGAGTTTACAATTATTTAATCTCATTTTATTCTACAGGTACTTATTGACTTCTTGTCTGTGTCAGGAGCTAGTTGGGTCACTGGCTGTTCATAACGTATGACATGCATCATGCATTCACTTAGCAAGACTTTAGTGAGCATCTATTATGGACCCAGCATTGTTCTAGGTCTAGATTCTTGTGTTACCTCAACGCATAAAACAGACAGAAACCCCTTCCCTCGTGGAGACTTCATTCTAGTAGAAGGGAAACATAACAGCAAGCCTCTTCTTATATAAGCAAATAACAGAGTATATTAGAAGGTGACAGACACTGGGGAATTAAAAAGTAGAATAGGATAAAGGGCATGGATGACGTGTGTGTGTGTGTGTGTGTGTGTGTGTGTGTGTTCAGTTTTGCAATCATTAAATAGTGGGATGTAGTGGGTTAATACTGTCTTCCCTAAAAGATATATCCAATTCCTAATTCCTGGAGCCTGTAAAAGTGACCTCATTTGGAAAAAAGATTCTCGCATACATAATTAAAGGTTTAAAGCTTTGAGCATCCTGGATTATCCAGGTGGGCCTTAAATTTGGCATTACACAACCCTTAGACAAGGAGCACCTGCAGCCTCCGGAAGCTGGAAGACACTGAGAAGGAGTCTCCCCGCAGCATTTGAGGGACTGTGGCTCTGCCAACACCTTGACTTTGGGCTTTTGGCCTCCTGGATTGTAAGAGAATACATGTCTGTTGTTTTAAAACTACCCAGTTTGTGGCAGTTTGTCTCCACAGCCCTAGGAAACTAATACGTGGTCAGAGTAGGTCTCATGGAAAGATGATATTGGGTGAAGTCTGAAGGAGATGGGAAAACCAGTTGTGTGTGTCCTAGTGTGAGGAATGACACCTGGCACAGAGGCCAGCACGGCTGGGGCAGGACGGGTGGGAGGGACAGGAGGGAGAGGAGACTGGGACAGAGAAATAGCCTCAGGTGGAGGGGAGGTGGCTGGAGCATGCTGGGCCTCTCAGGGCATAACAGTGCCTGTAAATTCACCCTAAAAGTGCTGCTGCAGAGCACCTGTTGGCAGTCTAATGCCGCGTCGTGGGTTCTCACCTACACAACTCTGCCTTCCTCACAAGGACCTCATAATGCAGGTTTCATTTCGTGGATGGAAAACTGTGTCATTATCAAGGTGCATAATTAGAAAGTGGTCGAGCTGCGCCTGGGGCCAGTCCCTCTGCCCTAAAGCCCACACTTTCTCCAGCTCATCCCACAACCTTACAAGCAGATGCTCAGCACGGATGTAATGACCTGGGCAATAGTGATGAGTGACACTGCTGCTTCCAGCCATGGCAAGAGCAAGTCCCAACCCAGAGCCAATGGTGCAATACCTCATCTACTCTTCCCACAAACCCCAGGAGGGAGGACCAGTTAGGATCTCCCCACTTGGCAGATGAAGAATCCAAGACTCAGAGAGGTTATGTAATTTATTTAAGTCACATGACTAGTAAATGGTGGACCCAAGCTCTGAGCCAAAAGTAGCTGGCTCTGGACTGTGTGTAGCCTTGACCTATGATTGTCTTCTCATTTACTAAACATTATGTTTAAAGCCCTGTCATAGGCAGAAAAATTGTCCTCCCCCCAAATGTCCAAATCCTAATCCTGGAACCTGTGACTATGCTAGTTTACATGACAAAAAAGGATTTTGCAGGTGTGATTACATTAAGACCTGGGACTATTCTGAACCCTAACTATTTACATGATTCCTTCAAAGCAACGTCTCCCAGGCTGTGGAACAGGTGTTACATGGGAAGGAGAGTCCTGTGGAGAAAGATGACTTGGATCATGGTCTCTGATTGCCTTGGAGCTGTGGCTGCACTTTGCTTTGGGAGCTTTCTGTGCAAAGGTGCAGGACAAGATTGCCCAGGAGCAATGGTAAAGCCCTGACTGAGGAAGTTCTGTGCAACGGTATGGAACAGTAACAGTCTCAACCTTGAGCTCAGACACCAGCTGCCAGGGATAGAGAATTCTGAGCATAACAAGATAGCCACACTATATCTTGCAAGTGCTGCAAACTTGAAGCCTTTCTACTTTGCAGAAATTCTGGACAATGGGCTTCCTGGGTGCAGCAGGATAATAACAGGGTGTTCCTAGCACTGCAACAGTAAAATAGATACAAAAATGTTTTTTAGTTCTGTAACTTTTTAGTGCACAAAGGACAATGCCCCTATAGTTTTAACTTCCTAATTGTGAGACCACTATATAATAAATGTGCTGCACTAGCTCTGAGTCGGTGTCCCGCCTGGCCCCAGATTTCTCTCTGTAAATGTTGGTGCGTCTTTCTTAATCTCCCATTGCCCCTTGCTTGGTTTCTAGGGTCCGACCATGCAGGTTGTGGCAGGGTCCAAGATACCATGTGAGAAGGGCTTACCCTTCAAGCTGCTAGCTTTGAAAAGGGATGAAGCCCTGAGCTCAGAGTAGTAGGCAGCCTTCTGGAGCAGGAAGGGCAGGAAAATGGGCTCTCCCTGCCGGCCCCTCCAAGGAAGCCCACCCTGCTGACCATCTGGTATCCACCCAGGGAGATAGTTGGCCTGGTCTTCTGGCCTACAGGACCAGAAGGCAGCATTTTTGCAGTGGTGGACCCAAGCTCTGAGCCAAAAGTAGCTGGCTCTGGACTGTGTGTAGCCTTGACCTATGATTGTCTTCTCATTTACTAAACATTATGTTTAAAGCCCTGTCATAGGCAGAAAAATTGTCCTCCCCCCAAATGTCCAAATCCTAATCCTGGAACCTGTGACTATGCTAGTTTACATGACAAAAAAGGATTTTGCAGGTGTGATTACATTAAGACCTGGGACTATTCTGAACCCTAACTATTTACATGATTCCTTCAAAGCAACGTCTCCCAGGCTGTGGAACAGGTGTTACATGGGAAGGAGAGTCCTGTGGAGAAAGATGACTTGGATCATGGTCTCTGATTGCCTTGGAGCTGTGGCTGCACTTTGCTTTGGGAGCTTTCTGTGCAAAGGTGCAGGACAAGATTGCCCAGGAGCAATGGTAAAGCCCTGACTGAGGAAGTTCTGTGCAACGGTATGGAACAGTAACAGTCTCAACCTTGAGCTCAGACACCAGCTGCCAGGGATAGAGAATTCTGAGCATAACAAGATAGCCACACTATATCTTGCAAGTGCTGCAAACTTGAAGCCTTTCTACTTTGCAGAAATTCTGGACAATGGGCTTCCTGGGTGCAGCAGGATAATAACAGGGTGTTCCTAGCACTGCAACAGTAAAATAGATACAAAAATGTTTTTTAGTTCTGTAACTTTTTAGTGCACAAAGGACAATGCCCCTATAGTTTTAACTTCCTAATTGTGAGACCACTATATAATAAATGTGCTGCACTAGCTCTGAGTCGGTGTCCCGCCTGGCCCCAGATTTCTCTCTGTAAATGTTGGTGCGTCTTTCTTAATCTCCCATTGCCCCTTGCTTGGTTTCTAGGGTCCGACCATGCAGGTTGTGGCAGGGTCCAAGATACCATGTGAGAAGGGCTTACCCTTCAAGCTGCTAGCTTTGAAAAGGGATGAAGCCCTGAGCTCAGAGTAGTAGGCAGCCTTCTGGAGCAGGAAGGGCAGGAAAATGGGCTCTCCCTGCCGGCCCCTCCAAGGAAGCCCACCCTGCTGACCATCTGGTATCCACCCAGGGAGATAGTTGGCCTGGTCTTCTGGCCTACAGGACCAGAAGGCAGCATTTTTGCAGTGTTTTAAGCCATTCACTTTGTGATCATTTGTTACAGCCTCAATAGAAAATAAATATGAGCACCTACTATGTGACGGCACTGCTGTAGGCACCACGGATGCATAAGAAGGACACCGTGGGACAACCCCAGGATCTTGTGACAATGGGGGAGAGAAGCAGTGTGAGGCCGCAAGGGCCTAGGAAATCCCTTCTCCTCACAGCCCCAGAGTGAAGACAGTGGCCCTGAGCTCCTGGAGAGGGGGAGGTTGCATCCTTTTCCAGAGCTTTCTCCAACCAAGTGCTGGGCCTGCAGCTCTGCACCCTGGGGAGACCCTCGTGTTGCTCAGCTCCAGCTCCTTGTCCTCTGCCTGCCCAACAGCACCTGAGCGGCCAGAGGCTCTGGGTGTGGAGTCCTAGGAGGGCCAATGGAGTCTCCCCTCCCTTTGCTTTTCATGTCCCCTCTCTCACTCTGGGACAAAAAGGGTTTACTGAGCCATGAGCGTGGCCTCTTGTTTGAAGCAGTCTTGAGTTTGAATTTCAGCTCCTTTCTCCTTGACTTCTCAGCCCATCATCTCCTCACCTTCAAAATGGGCATATGGACACTCACTTTACAGCTGCAAAGACATATGTACATGTTCAGTATTTGTGAAAAATCACTGTATCTATCGCTGCTGAAGGAAGAGGAGTGGAGGTGGGAGAGCACTGGTTTCTCAATGTTATCACTGGTTGCTGAACCAACCCTGAGATTTCTTACCTGTTGACTATTAAACAATTGACAAATGTGCTTATAGCTTAAAAAAAAAAAGCCCATGTGAATGTAAAATAGTGATCACTGAAGGCCAGGAAAGATGGGGGTGGTGGGTGGTAAGAGGAGATTGGGTATGGGGTGTCAGGCACAATCAGAAAAAATAAGTTCTGGTGTCCCTCAGCA
This sequence comes from Marmota flaviventris, assembly GCF_047511675.1. NCBI lineage: Eukaryota > Metazoa > Chordata > Mammalia > Rodentia > Sciuridae > Marmota > Marmota flaviventris. The sequence continues at coordinate 40,359,604 of NC_092504.1, forward strand.
CAGTGGGTGAGTATAGTTCACAACAATCTATTATATATTTTATGAAAAACTGGAAGAGAGGAGCACTTGATCTCCAAACACAAAGAAATGATAAGGAGGTGGAATGTGAATCATTCTGATTTGATCAGTCCATGCTATCTGCATGTTTTGAAATATCACCTGGTTCCTCATTAATGTATACAATTATTATACATTAATAAAAAATAAATGATAAGAAGCAGTTTGCCTTAGAGCACTGTTGGATTTTTAAATTTCTCATAACTGAAAATGTTCCTAGGAGATACAACAAACCTATACTTCCATATTCCCTTACCAGTACCAAGCTTCCCCATGTAGCTAAATTCATTTCTTTCCACTATAAATCAATTCTTTTCCTTCTTCTTTAGTCTAAGCAGAGAAGGAGGCTTGTTGGGCACCAATCTTTGTCATAGTTCCGCCTGTCAGATACGAGGTGGCTCTTGTCAAGGGTTAAACTTGGCTATTTGATCCCGTTTGTGGGACCTATTGCCTGATGTTGGCTGCGAGGGCCAGAATGTCGCTGCTTGGCCAGAACTCCTGGTGCCTGCTTTGCCACGGCTGTCTGCAGCAGACCGCGATGCCAAGAACAGGGATGGCCAGCCACCACCGCCAGAAGGGGGTGGGCGGCATGTCCTGCTGCCTTCCCTCTTGGCCAGCTGCGCTGTCCGTCCTCAGGCCTTCACTGGACTCCACTCCTCACACGGCCCGGCCCGTGGGTCTGCATAATTCTACCGGAAGCAAAGGGGCAGGAAAATCCAGGTCTGTCTCAGCCACAGTGACTGTGACAGTTAATTATGCATCAGTTTGGCTAGGCCACAGCACCCACGTAATGTGGTCAAACGTTATTCCAGATGTTTCTGTTGGGTATTTTGGGATGAGATTAACATTTAAATCAGCGGACAGTGAGTAAAGCAGATTGTCCTCTCCAGTGCAGGTGGGCCTCTTCCGATCACTTGAAGGCTGACCTGCTTTCAAGCAAGAGGGACTTTGAGTGAGGCCTGCAAACTTGAACTGCATCATTGGCTCCTTGCTGGCTCGAAGGCTGCTAGCCCATCTTGGCAGAGTTTGGACTTGCCAGCTTCTGCGATTGTATGAACCAATTCCTTAAAGTCTCTCCATCTTACCCTAACCTTACCCCTCCACCTCCATATCTACAGCAATCCCCTGTTATGGTTTGGATGTGAGGTGTCCCCCAAAAGCTCATGTGTGAGACAATGCAAGAAGGTTCAGAGGAGAAATGACTGGGTTATGAGAGCCTTAACCCAATCAGTCAATTATCCCCTGATAGGGATTAACTGAATGGTAACTGAAGGCAGGTATGTGTGGCTGGAGGAGGTGGGTCACTGGGTGTGCCTTTGGGGGTATATATTTTGCATCGGGCGAGTGGAGTCTCTCTGCTTTCTGATCATCATGTGAGCCACTTCCATCCACCACACTCTTCCACCATAATGTTCTGCCTCACCTTGAACCCCAAGAAATGGAGCTGGCTGGTTATGAGCCCCCAAATAAACTTTTCCTCCTTAAAATTGTTTTCGTCAAGGCTTTTGGTCTCAGAAAAAAAAAAACAAAAAAAAAACAACTGACCAAAACACCCCCCTTTGCTATGGATGTCCATTCCAAGATCCCAATGGGTGCGTGAAACCTTAAATAGTACTGAGTGAATACAAATTCCAACACCACAGGGCATCGCTCCCAGGGCCCTCTTGGATACCCAAATCTGCAGATGCTCAAGACTCTTAAATATGATGGCATAGTATTTAAATATAACCTATTCACTTGCTCACTGATATTTTAAAACATCTCTAGGTTACTTAACATACCTAATAAAAGATAAATGCTATGTAAATAGTCGTTATGTTCATTACTTAGAGAATAATGATGGGGAAAAAGCCTATGTAAGTTCAGTAAAGATGTAATTTTTTTTTCTCCACATTTTCATTCCACCACTGCTTGAATGAACAGATATGGAAACCTGTGAATACAGAGTATTGACTAAACTATATATTCTTCCCTATACATACTTAACTTACAATAAAGTTATATTTAAAAATTAGGTATTTGGGCTGGGGATGTGGCTCAAGCGGTAGCGCGCTCGCCTGGCATGTGTGCGGCCCGGGTTTGATCCTCAGCACCACATACAAACAAGGATGTTGTGTCCACCGAAAACTAAAAATAAATAAATAAATAAAGATTAAAAAAAAAAAGGAAAAGTCCCTCTCTCTCTCTCTCTCTCTCTCTCTCTCTCTCTCAAAAAAAAAAAAAATATTAGGTATTGCCTATACATACTGAATTTACAATAAAGTTTTATTTAAAAATTAGGTATTGCAAGAGATCAACAATAATAGCTAATAATAAAATAACACAATTGTAACTATGCTGTAATAAAAGTTATGTGAATATGGCCTTTCTCTTTTTTTCAAAATATGTTATTCTATACACACCCTTCTTGTGATGATGAGAGATGATACAATGTCTGTGTGATGAGACAAAGTGAGGTGGACGACAGAGAAACTGTGATATAGCTACATAAAGGTCACTTGAACATAAGCACTACGATACTGTAAGAGTTGATCTGATAAAAAAAAATATAGCTATAAATGACAAATGAATGGGTAAGTAGCAGATACAGTGTGGATACACTGGACAAAGGGATAATTCATGTCCTGGCAGGATGAAGCATGATAGTGTGAGATTTCATTACACTACTCAGAACAGAGCACATTGAAAACATGCATTGTTTATTTCTGGAATTTTCAATTTAATACTTTCAGGCCATGGTTAACCAGGGGTAACTGAAAGCTCAGAAAACCCGAGTTGTGGATAAGGGGAACTACTATATATGTTTCTCCAGAGAATATATGTATATATATAATGTTTCTCCAGAGAATATATGTATATATATTCTGTTTCTCTGGAGAATCCTGACAATTTCAGTAATCTAAACCAACTTTCTGTTTTATTTTAGCTTTGTATCATGGCAGTTTATAACATATATAGCAATAGACAAAATAGTATTACAAACCCCCCGTGTTCCTAGCACTCAGCTTCAACAACAATTAATTCATGGCCTTTATTTTTTTATGTTATATACCTACCCACTTAACTATCTCCTTTATTATTTTGAAGACAACCCAGACATCAACATTTCATCTACACACATTTTGGTGTATATCTCTATAAGTTAATGATTCTTTAAAATATAAACACAAGATCATTAGCACACTTAAAAATGAAAACAACAACAACAAAAAATAAAAGCAATTCCTTAATACTATCAAATATTTAGCCTTACTCAAATTTCTACCACTTACCCTTTTGAAATTAGTCATATTATGCATTTTTTAAATTAATACAAGAGTTGGAGAATATCACGTTAAGCAAAATAAGACAATCCCAAAAAACCAAAGAATGAATATTTTCTCTGATATGTAGATTCTAATTCACAATAAGGGGGCAGGTAGCTAGGGAAGAATAGAGATACTTTAGATTAGGCAGAGGGGAGTGAAGGCAGGGGAGGGGGTATAGGAGTAGGAAGGAGAGTAGAATGAATCAGACATCATTACCCTATGTACATATATGATTATATGACCAGTGGGATTCTACATCATGTACAACCAGAAGTATGAGAAATTATACTTCATCAAAATATATGATATATCAAAGTGCATTCTACTGGCATGTATAACTAATTAGAACAAATAAAAAATTAATACAAAACTAGCATGTACTCATCAAGGAACTTTTGGAAAACATCGAAAAAGCACATTGACTAAAAATTAGAATCACCCACAGCTGTTGGGGCTGATGGCAGCCTCTATGGTGTCATTGTATGAGTAGAAAAGGCTTTCTGGTAGGCACAGCCCATGCCGAGGTGCCAGCCACCGCTATTCTCTCCAGTGGATGACATTGTGCCTGCACAAACTGGGCCCCTGCATGCTCACGGCCCCGAGTGTACCGTCAGTGTTTACATTTTGGAGTACAGCCTTCCAGATTTTGTTATAGACATATGCATTATTTTTGCATAATTGCTTTCATACCGTGCATTCGGTTTTGTAAGCAGCTCTTTTCGCTTAGTAGCAGACCATCAACATTTTTCCATGTCATGAAATTTGCTTCCAAACGGTGACTTTCTATGACTTTATGGGGTGCATTGTATGACCAGACAACAGTAGGCTTAAGCGACAGCCAATTGTTCAGACCCATTGCCGGGGGGAATGCAATGCCTGTCTCAGGCAGATAAAACACAGGCAAGAACGGTGTGTCCCTCTTGGTAGAACATTCAAACAGGCAGGGAAATTTCTGCACATGCATTGCAAGATCATGAGGCTTTAAATTGGTTCCACCTGTTTGTTTGGAAAGAAACCAGAGGTATGGTTCCATTTAGTTCGATTCATGCCTTGAAGGGCCACGGGGGTGGGGGGACCGCCCCCTGATGTGTTTAGATTCTTAGCTCTTCCATAGTAAACAAGAAGTTTCAGCAAAAAGCAGAGAGGCAAGAAAAAATGGAACATGCTTTTTAGGACATTAGACCTAAGTTATGTAAATAGGAGATCTGGGGTTTGGGAGACCAACCTGGGATGATGGGTGAGGCTGACAGAAGGCAGCAGGGGTGGGGGTTCTCTCTGACTGGCACTGCTGGGTGGTAGGACAGCCACACAATCATTCCTGGATGCAAAACCCCCCTAATTGCCTTGTAGGAAATAGCATCACAGACTCAAGGAGCTGGCTAATGGATTCTCGGAAAATTGCCAGCTCATAATCTCCATCTCTTGAGAACTAGGATAAACACTGAGGTCAATTGCAAAGTGTCCATTTGCCCAAACCCACAACCCACAGTCAGCCAAATCCCAAGCTAATGTTTTCTATGCCGGCTCTTATCATCTTTACTGAGTCCACAAAACTAAATGACTCAGTTTAATGAAGTCACTGGGACAGGGTGAGGTCACAAGACAAATGTAAACCAGGAATTCCTAACTCAGAGGCTATTCCAATTTTGGTGCCTTGAAATCCCTCATATGGTAAGGTCACTTACACGCCAATCATCAGGATTGTAGACGACAGCCCAAAGAAGGATTTAAGGGGGTCGGGGATGTAGCTCAGTGGTAAAGTGCTTGCCTAGCATGCATGAGGCCTGGGTTGGATCCTCATCACCACCAAAAAATAAAAAAGTAAAACAAAATAAGTAAATTAAAAATGCTTAAGACGAAAAATCTCTCTGATTTTGCATGAACATACAAATTAAAGTTAAATAAGAAGCCCACATCACTGGGCCTTGATTGAGAGCTTTTCTCAGGATGAGAGGAGGTGAAGAGCACCAGATTCTCCTCAAAGATGACTGATATGCTAAACATGACCTGCTAGTTGCTCTTGAACCCTAACCCCATCATTTCTCATGCTTCCAAGAAACTGCATTCTCTTCTAAAAGGTCGCCCAGTTCTTGTATCAGAAATGCTATTAGATGGGATATGAGTTTCCTAGGATTGCTGTAACAAAGTACCACAGCCAAGGTGACATAAAATACAGATTATATTTCTTCTCTCAGACTTCCAGATGTTTGAAGTCTGAAATCAAGGTGTTGGCAGGGCTGTGCTCCCTCCAAACACTCGAGGAGGCTTTATTGGGGTGTTTCTTGGCTGGTGGCTACCTGACTCTAACCTCTTTCTCCATCTTCACATGGCTATCTTCCCCCTGTGTCTGGGTTCAGATTCTGTCTTATTAAAGGAACACCAGTTATAGTGAAGTATGGTCCACCCCTCATCTTAACCTGATTATGTCTGCAAAGGCCCTCTTTCCACATGAGGTCATATTCACAAGTACAAGGGTTAGGATTTCATGTTTTTAGGAGGATACAATGCAACCCATAATAGTTGGAAAGCCAAAGATCTAAATCACCAATGCTTTGTGGTCCTACGCCATCACTTACCATTCCTGGGCCCCAGGTCCCCTCAATCTGTCCCCACAGACACCCTCATGGCCTGTAGATTCAGAGCTGTTGGAAAAAGAGACCAAGTTCTTTCAGATAAGTCAGAGCCTAGACTCACGTGGAAAGAGTCTGCCAGGCTGGGAGCTGCAGCACAAGCCCGAGAGGCAAGACCAGGACAGTGAAATCTGTGAAAGGGGCTTCCATCCTGGCAGACTGGGTATGCCCAGTTGAGAATGAAGGCACCAGACTCCTCTGCAGTCCCTGGCAAGTCCCCTGGTGATGTGAGCAACCAGGCCATGAAATAAAGAGCAACCAGCCATACTGTCATGGGCCTCTTCCCTGGTCCCACAGGCTGCCAAGTTCAGGGACAGCATTCAGGATAATCAGTCCTAAGGCCCCATGAGCGCTCAACCGCTCAAAGCTCATCATGAAACTGGCACTGGCAGGTGAGACCCGGTTGGCTTGGACACCTAGTGTACTCAGCGCAGGCTAAGTATGCCTGGCCTGGGCCCCGCTGAAGTGTGGGGACAGGCCGGGTGCACGCGGGCACAGTCAGTGAGGGGTGAGTGGGTTTCAGCTCCGGGTGAGACTGAGGGAACTTGACATGTTATTGAATCGAGGGCCCCAGAAGGTGAAGCCTGGGCCTCCACACATCCCAGGAATGCGGATGTAACGCTCTCCGGGTGTATCTGAGGCTGACAGGGTTTGACAGTCCCCATCTGGGAACAATAACAGCGAAACTGCAGGCCAGGCCCTGCAGCAGCTGCTGCCTCTCTCCTGGCTTCGCCTCCCTCACCCTTCTCTGCGCTGGGCACCCTGTGAGCTGGGACAGTGGAGGGAGAGGGAGGGTCCCGCCTCTCCACGCAGTCCTGGGCTGCAGGCGGGAGGCCTGGAGGAGGCGGGCGGGGGCTGGCCTTCTCGAATGCTTGCCATTCCAGAGCAGTGGGCTGAAGACAGTCCATTTCCCTCCCTGGGAGACCTGAGTGGAATGCCACGGGAAGGCGATTTGGGATGCCAACTGATCACCCAGCCGGCTGCAGAGCGTCTCTGAGCATCAGGTGGCAGAGAGACTGGGGGGTGGCCTTGTGTTTCTGTCACGTTTAATACCTCGGGCTTTCTTTGTGCGCATGGGGGAGGGAGCTTTCATCTGTGAAGTTCAAAGCACTGTTCAAAAACTAATCCTCACTCTGATCTGAATTTTGTCGTGTAACTAAACTGATTACAAGAGTTTGGTGAATCAGGGTGTGCTGCGCCCCTTGGACAGATTTCCGCATACTTTGCCCGGGGCCAGGGAGTCAGGTGGGGGCTGGTTTATGGTACAGAGCAGGAGCAGGAGCCAGATCAGGAAGGAACCTCAGAGACTGTACTGCGCAGTGTGGCATCGCCTGTTTCCAGTGTGACACTGCGGGTATTGGATGTGAGATGGCATGTGTGTGACTCCTAAATCTCTTCCTGAGCTCCAAAACAACATCTCTGACTGCTTCCTGGGCATCTCCACAGGCTTCCAAACACAACCTGCCCAGACTACCCCTGACCTTGCGCCCTCCTGCAGCACATCTCCTAGACTGCAGCCAGCTGCTGGGACACTGCCCTGGGCACTTGGGAGCCATTGTTTCTGTCTCTTCTGGCTCTGCCACTCTTTCCATAGGACATGCCACCAAGCCCAGGCCAAGCCCTCTCTCCTTGCTTTTATTCCAGGAACTCAGAGTTTTCTCCCTAATAGCTCTGAGCTTCTCCTAGGTCCCTTGTGGATCTCAGCCAGTGAGTGCTGCAATTGCAAGGGTGGTAGGGGGTTGGGGCTGTGCAGACTGGGGAGCCATATGCCCAGCTCCTCACAGTGCAGGCAGAGGAGCCAGATTTAGGCTACTGGCTTCCATCAGTGGCAAAAGGTTCTGGTCTATCGCCTGTGTTACCCATAAGCACCATGACATATAATCCAGAGTTTTAAAGCCAGACACTGATGCTCATGTTTGGACCCCGCCTGTCATCCCAAATAGATCCTTCAATCAGTCACCAAGATCCCTGATGCCACCTCCAGAAGAGCCCATGTATGCATCCCCTTCTCTCCATCCAAACTGCCCCTCCCTCCTTCTGTCCTCCTGGGTGAAGCAACAGACTGGCCTCCCTGCCTCCACACCTGCCCCTCTACCATTTGTTCTCTGCACTGGGACCAGAATGATCTTTTATCCTCCGATCTTGTCATTTGTTGGTTACTCATAATCTGAATAATCTGTACTTGACCTTTAGCTCTCAACTTGTAGAGCTGCCAGGGAGCTTCCTCTGCGGCCCCTCTGCTCCCATGGTGAATGTGAATTGTCTACAATGTCCAGCAGACTATGAGCACCATCAGGCTGTGGCATTGTTTTTGTTGATTCTTGAGGACACGACACCTAGCATGATGCCTTAGGCAAGTTAGATGCTTGACAAATGTTTGTTAGATGAGGATCCAGAGAATCAGCATCATTGCTAGGTCAGAGGCAGACCAGTGTGGACCAGCCAGATAACTTCTCAGACCACCAGTCTTTTGGAGTATTTGGACATTGTTGTGGAGCCAAAGCACCCTTGGAAATGTACGGTGTTTGTTCATTTTTCATCACTGTCACCAAAATACCTGATGAGAACAACTCAGAGGAGGAAAGGTTTATATTGGCTTATGATTTTAGAAGTTTCAGTCCATGGCTGGCTGACTTTATTGCTGTGAGCCCAAGATGAGGCAGAACATCATGGCCAAAAAGCATGTCAAAGAGCATGTCAGAGGAAAGCCACTCAGCACGTGGAAGCCAGAAAGGGGTGGGGGAGGGGGAGGGGGAGGGACGGAGAGAAAGGGGACCAGGCATAAGACATATTCCCGGAGGGCATACCCCAGGGAGCTACTTCCTCCAACCATGCCCCACCTGCCTGCAGTCCCCACCACTTACCCGTAGTCCACTGAAATGATTAATCCATGGACTAATCCATGGATGAGGTCAGAGCCCTCATGATCCAATCACTTCCCCAAAGTCCCACCTCTGAACGTTGCTCACTGGGGACCAAGCCCTCAACACATGAGCTTTTGGGGAATGTTCCAGATTTAAACCCTAACACATGCCAACATGGAACTAACTCTATTTGTCAGAATTCCCCGCTAGGGAATGGTATATAACATGGTGAGGGGAAATCATCTGATATTCTCCGGGAAATATTTGAGTAACGAGGGTACTAATCCAGCTCTTTATAAAGTACTATTTTGCGAGGTGGCTGTGCAAGTTTGGGGTCAGATCAGAGTTTTGGAGGATCTGGGATAAGACATATTCCCTGAGGGCAGGTTGTGCTGCTCCTAATAGCCCCATTCTCCCCACTGGCTCAAAGCACTGTCATTGTCTTCTATATAGCACAACCTCCTTTGCAGCTAGGTGCAGTCATGTGTCTGAGCTCTCACTATTGAAAAGTAAGCAGATTTGATGTGGGACTTCTGAGAAGGTTCTATAAAGGGGAGAGTGTGAATCCTCTTTGCTCTTCCTTGGTTGCCTGGAATATGAATGCAGTGGCTGGAGCTCCTGGCAACCATATTAGATCACGAGGAAACCATGAAGAATGGAAGCAATAAACCAAGACAATGAACCAGAGAGAAGAAAGAAGCCTAGGTCCCTAATGAGTTTATGGAGCCACTCTAGGAACTCCCTGGACCTCTGTTTGTGTGAGAGAGAAATAAGCCACTTACTGAAGCTAGGTTTCTTACATAGCAAAAAAAAAAAAAAAAAAAAAAAAAAAAAATTCAATTCCTCATTCAGTCTAGTACCAAATGATTAGCTTGCCCTGGGATCCCACAATTCTCAGTTCTGCTCCTGGCCCTTGGTCCAGGACTCTCCCCCGCCTCCCACCCTCTGCTTCCCTTTTCCCATTTTGGCACAGCTCTAGGCACCCAGTGTCTCCTAGGAGCTTTCCATGACCAGCTCCCTCCACCTTGGCAAGATGCCCCCAGTCCTGCCCAACAGTGATCAGCAGAGCAAATTCAAACATAAGCAAGACCCTGCAGAGGCAAACAGAGAGACTTTCTCAGAAGTTTGGATCTTTTTGTTTGTTATGAAAATTGTTTCCTGGAACAAATTGGTGAAATGTGATGGTTTCCTTGAAACTGCAGACACAGACTACCCAGCATGCTCAGAGCACCCTGTACAGTTCTTCCAGGGATCCAGGGTGCGAGGCAGAAGTGGGGAGCGGAGGAACATCATTCTTCCTGGGGGAAAGGGGACATGGGGAGCCAGAGGCACAGAGGTGTAATTTCCCCCCCTGACATCTCACTTCTGATGGCACCATTCTATTTCCCATCATGTGACCTCAATCTTTGTCCGTGGCTGTGGCCTCTTGAAGTGCTCCCATGGATTCTGTGGCCAGTCTGGGAGCCAGGAATGGGGTTCAATTCACTGACTTCCAAGGAAAGGAGAGCATCTCTGAGGGCAGGAGCCAGGAGGCCTTTAGAACAAATATTGCCCAAGGTCACTCAGCTAGGTGGCCCAGAGTCTACTCTGTCATAGTAATTCATAATAATAACAGCAGCAGCTAAGAACTTTATTATTACCATGCCATACAGTATATTAACTTATTTCCTGACACATACTCTGTTTTGTGCCTTACACATTTCAACTCCTTTAATCCTCAGGACAATCTCAGGGCCATTCTGATCTCCAGTTGAGAGATAAGGAGACCAAGGCATCAGCAGATTACACACACCCCTAAACTATGGAAGAATGTTAAGTGTAGGATTCCCCCAGTTAAGAGGTGTGTGTGTGTGTGTGTGTGTGTGTGTGCGCCATATCTCACATGCTTTAGAAAAGGTATCATAGTCTGAGTTCCTACTGAAGGACACGCCTTTTCTTTAGTGTCTTCTGGGAGGGTGTACCCCATCTGCATGGGACCAGAGAGAGGGCTCAGTGTCAGGCTGGAGTCACGTGTAGGGTTGAGGGACAGAATCCCAGAAGTGGAGAGAGCTTCACTTCCTTCCCCCTGCTTTGTCTTTGTCTCCTCTTCCAGGAGGACCTGGAGGGGCAATTCAGCCAGTGACATCCCCAGGGGGTGGTTTGGGTAGATGACCTTTGACCACAGAAACATGGGGACAGGTGAAACTTTAAGCAACAGGTGCACTGATAAAAATCTGGTGCCCCATTTTTACAAACAGAATCCTATTTGAAAGGCACAAGAGGTGTGTGTGTGTGTAGCTTGACTGTGGCGGGTCTTGGTGACTCATTTACAAAACCTGTTATTAGCCCTTTGCTCTATTTTCCTTGAAAATGTTGAGTTTTGATACAAGTATTGTTTAAATCTGAATGTCTCTGTTTTTATGACTCTGAAATATAATCTGATGTTCTGAGGTGGAGAGCTTCTGGAAATTATGACACTACCTGTGATCCCACCACAGGTAAGTGCTCAGGGGCTGAGGAAAGGGATCTGGGCTGGACCATTGGGACCATGGCTAGTGGGGTGGCCAGAGTCCAGCCATGCTTCACTGGACAGGCATTTTGAACTAACTCTCTCTCTCTCTCTCTCTTAAAATCCTTACTCTCAGTGTGATCTTGGATCTTTGAGTGACATCTTTTCACATAGTTCCCCCTGGGAACTTGGATGTCCACTGGGCATCACGAACTCAGTGTGTCCAAAATAGAACCTCTAATTGCCTCCTTGACATGCCTCATCCCTGCTTCCCCATCTCAGTTCTTGGAAACCATCTTTCTCCATTGCAGGACCCAAGCCCTGGAACTATCCTTGACTTCTTTCTCCCCTGCTCAACATTCAGACTTCCAGAATCCTTAGGGCTCCAGATTCCATATTTTCAGAATTTGGCCTGTCTTCTCCACTCTCACTGCCACTGTTCTGGAGCAGGTCACCATCTCTCCCGGGGCCATTGCAATCACCCATGTCCACTCTTGGCTCCATTGGTCTACTTGCAACATGGTAGCTAGAGTAAACCTGCCAAACAGAAGTGAGGTCACGTGGTTTCTCAAATCTCAGAGGAAAGCCATGGTCCTGGCTGCAAGAGCCCTTATGATCAGCTCCCCTCTCCTCCCAGTGCATTGCAGACTCCATCTTCTGCTCTGTCCCCAGCCAAGGCTCTGCTCCAGCCTCCTTGCTGTTTGTTGAGCATGCCAGATCAAGTTCCATGGCAGAGTTTTCACACTTGCCATTTTCCACTTCCTGAAACTCCCTCCTCTCCATGTTCTCTCCCTGCCCTTAGCCACAAGGAAGCTCCCTCGCTTCCTTTAGATTATTTTTCAAAAGCCACCTTCTCAGTGAGGTCTCCCTGCCATTCTATCAAACATTTATCTTCCACCAGCACGACCTCCATTCCTTCTGAAGTAGATGCTGCTGTTGCCCCTTCTAGATTCTTTTCCAGCCAGTGCACCCAGCCCACTGAATCACCCCACTTCTGTCTCAGTGACGTGATAAAGTAAGCAAAAGGAATGTATTCATTTGCATCCAGGTATGATTTGAAAACCAGGCAAGTGAGGGAAGGTAAGAGGTGGAAGGTAGCAGGTGAGGCTGTTCTTCCTTGTTGGAGCAGAGATCAGAAAGTGTGATAGAGGTGGGAATGGCCACAGGCAAAAGGCAAAGCTCTTTTCTGGGTTATAACCCTGCCAAAGCAAGCTGGGAGCCTGACTCATGCTAATGGTTAATTTTGGCACAGTGTCCAGCAGGTGTCTTAGGGCTGTGCTCCAGCCAGCCATACTACCATCTCCTAGGAGTGATTCAGGGCTGGAGATACAGAATCAGACAATCCAAGTGAGGCCCAAATATTGGAGGTTCTGCACTATTGACTAGTCAATGACCTAGTTACTTTTCTGGGCTTGGTTTCTGATCTGTGAACATTCTGTGCTTTTCAATGATAGCCGGCTTTTGAATACTTCTCATGTTCCAAAACCCAGTAAGGTACCAGGATGTTACACGGGCACACACACTTTTACAGAGGAGGAAATAAAGGTTCAGAGGCTTCAGCAACTCACCCAAGATTGCAGAATGAGTTGGTGGGAAACAAGAGCTGGGAAAGAAGAGCAATAGGAAAGGTCTTTAGCAGAAAGGATGTCCATCAGGATGGACAAGCCCCAGCCATTTCCACTCTGCTTAAATTCCAACCATCAAGTGCTGATTGGTCGGGCTCAGGTCAGGTGTCTGCCCCATGGACCAAACGAAGAAAAATGACTTCTCACATTTATCTTTTGTCTTACAAACAATCATCCCCAAACTTAATTGCTTAAGAAAGTAGTGAACATTTATTATGTGATGGTTTCTGTGGGCCAGGAATTTAGGAGCAGCTTGACAGGGTGATTCTGGACTAGGGTTTCCCATGAGTTGGCAAACTGTCAACCAGGATTGCTGTCATCTGAAGTCTTGACTGGGGTTCCTCACACGTCTCTAATCATCCTCTGCTTCAAATAGAGTTTGCTTCAAAGAATATCTCACTCACACAGCTGAGCAGTTGGTGCTGGCTTTTGGCTGGAGGCCTCAGTTCCTTACCGTTTGGCTCTCTCCATGGGGCTTCTTGAGATCTTCATGACATTGGAGCTAGCTCCCCAGAGTGAGCGATCCAGGAAAGAAGAAAGTGGACACTGCCTGTCTTTTATGACATATGCCACTATTTCACAATTTCTCTCTGGTTATGCAGGTCACATCTATACAAGGTGGATGGGGTGTATAAGGTGTGTCGATACAGAAGGTTTCATTTGTGGTGTCCTGAAAACCACTTAACACATTTCTTAAAAGGAAAGAAACCAGAGTATGCTTAGGAGGAGGGAAAAATATTGTAAAACTAAGCCAAAACAAAACACACACACACACACACACACTTGCAGAAAACACTTGTTTCTTACAAGTAACAATGGGAAAATAATAGTGTCTACTTTGTAGTGTTGTCCAGAGAATTAATAGTTGGCTGGATCCTTGGCACCTCGTAGGCAGTAACACATTCTAGCTGTGGTTGTTACAGTTATCCATTTGTTAGTCCCTTCTGGACTCATAACATTCACCCCATCAGGTTCCATCTGTGCTTTGCCCTAATTGGCATCCGTGATTCACTTGTCACTGACTACACTCACTCAGAGCTCGGCCCTCCCTACACTCATGGTCTCTAGCTTGCACCCCCTTCCTCCTACCTGTCCCACTTTGCTTCCTTTTTTCCTGACAATATGCGAGCTACTCCATGTTGTCTTTACTCTGTTTGAGTCTTTGTCTCCATATGATTTCTCTGAATCACCCCATGTCCACTCTTGGCTCCATTGGACTACTTACCTGTAACTAAATTGCTTATATTGTCACCTGGAATTTTATCTGTGCCCAGATGGTAACAGGTCTTAAAAGGAGGCACCCTAAAATTCTTCCCTGCCACTCTAGTGGATGCAGAAGGCAGGCCCGCCCAGGGAAAGCATAATAGTTGTTACCCTAATCTCTACCACTAAAACATCATTTTATAGTTTACAAAAATAATCTCATCTTTTATCAAGTGGCAAAATCTTGTCTGGTAAATGAAGTAAAATCTGTTTAAATTCTAAAATCTTGCTCGAGTGCATAAAGTTGAATTCTTAGAAGTGTATGCCAAGGGGCTGTCTGCTCTAGGCCTATGGAATTTGCTCTCCCTCTAGATCTATTTTTTTAATTAATTAATTTATTATTTATTTGGTACCAAGGATTGAACCCAGGGGCACTTAGCCACTGAGCCCCAGCCCCGGCCCTTTTTTGAAATTATTTTTTATTTTGAAACAGGGTCTTGCTAAGTTGCTGAGGCTGGCTTTGAATTTGTAATCCTCCTGTGAGCCACTGGGATTACAGGCATGCACCAGTGCTCCTAGCTTAGATCTAAAATCTTGACTGGGGTTCCTCACACATCTCTAATCATCCCCTGCTTCAAATAGCATTTGCTTCAAAGATGCAACTTTGCTTGTCCCTTCATAGGGACTGTATGTAACTGTAATAACCACAACTAAAATGTGTTATTGCCTATAATATGCCAGAATCAGTTGTTTGCAAGATAGGCAGAACACACTATTCACTCATTCAACTATTTTCAACGAATATTGCTAAAGAATCTCCTGGGACAATGTTCTGTGCTAGATGCTGGGGATGAATCTGAATTCAGCAGACTCCCTCCCTGTCCTCACAGAGCCTAGACTTTGCAAGTCTAAGGGATGGTGAGGGGGAGGTGAAAGAAACATTAAACCAATAATTACCCAAATATTTCATTCTGTGGTTTAATTCTGACTGTAGCAGAGGAAAGTGCAGAGGGTGACAGCGGAGTGTTTACAGAATATCTGACCTGCTCTCTCTGCCCGCTGGCCCCAACTTGCCCTGGACCAGGCCTGGACTGACCCCTGCCCTCTGTTTCCCACACTCCAGGCCAGCTCACTTCCTGCTTGGTTCAGCCAATGGCAGGCACCTCCAGGAGGCTGGAGGGCAGAGCAAAGGGACAAAAGCTTTGGTCCCCTTCTGCCCTGCCTTGAATGGTGGCTTCTTCAGGGTCACAGCTCCCACTGGGCAGGTCTGCTTCTTAGTTTCTACATAGCTCTGCTTGTCCCTTCTCCTTTTGTCCCCTGCATTAGAGTACAGACAACTCCTGCCGCTGCCAATTTCAGGTTGTCCCACCGACCTGTCTTGACTCCTCTATCACCTATGTAATACATTCCCTGGAGTAAGTTCCTGCATTAGATACAAAGTGGTTTGTTTTCCTAGTTGAACTCAGACTGATGTAATTACCCTTTGTATTTTTAAACCCCAGCCAGGCCTTTGCAGCAGGGCGGGTGTCTGGTGTAGAGCAGGGATGTGACCTTCTCACAGACAGTGCCTGGCTGTGCCCTGTCTTAGGTCACTGCAAAAGTATGCAGCCCAGGGCTGTAGGCAGGAACGGTTGGCACACGGAACAGAAAGCACTCAGGTGGGACAGAGGCAGGGAGAGCTACGTGAATGCCTTCGCTTTCTAGATGAGGAACCTAACCCACAACCCCAAGTTTCCTGACTCTGAGCCCTATATCCTCTCAAAACTCACCTGGCACCTTCAGAGTCCCACCTGTTATGCAAACCTGTGAAATCATTCCAAGCTCTCCTGGCTTCATGGTGAATTCATCAAGAACTATTTGTCCACCACAATCTATAACACCTACCCTGAATGTGTTGTGGTTTTTTTAAGTGTCCAGAGTGGGGTAAGGGGAGAAAAGGTGCTGTTATTTCAGCAGAGCAGATTTCCCAAGTCCAAAGGATCAACTAGCGGTGTGATCAGAAAGCAAACTGGGACTGAGACTGAGGGGCAGGAAAGGGTGACAGTCCTAGATTCTTCCCCCCAGCAGCGATTGTTTCCATCTTTGAGTGACACCGTGCATTTCCATCCAATGTGTTCCCCTGGTCTGCAATCACTGCTGGAGCCCAAGGGAGGATTTTCATCTATCCAAACACAAATGTTTCTCTCATTTAGCTCTGTGCATAGAAAACCTGACCTCCTTAGAAATGGCAGCCAGAAAAACCTACCCTCCTCATAATCCTACAATTTCCCACTAATCAGATGTCTAGACAAGCATAGTCTCTGCCCCCTTTCCTGTTCGCAAATCTGCCTTGACAAGTCATATCCTCTGACAATACCATTAAAATGTTCTTTATTTGCTCTGGGAGCCTTCGGAGACTTGGTTGCTGGAAATGCTATCAGTTCCTGGATCAACTCAATTCTCTTAAAATCACGCTTTGATATTCCTCTGCTTAAATTTCGTTCTCTGGAGAGGAGCTCTGTTAACAAGGCAATTAGCATTGCTTTGAATATAGTAGGGTACTGTGGGTTTTGAGACCAGATGGCCCTGTGAGCCAAACCTGACTCAGGGTTACAGTGACTGGAGAGAAAGTCATTCTGTCTGTAGTTTGAGCCTGTTTAGACAACACAATGTGCTCCTTTAATCTGGTGAGGAAAATGTGTGAGAGAAGTTTGAATTTTCATCTATCCGTTAGAGAGCGGGAGAGACTACTGTTGGTTTCTCCTCCTTGATAGGCGAATTATATCTACCAAGGGTTGCAAAACCACATAATGAGGCTTAAAGCAAGATCTAACTTATATACTTTAAAAATACCACAAGAATAATGGAAATCAAGAGCTTCCAGAGGATGAACACCCTGGCTTCTTGTTTGAGGGGCTGGGCAATCCAGACACTGGTTAGACAGACCTTACCACTTCCACCTTCTTCCAACTCCGCCCAACCCACTCTCAGGTAACACCACCAAGAACTGGACTCAACAATCACAGACCCAAGGATGGTGTAGCTCTCATGGTGAAAAACAGCTGCAGCAACTTCCTTCCACACTGAAAAAAGAGTGTATTCTGTAAAAGTAATATATGCATATGATACAGTAAGCCCCATTCCATCTGAGGTTTTGCTTTCCGCAGTTTTACTTACCCATGGTCAAGTGCAATCTGAAAAGATTAAATGGAAAATTCCAGAAATAAGCAACTCATAAATTTTAAATAACTTAAAATTATATGTTTGTTAAAGTGTTCTGTTTTTATTATTAGTTATTGTTGTTAATCTCTTACTGTGCCTAATTCATAAATTAAACTTAATAACAGGTGTGTATATGGGAAGAAAGCATAGTAGAGGGTTCAATATGATCCATGATTTGGGGCATTCCCTGTTATCTTGAAAAGTATCTCTCACACATAAGAGAGGACTAATATTATAACCTGGTCTACATTGAAAAGATTTGCTGTAAATTTTAAAAAAAATTACAATGAAAAGATCACTCCTCGTCAATCCCACCTATTCTTCTTGGCGCTTTAGCTGTGGACGAGTGACTCATTTGTCCAGCTCCTGCTGAAGGTTGGTGAGGGTGTCCTGCCCCTTTTACCTGGGCTGCTTCAGTCCCTCACTGTGTTTTTTGCCTTCCCTTATTTCCCATGCCCCAGGGGGAGACCCCTTCATGAGGCTCCTCAGGAAAAAGTTGAGGCAGATCCTTGTCTCCAACTAAAGTAAGTGACCAGACGCCCTCCTGCAGCAGGCTCCACCCCTGAAGTCCAGGAGAGAGGAAATCAAGACCCCCTGAGTCCTAGGCAGGGAGGAGAGTGTCACACAGAAGTCATCAAGTTTGCAAATGCATTTAAATGATCTTTGGGCTATTTTTAGAAATCATCCCAAGAGGATATGTTCTGAAGTAGATTATAGACAGATCATAGACTGCACATGTACTTTCAAGTTAATTTTTTTTTTCTTCTGGGATTTGGGTACCAAATACCAATTATTTAAAAATAATTTTTATTTATTTATTTTATTGGTGCATTATAGTTGAATATATCGATGGCATTTGTTGTTACATATTCATACATGCACACAACATAATCATACAATTTGGCCAGCATCACTCCCCAGCATTTCCCCCTCCCTCCCTGCTTCTCTCTCTTTGGTCCCTTTTCTCTACACAGCCCTTTATTTTTTTACATTCTAATTTAGCTTTTTTTTTTTTTTTAATGCTCTAAACTAACACTTAATTTCAGCACCTCAGTGATGATACACCCAGCGGGGCTTTGAACTATAGTGATTTTAGATATAAATAACAATGACATGTTAGAGCATTGTCCAAAGGTTCAATAGCATCACAAAGGACAAGCTATGTCTCAATTTCTCTCTAGATTGGGAAATGCCTTTTTCTGAAGGTTTAGCCTTTAGGCAAATTTTGTATGTTGGTAAATTTGGTTGGAATAATCAAACGCCATCTGGGAGGCAGCTCTGGAATAATCAAGGTCCTGGCTTTCAGCCAGAGAGTCTTCATTTGAACCCCGTCTGGCTGTCTTACCATTTTACAATAGTAGGACCTGGGCTGCCTGACCTCCATCAGCCTCAGTGACCCTCACCTTTGAAGTGGAGAGAAGGTCCACAGTGAGAAAGGAGAGCCACTGTGAGGAGCCTCTGCCTGGAGTCATTCACTGGGGCTCTTCTCCATAGACAGACAACATGACCTGCCTGAACTTCAAGGCCTGTCTCCTCCCTCCAATGCCCTATTAGCAGATCCATGCAGGAGCCGCAGTCAAGAGGAACCCCAAAATAAAAATAGGAATTATTAATTTATAAATAAAATAATCAATAAAATAAATATAAATATTTATTTATGGAATTTTCCATTTAATCTTTTCAGACTTCCCTTGGCCGTGGGTAACTACAGGCACTCAATACATGTAGCTCAGCTCCCTGTTTCTGATCTCTCTGAAGCACACGGTGATGGAGAAGACTGGCTGCATTCCTTGTTTCTCTTTCCCTTTTAATTTTGTCTCAGTAAAATGGGAACGAGGGAGGGAGCCAGGGCCCCCCCGACCTCACAAAGGGCCAGTGTCTGTGGGCTTGGCGATGTCTGGGAGGCCCATTAGGCTGAAAGGGGGTCCTGCCAAGTTTTCATATGGTTTTCATATCAGCCGGCTTGTTTTGACTCCTGCAAGCTTTCTCGCCACAATCCTTCTGGCAGGAAGGAAGCAGAGGATTCTGGAGCAATGGCTGCAATCGCACAGGCAACCCAGAGACAAAGAGAAGAAAACATCTCCAAGGCTGTGCAGGATCCCCCAAAGCTGTCCCCTCCAGGGGCTGTCTCCTCACTCCCCTTCCAAGGCGCCCAGACTCGGGCATGTGTTGGCCTCCAAAGAACTCAGTCATGTCTGCTCCTCCTTCCCAGAGGACAGGCAGGAGAATTTGGCAGACAAACAAAAGCCATTAGCAGTGTCTGGTCTGGCGGAGGCGGCAACAGTTGGGGCAGTCTTCAGGCTCTGGTGGGACCAAGTGGGCTGGTCCCTTCATCAGCTACCCCTGGACAACTGCACCCAGGTCATTTCCAATTTGGGCAACTGGTTTCCAGACATCAAGATGGGTCAATCAGTCCAGGCTGATTCTAGGGGCTGTGTGAATGGAGTAGACTCTAGATGGAGCTTGAGGGTACTTTGCAGGAAAAATAATAATGATGACAATTAATTATTAAGTCAACAAATATTTTTGAGCTCCTACTTTGTGCCCAGTACTTTAGTAGTTCCAAATGAAACAAATAGTCCCTGCCAAGGCTCACTGTGTTGGCACTGACACCAAGCATTTTCGAGTTATATTAATGGATTCGCTGATGTGCCTTGTGAAGTAGATACCGTAATTACTCCCATTCCTCCAATGAGGAAAGATAAGTATCTTGCCCAAAATAACATTACTAGAATGGGAGTCACAATTGGGCGGTGGGCAAGAAAATGAAGCTAGGACCTTGCCAACATGAATGTCTGCCTGAGTCACCTACCAAGACTTCTGCTCCCTGAAGCTGCATCTCATCTTAGAAGAAGAGCAGGAGAGGCCTGTGAAATCCTGACTCCATACACACAATGTCGTGCTGAGCTCTCAGGCCTTTGCACTATAACCTGCACAGCTTTCACTTCTACCAAGTGAAGGTGCACGGGGCCGGGGGTGGAGGGAATGGGGGTGTGGGGGGATTCTCAGCCCAAAGCACATCACCTGGGTCCAGGAGAGCCTGGGCCCCACTCCCATCTTGCAACCTCATCTTGTTCTGAGACTGTCTTCAATGACCCCAAGCTCCTTCTCCCCTAAGGTCCTGGCTTGCACCTCATCTGGACCTGGAGTTCCTCTTGACTGGGGCTCCGGCATGGATCTGCTAATAGGGATGGGGAGGGAGCAGAGAGGCCCTGAGGTTCAGGCAGCCCATGTCATCTGTTCATGGAAAAGAACAGATGACCCAGTGAATGACCCAATGGGTCTATGTGGTGGGAAATGGGAGGAAACTACTTTTCGGCTTTCCGTCCTTAGGGCAATTATCCAACTTCAAGGAAGGGGGAAAGCATTATCTCTGTTGCCCTCATTGTCCACTCTGGACACTGCATCTTTATCATAATCTGGATGTGACCAACAACTCTAGTCTCAGTTTTAACCCTTCCCCCTTCTGACTGACACCTTCCGCTTTCCCAGAACACAATCTCTAAAGCTCAACTCAAACCATCTTCAGCCTCAGTGAGTAGAGGACCCAACAAGATCACTGCCCCCACCCGCCTCCTTTCTCACATCCCTCTGTCCCAAGCTTAGTGACCACAGTCTACGTCTAGAATTACTTACTTGCAAAGACCTGCCAGTCACCTCTTTCTCTTTCTTGTTCTTTCCTGGCAGATCATGAGTTCATTACACCTTCACCTATGCCTGTCTGTAGGCTGCTGTACAAGATTGGAGAGAAACACTGCTATGCTGTTGACCACTGATCTCAAATAGGTCTTGAGACTGCCTGAAAATCCTAATATTCACCTCCCAATTTCTCCTTCCTCGTCCTTATCTCAACTGCTGGCCTTGCTTTCCATGTCACTGAGATGAGGAAGCCCTTGGATAAGAATTTCCACACACTCCCACCATGCCCACCCTCCTGCCTACATCAGTGTGATGCTCTCCCACTCCCCAAGAGGGACAGTGCTGGCTACAGCCCAGGCAAAGATTTCCCTGAAGCTCTAAAGAAACTTCCACTTCCTCTATTTTGTTGACCAGAACTTTGATGCAATCCTTACTGCAGTGGACACTGGGAAATGAGAATTCAGTCCTTTGTCATCTGTTTCAGAAGCAGCAAGGGCCAGGATTGGCCGTTAGATCAGACAGCAACAGTGTTTGCCACAGATAGCCATGTTCATTCATGGCAGCGAGGTGGTTGCCTGTATTTTATGATGTTCTCCTAAGGTTCCCTCCCTCATTGAAGTATGGGGCCCTCATGGTCCTGTTATCCAAGGTGGGGGTACATTTTTTACCCAAGTTAAGAGGAAAGATTTGGCCATTGCAAGCCTGTTGATCCTTGCTCCAGCTCTTAACATTAGTTGACCCTTTATCACTTTATTAAAAGGATCAGATTCAATCTCACAACCTAAACACGGAGGCGTGGTCTGCTTTTTATGTTTCTGTCTTTACGATCCATAGATATTTCTTCTTCATTCCCTCAACTACTCACTTATGTTGGGAACTGAGATGGGTTTATATATTGAAAAAAAGTGTAATGATGCTGTACAGCAAACAATGATAAAGGAACAAAGGCCTAGCAATGAAGATAAGGAAAAGTTACTCCAGAATATTTAAGATATGCATTCAGTTAAGCATGAATCTTAGCTGCAAGTCTTCCAGGAAATGTAAGGAATATTGATTGTTAGTGAAGAATGAAAGGATACCTCATCATTCCATTAACTTGGTTTCAAAACTAAGCAGGTTTTGAGATCTGTGTCTTAATCAGCTCTTTTCTGTCCAGGCCCCCCCTTGGGAAGTCTCAGAGATGGCTTCTCTGGCTGCTGCCATGTTGAAATCATACCCGTGGAGACTCCTCGTTGGACGCTTGAGCTTAGAGATGACCAATGAGAGCCTGAGGAGCCATTTTGAACAATGGGGAATGTTCACCAAGTGCGAAAAGCAAATTGGGAGAAGCAAACACCAAGCGCTCCAGGAACAATTCAGACATAGCCACAGATGCAAAGTCACAAGAAAACCCTGCAAGTGAGCTAAAGGGTCCTGTCTCAAGAGAAGACTCCCAAAGGCCTGCTTAACTGGGCAAGAGCCATTGATTAAGGAAGATACTAAAGAATGCCTCTTTTAAAGAAATTTTTTAGAGCATTATAATTATAGTATTTGGGTTCATTTTGACAAAATAATACATGCAGGGGATTTGATTTCAATCTCCCTCCCCTCTCCCCTTTCCCTTCCCCCCTTCCTCCCCCTGATCCCTCTGCTATCCTTTATTGATAAAAATGTTTCTTTTTATTTTGAGTTTATTTTGAGTGGTAAAAAAGGCTCAAAAGGATTAAAGTAGTGAGCAAGAATAGTTTGGGTAACTTTGAGAAATGATGACTCTGTGGTTACAACGGTTGCTCAGGAGGTCCACCCTGTGAATGGCCACCACGGTACCACAGCCATGGAGCATCGGGAATGTCAGGAGTGTCATGGAGCTCAGGGTTGGCAGTGCATCCACCAGTCCAAGAGAGTCCATGCTTATCCTCCTGGAAATCCACTTATCTGCATGATAAAATGAAAATGTCTCCAGGCAGTTTCGCCACCCCTCCCCCCTTTAGCTGAACAGGTTCTTCTCCCTAAGCTAGAGGCACCAAGAGTTAGTGCTGAGCATTTGAGGAGGATACTTTGGGTGAAACTGTCTCCAAAGATGATCTAAGGACAATAGGTTTAAGTGAGGGCAGGAGGCAGCAAAGAGCAAATTGCTGAATCAGGTTTTCTGTGGAAATTTCTTTTCTTTTTATGTTCCTAAGTAATTAGACATTCTGCTGTGACATCACGGCCAGCTTAATGCCATAAAGCTATCAACATGATGCTAGTCTCAACTTACCCAGAGCATCTTTGTGCTCCCCTGGTGCCCAGTTTGTGACTGTTAGCTTATGTTCAGTAAATCCTGCAGCCAACGAGAAGGAAAAGTCATGGTTTTGCAGAAATTAGGGCAAGGCAGTCCATAAATTTTTACTGACTTCACCTTTCTCACTCAAGTAAGTGTTTAATGAAGTCAAGAGAAAGGTGTCATCACAGGTTGGAAAATATTTCCCACCGTCAGCCTTCCAGAGGGAGCAGGGCCGTTTCATTATCCATTTTCATCACACAGGCTGGAGAATCCTGCTCCCAGCCTCTTCAGA
Organism: Marmota flaviventris; assembly: GCF_047511675.1. Classification (NCBI taxonomy): domain Eukaryota; kingdom Metazoa; phylum Chordata; class Mammalia; order Rodentia; family Sciuridae; genus Marmota; species Marmota flaviventris. The sequence goes on from NC_092504.1 coordinate 40,383,156, forward strand.
TGTCTGGTCTCTCTCCAAATGGGCTGAGCTCTCCTCCAGGGAAGGAGGGCTGCCCACCTGGAGGCTTGGTAGAGGAATCCACCATCTGTCTATAAATGTGTTTTAACCTCCCCCCTGCCGAAGTGGAAGAGCTGCCTTCAACTTTTCTCACATCTACTATAAGTGGAAGGATGAACACAAACAAGCGCTGGCCCAGTCCTGGGGCCTTGTGCATGCATGTCTCATGCTCTATAGCCATCCTATGTTCTTTAACCTGCAGTCTTGGCTGGCTGGCAGGTTCCTTTCTCTGAACCTCTATTCAGCTGCACTACAACACATATTAAGCAGGCAGTTCAGGCCACACTGATGAACAGCTTCAAGAACTTTGTTCGTATTTATTCTACATGGTGTTCTAGAGGTGCCCCTTATACAGAAAATTATATAAATGGGGTCCCCTGAATGACAACTAAGTGGCTGCACCTTATATATTTTGTTGATGAGAATAGATGAATGACTGAATGAATGAAATTCTGGCTGAACATGCTTTCTTGGGCACACAAGGTTCTCCTTTTCTTTCTTTTTTTGAAAAAATATATTTTATTTATGATTGCCTTCTTCTTTTTCTTTTTTTATTTTTTTAATCCTGATAACATAGTTCAAGTTTACTTTATTTTTTTATTTTTTTTTAATTTTTTATTGTTGGCTGTTCAAAACATTACATAGTTCTTGATATATCATAAACAAATAGCCCATTATATATTATATAGAGTTTTTTTCTATGACTCATTCCCAATATTTTACAGGAGTTTAATGGCATGTCTTTTGTATCAGGTGGAAAAAGGTGATGTCACAATCCCCGATTGCAGTTAAGATATTAATTGATACTAGTACATATTCACTATGTGCATCTTCTGGAAATAGGTGGAAGGCAGCCAAAAGGTACCAGCTTAGAAATAAATTATATCTCATTTCTAAGACCAAAAGGAGCCAGTATATTGCAACTCTGAAGATATTTATGTTTGCATCAGCAATTGTGCAAAAACCTTTCACCTGAAATATAGAAACTGCCAATAAAAAAATATATATATATATATTTTTTATTTTTTAGTTTTAGTTGGACACAAGACCTTTATTTTGTTTATTTATTTTTATGTGGTGCTGAGGATTGAACCCAGGGCCTTGCACGTGCTAGGCGAGCTCTCTACTGCTGAGCCACAACCCCAGCCCAAGGTTCTCCTTTTCATTATGTTGTCTATTCTAGCTTGCCTTTTCCTAATACAAACCTAACACATAGTAGATACTCCATAAATATTGCCTGGAGAGTATCAGCTTCTAGATCAAATCTATTCCTATGATCATCTGCTTTCCATTTAGGCAATTTGACTGCTTATCGGAGCTTCTGGACAAGATCTGCTCAAGCAGACAGTTCTTTAGGATTGTTCATGCCCTCACCATCCTTCTTCTCCAGATTAGTGGTTACCCAGGGTTGCTCTTTCTCCTCATCCCATCACTCCTTTACTCCTGCTTGATCCTACAGGTAGATGTCTGCTCCTGGATCACTGCTGTGGTGAGTATTGTTTGTACCTTCTGAGACTCGTGATTCCCAGCATAAGGGCATCGAGAGGTGGCAGGACCCTAAAGATGCAGTTGGGTGGTTAAAGGGATTAGTGCCTTTTTCACAAGGGTTCCCACTCTCTCCAGACTGGATGAGTTATAGCAAGAGCAAGTTGTAATGAAGTAAGGCTGCCTTTTTTGTGTGTTGTCTCAGCCTTGTGGGCCTGCCTGACCTTCCACTTTTCTATCATGTTCTGTTGCAGCATGAGGCCCTCATCAAAAGCTGCCACCAGGCCCTGGGACTTCCCAGCCTCCAGAACCATGTACTTTTCTTTATAAATTCCCCAGTCTCAGGCATTCTATTACAACAACAGAAAACAGATTAAGACAAAAGGGACTAAGCTCCGTGGTTATAGTTTCCTTGTTTTCCAAGAACAAACATCAAAGATGGTCCACAGTTAAGTCAGTCTTTGAATAGTGGCCTATTTCTGAGGTTAGCCAAAGGCGCCATGTTTCTTCTCCTAATTCCTCACTTCCTTCAATCCCTGTGCTTCTAGTGTAATCTGGAGTGCACCTGTCTTGCCAATGGATTACGGAAGGGATGTCTTTTAGTCAGCTTTTGTGTTGCTGTGACCAAAAGATTTGACAAGAACAATTAGTGGAGGAAAGTTTATTTGGGGGCTATAGTTTCAGAGGTCTCAGTCCATAGACGCCATTCTTTGGGGCCCAAGGTGAGGCAGAACATCATGATGGAAGAGTGTGGTGGAGGAGATCAGCTCAAAACATGGCCACCAAGAAGCAGAGAGAGATCTCCTTCAACAAGGACAAAGGCTTGCCCCCAGTGACCCACCTCTTCTAGCCACACCCTATCTCCTACAGTTCCCACACATTAATCCTTATCAGGGGATTAATGCACTGATGGGGTTCAGGCCCGCATAACCCAGTCATTCCACCCCTGCACTGTCTTGCATTGTCTCACACATGAGTTTTTGGAGGATACCTTGTGTCTGAACCATGACAGGTGGCTAACTGCTATGAGAGCTTTTCCTGCATGTTGCAGTCTTGGTTCACACTGAGTCTGGGTGGTAGCAGCCACTAACGAACCGTCAAGTCTGAACATGCCAGCTCCCAGCTTCCAAGTCCTTCGATTATTTGGTTACATCTTATATATTGGGTTTGAGTGCCCTCTCTGTCCTCACACAATTCCTTCTGTCTTCACAGCCTTTCCCCCACCACCACCACAATACCACCTCCATTCCTCCCTCCTTCAATTGCACATTCTCATCAAATCTCATCCACCCTACAGAGTCCAGCTGGATTTCCAGCTCCTCCGAGAAGCTTCCTGCAGCCACTCCAGCACTTATCGATCTTCCTTTTCCTCCTTAAATACAGTCTGACATTTTTATGGCATAATATATAATTCATTCTTTCCTCTGTGGATTATTTTGCCTTCCTCAGTAGATTATAAATTTCCTGAGGACAAGGATTATGTCAAATTACTTCAGTGACTTTCACATTGGCACAAATGCACATCGTGATTTAACAAAAAACCGGACTGATCCTATATTATAGTTAAAAACCTAATATTTATGGGGTATCTCTCCTGGGAAATTTTTATTTTTTTTAACATTTGAAAAATCCTTAACTTTTTCAAATTTTCAGCATCATGGTGATGAGGATAGTATTTGTTAGGGAATAAACTTTCTGCCCAAGTCAGAAGAATGAGCCATCTGCCCATGACAGAAACAGAATCTTTTCCTCCAAACCAGCTGGAGCCCGTTACCTGAACATAATTGTCACATGGGCAGGACATATGAAGCAATCGAAGGTTCTGTTGATGATTAAACAAACACTCAAGTGGAGCAGTGGCATTTGTCAACAGCCACCAGTGTTTGGCAAATGCGTTCCACGTCATTGAGCACTGGCCCTATTGTGAAGCATTATTCCAGTTTTGAATGGCACTGGCATTATGTAATAGAAGGACAGAAAGTGGAAAAAGCAAAACACCAAGACATAGATAAATGCCACTTTTCCTTTTCTAAGCACCTTACAGAATGTCTGGCTTATGGTTGGAGATGATTGAATTGGGACTTTGATGAAAATAAAGAGGTGCTTGGACTGAATGCTTAAATTAAATTCAAAAAGTGACCCTCTTTCCCCCCTCCTCCACTAGGAATAGGCAGAGTCTTGGTTTAGTGGCTTTTTTAGGCAACTGGTCCTAAACTTTCTATGCTCCGACTCGGAATTACATCAGGGTCCTGCTGCTGTCCTGTAGCAGTGATCCACTCAGGTCTAGGGGGAAATACATAAAAAGTGATTTTTAACAACTGCAGGGCCTTTTAGAGTGTGTGTGTGTGTGTACGTGTGCACACACACACACGCGCACAGAGGCTCCTGGACTCCAGCCTCCTTCTCAACCTGCTCTTGCATTGCACACATTCCATTCCAAATACAAACCTCCTCCAACCTGCAAGTCTCAGAAAAGATAAAAAGGGGAGATCAAGGCTGACGATAAAGGGCACCCTGCTGGGTGGTTGCTAGACAGTGGGGCCTATTGAAAAGTGGGCAGCACATTCTGAATTGTGGGTCTCTAGAGCCAGAATGTCTGGGTTCAGATGTTGTCTTTCTCACCTTCTTTCTGCGTCTTCCTAAGCAAATGGCCTGATGTGTCTGGACCTGGACTCTGTCTCTGTAAACAGGGATGACAACAGCATCTAACAGTCTTGGTTTGTTGTGACAATTAAATGAGTCAGCTCGCTTGGAGCACTTACAATAGTACCAGGCACACGTTCTGTGCTCAGTTGGTATTAGTTAGCATTGCAGGGTAAGTTGTGCAAGTCCCAAACAGGTTAGGAAGGGCCCACAGGAGAAAGTGAGTGATAGAAAACTGTATCTGCCAGTTCTTGCATTGACCCTGCCGTCGTGGATGAATTCATCTGCAAGTGGAAGTAAGTGGGAAGTGCCTGCCCCATGCAGTTACAGTCCAGCGTGTGGGCTCAGTCGCAGATGCTCTAATGGGGAGATGCCTCGCCCTGGATGCTTGGTGAGCAGCACAGTGCCTGGCTCTCAGGAAGGAATTGGTACCATCCTCCCCCTGCAGGAAGGCCTCCCATGGAAGCCCTTGACTGACCTCCCACTTCCATTCCACAATCAGCCACTCACCAAGATCCCGGGCAGACCCACCCACTTGGCTCCTTGTGATGCACCTTCTCTCTCTGCTTCCCTCCAGAGAACATTGCTGCCTGAACCATGAGCTCCAGACTCCCAGTTTTTCACTTCAGTTGCTCCTTTGGTTCTTGCTGAAGCATCTTTGGCAGATGTCTTCGCCTGCTCTGTTCTCACACCTTCCGCACCACCGCCCTGCCATTCCCTGTCTCACCTCCCATTCTGAGCCAATGACCTTACTTCTCTTTGTCTGAGACCCAGCTGGCCATCAGCAGCAATCTTTCCAAGCTCTCCACTTGGCAATCAACTCAAACCATGCAGTTCCTCCTTCTGCAGTCAGTGGAGAGTGGGTCAAGGCCAAGCAAGTGCTAGGGCAACCTGAGAACCCTCACCTCCAAAGCTTGTGTTTCATCCCTTCCTCTAACCCCTCTAACCTCCACTCCTGCAGTTCTAGCTTTCTCAGACTCTCTCCAATGCCTCTTTTCTCAATGCCCACAAAATGCACAGATTCATTCATTCATTCACTCACAAATGCCCATGAAGTGCTCACCTGTGTGCTATGGGTTATCAGTTATCCTAGGTTCTTGGGATAGAGTTGTGAACAAAATAAAATCTGTACCTACATGGAGCTCGCAGTATAGTGTGGAGAGCTGGAAATAAAATACCAAGCAAATGATGTGGCATATTGCATGGTAAACGATCAGCCTCTGTGTCTGTGGTTCTGTATCTGAGGATTAAACCAACTGAGAGTCCTAAATATTAGGGAAAATTTTGTATTTGTACTGAACATGTCCAGACTTTTTTCTTGAAATTATTTCTTTAACATTGTAGAATGAGAACTATTTACATAGTTTTTGCATTGTATAACTTATTATAAGTTATATAGAGGTGTTTAAAATATATGGGAGGATGTTTAAAATATATGGGAGGTTAGATGCAACCACTGCACGATTTTATAGAAGGGAGTTGAGCATCCGTGGATTTGAGTATCTTTGGGGGGTCCTGGAATCCATGAATACTAAGGGGCAATTGTGCAACAATTTGCGTCAAGTGGCACTGGGCCTATGTGAGCTGGTGACCAAAGATGGAGGGAAAGAAAGAGGGAGCTTATGCAGAAAAGTGGCCTGTCATAGTTGCGCCAGTTCATGATGGTGAAGGAGAAGTTGTTCAATCTCCTGCTACTTGAACGAATATTTAAGACACTTCTGGAGTCAGCTGCCTTGGACAGTACAACAATCTAAATATTGCTCTCCAGAGTGTTCTGAGGCCTGGTGTGTGCTGTGACCACAAGGAGCCTGCCCTAAAGACACAGTGGGTCTGTTGATAGCACAATGCAATAGCTTGTCCAAAAGGAATCATTCCATCTCTTGCTTGGGGATAGGGAGCAGAGGAATGCCCTGGCTCTTGACTCCCCTGCATGTCTTTGGCAAATGAATGCAAGAAATTCTTCAGCACGGGTCTTTCCTCCTATCTCCTCATCTAGGCCCAGGTAATGAGGAATTTGAGAGAGAACTTGATGAGCTGTAAATACACTGCCTCCCAACCACTGATTAAAGGACAATGCAGGCTGGAAAAATAGCTCTTGGCTTCACTCTCATCACAAAGATGTAAATGTATTAAACTTGTATGACTTACTGGCTCTTTCATATGACAGGTCTCATTGGATATTGAATGTATTGTGTGATAAAAAAAAATCTGTCATAATTTATTTACCATTGAGTTAAATAGATCTTTCTGTTAGCATGGGGGACACATTAAACTGCAAAAAATAAACAAATTCTGTTGTTGTTGCTTGCTTTTAGGGTCTGTTAAGAATTATCTCAAACGATACTGAAGTTTTCCTATCTTGTAATACTTAAGGTCCTGAGGTAGATAGCTTTACATTCCAGATGAATTAATAATAATTACTAATGGGCTTCACACAACGTTCCCACAGAGATGTCCCTGCATACCAGCTTTCATACTCCTGATGCTTGGCATATGTGATTCCTCTGCCAGCTGCATTGTGCCATGTGCAATTTCTATCTTGGGGCCAACTTGTTTCTTTATATAGAAACCAGTGCCTTGTCAAATTAAGTAAGTACATGAGTCATTTGTGCATTTCCTAAAAACCATTACATCAAATTTTTTTCTCATCCACTACCTATTTTATTAATTTTTTCATCAGAAGGAAAATGTACTAACAATGCAAATATGGTGAAAATTCCTAAACACTGGTGGTCTACTGTTAAAAAAAAAAGAGTTTCTGGGTGGTGACTGAATTTCATACTTGTTTAAAAAATGATCGCACCTTCCTTTGCATCATCACCAACCAAGTAACTAACACACCTCTGTCAACTTGAGGCTCAACTTCTATAACTTCACACTATGACCATGATAATTTGGACACTAGTGAATGGCCTGAGATAGTAGCATTAATTAGAGTTTGGAAAGGTTCTGATTTACTGTAATTCTGAGAGCCAGGAAAAGCAATCACGATCATGGATTTGGTGCAAAACAAGACTCGATTTCTCGTTTTCTAGATGAAGTGTGAAACGGGGGAAGTGACACTTGTTCTTTCCCTGGATCGTGGGTGGATATTTATGAAAAGTTCTGATTTCCTTTTACTTTAGATCCTTATGTTAAAGGAGCTAAAGCTCTGGGAAGAGGACACCTACCAAAACAATAAGAATTCCTAAAGTGTCCTTAGATGGCTTTTTCTACATTCGGAGGGGCAGTAAGAGGGCAAATATTAGGTGTGTCCAATCTACTTAGGAATTTGAGACCCAAGGGGTTGGCCAAACAATTGGCTTAATTGTTGGGATTCTTTTATGAACCTTTTCTGCCTGTGCATAGCTTCTGATCACAAAATCAAGTATACCAAGAGTGCCTGTTCCTGTGGACCCAAGGCCAAAATTCATTGCTTTCTGCTCCTTTGTTTTCTGGACAAATCATGGGTTAGTGAGAAAAAGAGCAGGTGAACATGTTTGTACTGTTCTTCTTGCTGGACAAAAAAAAAAAAGATAACGACCCAAAAGAATATTCTCACTGTCTACTTGCAATATTATTAGACTTTTCATTTAACTAAGGGAACTCCTAAAAATGGCTTTATTAATAATGAAGTCATGTCAATTCCTCACATCTTTCAGTGTTCCAAAAGCTATGGGAAAATAGGCACTGAGATTTCTACTCCTAAGTGAAAACATGGGGGAAACTCATTAGTTGTCCCAAGTAATGTTGAAAACTTGAGTTTATTCTGAAATATTGTCATCAGATTGCTTACAAATGGGAGATCTGTGTTCCTAGGAAAATGACTTGGGCTATTAAGACTCAAGTCATTAGAGTAGAAGAAAACCTCAGATTTTGCCCTAAATGAAAAAAGAGAATTACTTTCATCTTTTCTTCATTATTACATTGAAATAGAGCAAGAGGGCAGAGTCAACCTTCCAGAAGAGGACAGATAAAATCTGATTGAATAGCAGGGGAATATAACTGTGCAACACTAGTTCTTCTTTCTTTCTAAGCCTGGAAGGAGGAATTGTGACCTGTTTTGCTACCATAGAAACCCACCAAGGTATGTGAAGGAGGAGGGAGGGTCCATTCAAGGCCCATCCCCCCACCTTGGAACTTAGGATCCCATTAAGTTAAAGTTTTGTAGTCAAGAGGTGATCTTTCTAGTGGCAAGAGGTATGTATGTGTATGTTCCCTTTTATTTGAGTTCCTTCATGTCTACTTTGCCTTTTAAACCTAAAGATTCTGGCTGACTTTCAGTCTAGACTTGACCATAAGGAAGGTTGGCAATTTAAAGCAACCCCCCGCTGAGCACGCTACACGTCCCCCCCGGAGCTCTCTGGTGTGGAATGTGCAGGCCTGTAGGATGTCTAACACACATTTCATGCAGTCACTGCATGACAGCTCTCTGCCATGCCTCATTATATCTGTCCTGTTCCTATTTGTATACTCAGAGATCTCTTTGAAGATAAGTTTTCTAAAGTGAAATTCCTCCCCTCTTTAATTCACAGGCTGTTTCCAAGCCATGTTTTCCCTGAATTAAAAAAAAAATCTGAATGTTAAAAGCTTTCATTGCAAATATTTCCCAACACAGATGCAGGGGCCATGCCTCCCATGCAGCCCATGTCCAGGCAGCTACTGTCCCCATGTCCCTTCCCCACTACTTTCCAAATGCTGTAAAAAGCAAAGCAAAAATGCACCAGGCTTGGGAAGCTGGGAGCACGCCAAAGTCTGTCTTTCTGGAAGGAGGCTGGGGAGAGACAATGTGCTGCCGTGGGTGGTAGGGGTCCCACCCCAGGAAGTGTTCTAGATGAGGTGGGCAATCTCATGGTAGGGATATTGTATGAGAGTTCAAAACCTCAGGGGAGAAGTTGGACTAGATACTCTACTCTCTCTCTCTCTCTCTCTCTCTCTCTCTCTCTCTCTCTCTATATATATATATATATATATATATATTACTAAAAAAGAAAAAAAAAGAATCAGACTACATTTTTTTAAAGAAGTTTTTGATTTACAGCAAAAATGAGAGAAAGGGGCAGAGAATTCCCACACACCTCCCCTCAACTTCCCCCACAATGGTATATTTGTCATAGTTAGCTGGAACCTTATCAACACATCATTATTACTCAAAGTCTATGGTCTATATTAAGGTTCAGTCTCAAGTGCTGTATATTCCATGTTTTTGAAAAAATGTGAAGTGTGTCCACCATTACGGTGTCACATGGAGTAACTTCACTGCCCTAAAGGTCCTCTGTGCTCCACCTGTTTGTCCCTCCTTCCCCTTCACCAGGGCCAACCACCGATCTTTTTACTGACTTTATAGTTATGCCTTTCCCAGAATGTCACATGTAGGGTCATCTCTACGTAGCCTTTTTAGACCAGCTTCTTTCACTTGGAGAATATTGCTCGTCTGGATGGACTAATGGCCTCAATTGTAGGTTTTTATCGACAAACATGAAATAAGAAGGATGTGATGGCCTAATGTCTGTAACGTCTACTGAAGAGAGATGGCGGAGCTGCCGAGTTCTGAGTGACGGGTGTGGCTGATGCTGCAGACCCATCCTAGTATGGCAGCAGGGAGACCATGGCTCCAGGACAATAGGAAGTGTGGGGACTTATTCAGTACAAGTGACAACGACTCAGTGATAACCAGTTGGTTCTAAAAAGGGACTGTGTTGACTCCTGTAACTGGATTTTCAGACATGACTGGATGTAGAGCCAGAAAAGATGCCACTTGGGGTTCTGGCTCTTTCTGTCTCTCAATTTTTGCCACCTTCTAGGCTGGCTTCATTCTCAGACACACTCACACATGAGGCAGCCAAGATGGTTCCCTGGAGCTGCAAATTCACCTTCTACCAGCTCCTTTGGCTTCCATGGGGCATGTTCCATGAAAGAAAGGAGGACCACACAAACCTCTCGGACCTCTTCTGTCAATATGCATGTCTCTCCTTAAAATTCACCAGGGCTCTTCTTTCCGTTCGCCTGCTGGGAACTATTCTTTGTTTCTTGAATTTGTTTTTGTGATGTGAGTGAGCTCTTTGCTTTATTCACTTATTCTTTCATTTCACAGTCTACAGATATTACTGAGTACCTTCTGTCTTTTGGCAGGGAATGTTTCCTCTATTAAGTGCTACCAGACCACCTTCCTCGACTCCTGCCCCTGCTATATCTTTGCATATCCATGTGTATTTGTACATCATACACAACTTTGCAACCTCTCAGACACTCTTTCACACATGCTTTAATCCAGGATGCTGTATCCAGGCTTATAGTCCTGTAACTCCTGAATTTCTCCTATCAAAATCATTTCCTCACACTCTATTGAAATTGCTTGGTCACTTGTTTCTCAGCTAATTGTAATTGCCATAATGGCAAAGATTTGTCTCTCTTGTTGCCTGTGTAGACCCAAGACTCATGGGCATACCTATGGCCCAGAGGTTCAACAAATATTTATTGAGTTTATATTTTGGTATCGTAAGGGCTTCCGGATACTGAATTATCTTTGGGAGCTCTTAGGAAAAAGGTCAGCTCTGAATATCCAAGGAGGTGATAGAAACTTCACATGCTGAATTTTGTTTTTGAGACAAAATCAAAACCTGGGAAAACATTTATTTTTATTCCTCCTGAAATCACTCATATTTTAATCCCCTATCCTTATCTCTTTTAGTTCCACCAGAGACACAGAGAGACAGAAAAAGAAAAAGAGAGACGTTTAAACCTCTTTATAGCATACGATGTAGCAAACCTCTATTGTACCATAGCATACCATCTCATTGTGAATATCCTGGATATTTTAAATATTTTTGATGGAACATGTTAACATGCAGAACCATGAGCCACTAAGGTTTGCTAAGCAGCAGTGGATAACAGCCACTGGAAGAAATGATAGGAGTGTTGTGAAAGCAAAATGAGATTTTAAAATGCAATATCCTTTTCCTACAGCCCTCAATAAATACCAGTTCTCCTCTCCTGTCTCTTTCCTTTTCTTTTATTAATTCTTTGAATTTATAAGAAGGAATAGCTCTGGGTCATCATCTGAGATAGGTGGACTATATGGTAGATGCTTGGCATTTGAATTGCACTCTTTTCTTTTTTCCATCTTTCTTTCCTCCTTTCTTTTTTGTGTTCTTTAAAGTACAGCCAGATCATTTAGGTCCAAAATAAGAATACCAAATTCAGTCTTTGTGATGCAGACAGAAAAATCATAGGTTTGGTATAGCTTCATGGTAGTGAAAATCAAGCCCCAGAAGCTAAAATGATTCAAAGCAAAATTCTTCCCGACGACTTTTGTCATGCCTGTGTGTGTAGGGAAGGGGGGGGTGAAAAGCAGTTAAACAAATACTGTAGACTACATAATTATTTTACCATGTAAACATGATAGAATTGCAAGCTTTTTGGGAGGTGGGGTTTAAAAGTACAAGGTTACCTGTAATTATAGTCTTGCTAAGTTTGATTTTATAGACCAGCAAAACTCAAGTTTGATTTAAACCACACAGAAAGACATGAAGCATATTGGAAATGTTCTTTTTCTTTCTGACTCAAATGGCTGATCTTATTTCATTCTAGTGATCTCCCTAGAAGTGAACCTTTTATTATGGTTATTGCTAAAGTTGTGTCTTGGTAATTAAATTGCCCATCCTAGAAGGCTTGCTACCAAAGCAGTTTGAGATTATCTTTTTTCCCCAAAGGCATAGACAGAGGTTTATTTAGGAAGTAGATACACATTCAATGGAGAATGTGGGCTATCTTGAGAATGAGAAACCTTTGGAATAAAGCAACGGATACACATTTAAGGGACAATGAGTGCTATCGAGAGAGAGAGAGAGAGAGAGAGAGAGAGAGAGAGAGAGAGAGAGAGAAAATTATTATCTTTTTATTTCCCCTTAAATTCCTTCAAACTTCTAAGCTTGGAGACAAGAGAGTGCATCACAGTCTTCACTGGATCAGGTTTAGCAGGTAAATTCTGCTAAATATCTGGTCAGTTAAACCCAGCGTGGAATAGGGTCAAATTGATGCCTGATGTGAAGATAAGGGAATTGGTTTATCATACGTTTACATTTAAATCTTTAATGTGGATATCCACAAGTCACAGAATTTGTTGGAATATTCCACAGGATAAAAGACTCGGGGAAGTCTGAGGTCCAGAAAAGCTGGAAGGAGGGTGCCGGGTGTATGGAGGTGATCAGCTTGAGAGAAGGGTGATGTATTTTGCAGTCAGTTCCAGCTACATAGGGTTGCTTGGAGGAGGAATTTGGCTTGCCACTGAGGATGCATTTCCCTGATGAGAATGTAAGGCTTGGAGCTCGAAATTTTATGAGTGCAGGGCCTACACCTCCCTTGGCATTAAGCCACTTTCAATTAACTCTTCTGGTATCTTGTGCCCAGAGACTAAGTACAGATCCTTTCGGGTTTCTGCCTCCCAATAGAGTCGGCATCCACAGACACTGCATTTGGGGTAACTGTTTTCTTACCATTTCATAGTTCCCCGGAGGAGGTGTGATGTGTGTGAGGCGCTAGAAAGCTTGTTCTATAATTACTTCTTGATTTGCCTCTTGGGGGCAGTACATGTGCTCTGCCGTGTGTGTGTGTGTGTGTGTGTGTGTGTGTGTGTGTGTGTGTTTTCATACCAGCCTGCGCTGTCAACAGAGAACGTGGATCTAGAGCAAAATGGGTGATACTATTTTGCCCCCAAGTCAAACATTACATTTTAGGGGAGTAGGTATGGGGACCAATTATTGTAATTGTAACTAAAATTTATGATCCAGGATGCCACTGCGGATGCATCCAAGTCAGTGCAATCACTCCCTAAATTAGGGAGCCCAGCAGCAGAATGCGAGGGAGCTCCAGTCCCCCCAAAAGCTCATCACACCCATGAGGTCCTGCACTGCGCTGAGCAGGTTCCCTAGGTAGGAGCAGCTGTCCAGAAGTCAGCAGGATTCTGGGACGGGTGGGTTCGTGGGCTCTGGGCAGATGCCTGGGAATGCCCTTCGAAGCCTGGGGCCGCGCTCCCCCCAGGAAGACAGAGAACAGGATACCCTCACTCAGCCGCGGGGCCAGGACATTTCCCAGGGTCTGAGACGCCCGCTACCCCGCGGCCACAGCAGCTGCCCACTGCGGGCGCCGCTGGACCCAGCCCGGCGCTCGCCATTGGCTGAGCGGTGGGCTCCGACCTACACGTTGCTCTCCTCGCGCCCGCGGCCCGGCTTTGCCCTCGCCTCACGGGGCCCAGGCACAGGCTCCAGGCACTCGCGGGGGCGCCGGGAGCGCGGAGCAGCCTTGTGGGCGGAGCTGCGAGCAGAGGGCCCTGGGATTGGCCGCGGGGGGCGAGGGCGGGGCCGGCCTTGGAGAAAACCAGGCGCGCGCCGCCGTTGTGTAGTCCTAGCCCAGAGCTTCTGCTCTCTCGGTTCTGTGCCCGGTTCCTTGCATTTCTTACTTTTTAATTTGTTTTCTTTACCGCGGAGCGCCCCGTCCGCGCCCACTCCTGCATTGCGCCGACCTCCTCCCGCCCCGCAAGTCCCGTCCCGCGCGCGTGGTGCAGCCCCGGCTGGAGCGGCGATGCGCCTCATCCAGAACATGTGCACCATAGCCGAGTACCCTGCCCCCGGCAGCGCCTCCGCCGCCGATTGTTGCCTAGGGGCCGCCGGCCGCAGGCTGGTCAAGATCGCCGTGGTGGGAGCCAGCGGCGTGGGCAAGACCGGTGAGTCCCCGCGCTCAGGAGTTGGCGGGCACGCAGTCCAGGGCAGGACGTGGGAGACCCGTTCCGAGATTTGTGGCTTAACCAGGCGTGGGGAAAGGTGGGAGCTGCAACTGGACCGCTCTCCCGCAGTCCCGCCGGGATTGCTTCAGCAGATGAGGGTGACTGGGATCCAGATTGGCCAGATGATTTCCCGGCCACTACCAGCACAACGGGGGTTAGATCTTTGGGGTTTAGAGCCTTGGGCGATGTCTAGCAGAGAAAGGGAAGTTAGTGAACATAATCCCTCCCAGAGGTCTCTAAAATTAGGGGAACGTTCACTGCTGGAAGGCTTAGGTGTGGCTGGCTGGACTTAGAGGAGGGGGTGGGCCACAAGACCCAGCTGGCAGAGCCATAATTCATCAGGCATGTAACCCCTTCGTCCTGTCTGTCTGGAAGAAGGGTCAAGGAGGTACAGGGTAGGAATTTCCTTCGGTGGCCGGCTGTGGCTTTTTCCAGGAAAGTTGTTTTCCAGATGGGGGGTGGGGTGGAGAGTCATCCAATTCCCGGGGTTAACCCTCTTTCCTCTCTCTGACCTGCAGCTCTGGTGGTCCGGTTCCTCACCAAACGATTCATTGGTGACTACGAAAGAAACGCAGGTGAGGAAATGTGTTGAGGAAGATGCTGTCAGGAGTACTGCCATTCCCATTTCTCAGTGCCTCCCAGGCAGGTTCCTTCAGAGTGACAGTCTGAGAGCATCAGGATTCTGGCACTTACAATTCTACATGTCCCTTTATACGACCCCCCCCCCCAAAAAAAAAAAAAAAAAAAAAAAACAACCCTGCCATCTGCCTCATTCCATTCCAGGCCCATTCATCATTTTATCAAGTGCCTGAAAGTATTCTCCTTGGTATGTTTTAACTATAGGGACCCCAGTTGGAAGCACCCTTTGTACTCCAGGGCCTCTCCCTTCAAAACAGGCCTGCAAAAGTCATAAAAAACATTGGCCAGCTCCTCCCCCTCCCCTCTTCCTCTCTGCTGGCTGCCTTTCAGAAGTGACCTTTTAAAGCAAAGGCCAAAGGACATCAGTTGTAAACCTAAAGTTCTCTTAACAAAGAAAATAACTGGATGGTAGAGTTTTAGAAGGAGAGTTCCTGAATAAATGAGAGGACAAATATTTCAATCCCTGTGATTAAGAATAGCCACTGGGAGGCTTAAGGGCTTTCTACCTATGCTCTTTTAGCAAATTGCTTAAGTCCATAGAGCCTATGAATTACCTATAGGGGATTATTTGAAATGAACTATGCAGGCCATCCCAAGATAAGATATGGTAGCCTTCTGCTTTGATGGAGAGTTGATAATTGTTGTGCCACATTTTTATTACATTTGATGTTAGCTGGGCATTACTAACCATATTTGCTTACTGAGCCATTATATCTCATGGCCCAAATATAAACTTCTTGTCAAAGAATGGTAACATATTAAAACAGAAACCCCACACAGGCTGAGCAACAAAATGTTCTTCAAGGAAACATTCTAGGGTTGAGTATATAATTCAGTGGTAAACTACTTGCCTAGCATGTGTAAGGCTCTAGGTTCTTCTCCTCAGCAACATACATTCACCCCCACCACACACACATGTTTTAAAAGTTTTAAAAGTTGCACATGAAGGAAGATCATAATCTCTTTTTTTGTCTGTTTGTTTGTCTTCATAGGTAATCTCTATACCAGACAAGTCCAGATAGAAGGTGAAACCCTGGCGATTCAAGTTCAGGATACTCCAGGTATTCAGGTGAGAAGCATTGAGACTTACTAGGTCAAAGGGGAGCTTAACTGTAGAATTGTTCAGTTGTTCAGTTGTTCTCAAACTGGAGGGGGAAAAGACTTGAGGAGTCAGGTCTAGACTTTTACATGTTGTTTGACACATTAATTGTATCTGGCTGTTGGTCAATCTTAGCCTGGCCTAATTTGGGAGATTTGGCTAAGAGGCAGAATCCTTCTCTTAGGAAGATTCAACACAGCAGGAAAGACTAAACCAAGCACTTGGAATTGGCGGTGATTCCTTGCTATGGTTAAAAAGGTCAGTTTTTACATATGTGTTTTTGGCATTAAAAACCAAATATCTAGGTATAGTCTCAAATACTTGGAATCACTTTTATGTTATGGAAAGTTACTCTATAGACAAAAGAGCCATGCTAGTGGTTTTTTTTTTTTTTTTTTTTTTTTCTTTTCTCCCTCTCCAGAACTGGGCAGTTATCCAGGTTTAAATGCTTCCAGCTCCTATCTTTACTTCCCCAGACTTACTGTCTAGCCAGTTAATTTCCCATTTTGTGCAACTACAAAGTCTCTCTGCATGGAGTTCTCTGCAGGTCAATTTTCCACTTGAGTGTGGTGAGCTGCACTGTTATTTATTCCAACTCTGTGCAGCTGGATCAACATATTGTCAAGAAAGCTGGAGTGTGTGGGGATCTAACTTGTTTATGACCTGCAGCCCGGCACTACTGTGAAGGGCTCTTTTGAATTTGCCAGCCACCCAAGCCAGGGTACTGTGCGGCACTGGCACTCCAATTCACCCTGGAACTGCCCTTCTCTTCCAGGTCCACGAGAATGGCCTGAGTTGCAGTGAACAGCTGAATCGGTGCATTCGCTGGGCAGACGCCGTGGTGATTGTTTTCTCTATTACTGACCACAAGAGCTATGAACTCATTGGCCAGCTCCACCAGCATGTCCAGCAGCTCCACCTGGGCACCCGGCTGCCTGTGGTGGTCGTGGCCAACAAAGCTGACCTATTGCACATCAAGCAGGTTGACCCTCAGCTTGGACTTCAGCTGGCCAGTGTGCTGGGCTGTTCCTTCTATGAAGTGTCTGTCAGTGAAAATTACAATGATGTCTACAATGCTTTCCATGTCCTATGCAAAGAAGTGAGTCACAAACAGCAGCCTAGCAGCACACCGGAGAAGCGAAGAACCTCTCTCATTCCCAGGCCCAAGTCACCAAACATGCAGGACCTGAAGAGGAGGTTCAAGCAAGCTCTCTCTGCCAAAGTGAGAACTGTCACCTCTGTCTGAAGCAGGCCACTCAAGGGGATTTGGTCTTCCCGGGAAGAGGGCCTGAGGTTCTTCCAGTGCAGGAATGTTGGATGTTGGATGTAGTTCATGGTTCCAGAGAGGGCTGGAGCAGAGGTGCCCAGAGGGCCTAAGGAACTGCTACAGAAAAGGAAGTGTTGTTTGGAGCAGGGGACAGGAGGACAGATGGATGAGGCTTGAGTGAGCCCATTGAGCCGCTCTGAATTATGTGACATATACTGTGTCTTTTCCTTTCGAGTGAAGAGGGGAGCAGACTGGCTTTGGCTTTTGTTCTTTGCCTTGTAAATGATGGTCAGTTGTAGTTTCACCAAATATACTGATGTGATTAATAGTGGGAAGGAAAGAAAAAATTAAGCATTCACAGCCCCCTTTTTTTCTTTCTCCCCCTCCCCCTTTCCTGTTGGATCAGTATGATTTGCATTTTTGGAACACCGTTCCTTATAGAATACCTTTCAAACCTGAAGGATACCCAGATTTCTTTAAGAACAAGGAGGAAGCTCCCCCCCCACCACACACACAAAAGGTGGAGTTTATGGGCCAAAATATTCTGTATACAGACAGCATAAGCTGTGGTTTTCAGGAAGGCGCTGGCTCTCCTGACACAGAATGGGCATGCCTGGTTGGACATGTGTGAATAGCTGTGAACTCAAAACAACTGAAACCCAGACAGACTAATTGTGAGACTGTGTAGTTTTTTTTTTTTTGTTTGTTTTTTTTAACTGTTGCTTGAAGTACACAGAAACAAAACTTGTCAATTAATTTTGGTGTGATTCAATTCAATGGCTCACGGCAATGACGTTAGGTTGATTCCTCAGCCTGGCTGAATCGTGGCTTTGGGTGGCTAACATACAAAACACTATGTAGCAGAAAGTGACCTGATGCCGTGGCTACCCACCAAATCCCCTACCACAGATGCACTTTAAAAAGCCACTCATGTTTTGGCTGAAACTGTAATTAATTTATTTCATGTACAATAAATCTGATTTTAAAAGAGCAGACATCTGACTTAGTCTTTATTGAAATTTTAACCCTCTGCCCTTCAGATAAAACATCACTCAGTATCTTCTATTTCTTGGGCATGTTGAGTCAGGCATTATATACCTTTCGGGGTTATCTCTTAAGTCTCCCAATGAACCATTGAGGTCGTTTGTTGGGGTGTCTTTTATTAGCATCTCCATTTTATAGATGATGAAATTTAGACTTACGGAGCAAGTTGAAGACCTGAAGGGCCACAACCTGTGAGTGTTGTGGACTGCGATTTGTTTGGCACTTTATTTATTCTCCAGAGTAGCTTATGTCTATTCATTTCCTTCATGGTCTTCCAGGTAAACCTAAGACGAATGTCTTACTATGTGAATCTCGCAGCAAATCCTCGAGGGCAGAAATGCTTCTATACAAGATCAGTGCTTCTCTATGTGATTTATTTGGTAAGCCTCTTTGGGTGCGCAGTTCTAAAAATACACTTTATTCTCACTGGAAAGCTCACAGCCACCAATGTATGGCTGCTCAGAGGTACTTCCACAGAGCTTTCTGCCAGTGTGTGTGCGATGACCGCTGGGCCTCTTATCTGCTCCCACCTGGGCCTGGAAGCCTTTTTCATGCAAGCTAAGTGAGTCACCATCTTTGTGGGCAAATAATCGCACCTTCTATTTGAGTAGGGTTTTCACATACCTGATCTTGTTCAATCCTGGGGTAACCCTGTGAGAAGGGCGGGGGAGGTGATAACACCAATTTGCAAATGAGAAAAATGCACTCTGAGTTTTGAGTGGTGTCCTCAGGTTCATAACAGAGGACCTGAATCCGTGTTTTCTGAATATATTCAATGTTCTCATGATATTGCTGCATAGGTTGGGTGGTAGTGTCGGGGGAGCAGCCACTGTGACTAGCTATTGGGGTCTACTATCATGTGGACCCAGATTTTCAAATCTGTTTTCCTGGAGGAAAAATCTGACTGTTCTTGACATTGATGCTCAGGTGATGCTCCAAAGCTTCCTCATATGCACTTGGAGTCTCACCTCACCTCAAGGGTGCATATGTTGGGGACAGGGAGAGGAAAAGTTTCCAAGAGGAGACTAAAAACATCTCAGTACAAAGGCAGAGCCAACAATCTCTGACTGGAGTCCTCTCCCTTCATTTATTCTCATTCTGCGTGGTTGTGTTAACAGTGACCAGTGAGTGGGAGGTTAATCTGTATATTTTTTCACAGGGTCTCTTCCCCAGGTTCTAGAATGAAAGGAGGTAAAAGCTTCCCTGTGGGTGGCTTTCTGTGGCAAAGGTGCCTTTGCATTTGTCACTGCCATGCTGCTTCCCCTTCCTTTCCATCAGCTCCACACCTCTGTTTGCATTTTGCTGGCCTCTGCTCCTCACTTCCTCACCCCTGCACAGAACTGGGTCTCACATGTCATCTCCATGTTCCAGCTTTAGTCCATTTAGAGGGATACAGGGGTTTGTTTCAGGCTATTGGGGGTGGGGAATGGGGAACAGAGGTAGACACAGAAGCAGAGTCCCAGCCAGGAACCACCCAGGGCCTAGTTCTGCCACCATCTCAGGCTGACTCCACTATTTATAAGTGCAGAATACACCATGTTTTCTTTTCTGAATTCAACCTCATGTTTCATTATTTTTCTTATCTCTTTTATGATTAGTATTGTTTCTCATCATTTCATCCCTTCCATTTCTAAAATTTTCTAAACTATAATCAGCTGGCTCTGAAAATCAGCCCTTTCCCTCCTGGGGCAGGGAAATCTCTCCTTTGCCACCTGGCAAGGGAAGGCAGGGGTGTGGATGTGTCTGGGTGTGGGGCAGTGGAGAAGGGGAAGGAATTCAAATTCAAATTTATTGAATGTTTACAACATGCCACATTACACATGCTCTCTTGTAATTTTTTGAAGAATCCTTAGAAAGGTACTATCACTTCCATTTTAAAGATGAGAAAATTGAGGCTCAGAGATGGCCCACTTAGGGCCACATAGATGGTGACAATGATTGCTTCCACTGTGTTTACTGAACATCTAGGTGCTGGGCATGGTGGGAGGTTTGAAATAACAGACATTTTCTACAACTCTACCATGCATCTTTAGTTTCTTCTCCTAAAAAGAAAATGGGAGGTTCACAAGAACCAAGTAGCCAGCCAGGCTCTGAAGTGGCAGATCCAGGACTCCATCCCAGGTTCTTCTGATGCCACAGTTTAAAACTCTGGGGCCCGCTGGTCCCCGTTCCTTGAATTAGACTCCACCAGGGACCTGCCTTCCCCACTCTGTTCTGGCCTGGGCCTGCTTCCTTCTGCTCCTGGCTCCTCCCTGGCCAGTCCCCCTTTGGGGCTAGGCCACATCTGCTCTTGCCATCAGCCAGCTGCTGCTGGCCTCCAGCCCCCTCGGTAATAAAGATGTCCAGGCAGGAGGGGCGGCCACGCAGCCCGTCTGTCTAAGAACCAGCCGGACCCATGTCTGTCGTGATGTCTGGCTTTCGAGTTTCCTCCCTGCCTCAAATCAAAACCATTTGCAGCCTCTGCAGTAGGCCAAGCAGGGGCTGTGCAGATACAGGGATGGCTGATTTGCCAGCCTGGCCAGCTCTTAACCCCAAGGCTTAGGAGCTATGGATGTGTTTATAGAGACATCCTTGTTTAGGAGAAAAATGGGATTTCAACATTCATCTTACACCCCAAGAGGGAAAAAAAGAAATCTATTTTCTGGGCAAATGAACAAGCTTGTGGGCAAATCCCCACAAAGGAGTAGTTGGGAAACTGTTATCTAGACTTGGCTTAGGGGGGATGGGATGGTTCAGAAGTCTCTGTAGAGAAAACTCACGACAGGCCCAGAGCAAGAAGGGGTGGGGGTGGGGGGGGACACAGCCCAGAAGGAATCATGGAGCTTGTCTGGTTACAATAAATAATCCAGGAAAACTGGTGTTGTTGGCACTCCCTTGAAAGTCTAAAGAGAAGATTCCAGAAAGTTCTTATTGTCCTCATTACTCCCGAATTTGAGAAGAGAACTGGATTACAGTTATTGCTGATGATGGCAAGACCCCAGCCACCCAATGCCTTCTTCTCACAGTCTGCAAATCTCCCATCGTCTTGTTTGGTCTCCTTAAATTCCTTTGAAAACAGAGATGGAGTTTCTTGATGTTTCTTGAGCAGGATGAAGACAATGTTTATAATACTGGATTATTTGTTGTTAAGATTTGGTTTCTGGTAACCAGGGTAAAATAAATAATAGTGGTCTCGGGGGCGGGGAGCTTGATGGAATTCTTTGTTATTTAAATGTGGCTGTAAGTAGGGGCCCTAGGAGAAGCAGAATATTTGCATAGGCCTGGCCCTGGGGACCATGCTGGGCTGAGTAGTTCTGGAGCTCTGCCAGACTCTGTTTGCAGAGGAGCTCCAGAAAGAGGCTTACAAAAGTACAAGTCAATTGCTACAAAGTATTTACACCTTTATCTACTGTTGTTTATAAAAAGTGGCCTCTGAGGTTCTTGGCAGGAGATTTGCATGTTGGCATTGACTCTGGCCAGCCAGTTCAGGTGGTAAACACTCACACCAGGCCTGAGACAGAAGGAACAGCACTACCACTCAGCTCTGCATTTCATGTCACCTTTGGGTGGCTGACATGGGGTGGGTGATCCCCTCAGAATGTCACATAGGACACAGGATAGAGGCATGAGGATGGTTAGAAAGGAGACAGGTGGGACAACACAAGAGTAACATAATTTGAAGTTCAGATTTACAAGTCACTTTCACATGCCCTGATCACAAACAGCACTATTAAATCAATTATTAGACCTTGTCCACAGGTACACTAATACTATGCTGCGTTTACAAAAGCATAACAAGGAAGAAAAAGAATACCCTGTCCTGATAATGGTCAAATGGCAGTAAATTACCCCCGACTGGCAGCAGTCATGCCCAGTTACCAACCCAAAGGAGAAATAAAAACACCCTCTTAGGTCATGTCCCTGTACTGTTGATCTCACATGTGGAATGCGCCTGGTTAAGATGGTGCCATCACTTGTGCTCTACTCTGTCTCTCAGTGTGGACTTCTTTCTTTTTCTCAATGAGTTCAGTATGTGCTTCACTTTGACCTGTCCTTAAATTCCTTTCTGTGACAACTTCAAGAACCCTAATGGCTAAGTTCAAGTCCACCTGCCTTTTGGGGATCTCCTTGGAACCCTCATCCCAATGACAAATGGACACATTTGGATAAGGGTGAAATGGTAAATCAGGATGTCAATCTCAGATTCTCTATAACTATTTCTGAGTAATGTTAGTGATGGAGAAAGGACTCTTGGAGACAGATGGCCCTGCACAAGTAATCAGACATTAATCACCTACGGTGGTGACTCCAGTGAATGAGCTTACCTCATGCTATATTCCTGCTACATGTGCATCAGCTCTTTTAATTCTTGCCACAACCCAGTGTAGTAGGCCCATTGTCCTCCGATGTCATTGTCAGCTAAGACCAGGAAAAGTGAACCACTAAGTGAAAGAAGTGGAATTGGAATGTAGCCATGAGACTGGGCTACCAATACTGCTGTCAGGGTTATCTCGTCTTGGAAATGTACTGGACCAAGATATTCTCCATTTTTCATCCAGAGTGCCTTCAAACTTTTTCTTCATTTATTTTTGCTCTCCTCCTGACACTTTAGCATTTTGTAAAGTAATTTCATCGGTGACTTCAGCAGTAAAGACAGACATTGCTCGGGGGGTCACATGCTAAGCCATTGTGTTAGCAATGGCTCCATAGCATGCCTCCCAAGAGGTGGTACTATTATTATCTGTATTTTACAGATGCAGAAACAGGCTTGGAGGGATCCATATTGCTCTTAGTGGCAGAACTGACCCTGAGAAGGCTTCGGAGTTCTGTTCTGTACTCTGTTCCTTTGTAGTAGGTGAAGAAGGTAAATGGCAGCCCCTCCCTTGCCTGAGAAATGAGCACAGAAACAGTAGCAGAGAACTTCCAAGAGGGACAGTGGTTCCAAGAGGTTCCAAGATGTGCCAAGGGGACAGTGCTCCATTTCCTGAACCATCATCTTTTCCCTTATTTACTGAAGGCCCTTTGTGGGATTTATACCAAGTTTCTATGATGTTCCTGCTTTTTAACCAATCAGCTGTGTCCAGTCCTGTGCCTCCTGCCTTCTTATTCAAGGCAAACTGGCTAAGACTCACTTCCTCCAGTTCACCTTCCCTCCAAAGCCTTCTGCTGTCTGCTGGTTCGCTGGCTCAGTTCCTCCAATCAGTGACCACAGTGATGGAAACAGATTATAAACAGCACTTTCTCCCCACCACTGAGAGACTAGGCCATGTTTAATGTGGCCATGTTTAATGCAGTATTGAGACCATTTTCAGGACGTGGTAACTACTACATAGTAACACTTATAATTAGTCACTTTCTCCTATTATTATATAAAAGTAGAAGATTTTGAATGTTCTTCTGTAATATAAAAAAAATTAACTTGTAAAAATACAATTGAAGTCACAAAAGTGTCAGGCGCAGTGGCACACACCTGTAATCCCAGCTACTAGGGCAGCTGAGGCAGGAGGATCACAAGTTCAAGGCCAGCGTCAGCAATTTTGCAAGATCCTGTCTCAATAAAAAAAATATAAAAGACTGGGGATGTAGCTCAGTGGGAAAGTGCCCCTGGGTTCAATCCTCTTCACTGACTACACTCCAAATTTAAATTTTAATACCAAACAAAAATACAAGTTTGGTATTAAAAAAGAAAAAAAAAATACAGAAGTATACAGAAAGCGAGACTCCCTCTTTTCATAGCCCTCCCATTGGATATTTTCCCCTAGAGGTAACCTTGTTAGGAGTTTGGTTCTATATTTCTAGAAAGCTTCCTTTGCCTGTAAGCATATGATTTGCAACTTAACCTTGAGAAGATACTCACATAGGGCCCAGGCACAAAGGAAGCACTAGTTGCTTGTTCTGGGAGTGCCACCGAGTCAGGGATGTGTCTCCTCATGCATAACCATGTTTTGGAACCTAATAGAGGGCCTGGAATGTTATTGCAGGTGCTCACTCAACATGTGAGAATGAATTCAGATTTGAATTATATTACAGGTTTCTTCTAATTATACCGTTTTATAAAATACTAGCCTCTGCTAACATCATAATGTCTTTGGGGCTACTGCCACTTTCTTCCTCATTCTGATAACTTTTAGACTAGCATGATAAAAAATAAATAAGTATATGAAGTCTCTGATTTTTTTTAAATATTTGTTTTTTAGTTTTTGGTGGACACAACATCTTTATTTTTATTTTTATGTGGTGTTGAGTAACGAACCCAGCGTCCTGTGCATGCCAGGCAAGCGCGCTACCGCTTGAGCCACATCCCCAGCCTGAGGTCTCCGATATTTTGCACCAACAAAGCACTAGAGTGAGGGGCAAGAAAATGAATGTCCATTTCTATAAAAAAATCTTCACAGTTTTTTAAAAAAATTTTTGTAATTAAATACTTTTTAGAGAACTAAAATCAGATAAATGAGTGTTGTGGTTTAGTTTTATTTCCTCCACCTGTTCAATTCATGTTAGAAACTTTTTCAGCTTTATTCCCTTGTTTCAAACATCTTTTAGAGATGCCAGAAATTTCCACCAATTGTACACCTATAAATGTCTGGGTTCCAAGCAGGATTTTTTTTTTTTTTTGGTCTTTCTTTTCTTTTTCCCTAGGGTTCTCATATAATTTCACTAGGTGGGTCTGGGTTTTTCTACTTCAGCCAGAAAGAAATTTTAAACTTGCAGAAAAGATATATATTTCAATAGGAACTTGAAATCACAAAGGCCGTGGGGGTCGAGGTCCTGATCTAGACTCCCTGGGACAAGATCTCTTCTACTGGGCCTTCCTCTGTGGGGGAGGAAACCTCTAGGCAAGGACAGCGCTCCCCTCGCCCTCTCTCCCACTGCTGTTCTAAGGAGCCTGGCAGCTCTGCTTAGCCAGCAGGCTGGAACAATGTGGCCCTTTGTTAGGCAGCATGATTTACAGCACACAGAGGCTGCCCCAGCGCCACCCCTCCCCTTGCTCGCCTTTTCAGAATTGTTTCAGATCAAGGGAGAAACAGAGCCTCAGATGCATCTGCAGCATGCCCTCCTTGGTTATGTAATCTTAAAGAAAAGCAAACTTTCCTCACACTCATAATTCTAAAGCATGCCTAAATTTTTCTTGGCCAATTCAGATCAAAAGACTCATTGTCATCTACCCACACTTACCAACAGGCTTTTATTTCGAATTAATGAACTTACAGGAAGAATCACAAATAAAGAGTGAAATTATCACTATTAGGTCAGCTAAAGAGAACTTGACACTTTTAGAAAAATGAAAAAAACAACTTAAAAAAATATACGAGCAATCCAAACAGAGTACCTCGCTGCTCAGTTATCAAGACTCTTCCGGCAGAATGTGGTCATACCCACAATTAGCAACAGGGACACTGGTTTTGGAGGCATATCTGGAATGGGGACAGATGACGGTATTGGTATTCCAGCTTGGGCAGGTCTTATCTTCTTAGCAGTTGTCAGAAACCAAGGTCTGGATGTAGTCGATCAGTTGCAAATAACAGCTCGGGAATGTTAAGTGGCTTCAGGAGCCGTGTGGACAGTAGGATCACCTAACAACAGGAAGGGCAAACACACAGCAGAAATTAGGAAGGTCAATGCTGGGTTATTAGATGATGAGAAATAAAAATGCAATGCGTGTCTTTGGAGGGGTGTGGAGGGAACCTCAATGAAAAAAGCAAAAGGTACAGGTTGAATATTACCTGGTGCCAGTGTCCTGGATGGAAGGAGGGATGCAGTCTGGGGAAGGTGGCCTGAGGGACAGCTGGGATGTTTACCAGACGTTTAACCAATGGTGTACATAGAACAGCTAAGAAGAACCCTGGGTGCACTGGAGCGGCTGGGCCCAGCCACCACCTTGCTGCTGAATTGAATGGTGGCCTTCCCATACAGTAATTTGACCTCAATATTGAGGTTTCTTCCACTTTCAGGAAGTCTTTGCTCCTTGAAGGGAGCAAATGGAGGCGAACCCAAGGTGGGGAATGCTGTTGTTGGGGATGACGATGATGACTTTATTAGTTTCTCCATATCATAAGCCAAATGGCTTAAATAACAGTTCTGGAGATGAGAAGTCCAAGATCAGCCCATAAGGTTGGTTGCTTCTAAGGGCTGCAGGAAGAATTCGGTCCACACCTTTTTCTCACTTCCCTGTGTTTTCCCTTCTACTCATGTTTGCCACTATGTCCAAATTTCTCCTTTCTATCTGGACACACTCATATTGAATTGGAGTCCATGTGAATGATCTCATTTTAACTCAATCATCTGCAAAGACCACATTTCCAAATAAGGTCACATTCACAGGTCTTAGAGGATGGGGTTAGAACTTCAACATCTCTTTTTTAGGGGGAAACATAATTCAATCTGTGATAATCTTGCTGATGATTGCAGCTGATGTTCACTAGTTCTTATGCTACACCAGGTTCTGAGGACTTTCTCTAATCTCCATTTAATTCCTCAGCATACCCTTATGGAATAGTTGTTATTATTCCTATTTTGTAGACAGAAAAACAAAGTACAGAAAGGTTAAGTAGCTTTTCCAGGACAAATGTAAGTGGGTAAGTCAGGAGCCGCTGAGGCTCCAGGATCACCTATCTATCACCAAGGTTCTGGGCATGGCTGCTCTGCTCCTCTAGTCCACATGGACCTTTGGGCTCTCTGGCCCCTTGTTGGGTGATGCTTCCAGCTCCCTTAGCCTGGACTTCACTCTGGGCTGGATTTCTCTCTGGAACACTGGGAGAACCTGATCCTAGGGCTGGGTGTGTGTGTGTGGTATGCTTGGTAAGTGTCCAGTGAGGTTCTGCCCATGCAGGTGCTGTAACCCCCTCAGCAAGGAGGTGACTACAGGAAATGGGGGAGGTGGTACAAGAGTTGGAATTTCCCAAGCCAGCGTCTGAGTGAAGGGGATTCCAGGGTGGCAGCATGACTGGGCTTCACCTGGCGATACTGCCTGGCCCTGCTACTTTGGAGGGGAGCAAGTTGGCCTGGACACATCCCATCCTCCTCTTCCCATCCCCTAAAGTAGTCCTCAGTCCACTGTTCAAAACAATAAAGTAACCAGCTCCCATTTCAGCTGGTTCACTGATGAAAACAAAGTCTACATTCCTGCATGGAGGAAAAGTGGAAGAAACTAAAAAAGGAGAAAAGGAGGTCTTTCATCATTTTCTTTTTTTTATTTTCTCTTTTTTTTTTTTTAATTTTTTATTGTGGGTTGTTCAAAACATTACAAATTTCTTGACATATCATATTCCACACTTTGATTCAAGTGGGTTATGAACTCCCACCTTCACCCCATACACAGATTGCAGAATCACATCAGTTACACATCCATTGATTTACAAATTGCCATACTAGTGTCTGTTGTGCTCCACTGCCTTTCCCATCCTCCACCCTCCCCCCTCCCCACCTCTCCCCTTCCCTCCCCTCCTCTCACTCTACCTCCTCCACTGTATAACCCTGAGGGTCTCCTTCCATTACCATGCAATTTCCCTTCTCTCTCCCTTTCCCTCCCACCTCTCATCCCTGTTAAATGTTAATCTTCTTCTCCTGTTCTTCGTCCCTACACTGTTCTTAGTTACTCTCCTTATATCAAAGAAGACATTTGGCATTTGTTTTTTAGGGATTGGCTAGCTTCACTTAGCATAATCTGCTCTAATGCCATCCATTTCCCTGTAAATTCTATGATTTTGTCATTTTTTAATGCAGAGTAATACTCCATTGTGTATAAATGCCACATTTTTTTTATCCATTCGTCTATTGAAGGGCATCTAGGTTGGTTCCACAGTCTTGCTATTGTGAACTGTGCTGCTATGAACATCGACGTAGCAGTGTCCCAGTAGCATGCTCTTTTTAGGTCTTTAGGGAATAGACCAAGAAGGGGAATAGCTGGGTCAAATGGTGGCTCCATTCCCAGCTTTCCAAGAAATCTCCATACTGCTTTCCAAATTGGCTGCACCAATCTGCAGTCCCACCAGCAATGTACAAGTGTACCCTTTTCCCCACATCCTCGCCAGCACTTGTTGTTGTTTGACTTCCTAATGGCTGCCAATCTTACTGGAGTGAGATGGTATCTTAGGGTGGTTTTGATTTGCATTTCTCTGACAGCTAGAGATGTTGAGCATTTTTTCATGTACTTGTTGATTGACTGTATGTCCTCCTCTGAGAAGTGTCTGTTCAGGTCCTTGGCCCATTTGTTGATTGGGTTGTTTGTTTTCTTATTGTCTAATTTTTTGAGTTCTTTGTATACTCTGGATATTAGGGCTCTATCTGAAGTGTGAGGAGTAAAGATTTGTTCCCAGGGTGTAGGCTCCCTATTTACCTCTCTTATTGTTTCTTTTGCTGAGAAAAAACTTTTTAGTTTGAGTAAGTCCCATTTGTTGATTCTAGTTATTAACTTTTGTGCTATGGGTGTCCTATTGAGGAATTTGGAGCCCGACCCCACCGACTGTAGATCGTAGCCAATTTTTTCTTCTATCAGACGGCGTGTCTCTGATTTGATATCAAGCTCCTTGATCCATTTTGAATTCACTTTTGTGCATGGCGAGAGAAAGGGATTCAGTTTCATTTTGTTGCATATGGATTTCCAGTTTTCCCAGCACCATTTGTTGAAGATGCTATCCTTCCTCCATTGCATGCTTTTAGCCCCTTTATCAAATATAAGATAGTTGTAGTTTTGTGGATTGGTTTCTGTGTCCTCTATTCTGTACCATTGGTCCACCCGCCTGTTTTGGTACCAGTACCATGCTGTTTTTGTTACTATTGCTCTGTAGTATAGTTTGAAGTCTGGTATCGCTATACCGCCTGATTCACACTTCCTGCTTAGCATTGTTTTTGCTATTCTGGGTCTTTTATTTTTCCATATGAATTTCATGATTGCTTTCTCTATTTCTACAAGAAATGCCGTTGGGATTTTGATTGGCATTGCATTAAACCTATAGAGAACTTTTGGTAATATCGCCATTTTGATGATGTTAGTTCTGCCTATCCATGAACAGGGTATATTTTTCCATCTTCTAAGATCTTCTTCTATTTCTCTCTTTAGGGTTCTGTAGTTTTCATTGTATAAGTCTTTCACCTCTTTTGTTAGGTTGATTCCCAAGTATTTTATTTTTTTTGAAGATATTTTGAATGGAGTGGTTGTCCTCATTTCCAATTCAGAGGATTTGTCGCTGATATACAGGAATGCCTTTGATTTATGCGTGTTGATTTTATATCCTGCCACTTTGCTGAATTCATTTATTAGCTCTAATAGTTTCTTTGTAGAGCCTTTTGGGTCTGCTAGGTATAGAATCATATCATCTGCAAATAGTGATAATTTAAGTTCTTCTTTTCCTATTTTTATGCCTTTAATTTCTTTCGTCTGTCTAATTGCTCTGGCCAGTGTTTCGAGAACTATGTTGAACAGAAGTGGAGAGAGAGGGCATCCCTGTCTAGTTCCAGATTTTAGAGGGAATGCCTTCAGTTTTTCTCCATTCAGAATGATGCTAGCCTGAGGCTTAGCATAGATTGCTTTTACAATATTGAGGTATGTTCCTGTTATCCCTAGTTTTTCTAGAGTTTTGAACATAAAGGGATGCTGTACTTTGTCAAATGCTTTTTCCGCATCTATCGAGATGATCATATGGTTCTTATTTTTAAGTCTATTGATGTGGTGAATAACATTTATTGATTTCCGTATATTGAACCAGCCTTGCATCCCAGGGATGAATCCTACTTGATCATGGTGTACAATTTTTTTGATATGTTTTTGTATCCGATTCGCCAGAATTTTATTGAGGATTTTTGCATCTAGGTTCATTAGAGATATTGGTCTGTAGTTTTCTTTCTTTGAAGTGTCTTTGTCTGGTTTAGGTATCAGGGTGATGTTGGCCTCATAGAATGAATTTGGAAGTTCTCCCTCCTTTTCTATTTCCTGAAGTAGCTTGAAAAGTATTGGTATTAGTTCTTCTTTAAAGGTTTTGTAAAATTCTGCTGTATACCCATCTGGACCTGGGCTTTTCTTAGTTGGTAGTCTTTTTATGGTTTCTTCTATTTCCTCAATTGATATTGGTCTGTTTAGGTTTTCTATATCCTCCTGACTCAATCTGGGCAGATCATATGACTTAAGAAATTTATCGATGCCTTCACTATCTTCTAATTTGTTGGAGTATAAGGATTCAAAATAGTTTTTGATTATCTTCTGTATTTCTGAAGTGTCTGTTGTGATGTTGCCTTTTTCATCCCGTATGCTAGTAATTTGAGTTCTCTCTCTTCTTCTCTTCGCTAGCATCGCTAAGGGTCTGTCGATTTTGTTTATTTTTTCAAAGAACCAACTTTTAGTTTTGTCAATTTTTTCAATTGTTTCTTTTGTTTCGATTTCATTAATTTCAGCTCTGATTTTAATAATTTCTTGCCTTCTACTTCTTTTGCTGTTGTTTTGCTCTTCTTTTTCAAGGATTTTGAGATGAAGTATGAGATCATTTATTTGTTGGTTTTTTCTTTTTTTAAGGAATGAACTCCAAGCAATGAATTTTCCTCTTAGAACTGCTTTCAATGTGTCCCATAGATTCCGATATGTTGTGTCTGTGTTTTCATTTATCTCTAAGAATTTTTTAATTTCCTTCTTGATGTCTTCTATAACCCATTGATCATTCAGTAACCTATTGTTCATTCTCCAAGTGATGTATGCTTTTTCCTTCCTTCTTTTATCGTTGATTTTCAGTTTCATTCCATTATGATCAGATAAGATGCATGGTATTATCTCTACTCCTTTATATTGTCTAAGAGTTGCCCTGTGACATAATATATGATCTATTTTTGAGAAGGATCCATGTGCTGCTGAGAAAAAAGTGTAACTGCTTGATGTTGGGTGGTATATTCTATATATGTCCATTAGGTCTAGGTTATTAATAGTGTTATTGAGTTCTATAGTTTCCTTATTCAACTTTTGTTTGGAAGATCTGTCCAGTGGCGAGAGAGGTGTGTTGAAGTCTCCCATGATTATGGTATGGTGGTCTATTAGACTCTTGAACTTGAGAAGAGTTTGTTTGACGAACATAGCTGCACCATTGTTTGGGGCATAAATATTTATGATTGTTATGTCTTGTTGGTGTATGGTTCCCTTAAGCAGTATGTAGTGTCCCTCTTTATCTCTTTTGATTAACTTTGGCTTGAAATCTATTTTATTTGATATGAGTATGGACACTCCTGCTTGTTTCCGAAGTCCATATGAGTGATATGATTTTTCCCAACCTTTCACCTTCAGCCTATGTAAGTCTTTTCCTATCAAATGCGTCTCCTGTAGGCAGCATATTGTTGGGTCTTGTTTTGTGATCCATTCTACTAGCCTGTGTCTCTTAATTGGTGAGTTTAAGCCATTAACATTTAGGGTTATTATTGAGATATGGGTTGTTCTTCCAGCCATATTTGTTTATTTCTGTTACTAAACATGGTTTGTTTTCCTCTTTGATTATTCCCCCCCCCCTTTACTGTCCTACCTCCCACTGTTGGTTTTCATTGTTATTTTCTATTTCCTCTTCCTGTAATGCTTTGGCGAGGATGCTTTGAAGAGATGGTTTTCTAGCTGCGAATTCTTTAAACTTTTGTTTATCGTGGAAGGTTTTAATTTCATCCTCCATCCTGAAGCTTAATTTCGCTGGATACACAATTCTTGGTTGGAACCCATTTTCTTTCAGTGTTTGAAATATGTTATTCCAGGATCTTCTAGCTTTCAGAGTCTGTGTTGAAAGATCAGCTGTTATCCTGATTGGCTTACCCCTAAATGTAATCTGCTTCCTTTCTCTTGTAGCTTTTAAAATTCTCTCCTTATTCTGTATGTTGGGCATCTTCATTATAATGTGTCTAGGTGTGGATCTCTTATGATTTTGCACATTCGGCGTCCTGTAGGCTTCTAGGATTTGGGATTCTGTCTCATTCTTCAAGTCTGGGAAGTTTTCTTGTATTATTTCATTGAATAGACTTCTCATTCCTTTGGTTTGGAGCTCTGTACCTTCCTGTATCCCAATGACTCTTAAGTTTGGTCTCTTAATGTTATCCCATATTTCTTGGATGTTCTGCTCATGGTTTCTTAACAGTCTTGCTGAGCTGTCTATGTTCTTTTCCAGTTGAAATACTTTGTCTTCATTGTCTGATGTTCTATCTTCTAAGTGTTCTACTCTGCTGGTAGTATTCTCCATTGAGTTTTTAAGTTGGTTTATTGCTTCCTGCATTTCTAGGATTTCTGTTTGTTTGTTTTTTATAACCTCTATCTCCCTGTATAGTTGATCCTTTGCTTCCTGGATTTGTTTGCGTAATTCGTTGTCGAAGTGATCTTTCATTGTCTGATTTTGCTGTTTAATGTCTTCCTTGATACTCCAGATCATCTGAAGCATGTATATCCTGAATTCTTTATCTGACATTCCATCTGCTGCAGCTGTTACCTCTTCTAAAGTTGCGTTGACCTGCATTGCTTGTGGTCCTTTCTTTCCTTGTCTTTTCATACTGCTTGCGTATCTTTCCTGCAGGTGCGGGCGGCGGCTCTGCTCTCTCCTTATTCCAATTGGGGTGTCGTGGCTACCACGCCGGCAGGTCACTGGGCCTGTTCTGGGAGCTGGCGGCGGCTCTGTTCTGCCCCTACTCCAATTGGGGTGACGAGTGTACCACGCCGGCAGGCCACCGGGCCTGATCCGCCGGTCGGTTGCAGGTTTGCCTACCCTGCAGGCGCGGGCGGCGGCTCTACCCTGCCCCTACTGCAAATGGGGTGACGTGTCTGTCGTACCGGCAGGCCACTGGGCCTGTCCCGCTGGTCGGTCGCAGATCTGCCCACCTTTTGGGCACGGGTGGAGGCTCTGCTCTGCCCCTACTCCAATTGGGGTGTCGTGACTACCCCGCCTGCAGGACGCTGGGCCTGTTCCTGGCACGGGCGGCGACTCTGCTCTGCCACTACTCCAATTAGGGTGGTGTTTGTACCACGCCGGCAGGCTCCTGGGCCTGATCTGCAGGTTGATCACTGGTCTGCTCACCCTGCGGGCACGGGTGGCGGTTCCGCTCCACCCCCACTCCAATTGGGGTCACGTGACCACCACACCGGCAGGGCCTGGTCCGGGCGTGGGAGAAGGATCTGCTCTGCCCCTACTCCAGTTGGGGTGACGTGTGTACCACACTGGCAGGCCACTGGGCCTGACCCACCAGGCTGTCACAGGTCTGTTTACCTTGCAAGCGCGAACCGCGGCTCTGCCCTGCCCCTCCTACCACGCCCATGTACCACTGGGTCGCGGGTCTGCCCACCTTGCGGTTGCGGGTGGCGGCTCCGCTCCGCCCCCTCTCCAATTGGGGTCACGCGGTCACCACGCTGGCGAGCCACTGGGCCTGCTCCGGGCGCTGGCGGCGGCCCGGCTCCTTCCCTCTGGCTCGACGACAAATTGAGGAGACTCGGGTGACTGTGCCTCACCCCCCCTACCAGGAGACCAACTGCTTATGTCACCACTGGTATTGATGAAGTTCCCTCCTCCGCCGCTTTCTGCAGACATCAGATCTCTGCCATGTTGGTATCCTATGCGAATGGCAGCATTTCGTTCCCCTTGCCGGGCAACCAAAGCACCAGGTGAGTCCTGACCGGCCCTCAGCAGGACCCCTCATCATTTTCTTTTAAAGAAACAACTTTTAACAGTTTAATAAAATTTTGTCTTTTTTTTTTTTTTTAAGAAAAAACACTAGTTATTGGAAACATACAGTTTACTTGTTCTTGAAAGATAATCATTTAAAAAAATAGATGGCTAATGTCTTACGGCTGAATGGTATTTTGGCAGAAAAAAACCCATGGAATTTGTGCTTGAAAGCAGACAAAGAGTATTTGAGGACACTGAGCAAATATTAGCATCCCCTTATCACCCACGCGTGTGGCTTAGACACTGTGGGCCTGGAGAGGGTCTCTTCTCATCCCAGGTCTGCACCAGGCCTAGCAGGTGAGTGGTGATGGTGGCTACTAGGCCAGAGCCCACTGCAGACCCTGAGTGATCCCAACTTCACTGCTGATAGGCTACTGTAGCCTAACTTCAAGTCTCCTCGCCTCAGCTATCACAGAAGGAAAAGAATGGCCTGAGCTCCCAGGATTGTCATGAGGATTACATAAGCTCCCGTGTGGAGACCACAGAAAGTGCTCAGCAAGCGTCAGCTGCTGTTTTACTGTGATGTTTTGTTTTTGTTTGATTGGGTCACAGGCCTCCTTTTGAATATTATGTAAGTTAAGAACTCTCTAGAAAAATACACATACGTTCATATATAACTTTTCAAATGCAGTTTTAGGAGAGGTTGGTGGACTCCTAGGGATTCACAGAACACAATTAGGAAGCCCATTTAAAAACGCACACATAAAGGCAAAAATTCTTTGCACACTCTCTGGAAGCAGAGTCTTCTGAGGTAAGAGAGGCCATTAATGGTTAATATACCAAAGGGCCCAGCAAGGCAGCACCCCCTGTGACTTGCCAGTCCCCATCATACAGCCAGCCCCTGCTGTCCTGATGTCCTTGGTTCTAATATAAAGCTAGTGGATTCCTCATGGGTGTGAGAGCTGCAGCGAGTCTCCAAGGTGGTAAAGTTTGCTGGCAGAAATGAGGAACTGGAGATTCAGTTAATGTCAACATTTCAAGAGCAGCAATAACTGAACACCTGAGAGTGAAGAATCTATCACTCTTAGGTGGCACGCTGGGCTCCTGACCATGGCGGACAGAGACTGTGGATTCACTGTCCACCACTGAGCTGGCACCCAAAGACCAGGTGCCTCACATCTAAACAAGCAAGTATTTACACACACCCCAGGCAACAGCTTAGTGAGAGCTAAACCAGAGTGTCTGTGGCCCACTCTGTGGAGAAGTGAAAAGAAACAGATGGAAAACAGAGGCAGCTCATAAAGTCGGTTAGGTGGCCTTTGAGGATGGGAGAAAGCCAGGCTTTCTCAGATTCTTCCCAGGAGTAAGAGGTTAAGAGTAAAGGTTCAGGAGCACCCAACTGGAGCCGGAACCCAGCTGACCCTGAAGAAGTTGTTTAATCACACAGATCCTCAGTTTCCTCATCTGTTAGGTATAATTTTCATGAGGATCAAATGGGAACATCTGTGTAAAACAATGAACACAGTAGGCTCCAGAGGGGCCCAAGATGGCGGTTCTATCACCGTCTTGATCACCATCACCACCATCGCCACCCTCACTATTTGCTTCCTCTGCTGCACTCCTCTTGCTGCCCTTCCTCTGCTGTGTAGCCCCTGCTGTCACTAGGGCGGTGCAGGGGAGGTGGAGTTGCCAGAACCTTCTTCTCCACCAAGTGTAAATCTGAGGGTATTACTCACAGGCTTCAAATCCTCCGCCTCCTCACTGCCCTTTGATAAGCCCAGCTCTCTGGAGAGTCTTCCAGGCTTCAGAATCGGCTCCTAGCTCAGCTCTTCACACCCCACCCCCTGCCTTCATACCCCTCACCATCAGTCAATGCTCCAGACACCCCAAATTATTAGCAGTTTTGTAACTGGCTTTTCAGGGACAATTTAAAAAGTCTGGAAGAAGTTTCCCCTACTCTTTGGCTGAAGACATCTCAGTTGTCCTTCACTCTGCTCAGGTGTCACCGCCTCCAGAAAGTCTTCCCAGACTACCCTCCCCCAAGACTGTGTCCTCATGGTGGTTTATAATTCACAGCTTTCTCCATTTCCTCCACTGGGCTTCTTAGCACAGTTCCTGATACAGAGCAGGTCCCTGATTTAGTGAGTTCATAAAGAATTGATGAACAGAAACTGTACAGCGAAGGAGGCAGGGAGTTTAGCAATGGTCAACAGGAAGGTTTTCACTCAGAGAAGCTCTGGGAAATGATGCTCCAATGGCTCTGGTTTTCACATGAATTCAACAAAAATCTACTCGTCTAAAATTCCTATTAAAGAGCAAGTGGGGTCCCCCAGCTAAGTTCACACACAGTAAGACAGTGACCCTTAAGTATTTTTTCATCTTAGGCATTTTTGACATTCAGACTGCTTTTGAGTATTTCGGGTTTTTTCTAGTTGGTTCAACTAAAGCCATTTCTGCACAAATGGACTCCAAATGGGGAAGGAAAAAAGACACTCAAAAATGAAAAAGAAAATGCTCAGAAGAGCCTGAGACAGGCCTATCAGATGATGCTTAGGTTTTTAAAACTCAGCCATCAAGTGGGTGACAGGAGACAAATTAAATATTATCTCTAATGTCCTTTTAGAGAATGGCCTGCTATCAGGCAGTGAGAGTACTAACCCAGGGCGGCCCCTGTCCTGGCCACCAGGCCACGCCTGGTCTCTGAGCTGTCTACTCCTTTGTCTCCCTTTTGTGTCTTTGCCCTTCTTCTCCGCCTCTCCTGCAGGGCGACTGCAGGGCGTCACTAAGTGTGGCTAGCAGTTCCATGGCGGAGTGTTGGGGACGTAGAGATCCTTCATTAACAACAGGCATCTGGGACATAGCAGAAATTTGACATGAAAAAAAACTGTGCTGGCTGACTGAGTCAGGGGCAAGGACATTACGTTACCCAGAGCCAGGGAACTGATTCCCCACTCCAGCAGCCTCCGGGCCCCATGCTGGTGGCGTTCTGCTCTAAGATGCCCTGCTCTCAGCACCAGGAACAGCCCAGCCCCCAGAGACACCCAGCCTACTCTCTTGCTCAACTCTCCTCATCTGATATAATTTGTAGGTGCCAGCATCTTGCTGTTCTATTTCTGCTGAATGTGGAGGAAGCAGGAAAGTCTAGGATTTGGATGCTCATAACCCTCTGATTTCTAACACTGGGAATCAAAAGAAGCAGGAAATAATTTTGTTTTCTTCCTTTCTCTTTCTTGAGAGATTTTTTCCCCCACCAAAAGTAACCCACATAAGCACAGGCACCACTATGCATATTCATTGACTTTTTTAAGAACTATTTTTTGAGCACATATCATATTGGAGGCATCATCTAATTCTTGTGTGTGCATACACACCCACGTACACACTCACATACCTGTCTTAATTGTAAAAGGGTTTGATCTTACACCAATGGGACAATAGATTTTCTTTTTTTGGAAAATTCCTCGTAAGCCATTTGACCTGCTTTCACCTTGTCCCAATCTCGGTGTGCTGTGCTTCAGGCTCCCCAAGAGCCTGGAAGTGTGAGATTCAGGTCATCTTCTGTCCCTTCTGATTTTTTGTAGGTAGAGTTGGTGTTTTTAAATTTACTCACCTCCCTCCCTGGGGCTTCTCATCGATTTAAAAATAACCTGGAAGCAGGTTTTAGAGCAGGATTTAGTTCTCCTTGAACCCCAGAAGTTGTGTGCAAAATTGTGTATTTGCATTTTTTGTCTTCCCCTAGTATTGAGGATTGAACTTAGGGGCATTTGAGTACTGAGCCACATCTCCAGCCCTTTTTATTATTATTATTATTGTTTTACTTTGAGACAGGGTCTCACTAAGTTGCCTGGGCTGTCTTCATATTGGTGATCCTTTTGCCTCAGAGACCTGAGTAGCTGGGATTCTAGGGGTGAATCACTATATCTAACCTTGTGAACTTGTATGCCTGACCATACTTTGAATTGCAGAACTGCATGAAAGTAGGGTGGGTGACGAGCACAAGCCACCTCTGAAGAATAGCAGGAGCAGGGTCTGCCTGCCAGCCTAGCCCTCCTCTCTCTTCCTCAGCTGGCTCCTCCCTGTTATTTTCTTCTCACAATCACAGGCTTCTGGACTTGCTGCCACCACCCGGCTGCAGATCTCAGGTGACCAGAGCTGTCTGGCCACAAATCCCACACCAGGCAGCCAGTGAGTGAGGGCACAGGGGCTGGTGCTTGGCTGGGGAGGACTCCCACCTGGTTCTTATGGCTGTCTGGGGTGTGTTGGGGAGTTGCTCTCCTCGATGAAGTCAAGGGAAGAGGGCTTTTTTTGTGGCCAGGAAAAAGGACTTTTCCCAACTTGCCTCCTTCTCTTACCAGCATGTGTCCTGTGACCATAGACAGTGAGAGCAAAGCAAGCATCCCGTGTGAGTCCCACAGTCCTGGGGCCTAGAGGAGGGAATATGTTTCTGGTTCCCCATGTTTCATGCTATTCTTGTCACTCTTTGTGAGAGAAAGTTTGTTCCTGCAGGTGCCTTAAAAGACTCCTATAGGCTTCCTTTGAATAGCTGATCCCTTATGTGCTTTCGCATCTCAGATCCAAAATGCTCTCCTCCCAGGGGAACCTGTGCCATCTGAAGGAAGCTTCTCCTCTGGTTTGCCCACCACAGCCCCCACCTGTATCCTCTGCATGTTCACCATGAGCTGCAGATACTGCCTCTTATCAGTCACTCCCAGTTTTGAGAAAGCAGAAACGTATCTAGCTTGACTACTGCTCACCCTCTGCACAAATAGTGCTTGGCACAGAGTAGATGCTCAATAAATGTATTGTTGAGCGATCAGTTAATTCAATTTAGTAGAAATGATCTTAAGTGTCTCTACTTAGGTCTAAAAAGCACCCACAAATATATAGGATAGGGAAGATATAGATTAGTAGCAATAGATACAGAGATTAAGTGATTTTAGTTGTTCATATTCTCAATATGAATCAATAGGTTGGCATGATCTGTGTGGTCCAGAAAATCTACTTCTCTCTTATGCTACAATAATATAATAAATTTCTAATATTTAGTATCTGACATTCAATGAACATGGATGAATATCCACTAAGTGGCAGACCCTCTTCGAGGTACTGGGAAACGATAGTTAAGAAAGGCAAAGTCCTGAGGCTGGAAGGGAAGAGGTGCATAATAGAAAAGAAGCCCCAAAGGGAGGAGGATGAGACCCTGTGGGGTCTTGTGAGCCATGGCCAGGATGGGAGGAGGTGGCCTAATGTCCTCTGCACTGATCAGTCCACACAAGGGGATGTTTTTTTTCAGTTCCAATTGTGTGTGTATGTGTGTGTGTGTGTGTGTGTGTGTGTGTGAGAGAGAGAGAGAGAGAGAGAGAGAGAGACAAAATGAGGCTGATGACAACAGCCAGGATCACCAGGGACCTCAGGTCTGTGTCACTGGGTGCAAGTGAGGTGGCTATAGGAACTGAAGAGGAGCCCTGGGCGAGGAGAGGCACCAGCTTGGTAGGTCTGCAGGACTGCCGGGAAGACGGAAGAGCCTCATTTGCTTTGAAGTTCTGTGTGGCCCCAGAGCTGAGTGAGTGAGGGCTCTCAGGAGGCTGACTGGGGCTGCGTCTAGCAGAGGTGGCCTCTCCTCAGGCCAGCAGTGCATGGTGTGTGGATCCTGCAGAACGCCCCCTTCAGTTAGGTTACACATATTCTTGACAGAAGTCTGAGTCCCCACAGATAATTGAGCTGGTGCACATGTCATTGTGTAGATGGCTCAGCCACCAGGCCTGATTCCCAAGGTGCCTCTAAAAGCAGGAAACTGAACTCTTAGCTTAGCCGCCAGCCATGGCAGCTGTGAGTCTGTCAGGTGTAGGAGAGGAAAATGCCAACACGCGTGATCCCCCTGCTTTACCGAACTTGGAGAGGACACTGTGATAAATGACCCACTTCCCTTAATGCCTTGGGAATCTTCCCAGGGCCTGTTAGCTCTTTGGGGAGCTTTGGGCACAAAGGACAAGTGGCAAACCATTGAGGCTGCTCCTTACGCCCAAAATTCTCTAAGAAGCTCTCTGGGCAGAAGACTGGGCACAGGATCAGATTGTGGCAAAGCCCTTGGAGGTTGGGGCTGTGTTGTCAAACTCAGGTCACAGGGCTTTGAAGACGCCTGCATTTATCCTTTTACAGCGAGGACTGCCATGTCTGCAGGCTGTTACAATGCATCCTTGTTTTGAAGAGCTAAGAATTGGGTTTACCGAGTTAGGGACAGTGAGAAGGGTACTTTCTAATTTTTTTTTAATGTGTTTTTCAAAAAAGGCAACTGCTTATTAAATAGATCTTTAACATTGCTGACAGAGAAGGTCCTAAATGCAGCAGAATTTACCAATTTATCAGAAGTTTCACCAGCTATGACCGTAATAGGGTATAGTAATGACAGCAGGAATGGTCACAGCTAATGCCTGGTCACTCCTCTATTCAAGTACCTGTTGTAGCTCCCAAGTACCCAGTTCCAAGCTTCTCTAGTTGATTTTCTGGACACCAATAGAGACCAGGCTTGCTTGACTTCACCAGGTGGCCCAATCACTTAACACAGACTAGTCAAAGGCAGAGGCAGGACTAGAACCCAGGCCTATCAAATCAAAACTGCTTCGTCAAACCAGTTCTCATGGAGTCAATAAATACACCAAACTACTGAGTTCCTGCTACATGCTCAGGCCTAGAGAGCCCCAGTTTGTCCTCAGGGAATTCCTGAGGTTGAGGACACCAGGCCAGCAAAGAGAAAGCAGGTATGAGCAGGGCTTCACTGCACAGTATGGATTTGGGATGCCAGGAGAGACGCAGGAAGGGCCTGGCTCAACAGCAGGACATCACAGAAGGGAAAACAGGGGCTCCCATCGCTGGCTGTGTGGACCCTGATGGCAGTGGGTTGATGCAGCACACAAAGATGACAGTAGGTCTCAGGCAGCCATCCCTGGGCTGGAATCCCACGGCCCCATCCAGCTGGTTTCTGTGCAGCTTGGCGGACAGTCCCCAGCACCAGCTGGCATCCTGCCTGAAGCACTGCACCTCTGTTTGGTGTTCTGCAAGCTACAAAGCACCGCCCAGCTGTGTGTAGAGGTGGCTTGAGGCTATGACCTCCAAATGTCAGGAAGATAACACCCTGGAACCAAGTCCCAATCAGGGGTGGGAGTCAAGGGGAGATATCCAGGTGATGCTGAGGCATGTCATACACCATCCCTCAGGGCCCCCAGCAGGACTGGACCTCAGTTGTACATAGTATAACCAGCCCAGTGGTGCACCTTGTTCTGGATTTCGTCCTCTCACTGATCTCTGTTTCTCATCCCTCACTGTTGTTTCTTGGGATCATCTCCTAAGTAAACCAGCAGCTCTCGTGGCCCTGTCCCAGGGAAAGACACAGGGTGAGGGTTTAAATCTTACCAAGGTACTGACTCTGGGTCCCCAGTCAGATTGGAGCATACAGAGGCTGAGGCACTCCTTTTCTGGAAGGCTCTTCACTGGTCCATGAGCCTCAAACCCTCCTCCAAAGCAGGGTGGTGACTACTCGGAAAGGGTGGATAATCACCGTAGCCACCAGTGCTGCCAGCCACCAGTCAGGCACCGTGTCAGAGGCACATTCTCAAACCGGATCTGATTTACAGCCAACCCACCCAGTTTCCTAAGTGAGAAAACAGGACCTTTCTCCCACAGAGTCCTAGGATAGTCAAAGGCAGAGGCAGGACTAGAATCCAGGCCTATAGAACCAAAAGTTCTGTGTTCTGAACCTAGGTCTGCAGGGCAGGCTTCCTGTTTGGGAAATGGGATGGGACCTCACAGGAGAAAGCTACACACTAGTTATTGTCTCGGCGATATCTGTCCCCTAATGGGCACAGTTGGGAGGAGATCTCTGAGTTGTCCCTCAACTATAGAGAGCCTAGAAAGCAGGGTAAACTCTTGAGTGACTAAGCACAGGTTGAATAATCAATGCACTAAGGAGTGATGATAGCGACACCTTGGCCTTGGAACCCAGACGTAGGAAAGGACGGGGTGAGGAGAGCTCTCCTCCCTCTGCTCACATCACCCACCCACCGTCACCCACCTGAGAGCAATTTACTTTGCAAGCAACACAGATTCAATTTAGGGTTAATTTGCTTGATGTGGGAATTAACCTGTCATAATGGACTCTATCTGTGGGGAACGAAGGCCATTCAGAGGGTGCTAGGTTGGATCTGGACAGGAGGCTGGCGGATTCTGGGGCAGGCAGGGGACTGTGCTGGGGGCAGTAGCAGGTGGGAGAGAGAGAAATCCAGGACAGAGAGGGACACCAGGACACCTGCTGGCCCCTCCCACTCCTGCCTCTGGACTCTTGTTCTCATCACCCATGACTTCGTACCTGGGCTCCTGGCTTCAGGGAAGCCACAAGGTCTTTGACCATTTTGGCTTCAGAGACTGTGATGCCACCCACCACGAAGAGGATCAGGAGCGGGTGGTCGCTGGGATGAGGCCGGCTCACCTGCAAAACAGAAGACCACCAGCGTCAGAGGTGGGCCCAGGGCCGCCACCTCATCATGCACTGGGACTTTGAGAGACTGTGATTTATCAGCCATCAGGTGTGTCAGTGCTTAGTGACTGAATTGACCAGGAAAATAACATGGTCCCTTATTACACACATTTAAAGACTTTACCAAAAGAAAGGTCTCAGGAGCTGGTGGCTACCAGACAAAAATGAAGGCGGAGGACAGCACGTTATATTCCTCAGAATTGTTCAGGTCCCAGCGCAAACTTGCTTCCCTTTGTTGTTGCAGTGGTTAGTTCCTTCAGAGCAGGTCCCACAGCCTGCGGCCACCATATTCTCTTATTTGTTTCCTGTTGGCTGTCTCCTGTACTAGAACAGAAACCCACCAGGGTAGGCACCTTATCTACCTGCTCTCTGCAACTCCCAGGATATCTAGTGTTTGGCCCAGAACAGGTGCTCTGCAAATGTGGGTGGAACTAATGAGCAGTCAGAACTCACAGCAGGCGGGGGCAGGGGAGGTGTACAAAGATGGAGACTGGGCCACCCTGGGGAGAGCAGACTCTAGCACAGACCTCGACTTCTTCAAACAGTCTTAGTGGAGAACCCCCACTGCCTGGAACCTACAGCAGATCCTGTAGAGAATTCTTCATGATTACAAATGATTTCACCAATGAGACCAAGTATTATTTTATCCCTAAAATCAAAATGACTCTTTATAACCACTCAGGAAATGCAAAATAACCCGTGAACAGACTTAGCAAAATGACACCAGCCGGACAATAGGGTTTCTAAGAATTATGTTTTGAGTTATTTTTGGAGGCCGGAGTTGAATTGGTAAGGAGTGGGTAGGAGGGAGGGTGGAGCCAGGGTCTGGAGATAAGTGGTCGCCAGCTGCGGGGAGCAGCTCAGGGCCTGGCCAGGATGGAGCACACCTGGGGGCGCGACAGAGGGGCTCCTGTGTTCACTCACTCTGCTCACAGATGCACAAGCCTCTGCAGGCCTTGGAGTGTCCCAGGAGCAGCAGGGTGGGCAGTGGGGCACCAGGAAGTCTTTCTCTCCCTGTCCCAGCTCCTTTCTCAGCTGGGTTCTGCTGTCCCTTGCCTAAAGATACCCATTTCTCAGTCTCTTATTTTAAAAACTCTTAAAGGGATAACACATTAAATATTCCAAGTTTTATAACTTATTGAATTCTGCAGAGAAACTCACAGTAGGAAGGAAGAAAGAAAGGAAGTTGAAAAAAGGAAGGGAGGGAGGGAGGAAAGAAAGGGTGGAAGAAATTCTAAAGGTCTTCAAAATTAGTAATGGTGAATATTGGAAAAAGTTACAAAGCCCTTTCACCTTTAGAATAAGATTGTCGCCAGGCATGGTGACACACGCTGTAA
This sequence comes from Marmota flaviventris, assembly GCF_047511675.1. NCBI lineage: Eukaryota > Metazoa > Chordata > Mammalia > Rodentia > Sciuridae > Marmota > Marmota flaviventris. Next base: position 40,426,598 of record NC_092504.1, read on the forward strand.
TCCCAGAAGCTCGGGAGGCTGGGGCAGGAGGTTCAAAGCCAACCTCAGCAAGAGCAAGACACTAAGCAACTCAGTGAGTCCCTGTCTCTATGTACAATACAAAAAAGGGCTGGGGATGTGGATCAGTGGTCAAGTGCCCCTGAGTTCAGTCCCCAGTACGCCCCTCACCCCAAAAGAGAAAAAGATTGTCAACTCCTCACCCACCTCTAGCATCCTGCTCTGTCTCTCTCCTTCCCTTTGACCTCTTTTCCATTTGTTGACTTCTTTCTTCCAACCCACCATCCATAACACCCACTGAGACCCTGCTATTGTCACACTATCCCCAGGAATCGTTCACACTGAAGTCACTAATGGCCATTATATTGTAGGAGTCAAAGGATACTTCTTTGACTTTATTTAACAGGACATTTCTGTGGCATTTGTCACAATTAATGACACCCTTTTTGGTTACCATGATGATACTCTCTTGGTCTTTCCTCTTTCTTCCTTTCCTTCCCCTCCCTCCTTTTTCTTTCTTTCTTTCTCTCTCTCCCCCTTCCTCCCTCCTTCTATCCTCCCTCCTGTTTCTCTTTCTTTCTTCTCTTTTTTGTTGGAGAGGGCACCCAGGCCCTCATGCACACTAGGCAATTGCTCTACCACTGAGCAACACCCCCAGCCCCGGTTTCTGTTTCTTCTCAGATAAATGGCCCTGCTTAGGGCTCCATGCTTGGTCTCTTACTCTTCTCCCTCAACACACCATCCCAAGGGACCTCATCTTCTCATCTGCCTTTGACAATTTTTTAAATACTTCCCAAGTTTGTCTTCAGCTCAGACATCTCTACGATCCTTGGACATTGCCACCTGGATGCCTCCATGGATTCTAAACTCAGCTAGCTTCAAATTTGATGTGCAACCTTCCTTTGATTCTACCCTTCGCTTGAAACTCGAACCACATGCCATCTTCACAGTCACTTGAGCCAGACGTAGGAGAGCCACCTCAGACTTTGCTGCCTCTTTTGTCTCTCAGGTTGAGTCCTGCCCTTTCTGCCCCTCACGGTCATCAGTATCTTCTGGACTCCCACATCCCCAACTTCTTCACTAGGTTACTGCTACAGCTTTCTGCTTCATCTCTCAGTCCCTGGTCTGGATATTCTGCATCCATTCCCTTCATTTCTACCTAGTAATCTTTCTTTTCTTTTTTTTTGTGGTGCTGGGGATTGAACCAAGGGCCTTGTGCATGTGAGGCAGGCACTCTAGTAACTGAGCTACATCCCCAGCCTATAGTAATCTTTCTAATATACCAATATTTAGAACTGATTATAGTGAGCACAATGCTACTTGTGTGCATTTTCTTTTTTTAATTCTGAAAATATCTTTAGAAGGCAAGTGCAACTATTAATGTATTTACAGATGAAAAGATTGAAGTAATGAAATTATAGAGCTAGGGGCTACAGTCCTACCTACTGCTCAGCTCTGTTATATGTGCAGATTCTCTGCATAGAGTTTCATGGCCACGAAGATGAAGTTCAAACTCCTCTATATACTTCAGTATATATACTTCAGTATATAAGGCTCATATTGCATAGCTTTGGGTTAAGTCTTCATTTCCTCTCCACATTTTTTTTTTTTCTGGAGTCATTCACAATGACTTGTGCATGCCTCAATGCTTGGTTATTTGCATTTTTTGGGAAATTCTGTTGAATATGTGACATTTTATTGAATATAGGCCCCAGAAAGTGCATTCATCACAAGTGTACAATTTCATTTATTTTCACAAAGTAAATAAACCTGCATGCCCAACACCCAGATCAAGAAGTAAAAACTTGTACTTCAAGCCCCCTCCTGTCACCTCTTCTAGGATAACCACCACCCTGACTTCTACTGCTCTACATGGTACTTTGCTTCTTTTGCTTAACTATAAGCCTGGGAGGTTCTCTTCTTCTCTTCTCTTCTCTTCTCTTCTCTTCTCTTCTCTCTTCTCTTCTCTTCTCTTCTCTTCTCTTCTCTCTTAAAAGCACGCCCTTCTCTGAGAAGTTCTCCCCAGATATCTTTCAACCTCTGCACATGATTCCAGCCTGATAGCCCCCTCTGTCTTTGCCTTGGAAAACCAAACTGCTACCCTGATATACCATCTCCTCCAGACTCTGAGTTCCTGACAGGAAGGGACTGCATACATTTGCCTTGAAATTATGGGGCTGAGCATAGTACCTAGTACACAGGAAATGGTCAGAAACTGTTACATAAATAAAACAGAGGAATGAACAAGTGAATGGGTTGCACAGGTTAATGGAGATGCCCTTCTTATCTTAGACAGCTTCTAGAAAGTGCTTTGCTCATGGTTTGTCTGGCTGAATAACTGACCCTGGGATTTCTCCCAGCCCCACAAACAACTGTCGTTTCTCAATCCTGGAACAGAAACACAATTGACTCCAGAGCTTCAGCATGGTACAATATGTTCCCTGTGACATATGCTTTCCATAAGAGAGTCTGGAATCTGTAGTACATGGCAAGAATCTTGGAAAGATGTATTGAAAGATGAAAAGGGGAAAAAGAAACGAACAGCAACAACAAAGAGCAATTCCCTGGAGGAGTGGAGGGAATGCTGGTTTTGTACAAATAAATGGGTCTAATTAATGCATGTTGCTGTTTGCTGTTTGGGTTTTAGTTTAGATTTATGTTTTGATACCAGACTTTCCCTTCAGACCATGTAAGGTCAGCAGGCTGTTGGGAACTGGAGCCTCTTCCACCCAAATAACGCAATCTTTATTAGCAGCCATACATGGCTGGGTCCCATTTGTAAGTTAATTCATGGTGAGACACTTTGAAGATGAAAGATTTGAGCATCATTTCTGCCATCACACATGCACAGATTAATAAAGCAAGTCAGTGTCTCTGCTCTTTCATTTTCAAAACCTTTGCCAGCTGTGACTTTAAGACAGCAGTTCTGGTCACAGAAGATGGTTTCCCTCCATATTGCGTTGCTGCCTTTCCAGCAGAGGCTGTGGGTCCTTTTTGCAGGTGTGGACCCTAAGGGAGCCCTTTGATGTCTAAGTGGCTTCCAGGATGGGGTTGTCAAAAGGCTTTCTGTTGCTTCTGGTTTCTGGGTGCTTTCTAAGAGCCCTGGGAATCCTGTGGTCACTTCCCTCACATGGTGTTCCTTTACTCAATTTCTCTCCCTCTGTGGCACACTTGTCCCTAGAACAAGGAAGGTCAGGTCCCCGATTCTCCATCAGTGGGCAGTGCCTTGTAGAGGCAGAAACCGGAGCATGGGCCTTAAAGAGTACTAAACTCTGGAAAGACCCAGGCTGACTTTGAAGATGGCCCAACAAGGGCTTTTCTTCCACGGGAGTTGGTAACATTGCCACCACTGTCACCAGATATTTAATGTCTAATGCTGTGCTTCTTATTCAGTTTTTTTGTCCATTCAACAAATATTTATTGAGGGTCAGATGCTGCTTGAAGCATCTGGGATTCAGCAATGCACCAAACAGAGAAGAATTGGGGTGTTAGTTAGTTTTAGTGGTAGAACTTAGTTTTAGTGGTAGGGTGGAGGGTGGGGTAAAAATAAATAAGTAAGCTGGTAAGTGCAGAAGGTGGTAAGTGCTATGGAGGAAAACTGGGGAGAGGGGAGCCATTACTCTAGGCAATACTTAGAATCTATGAAGTAGGAAGACGCCCCATTTTATAGAGACACTGAAGCTTAAAGGGTAAGATAATTCAAAGTCACCAAACTAATATGCTGTAGGATTGAGACTAAAATTCAAGACTATCTCCCTGAAGAGATATAAATGTCCTCCTTTGCAATCCACACACTGCCATTGATAAACCAATTCTTCAAACTGAAAGTTCTTTAGAAACATCATTCAATTACCAGATTCCTGTGGACTTGCCCATTCAGTCACATTGCAAAAGGCTGCCATGCCACTACGCCACTCTGCTGTTGAGCTTGACCTCCCTGCTGCATTTGCTGCAGTAGATGGCTTCCTCCTTCCTGAAACTTCTCCCACGCTCCCTCCTCCCTGAGCCCTCCTAAGATGCTGTTCTCTTGCTCCACTTGCTCCATTACATATTGTGCTCCCATCTGGTCTGGTCTCCTATATTAGTCAGGTTTTTCTTGTCATTGTGATCAACATACCTGATAAGAACAACTTAGAAGTGGAAAAGTTTATTTGGTTCACAGTTTCAGAGGTTCAGTTCATGTTCAGCCAACTTCATTGTTCTGGGTCCAAGGAGCATTGTGACAGAAAGGCATAGTGAAGGAAAGCTGTTGAACTCACGGTAGCCAGAAATCAAAGGAGGGTGGGGTGCACTGAGAACATACCCCCAGTGACCTATTTCCTCCAACTATGCCCCATCTGCCTACAGTTTCTACCTAATAATCTATTCAAATCACAAATCCATCAAATGGAAATAATCATCTAATTAGGTCACAGCTGCCATAATCTAATCATTTAACCTCCTGCATTAGCACAGGAGCTTTTGGGGGACACCTCATATCCGAATCATAATACCTCCAGTTCCTGCTCTTTTCCCCACATCCTCCCTAGGCACCCCTCCCCCACTCACAGTTCAATGCCTCACACATTCCAAGGGCTCCAGCTTGCTACTGTTGGACCAGGTTCTGCCAAGCCTAAGGGCTGTCTCCCAAGCCCCTAAGCTGTTCACGCCAAAATAGAAGTTACCTTCTCCATTTCCTGCTTCCCAATAAGAGATAATGTCAACCACATCCATCTAGTCATTCCAGACCAAGCAAATGGCCCTAGACAACTTCCTCTCACTGCCACATTCAATCAATGCCTCCTCATTCCCTGAACCCTGAGCTTAGATTCTCACCTTCTCCCTTTCCCTCCCTGCCTGATGCCAGGTGGGCCCTTGTTTTCCCTTCTCTTAATGCCGCTGGGACTATCTTCATGAAATGTAAACTTGTGTATTCTTAAAAAAACTTTCAATGCCACTTCATTGTTTTGGGTCACATTCCAAACCTCCAGCCCTTATTAATCTAGCTTCTGCTTACCTCTGTCTTAATATTCTTCTACTGCCTGCATGCCACCTTAGCTCCTCACTTGGAACTAAAGCAATTCCCCCCATACCACAACAGTTCATTACTTTGTTCCTGATTCCTATTAGTCTGACAAAATTCAGTGTCTCTGGGAAACTTCCTCTGATCCTGGTTGAGCTACTCCTCTGTGCTCTCATATCACCTTTCCTGCACCACTCCTCTGTCTTGCAATCCTCAGTTTTCTTGGGAATCTCCCCAACAAGCTATAAGAAACATGACCTAGCTGTGCTGTGGTGTCTAATTCACCCTGATCTAGTTCATCTTATGTCTGCCTTCCATACAGCAGAAGATCTCAAGAATTATTCACTTCCAGACAAAGCAAAGCAGCAAGTTCTTGTTTTTTTTGCTTAATGGGTTGTACCAAATGTCCATTTCACTAGAACTTATGGAACACATTTAGCTAGTGTTAGACATCAATCAAACCCCACCTCATAAAAAGGAACTCCAGAACTTGTACTCATTTAATCAACAACTTGAATGCTGAGATGGTTTCCTCTTGTCAGAAACGCTGTTAAGTATGATAGACCTAAGCCAACAGTTTCTCTCTGACTCTTGTTTCTCTTGTGTGACTAAGAAGGAGCTGGACTAGATGATATCCAAGGTATATCTACCTCTCAAGTTCAAGGATCTAACATCAAAATTCACTTGAAGCCCAGTATTTATTTCACTCTTCATTCCAAAATGGGTATTCATTCCAAAATTGGGTATTTCACTGCTGACACCTGCGGTAGATTCCTCTGTAGGTCTCTCTCCAGTCCACAAGCCAGTAGTCCCCCATGCACATGTTTGGAGCCATGTAGTTACAATGTGATCCTGCTGCCCAGCTACAGTTGATTGGTCATGGAATGGAGTCCAGAACTAGGCTAGGCCAACTACAGACCTTTTCCTCTGAATCAAAATTTGAACTAAGACAGATGAGGCTCCAAGCTAGGCTCTCAAAAAGAACCAAGCCATGGACTGGCTACTCAGCCATTCATTCAGCTAGAACTATTGAGCACCTAACAGAGGCTGGGCACTAGCCAGCTCCATACCTCCCTCATGGCTTTCCAGTTCTTAGTCCTAGTCCTTCCTGAGGTCCACTGCATTGCTGTGCTTGAATTCTCTGGGACACCCCTTGGTCCTCATAATTGCCCTTTCTTGGATTAAGTTGTCACAATGTGTTGACATATTAATTGCAAATGAAAAAGTTTCAAATGTTATCTTCTCACTGTGCCCAGTTTTTCAGGGCCTGCTGAGCAGTCGTTCATTTCTCCTTGTGGGTCTTTTTCTGTCACCACCTTGGGCGATGGGGCTTTTGTATCAACTCAAAGACAAAGCTCAGAGGTAAGCCTTGGTAGCTTTCATGAGCTTTTTCACAAATCTCTTATTTTTTCCAATTAAACATGGCCACATAACAACAAAGAACACTACTTAAAAAGCACACAGGATAGGAGGTGAAAGGGCCTCATGCAATTTCGTTAGATAAAACCCACCCTCCTCCTCATGCCGATTCCAGCAGAGAACACATCTTGACAAATCATGTCCTCTAGTCAAAACAAGCCGAGGTCCAAACACATGGAGTAGATATAAAATACATTATTTTCAGGAGACTGAACTCCAACCCACAAATTCCAGAAACGCACTTTAAAATTGCTGCTTATTAGACATGCCAGTTTTAAATTAAATTAATGTGGGGGTGAGGAATGTTTTGATTTATTTATTAGATTGCTATCAAGCTTTCCTCTAAGGAGCTCAAGGTGCTCTGTGCAGAAGAACTACAGAGAGGGAGCTGGGCTGTTTCAGGAATGTCAGGGTTGGCCCTTCACAGTTCTTCCGAGTCCCACAGGAACCCAGTGGGCTTCCTGGCTGCCCTTGGAAGCTGGCAGTCGAATGGGTGAGCCACAAGTGCATCAGGCCAAATTGGAACAGTTTCTTAGAGGTACAGAAGAGTGACCTGGTGGACGTGCTAGCCCTTCTACCCAGCTGGTCTGGTTTACCTTACAGGATTCCATAGAAATTGAGGAAAGTTCTGCACCTCCATTTCTTCGCAGGAAGTTGATTTTGTACTTTTTTCCCCCCTCCTTTTCCTTTAGATTATATTAAAAAACATCCTGGATAAATAGCAAGTTAGCCTTCATCATGAAAGCCTTTCTGGGCTCACTTATTTTGAGGCCAGGTCGGTAGTATGTATGATTTTCATGTCTTCAAGATTGGAGGGAAAACTCCTAGCTTCAGCCCAACACTGCCCTTACCCAGCCGGAGAGTCAAGCATGTATTTAGCGGAGTGCAGACTGCATTTCTCAAGAGTGATCCTGACAATGTTTTCTGTTCCTCATGCTCTTGGTCCTTTTTCAGTCTCTTCTTAAACCTGGGTGTGCATTGGTGTCTGTCTCTCTACTATGGAAGTGATGCTGCGTGACTTTGAAGACTGCATCGTAAAACACAATACAGCTTCCACCTGGCTGTTCCTCTTTGGATGCTTGCCCCTAAAACACAGCTGCCGCGTGTGAGAAAGTTCATTCAAGAGGTCTATGTGGAGAGGGACTGGGGCCCCAGCCCATGTGCATGGTCAAGCTACCAGGAGCTGCTCAGCATAACTTAGTGTCCATGAGAATGAGCCACTCTCCCTGGGGGGTGCACCCTGAGCTCTACCCAGACTGCAGAGTCATGAACATAATGGGGGGTTCGTATTATTAGTCAATGTTTTGGGATAACTTCTTAAGAGACAACAAATAATCAGAACAAGTGGGATGAAAGACTTCTCTTGACACTCTGATTTACACAAGAAGGCTTTGCAAAGAGAGGTTCAATGAATCGTAATATGATATAAATGAAGTTCTGTCACTAGTGAGGGTGGAATCCAGCTACCTTGACTTCCCTGCTCATGTGGAATTTGTTTGATGCAGAGAATCTTAGACACCCAGGCATTTTCATAAAATGCTGCCTATAAAAATGTATATAAATAGACTGGTTTTGGGAGCCACTTCCAAGTGCCTGGAATGGAGGCCTTCATTTGCCTAGCGAGCTGAGGCTGGCCCAAGAGCAGCAGCAAATCTGGTGGACAGCTCCTGCCCTCTCCCAGCGCACAGCAACTATGCTACTGAAGCCTTCTGGGGAGTCAGGGTCCTAAGCCATCTTGGGCTGGGCCTCTGTGTTCTGCATGGCCAGGGTCTACCGCTGTAGGCCTCTAGGCCTTGAACCCTCCTGTGTGGTACCTGTACAGTATTTCGTGGGCTCATCACAATTTGCCATAGGAGGAATAGTGTCCCCCAAGACTGAGGAGCTTGACAAGCTGGACCATAGTGAAGAAAGAAATGAGTCTGGAAAACCACATCACAGCCTTATGAGGGTGACTTCTGACAGACGCAATAAAGGAGGGCACTAAATCACATGTCTTTCTGTCAAGAGAAAATTGCTAGTAAAATCTGCAATGTCTGTGTCTTCTTTGGGGATGGGGTGTCAATTCTATTCTATTCTAGGCATTGAACTCAGGAGTGCTTTGCCACGGAGATACATCCCTGTTCTTTTTAATTTTTTTTTTTTTTTTTTTTTTATTTTGAGACAGGGCATGCTAAGTTGCCCAAGCTGGCCTCAAACTTGTGAACTTTCTGCCTCATTCTCCCAAGTCACTGGGATCATAGGCATGCACTTACTGTGCCCAGCTCTTCTCTTTTATTGAATCACTTATGCACCCAACAGTTTGGCTGTGTATGCCAAATGCCTGAGTACCAGCTGTGTTCAGGGATACAAAGATGCTCTAGGTGGCTGCTTTCTCAAGAGTCACAATTCTAGAAAAGATCAGCAAACGCTTACATAGCACTTACTACAGGCTGTGTACTGTTCTGAGTTCTGTGTATGTAGTCACTCATTTAATTCTCATAACTGCCCTATAAAGTTGGTGCTATTACCATCCCCATTTTATAATTAGGAAAGTCAAGAAAAAAGAGGCTAAATGATGTGCCCAAGGTCACATAGTTGGTGGGGCCCAAGTTCTAAGGCATGGGTGTGACTTCAGATGTGTCACATGACTCTATTGTAAACAGAAGGCAGAAGGAAGTTAGTACAGAATGTATGAGATTGGTGGGAAAGGAATGTGCAAAACAGATAGCCATCTATTATTTACAGAAACTAAAAAAAAAGGAGGCTAATAGAAAAGAGATTTCTCAATTTCTCAGATCTCCCCTGGTATCACTCATCTTCTATCTGACCACTCTTAGGATCTTTCTCTCTCAATTCACTTAATTTCCCTAGCAAATAAGCCCTTTTGCTTCTGTCCTTTTCTCCAAGGAGACAAAGAAGTTGGAAGAAACAGGTTTCTATGCTGTTTGTGTGGAAAGGGGATGAGACTATCATTTGTTTTTGACAGAGGTGGAGGTGGCCTTGCCTCTGCTGTGCACGTGGTGGGAGTGTGATGAGCTCTGCTTTGGGGATTATGTAATGATGACCCAGTGGTCAGCTTCACCTTGCCTAGTAGCCACTAGAAAGGAGGACAGGGACTCCACTGAGGGTCACTGGAGTTGATCGATAAGGCTGCTACCTTCTATACATAGCTTGTGAAATTACCGAAATGAAGCTTGGATTCAGAGCTATATAGTACGCCCCACTTAACTGATCTTTTGCTTTCCAGTTCCACTTACCTATGGTCAATTGCAGTCTGAAAATATAAAATGGAAAATTTCAGAAGCAAACAATTTGGAAATTTAAAACTGCATGCTGTTTTGAGCAGTGTGATGAAATCTTATACTGTCCTGCTTGCACACATTGTTCCTTTGTTCAGAGTATCTATACTGCAGATGCTACCCACACATTAGTCACTTAGCAGCCATACTGGTTATCAGACCAACTGTGGCAATACCACACTGTTTGTGTTCAGAACCCTTATTTTACATAATTATAGCCCAAAGCAGAAGAATAATGATGCTGGCAATTCCAATATGCCAAAGAGAAGCTTAGAAGTGCTTCCCTCAACTGAAAAAGTGAAAGTTCTTGACTTAATAAGAAAAAAATAATTGTATGCTGACTTTGCTAAGACAAATGGTAAGAGCCAATCTACCCATGAAATTGTGAAGAAAAAGAAATCAGTTCTAGTTTTATTGTCACACTACAAACTGCAAAAGGTATGTCTACAGTGCATGATATGTGTTTAGTTAAGATGGCAAAGGCATTAAATTCATGTATGTGTGTATAGAAAAAAAACAGTCCACCAAGGGTTTGGCACTATCTGTGGTTTTGGGCATCCACAGTAGTCTTGGAATATATCCCCCATGAACTGATAGAGTTGGAAAAAGGAATCAGTGAGTTAAAACTGCTGCTTTCTGAGAGAACACTATAATAGGTCCACTCTTAACCTCCCTCCCATCTTTGGTGAGCACCAGTTACGGTTTAGGTATGAGGTGTCCTCCAAAAGCTCACATGTGAGACAATGCAAGACTGTTCAAAGGCAAAATGATTAGGTTCTGAGAGATGTCACCTAATGGGGCATTAATCCTCTGATAGGGATGAGCTGGGAAGTAACTGTCAAATGCCTCCACCATGATTTTGTGTCTCACTTTCAGTTCAAATTTAGGGGGTTGGCCACTTATGGACTGAGACCTCTGAAACTATGTTTCCTTCTCTGAAATTGTTCTGGTTGGGTCTTCAGGTCACAGTGGTGAGAAAGCTGACTAAAACACAAGGCTTATCCAGATGCCAAGTACTGAGAATACAGAAGAGAATCTGACCTAGATCGCCTTCCGCTCTCACAGCCATAGCTGTTAGAAACACAGTTAAATCACACATGGGTGTGTGTGTGTGTGTGTGTGTGTGTGTGTGTGTGTGTGTATATATATATCAGCTCCTAGGGCGTGCTGTTTTACCTCACTAAATGCAATGAATTCTGATCTAGTGTATTCTACTCGTGTCTTTAAAATAAAATGTTGATTACAACCCATTGAAACAATGTCTCTTTCCCCTAATGTGCAATGGACCGAGTTGTGCTAATCTGAAGAAAAACATTAATCTGCAGAAAGAAAGTTAACAAGTGTGATTACAGCATACTGTGTAAGGGTAGCCACAGGAGTGTGTACAAGGCATAGAGCTCTGAGGAGGACAGGAGCCTGGACAACTCTTTCCTGTGCTCTGTTACTGGCCATGAGGGCAGACACAGTGCACCCCGTGGGAATCACTGAGGTCCTATTTCCAAGCACATCTCTCACTGGTTTCCCAATCTTCCCTTGTCTTCTGCACAGTCTACAGATACTGCCTCTGGGTGACCTCAAGCAAACATGGTTCATGAGACCATCTCTATGTACAGAGAAAGAGCAGGACTGGGCCAGCAACTTGGCTCCCTTCCAGCTGATGCTGCACTTCTAGAATCTCCCATTTGTACATAGTGCCCCAGGCAGGGGAAGGGCTCCACATGGATGGTTTTGTTTCATCAGCTCTGCCTATTTATTTCCTCCTGGCTCAGCACTGGGGAGTCTTGAGTGAGAAGTGAGGAGCAGAGGCACAGAATAGGGCAGCAAGTGGCAAGAAAGGCACGAGTGATATGTAGGCTGCTGATCCAGAAAGAAGAGGCCATGTGCAGAGGCAGTTCAATAGCAATGCACACATTTATCCTCCTGGGGTGCACCACCCAAGAGCCTGCGGCCAAGTCCCAGAGGAAAAGACAGGGTGCCAGCAGAACTGGCTGTCTGAGGGACCAACTCAGGCATAGACTTTATTCACAGCTACAAAGATATTGGAAAGGGAAAGCATTTGTGCTTGTGAGTAATTCTGAAGAAAACCAGAATTAATAACATACGAATATTTAACTTCCAAAAAAATGCCTGGCAGTATCTCAGAGCCAAGACATGTGGCCAGGAGCCTGGGGTTTGGATAAATCCTGGTGTCACCACTATGTTGCCCTCTGGAGAGCACCTGAGGACAGAGGAAAGTGAGACACAATCCAGCCTTCTGGAGCTCACTTCCACTGCTCAGCTTTTCTGACTCAGTTTCCTCACTGGGGAGACAGGGATAATGACAGGACCTACCCCTTAGGGTGGTCACGAGGCTTAATACAAGAAAGGATGGAAACACACTGATCACAGGTTATTTCTCAAAGGAGACTGGTAAACCACCATAACCAGGTGAGACAGTGTCTTCCACACCCCTCTCTCCAAGGGCCTTAGAGTGGAATGGAATCTCTTCTTGATGGGTTCACCTCCATCTCAAAGAAGTGTCTTTGGGAAATTAGGGGTTCCTCAAAACCCCTATTGGCTGCAAGTTTATCACAATTATGTCCAAATCCTGAACACATAGGCCACACATAGCTTTCTTTGCCGAGCTCTATGAAATGTCAGGAAAATCCCACCATAGAGATTCAATCAGAAATAAAACAAAATGATTCTTCTTTGGGGGTACTGGGGTAGCAAGGGCTTTCCTACCAGCCTAGGGAGAGTCTCTCTAGCCCAGATGGACAGATGAGATGCCCTGCCCAGAGTTGAGGACCGAGCAGTGGATACTGACAGCTATTGGTAGAACAGGGTGGTCTTCCTCCTCCTGCTTTTTTTTTTTTAATCATTTATGCGGATAGAACTCAGGGCCTCACACATGCTAGGCAAGAACTCTTCCACTGAGCTACAACCCAAGTCCTTTCTATTTTATTTTGAGATGAGGTCTGACTAAGTTTCTGTGGTTGGTCTCAAAAATGTGATCCTGGGCTGGGGATACAGCTCAGTTGGTAGAGTTCTTGCCTTGCATGCACAAGGCCCTGGGTTCAACCCAACACCAACACACACACAAACAAAAAAGTGATCCTCCTGCCTCAGTCTCCTGAGTAGCTGAGATTACAGGTGTGTGCCACTGTGCCCAGCTCTGATTCCTTTTTCTTAATTCACTTTGTGGAAACCTACCTCTGATATCATCTTCCAGCTGCCAGAGTGTTTCTTCATGAGCCCTCACAATGGGGTTTGGAATGGGGAACTTGGGAAAGAGGGAAGTGCAGTTTCCCAGTGCTGGCCCAGGATGGTTCTAAGATTCCTCCTAGGCCAAGTGCATTTAGCATAATGGAGCTTCTGATCTCAGGAAGATGCAGAGTTTAAAGGGTAGCATTAAAATGTGACATCTCCTAGATGTTCCATGTCATGGAACAGTGGTGGGAAATGCCTGTGCGTGGTCCTCCCACAGTACAACTGTGCAGCCTGTCATGCTCCATGGTCACCTCTGAAAGGCACAGGGTCCATTAGCAGGTAAAGCCTGGATGCTGAATGACACAGGTAAGTTGTTTTTTGACCCAGCTTTTTACAAACCTATGTGATCGTGGAACCCTTTTTGCTAATAAACTGTTCTTCCTGTCCAAGGGACATCATTGGACAAGGAATAGAGTCAAGGTCCCCTCTCACCCAAAACTCACCTCTTAGAGTGCAGCAAACTGCCATTTGCACCCTTGGTCAGACCCCTTCCTTCAGGGCCCAACTTTACACAGAGGAGAAGCCTGTCTGGGAAAGGACAGAGAGGCCACTGTGCCATTCTCAGTCCTTACTGACCTGGACCTGAAACTCCACACTTGTTATTTAGTGTCTCTTCAGGAGTGAATGTGAGAATGAGAGAGGTCAAGTGGAGAAGGTTGGAAACTATGCTCAACCTGGAAGTGTTTGAACAAATTAGCAACCACAAAGGGCTAGTTAGGAAGAGGAGCTGCTCAGCGATTCTGGACTTACTGACACTCAATGCAGAAGCCCACAGGTGCTTTTAAGAAGTGGATCTGGGGGCTGGGGTTGTAGCTCAGTAGAAGAGCGCTCACCTAGCATGTGTGAGGCACTGTGTCTGCATCTCAGCACCGCATATGAATAAATAAAATAAAGGTCTGTCAACAACTTAAAAAATAATAATAATAAAAGAAGCCGATCTGCATTGCTTCATTAAAGAAAGAGAAGAAAAGAAAGAGGAGGAGGGGGACCTGTAGGAGTTGGAAAATGCAGCAGCCAGGCATTGCAACAGAAGTTGCTGGTAATTGGGACCAGCAGAACTGAGCCCTGTGTGTCTGCTCCAGCCGTTTACTGCTTGGTTGAGAGTCTGATTGTCTGGCGTCTGTCCTCGGGCTTTGGAATAAGCTGTTTTTCTGGAATATGCATTTATTGAATTCTGAAAGGCCAGATCTTCTATGGAGATTAATTCACGATTTCAAAGACTTTTTGAAACTGGCAAAACATTCTGTTATTTCCAAAAGTTATGACCACTGAAATCCTGGCATAGCCTGGGAGGTCAGCCTGTAATCTTGTTTAGATTCTTTTAAATTTAGAAACTTTATAGTAGGTTAAAAATAGAAGCCACTTGTGTACTTTTCCTCCTTTCATCCCTGCTTCAAGGGCTGTTCAATCATTCTGACCCACCCCAGATATGAGCCAGAGAAGTTCTAGCACTTGTCACTTAGAAGCCTCCTGGACCTAAACCCAAGTCATTCATTTCCAAATGGATTTTAGGTTGATGTTAGTCACAGGACTGTGCAGAATTGCTTGTTATCCTATAACATAAGTTCTAGAGTTAAGAGCAAAGGATTATCACTAGGCCTGGTGAATAGTATATGGATTCATGGTTAAGTGAAATGAGGGTCACAAGGAGAGAAGTTTCCAGTGCTGTTCCCCATGTGGGAGTGGGTTGGTGTATGCCACCTTAGGCTGCACTAGGGGGTGGGAAATGACAGTGCTCAGGTCAGAAGAAGCTGTATGAGGCTGCAAGGTCAGGCTACTCATAACCAAAAGGTAAACAAAGACTGTCCTGATTTTAGAAGAGCTAAAATACAGACAGTTATCTGTGTGGCTCTGGCCAGGGATATCATAGCACCACATTTTCATGCCCAGCCAAGGGAATGTCATTCTCCTCAGGATTACCTCTTCAAGGCTGCTTACCTTCATGAACATGCTAAATCCAGTTTTAAGGAGATCAGTGAGGCCTGAAGACATGTGCTCAATATCAACAGGATCTGGCTTCTCAGGATTAAATATTTCTTCCACAACCTGCTTCAACAATGGCTTATAGATTGCCTGGAAAGACAAAATATTGTGCTGTAAGTGAAAGCACTTGTTGGTTGTGTCTGGAGAAAGGACATCTTATCTGCATAAAGGAAAATAAAGCAAGTTTATTTTGATACTGAGCAATGGCTGTGCTTTGTGTGTGTATGTCTCTGGTTGTGTGTGTGTGTGTGTGTGTGTAAAGAAAATGAAACAATATGGAGTTTCTTTGATACTCTCATCCTAATTCTTTAACACTATGTTCCGCCTCTTACATCCCTTTCTATAAGCAAATCTCTTTTACCAGAGTTATAATTATAGTTTGACTAATTGTTCAATTTTTTTTAAGTACAGGAATTGAACCTAGAGGTGCTTAACCACTGAGCCACATTCCAGCCTTTTTTATTTTTTATTTTGAGACATGGTCTCGCTAAGTTGCTTAGGGTCTCACTAAGTGGCTGAGGCTAGCCTCGAACTTGTAATCATGTTGCCTCAGACTGGCTTCCATCTAGATTTAAAGTGACAATTTTATGTGTGAAGTATGCTGGAAAGCAAAGTCCGGGCCTTTGATGGTCTCCATTTTTTTTCCTAAATATTTTTAGAATTACATTCCCCTCTGCTAGGAACTTGAATGTTTACTGATGATGTGTCATCAACATCCAAGTTTGAACCAGTCCCCCTTCATCTAAAGAGCACAACTCCAAGCTCTGGCCAGAAAAAGCAGCTCAAGATGACAAAACAAATCTGACCGAGGTCAGGGCAGAAAGCAGGCCACAGAGCACTACAGGAATTTCAGCAGAATTAGGGTAATGTTAGTTTACAACAAATCCTAGAGTTTAATAAACGACGCTTTCCTCTTCTCTGACTTGAATAACCCGTCCATCTTTAGGTTGCACTGGGAGGCCGCTGTCTCATTGACTGCTGTGCTTTCCGAGCAGCTCTTTCCTAAGATTTTCCCCATCTCTCTCATTTTTCATTTTCATTTTTTATTTATTTGTTGATTTCGTGGGTGGTGCAGAGCTGGGGATGGAATCCAGGGTCTCAGGCATACTAGGCAAGCACTCTACCATTGAGCTACACAGAACTGATTGATTGACTGATTTTCTTTGCCATACTGTACCCCACCCCTTTTTAAGTTCTCACTGGAAGTTCTTCTGCGTCTTTGCTTCCCCTTAGCTGGGCCACCTTCCTCCCAATGTTGTTGTTGCTCCTGTTGATCAGCTCACATCTGGCACAGTATCTGGCAAATGCAGATACAGGGCAAAGGCAGAAGAAAAGTCTCCCCTCCATGCACTCTCTGATCCACAAAGAGCCGTGGTCTAATGGTCTAACAGGGCACTGTGGGGTGCAGCGGACTTGAACTCTGTTTCTCTCTTTGCGTTGGCCAAATATGTGGCTGCCTGTAGCCGTGGTCACAGGTATTTAGTACACTGACCTCATCCCTGTCTTCACCTTGCTTTTTTAACAGACATATTAAATTTATTTTTCCTTTATTCCAATTCTCTGGAAATATCTTAGAAATAAAGCAATACCGAGCTAATTAACATTAAAAATGTCCATTTATCCGGAATATAGCTGGTCTATTCCTCAGGGATATGATGTAGGGAGAACCAGTATCCGCTCAGTTGAAGATACCACCTTCTACCTTTTGATATTTATTAGTCAAGCAGACCATTGTGTGCCCAAAGATTTCATGATTAAATAAATGATCATGAAGGGCATGCACTGAAAAAGGAACATTGATAGGATAGCAATCTATATAAAGCTATCAATCACCCTTGCTAATAATAAGAGACATTTGAATTAACGCTATAACAAGATTTTTTTTTTTCAACTTAGGCAAGTATCCAAAAGTTAGAAAATACACACTTTTGATGAGGCCCAGGGGTCACAGGCACTCTCTGATGTGGCTGTTTGGAATGTGAATTGTTGCAACCAACATGAAGAACAATTTGTCAATACCCATCAAAACGACGATGCATCTGATGTAGCAATTCCACTTTTTAGAAGTTTATTCCTTGGATATGTTCATGGATGCAAATGAGATCCAAAAAAGGCTGTTTATTGTTTGAAATAGCAAAACCAGAGAAACCACCCCAGTCCTCATCACTAGGAGCTGTTGAATGAGTGAGGTGGATCTACAGGGAGGAAATTCACGCAAGTGAATGGGGGGTGGGGGGGTGGGGGGTGGTGGGAGGCTTCTGCGTTGATGTGGCAGAAAATGGGTGCAGAATCATGCGTGATGGAAAAGGGCAAGATGAGCCACAGGGTATGGTGGGCTGCCATTTGTGTAAAGAGTGGGAGGAAGAACACGACAGTTTCTATTTGCTAAATACACAAAAATAAACTGCTGTGATTTAGGCAAACTACAATCAGCAGAGATCAAGGGAACCAGACAAAGGGAGGAGGGAAGACTTTCCATTGTATCATTTTTATTTTTTTAAGTACATTTTAAGATACCACTATAAATAATAATAAAAAACTACCTCCTATTTGTTATAAATTAATAAATTATTTATGCTTGGGAAAGAGATTAGGGTAAAGCACACTGACATGTTAATCAGGGCTATTTTATTTCTGTGCTCAGGAAGTAGGAGGTATTTATTTCTTATTTTTCCAAATTAAAAGGTCTACTTCTGGATTCATAAAACAATCCAACAAATAGCATGCTAAATGTTAACGCCCACAGAGCGGCCTCTGGTTCTGCAAATACTCTTCCTGGAGTAAGTTGTCTTTGGAGCACTTCTATCATCTTAATCCTTCAGGATATTTATTCTCCTTAACTTCAATTTTAATCTCTTTAAACCTTCTCCAAGAAGAAAGAATCATCAGACATTAAGTTCTTCTTTCTTAGCAATAGATTCCAATTTTCAGTCAGCTGACTAAAAGACTATCTCCTCCAGCCTTCTTTGCAGTGCAGTGTGGCTGTGTCCCTAAATTCTGCGCAATGAGATGTAAGTAGGAGAATCATAAGGGACTTTCAGAAGTCTTCTTTTTAAAATGGAAACACATGCTTTTCTCTTCATTCTCTGTTCTGCTGCCTGGAATGTGGAAGTGATACCTGGAGCTCCAGCAGCCATCTTGGAAGACAGGGCTATTCCTTAGAGATGGAGCAGAGAACTGGGGAAACCTTGGGCAGGGATGATCTGTAGCGCGTCCATAATCGAACACAGATAGGCTAAATAAGGACCTATTCTACGTGACAAAACTTTGTGGGTTTGAGCTACTGTTTTTCAGATTCCTGCCACTGAACTGAATGAATTTCTGATACGAAGCATAAAGGGAATATAGAGTCATAAGAGGCCATTCTTTACTTCTAGGAGCTTACAGTTACTTGTTTTATTAGCGTATATAAAATTTGTTCTTAAACAGCAACTTGACGTGAAAACAGAGAAATACACATAGGCTTCATATTTTAGAAAAAAGATATATACTTCCCAATGAACACACCCACAAAAAGGTTGCTGCTTTTCATTGATTCTGAGGGCTGGGGCTGAGGCTCAGTGGTAGAGTGCTAACCTAGCATGGGTGAGGGAGGCACTGGGTTCAATCCTCAGCACCGCATAAAAATAAATAAAGGTACTGTGTCCATCTACAACTAAAAAATTAAAAAAAAAAAAGAAAGAAAAGAAAAAGAAAAGCAATTCTGACCTAAGCTCAGACCATGGACAAAGGTGGCTCTGTAAACCAAGCTAAAACACTACTCTGTTCTCCTCTGTGCTAGACACAGTATGTTCAGGGTGACAGGATTGTTCTCAGAGTTCCAGAGACTCCAAGGTAGACTGGAATAACAGGCAAGAGGAGGCAGGGGGATTAGGGAAAGCAGGGATTCTGGGACCTTTCTCTCTGCATCTGCCTCTTTCCCTCACTCTTGCTCCACTCTGGGCTGGACTTTGGGGAACAAAGCACCCCTGAGCACATCATACGGGGTGAGCAGAGATTTAGAAGTGCTGCTCCTTTAACACTTTTATTCTTGAGATTTTTGTGGAGAATGTTGGAAGTCTTTTTTATGTTATTTTTTAAGATAGTAGGTGAACAGTTATTTAGAATGAGAAAATAAATAAAATTTAAAATACAAAAAAAGTAATAGATAAAAAAACACATCACATAATCCAAAAAAATAAATGTTTTTATTAACTGCTTGACATGCCCCTAGAATACTCGTTTCTTATGCTTTTAGCTGCATTCTCTCTGGTTATTTATTTATTTATTTTGTGTTGGGGATTTAATTTAAGGTCTTGCTAAGTTGCTGAGGCTGGCTTCAACTTGTGATCCTCTGGCCTCAGCCTCCAGTGTTGCTGGGATTATAGGTGTGTTGAGCTCTTGTCTCTCCATTTTTAAAGTTCCCTTTTAGACTGAGTTCTGTGATGCTGGTCTTTGCAAACCACATATGTGCATAGCCAATTGGGTATGTTAGGCCCTGCCTATAGGGGTCACTAGAGGGAGGCTGGAAGGCAGAAAGAGCAAGCATGATTTCTCCTCCCTGGGGCTGTTCTTCCTGTCAGCATCACCCTGGCAATGGCCTCTCACCAGCAGAGGCTGACCTTCTTCTGGACTTTCGTCATAGGCTCCAGCAAATTACCATTCTTGTTTAAGCCATTTAGAGCTTTTTTTCTTTTTTCTATTTTTACTTATAACCCAAAGATAGTAAGTAATAGAAGTATTACTCATTTAAAGAGAAGTCGATAGCTTTTGTCATCTCATACTTAGAAAAAAAAAAAAAACCACTAAATTTTCTATTAAAACAACTAGACACAAAATGACTAAGCAATATTTAAAAGTACAATTTGGGAAAGACTTTCTCGGGTACAAAGCATTGCTTGTCTTATGCCTTCTTAGGAACTACATCTGAACTTTTTCCAATTAGGGTTTTAATGATGAGAACCTTTGACTCCTTAATTTCAGCCACTTAATTTGAATTGTTCTGATCCCCAAATCATGTTTGAAATCTGAAAAAAAACTGCCTTGCCCATGGCTTTTTCAGAGATGAGATGAGAACCTGATTGTCACAAAATTGTCTACTTAGCCAGGAGCCACCCACTTCTCAACAAAGGACCCTGCGGAGGATGAAAAGGAAGTGGGTATCATTTCTCTGGAACCCTACCAAAAGTTTTTCTCACATGTTCGAAATGGCCAGAGGGTAGATCAGTCATGTTGTTTGCTTCAACTTTAAGAGGGTCAACCACAGTAATTTAAACTTTCCTAATCAAACACTGCCTAGCAGTTCACCTTTTTGCGGGGGAAGGAGAGGAATTAAAAATTCAGACAATTTGCTCTTTCCTTTTCTCATTGGTCATTTATTTCTTGCTTATTTCACATGCTGTAGGAGTGGGTTGGGGTGGTCTGTGTTCTAGACAACCATTCAGAGACCAGGTTCCTGCCACTGAGTGAGGCACAGGAATTCCACACTGGAGACTTCACATTTCCTCAGCAGATGATGAGAGAGAGAGAGATGCTATGGGCCTGGCTTGAAAATGTGTCACTTCTAGCCATAATTCATTGGCCAGAATTAGTCACCCCTCCATATTTACCTACTAGAGAATCTGGAAAATGTACTCTCACTGCATGCTCAGGACAAGTAAATGGAGTTTGGGGAACACACAGTATTGTCTCTGCCACAGACACACTGTAAATTTTGAAGCAATATTAATATAATTATTCCCTTAACAATTGGCATGGTGCATGTGTGAGCAAAGGATCATTAAACCCTTTTTCTCTTCTGCCTAGGAATTTGACCTTTGGTTAACTTTCTAGCTGTTTCCCTGGAAACCTGATAAAGAAAGAATGTCAAACTATGTAGCCAGGCAAGAGTGCTTATGACAAAATGACCCCGGCTTAGTGCACTGCATTAGACTGGGAGAACTACAAATATTTGATAGAAAGCTAGAGCTCTGGGCTCCTAAGTACGATGACTTGAATAATACCTGGGCGTGTCCCTGGGAGGAGCACTGGAAGCTATGCCCACGGAGTTGCTGCTGAGAAATGAGCTCCTGTAAGACATAAAGCTTTAAAACCAGGGACTCCTGCACCCACCCAATGAGCAGCTAGTCCTCTCACTCCTGAACGTCCCCTCAGGACCAAGATGCATTACTCCTTCCTTGATAGCTGCATGGGCTGCTTCATGCTTTATGGGTGATCACGAGGACGACTGCAGGGAAGCCAACCCCTGGTGCTCCTCTGATGGCAAGCTCTGTTCCTGTCCTGGGGACTGCTGTCAGTGGGGTTATGACTACAGAGCCAACTTATCTGGAAGGCACAGGACACATAGACCTCGGGCCCACATTACTTTTCAGGGTCCATGACAATGTCTTAATTTTTTATATCAGAAGGAAAAAAAGAAGAAGCTTTAAGTCAAAATCATGTTTTGAAATGAAATATTAATATGTTTTCCTTTACATCAGTAATAATTATACTGAATGTTTTAACATTTCTTGTTTTTATGGGAAGGAGCCTACAAAGGCAAGAGTGGTCATCACTCGGCTGGCCCTGTCTGCTGGTCTCATGGGGCTGAAGGTTTAGTGGAGCCTGAAGAGATGCCCTGATAGCAGCACACGTGAAACAGCCAAAGCGCCACAGAGCTGATCTCATATCAGAAACTCCTTGCCTTCCATTCTTTAAATGCCTAGTATCTTCTTAAGAACAATCTGGACTTTTAAAAATGCCGTATTTAGGGCTGGGGATACAGCTCAGTGGTTCTGTGGTAGAGTGCCTCCCTGGTATGCACAAGGCCTGGGTACTAATCCCCAGGATCACAAAAAATATATAAAAAATAAAAATAAAAAATCATAAAAATAAAAACTGAAAAGCAAACAAGAGATGCCATATTTAAACAAAATATGAAAAATAAAATACTCATGCCAGTGTCCCCGGTTAATCTTGTGGTGGAGATAAGCAAAGTGTGGTTATGTCTAGAAGACTTTCATTGCCTGAGAAAAGGAACCGGGTACAGCAGCAGTGTCCAACATTATCCATAACAGTCTAACTCCAGCCACTTCTAGAATTTGGTGCACTTTAAACACGGTCCAGGATATCCATTTCCAAGGAAACCTGAACTGTCACCCCAAGCTTGTTTCTCCCTCTTCCACAGAACTGACTCCAAACACCAACTTCTCATGAAACTAGACTTGTAGAGGGTATTCATTTTGTTTCAGTCCAAGATGGCAGAGATAAACATCTGCTTGAAACTGTGGCTTTACTTGACTATTCCACGGCTTATTTATTTTTATTTTTTGCTATACTATGACCTATTATTTTCTCCTTTCATCTTCTTAATGGAAATTGTTTGCAGATTAAATCAACGTTTCATTTGTTTATCTATTCACTCATCCATCCATCCATCCCATCCTTCTATATAGAAGATTATTTTTAAAAAATTTGAACGTAGTCCCTCAACTTCAATATGAGGCAATCAAAACCAAAAGATAGTAAAGAAATTTGCTTGAGTTTACATGGCCATTTAGAAGTAGATGTCAGGACAGGGCCACGTTTCCTGGCTTTCAGTTTTAGTCATGTCCCATGCTGATTCTTTCCATAAGGCCACTTAGCAGGTCTGGGTTTAGGTAGACAGAATCAGGAGAAGGAATCAAACTTAGTCTGGGAACAGCTGGCAGCCAGGGCTGGGGCTCGCTGAAGAAAGAGAGGGGCCTGGAGATGTTCAGAGATCTATTTTTCACTGGGCACAAGATGAATCAAACTTCCTGGGCACTGTTGGGTCTAATGCTCCCGTTCAGCATGCCAGAGGCACAAGAGAAAGCACACATCTGTGCAGAGTTTCTCGGCACAGCTCTGCTCTTGGAGACTTATGCCAAGGCCATGAAAGAGCCATCGACATTTGTCAGAAACACCTCTTGAGCTCCTTGCCCTGAGACCTCTGCTGATATGCTCCTGATGCCACCACTGAGGAACAGGAGCACATCAAACACTGGCACCAACGAAGGTGCCCACGCCTCCATTGAACCGGGACGTGTGCAATAAGAAAAGGAAGTTGGGGCTGGGGATGTGCCTCAAGCAGTAGCGCTCGCCTGGCATGCGTGGGGTGCTGGGTTCAATCCTCAGCACCACATACAAATAAAGATGTTGTGTCCACCGAAAACTGAAAAATAAATATTAAAAAATTCTCTCTTTCTCTTAAAAAAAAAGAAAAAGAAAAGGAAGCACTAAAAATTCTGCAGCACAGGCACCATGGGAGCCGGGGCTTCGCTGGCCGTGGTGGACCCACAAACACAACCTTTTCAGACAGGAGGTAGCACTAAACAGCAGTAATGGCCAGTTTCAGAAGGTCCTCCTGCATAGCTCTCACTCAGTCAAAGGAAAGGATGGATGCTGCAGAAGACGACCAAGGGACCGGCTCTCTGCTCTGCATTTCTTCATGGCTGTCATTGCAAATATTTATGTGATGGTGATTATGTGTCAGATGCTGTCCAGAGAGTTTTATAAGTATTAACTTACCAAATCCTTAAAGCATCTTTGTGAGAGAGTCACAATTATAAGTTCCTTTTTATAGAGGGGAAACCAGGAATAGACAGGGAAGTGAGTTGCCCAAAGTCACTTTGTTAGTGAGGGTTCAGCTGGTCTGTGAACACAGGTACCCTGGCTCTACAATCTTCTGTTAACCTCTGTGCTAGCCTCCTTCTCAAAGAATGAAGAGCACAGGAAATGCCATTCTGGGTGGGGCCCACACTCTGGCATCCCTCCACCTACCTCCCTGCTCACCCATAAGCGGCAAGCACTGGGCCCGACCCTACAGATCCATGGTGAGCAGCACAGAGGCTGCTTCCAGCTGTGCGGCATGTTCTTTACATCAGGATCTTCAGCAGGAGCCTCCTCGACCCTACCATCCCAGTCCCTGACTGTGGCGAGGTCCTGGCTCCCCTGGAGTGCCAGATCTGGTGATGTTCGAAACTTATTTCTGGAGGTCCAGTGCAGATCTCTCTCCTCTGGGTCTTCCAGAGGTTTGATAATCCCTTGTATGAACCACATTCTCCTTCAAAGGCAGGAGTGGGGTCTTCTTTCTGCATCTGAACCATGATGGACACATGCAGGATAATACATGCAGATACAATAAGAAGCACCTCCAGCACCAGTGGGGAAACATGCGTACCTCTGAGAGTTAGCACGTGTGCACCAGAGCAGGAGAGAGGGCACTAGAGAGGGACCTGAGGTGGCAGGGGTCCCAAGACCCAGGGCAGAGAGCCAGAGCACAGCACAGGGCAGATCTGGAATAGGAGCTGATGGCCCGACCAGGTGTAGTGCTTTCCTGGGTGTGATGGGGAGCCCAGGATATCTCTTTTGCAGAGAGATAGCACAGCACTGGACAGAAAGCACAGATTTCTCCTGGAGCCATGGGTTGAGGACCAAACTGGGAGAAGAGATGGATAGAAAATTGCCCAGCCAAGTCCTATCTTCAAAAGTAGAACCAGCACTTTCTATACCAATTCATCCTGTGATCTGTAATAAAGACGTAAGTATTCTACAGAGGATGCATGTAGCAAGTATTTATTAAGCACCCGCTATGTGTAGGACACCTCTTTAGGCACTGAGGATATGGCAGCGAGCAAAACAGATCAGAAGCCCTGTGCTCACAAGGCTTACATCTGTAATTTAAAATTTTTTGAAATTTCAAAATACTTGAAAAGCCAAACAGGTAAGAACGATCCCTAATCCCATCAAAAGGTTTTCCTCTAGATATTAAATATAAAGCAGGAAGTCAGTGTTCCTCCCTGTCCATCCAACTCTCCTCGTCCTCTAGAAGGTCTCTATTTTATATATATATATATTTTTATCTCCATATTGCTTTGCAGATTGGTTGCACGAATTTGCAGTCCTACCAGCAATGTATGAATGTGCCTTTTCCCCCACATCCTCGCCAACATTTATTTTTGTCTGTATTCTTTTTTTTTTTAAATTTTTTATTGTTGGTTGTTCAAAACATTACAAATTTCTTGGCATATCATATTCCACACTTTGATTCAAGTGGGTTATGAACTCCCACCTTCACCCCATACACAGATTGCAGAATCACATCAGTTACACATCCATTGATTTACATATTGCCATACTAGTGTCTGTTGTGCTCCGCTGCCTTTCCCATCCTCCACCATCCCCCTCCCCACCTCTCCCCTCCCCTCCCCTCCTCTCTCTCTACCCCCTCCACTGTATAACCCTGAGGGTCTCCTTCCATTTCCAAGCAATTTCCCTTCTCTCTCCCTTTCCCTCCCACTTCTCATCCCTGTTAAATGTTAATCTTCTTCTCATGCTCTTCGTCCCTACTCTGTTCTTAGTTACTCTCCTTATATCAAAGAAGACATTTGGCATTTGTATTTTAGGGATTGGCTAGCTTCACTTAGCATAATCTGCTCTAATGCCATCCATTTCCCTGCAAATTCTATGATTTTGTCATTTTTTAATGCAGAGTAATACTCTATTGTGTATAAATGCCACATTTTTTTTATCCATTCGTCTATTGAAGGGCATCTAGGTTGGTTCCACAGTCTTGCTATTGTGAATTGTGCTGCTATGAACATCGATGTAGCAGTGTCCCTGTAGCATGCTCTTTTTAGGTCTTTAGGGAATAGCCCAAGAAGGGGAATAGCTGGGTCAAATGGTGGCTCCATTCCCAGCTTTCCAAGAAATCTCCATACTGCTTTCCAAATTGGCTGCACCAATTTGCAGTCCCACCAGCAATGTACAAGTGTACCCTTTTCCCCACATCCTCGCCAGCACTTGTTGTTGTTTGACTTCCTAATGGCTGCCAATCTTACTGGAGTGAGATGGTATCTTAGGGTGGTTTTGATTTGCATTTCTCTGACTGCTAGAGATGGTGAGCATTTTTTCATGTACTTGTTGATTGACTGTATGTCCTCCTCTGAGAAGTGTCTGTTCAGGTCCTTGGCCCATTTGTTGATTGGGTTGTTTGTTCTCTTATTGTCTAATTTTTTGAGTTCTTTGTATACTCTGGATATTAGGGCTCTATCTGAAGTGTGAGGAGTAAAGATTTGTTCCCAGGGTGTAGGCTCCCTATTTACCTCTCTTATTGTTTCTTTTGCTGAGAAAAAACTTTTTAGTTTGAGTAAGTCCCATTTGTTGATTCTAGTTATTAACTTTTGTGCTATGGGTGTCCTATTGAGGAATTTGGAGCCCTACCCCACCGAATGTAGATCGTAGCCAACTTTTTCTTCTATCAGACGGCGTGTCTCTGATTTGATATCAAGCTCCTTGATCCATTTTGAATTCACTTTTGTGCATGGCGAGAGAAAGGGATTCAGTTTCATTTTGTTGCATATGGATTTCCAGTTTTCCCAGCATCATTTGTTGAAGATGCTATCCTTCCTCCATTGCATGCTTTTAGCCCCTTTATCAAATATAAGATAGTTGTAGTTTTGTGGATTGTTTTCTGTGTCCTCTATTCTGTACCATTGGTCCACCCGCCTGTTTTGGTACCAGTACCATGCTGTTTTTGTTACTATTGCTCTGTAGTATAGTTTGAAGTCTGGTATAGCTATACCGCCTGATTCACACTTCCTGCTTAGCATTGTTTTTGCTATTCTGGGTCTTTTATTTTTCCATATGAATTTCATGATTGCTTTCTCTATTTCTACAAGAAATGCCGTTGGGATTTTGATTGGCATTGCATTAAACCTATAGAGAACTTTTGGTAATATCGCCATTTTGATGATGTTGGTTCTGCCTATCCATGAACAGGGTATATTTTTCCATCTTCTAAGATCTTCTTCTATTTCTCTCTTTAGGGTTCTGTAGTTTTCACTGTATAAGTCTTTCACCTCTTTTGTTAGGTTGATTCCCAAGTATTTTATTTTTTTTGAAGATATTGTGAATGGAGTGGTTGTCCTCATTTCCATTTCAGAGGATTTGTTGCTGATATACAGGAATGCCTTTGATTTATGCGTGTTGATTTTATATCCTGCCACTTTGCTGAATTCATTTATTAGCTCTAATAATTTCTTTGTAGAGCCTTTTGGGTCTGCTAGGTATAGAATCATATCATCTGCAAATAGTGATAATTTAAGTTCTTCTTTTCCTATTTTTATGCCTTTAATTTCTTTCGTCTGTCTAATTGCTCTGGCCAGTGTTTCGAGAACTATGTTGAACAGAAGTGGAGAGAGAGGGCACCCCTGTCTTGTTCCAGATTTTAGAGGGAATGCCTTCAGTTTTTCTCCATTCAGAATGATGCTAGCCTGAGGCTTAGCATAGATTGCTTTTACAATATTGAGGTATGTTCCTGTTATCCCTAGTTTTTCTAGAGTTTTGAACATAAAGGGATGCTGTACTTTGTCGAATGCTTTTTCCGCATCTATCGAGATGATCATATGGTTCTTATTTTTAAGTCTGTTGATGTGGTGAATAACATTTATTGATTTCCGTATATTGAACCAGCCTTGCATCCCAGGGATGAATCCTACTTGATCATGGTGCACAATTTTTTTGATATGTTTTTGTATCCGATTCGCCAGAATTTTATTGAGGATTTTTGCATCTAGGTTCATTAGAGATATTGGTCTGTAGTTTTCTTTCTTTGAAGTGTCTTTGTCTGGTTTAGGTATCAGGGTGATGTTGGCCTCATAGAATGAATTTGGAAGTTCTCCCTGTTTTTCTATTTCCTGAAGTAGCTTGAAAAGTATTGGTATTAGTTCTTCTTTAAAGGTTTTGTAAAACTCTGCTGTATACCCATCCGGTCCTGGGCTTTTCTTAGTTGGTAGTCTTTTGATGGTTTCTTCTATTTCCTCAATTGATATTGGTCTGTTTAGGTTGTCTATATCCTCCTGACTCAATCTGGGCAGATCATATGACTTAAGAAATTTATCGATGCCTTCACTATCTTCTAATTTATTGGAGTATAAGGATTCAAAATAGTTTTTGATTATCTTCTGTATTTCTGAAGTGTCTGTTGTGATATTGCTTTTTTCATCCCGTATGCTAGTAATTTTGAGTTCTCTCTCTTCTTCTCTTCGCTAGCATGGCTAAGGGTCTGTCGATTTTGTTTATTTTTTGAAAGAACCAACTTTTAGTTTTGTCAATTTTTTCAATTGTTTCTTTTGTTTCGATTTCATTAATTTCAGCTCTGATTTTCATTATTTGTTGCCTTCTACTTCTTTTGCTGTTGTTTTGCTCTTCTTTTTCAAGGATTTTGAGATGAATTGTGAGATCATTTATTTGTTGGTTTTTTCTTTTTTTAAGGAATGAACTCCAAGCAATGAATTTTCCTCTTAGAACTGCTTTCAATGTGTCCCATAGATTCCGATATGTTGTGTCTGTGTTTTCATTTATCTCTAAGAATTTTTTAATTTCCTCCTTGATGTCTTCTATAACCCATTGATCATTCAGTAACCTATTGTTCATTCTCCAAGTGATGTATGCTTTTTCCTTCCTTCTTTTATTGTTGATTTTCAGTTTCATTCCATTATGATCAGATAAGATGCATGGTATTATCTCTACTCCTTTATATTGTCTAAGAGTTGCCCTGTGACATAATATATGATCTATTTTTGAGAAGGATCCATGTGCTGCTGAGAAAAAAGTGTAACTGCTTGATGTTGGGTGGTATATTCTATATATGTCAATTAAGTCTAGGTTATTAATTGTGTTATTGAGTTCTATAGTTTCCTTATTCAACTTTTGTTTGGAAGATCTGTTCAGTGGCGAGAGAGGTGTGTTGAAGTCTCCCATGATTATTGTATGGTGGTCTATTAGACTCTTGAACTTGAGAAGAGTTTGTTTGACGAACATAGCTGCACCATTGTTTGGGGCATAAATATTTATGATTGTTATGTCTTGTTGGTGTATGGTTCCCTTAAGCAGTATGTAGTGTCCCTCTTTATCTCTTTTGATTAACTTTGGCTTGAAATCTATTTTATTTGATATGAGTATGGACACTCCTGCTTGTTTCCGAAGTCCATATGAGTGATATGATTTTAACCAACCTTTCACCTTCAGCCTATGTATGTCTTTTCCTATCAAATGCGTCTCCTGTAGGCAGCATATTGTTGGGTCTTGTTTTGTGATCCATTCTACTAGCCTGTGTCTCTTAATTGGTGAGTTTAAGCCATTAACATTTATGGTTATTATTGAGATATGGGTTGTTCTTCCAGCCATATTTGTTTATTTCTGTTACTAAACATGGTTTGTTTTCCTCTTTGATTATTTTCCCCCCCTTTACTGTCCTACCTCCCACTGTTGGTTTTCATTGTTATTTTCCATTTCCTCTTCCTGTAATGTTTTGGCGAGGATGTTTTGAAGAGATGGTTTTCTAGCTGCGAATTCTTTAAACTTTTGTTTATTGTGGAAGGTTTTAATTTCATCCTCCATCCTGAAGCTTAATTTCGCTGGATACACAATTCTTGGTTGGAACCCATTTTCTTTCAGTGTTTGAAATATGTTATTCCAGGATCTTCTAGCTTTCAGAGTCTGTGTTGAAAGATCAGCTGTTATCCTGATTGGTTTACCCCTAAATGTAATCTGCTTCCTTTCTCTTGTAGCTTTTAAAATTCTCTCCTTATTCTGTATGTTGGGCATCTTCATTATAATGTGTCTAGGTGTGGATCTCTTATGATTTTGCACATTCGGCGTCCTGGAGGCTTCTAGGATTTGGGATTCTGTCTCATTCTTCAAGTCTGGGAAGTTTTCTCGTATTATTTCATTGAATAGACTGCTCATTCCTTTGGTTTGGAGCTCTGTACCTTCCTGTATCCCAATGACTCTTAAGTTTGGTCTCTTAATGTTATCCCATATTTCTTGGATGTTCTGCTCATGGTTCCTTAACAGTCTTGCTGAGCTGTCTATGTTCTTTTCCAGTTGAAATACTTTGTCTTCATTGTCTGATGGTCTATCTTCTAAGTGTTCTACTCTGCTGGTAGTATTCTCCATTGAGTTTTTAAGTTGGTTTATTGCTTCCTGCATTTCTAGGATTTCTGTTTGTTTGTTTTTTATAACCTCTATCTCCCTGTAAAGTTGATCCTTTGCTTCCTGGATTTGTTTGCGTAATTCATTGTCGAAGTGATCTTTCATTGTCTGATTTTGCTGTCTAATGTCTTCCTTGATACTCCAGATCATCTGAATCATGTATATCCTGAATTCTTTATCTGACATTCCATCTGCTGCAGCTCTTACCTCTTCTAAAGTTGCGTTGACCTGCATTGCTTGTGGTCCTTTCTTTCCTTGTCTTTTCATACTGCTTGCGTTTCTTTCCTGCAGGCGCGGGCGGCGGCTCTGCTCTCTCCTTATTCCAATTGGGGTGTCGTGACTACCACGCCAGCAGGTCACTGGGCCTGTTCTGGGCGCTGGCGGCGGCTCTGTTCTGCCCCTACTCCAATTGGGGTGACGAGTGTACTACGCCGGCAGGCCACCGGGCCTGATCCGCCGGTCGGTTGCAGGTTTGCCTACCCTGCAGGCGCGGGCGGCAGCTCTACTCTGCCCCTACTCCAAATGGGGTGACGTGTCTGTCGTACTGGCAGGCCCCTGGGCCTGTCCCGCTGGTCGGTCGCAGATCTGCCCACCTTTCGGGCACGGGTTGTGGCTCTGCTGTACCCCTACTCCAATTGGGGTGTCGTGACTACCCCGCCGGCAGGTCGCTGGGCCTATTCCTGGCACGGGCGGCGACTCTGCTACCACGCCGGCAGGCTCCTGGGCCTGATCCGCCGGTCTGTCGCAGGTCTGCCTACCTTGCAGGTGCGGGTGGCGGCTCTGCCCTGCCCCTCCTACCACGCCTGCGGACCGCTGTGCCTGATCTGCAGGTTGGTCACAGGTCTGCTCACCCTGCGGGCAGGGGTGGCGGTTTCGCTCCGCCCCCACTCCAATTGGGGTCACGTGACCACCACACCGGCAGGGCCTGATCCGGGCATGGGCGAAGGATCTTCTCTGCCCCTACTCCAGCTGGCAGGCCGCTGGGCCTGACCCGCCAGTCTGTCACAGGTCTGCTTACCTTGCAAGTGCGGGCGGTGGCTCTGCCCTGCCCTTCCTACCACGCCCGTGTACCACTGGGTCGCGGGTCTGCCCACCTTGCGGGCGCGGGTGGCGGCTCCACTCCACCCCCTCTCCAATTGGGGTCACGCGGTCACCACACCAGCGAGCCACTGGGCCTGCTCAGGGCGCTGGCAGCGGCCTGGCTCCTCCCCTCTGGCTCGACGACAAATCGAGAGAGACTCGGGTGTCTGTGCCTCACCCCCCCTACCAGGAGACCATCTATTATATTTTTTTCCCAAAATTTTAAAGACTTATTAAACATACATACTCATATATATTTTTATTTTATTATATCTTTATGAAGTAGGATAATGCTTTACAGAATGATCTGTAATGTTTTTCTCCACCTAATGAATCATGAACCTATTGTAGTTGGACTTTCCCAAGAAGCAGACCTTGGGACAGAGATTCCATATGGCCCTTGCCAGCATACCCAGCTTAAGCCCATTTGTTTTATGGCTGTGCAGTATTTCACTATGTGTTCGTAGCACACTTTATCCCGCCCCACCCCCCACTTCCTGATAGTGGCCATCTAGGGTCTTTGGTGAGTGTATTGATGTTACTGATTCCCTATAAGGGGAGGTACATGCAACAGGCTATGACAGAGGACAGAGTTCTGAGGCCTGGAGGACTGGCAGCAAGGAATCCATCTGGACTGCTCATCATTGTCCACATGATGCTCAAGGTTTATAGCTAATGCATGTGTATGTGAATTAAGCAGGCCAAATCACTTACCACGATGATCAGAAAACGGAAAAGACCTCATTAAATTAGTGGTTTATTTCCTCTTTCTAACTATAGCAGTTATTTGCTTCTTGACTTCTTTGGCCTAAACTTTATCGTACATCACCAGTTCTATCATTCTTTTGGAACTAATCCATACGGCAATATTTAAATTGCTGATTTTTTTTTAAATGACAAAACTGCATGTGATTAGTGATCTGAGTGATTGTATTTTGTGGCAGTGCTATCCTTAGATCTTTGTTTCTAAGTCAGGTGCCAGTTTCTATGGTCTTCAGTATAGTGGCAAGTGATTTTGGATGACCATCAGCACCATCAATCAATACTTCTAGAACCTCCATGAGAACCATAGTACAGAGGAGCAGGAGGTTTTGTGTTGGCTGCAAAGACCCAGAATCTGCCGCTGGTCACTGTGTGCCCGTGGTAGGTCAGTTGACTTTCCCGGGTCTCGGATGATGCCTCTTTGGCTTACTTATTGGAATCCAAGGAAAAACTAAGTGCAGAGTGCTGTACTTAGGAACTTCAGCTGCTATAGGAACACACGGGGGAGAATCAGGATGTGCTAGCTGTCATGGGGAACGTTAGCTTGTCTATACACCCCCTTATAGAGCAGACTTTCTGAAGCTTAGCTTCTCACTGTGACACAGTCCTCATTAAGAGCACATTCAGCACTCTAAGAAGTTTTATCAAATGCAGTGGATTTTACTAAAGATTTCATGGGAAGATGAGAAGATTCCCACAGTCAAAATTCATGATATTTTCCATCAGAAACATCTCTCCTTCCCTGGAAGCTCAGGCTTGGTCACCAGGAACCTTAGAGAGACTCCCCATGCTCCATGGCTACAGCTTTTTTTCACTCCTTGAGCTCCCCTCTGGCTTCTTCTGTGCATTCCCCACACTGAGTTTCATTTTAATATTGGTTTCTCATACTATCTTCCTACTCAATGGTCAAAACATTCTTTGATGTTCTCTTACTCTCCTCAGACAGCCCTGAGGGGGTTTTAATAATAAGTGTTTGCCCCTCACAAACTTCTTTTTCCTTATTATATAATTTTTAAGTATTTTTATTATTCTGATTGTTCAAAATGTTTATAGACTGTTTAGATCCAGAAACTTAGGACTCATCTAGGGGCAGTCCTTCATTTGGCACCTCCCAAAGAAACCAAAACACTTGCCTAGGGCTATAAAATAAGCCTATGACAGACCCACAGTCAATAAACTATGGATGTGCTGGGTGCAGTGGTGCATGCTTGTAATCCCAGGTGCTCTGGAAGCTGAGGCAGGAGGATTATGAGTTCAAAGCCAGCCTCAGCAAAAGCAAGGTGCTAAGCAACTCAGTGAGACTCTGTATTTAAATAAAATACAAAATAGGGTTGGGAATTTGGCTCAGTGGTTGAGTGCCCCCGAGTTCAATTCCTGGTTACCCTCCACCAAAAAAAAAAAAAAAAAACCAAAACAAAAAACAACAAACTATGAGTGAGTCCCAATCCAGTGCTCATCCTACTGCATCCCTCCTAGGGTACAAGTGAATTGAGAGGCTTTCAGAGTCAGTGGAACCCAAGCCCAGAACTAAAAGGGAATAGGCGTTCATCTAGAAAGAACCCCTCATCTTAGGAATTAAAATGAAGGCTTTCCGTACGTATAGTTGTAGCCTTTGAATCCTCAAAGTACAACCAATTAGTCACTTTAGGGCACATGCACTTGCCTGGTGGCCGTGATTCCCAGGGACACACACAGACTTGAACTGTTTCATGAGACTCCGAGCTCCGGCAATGTCCCGAAGAGTACTGAAGAGCTCATCCACGGCAATTTTGGATTTGTGAGATGTCAGGTTAATTGAAGAGTCACAGCCTGAAACAATCCAGAAATATTTTCTTAGGTGAGCAAATTCTTAAATTAAGTTTTCTTCATGACAACTTGAGCTTGATAATACAGTTGGGAATTTTTTAAAAACCCCATTTTGCCCTGGCTGTTTACCAACTGGGTTGTTTCAATCACCCATGAGCAACAAAACATATTGAGTCTAAATGCCTCTGACAGAAGTGGTGCTCAGAATGCTTGGGGTCACAGCCACTGGCTTAGACCCCTACACTGCAGACGGTTCATAGAAAGAAACTCCCTAGGGGCTGCACTCTTCAGAATACAGCTTTGGGAACGTCTAAGGAGCCTCAAAGGAAAATATAAGAGACCCCTTATGAAGCTCCCTTGCTTGAATCCCACTAACTGTTTCCATAAAGTCAGACAGAAAGACTGAAAAAAGATAATAGAGTTGCTCCAATAGCAGAACTTGCTGGGATGGGTATCTGTCTGATGTACTAACAAAGCATAAGGATATTTCAAAAGGCAGCCATTCAGAGCTGAGGAGACACAAAGGGGCCTCACAGAGTGTTCTCGGCATTCATTCTATTTCCTTTTGAATTAGATGGACTCACTCTCTATTTTGTTAGAAGCTCATTCAGGAGAGAAAAGATCAAGAATAAGACAGAAGTTTTTAAAATGGAGAAAGATTAAAATGTGTATTCTTGACCCTCTTATTTACATCAGATGAGCATTGACTCATTACTTCTCACATCGCCCTGGTGAGGTAGGAGCAATTATGTTCTTCATCTTGAGGATGCAGGAACTGAGGTGTAGGTTAGATAACACTCCCATAAGTGGACATTATCAAAATCCTGTCCATATCTGCAGTGTCACCCCTCATGTCACCTGTAGGTTTGCTGAACAGTTCTTGGGCACTTTGAGTGCTTTCTAGCTCAAGTTCCTGCATGTCTGTCTGTCTCCGTCTCTGTCCCTCATCTTTGTCTCTAGTTCTCCTCATCTGGAGTTTTCTCTGGTTGTAAGAGTGTCAAACCTGCACAGGTGCAGACTGGAAGTGCTGGACAGTCCATATACATAGAAATAACTCTACTTTCTCACCCCTTGCAGGGACACTTTTGAGTTGTGGTCTCCATAGCCTTTCTGAGGGGATCAGCCACCCACAGCAGAAACTCATTCATGAACGTCCCCTTGATCAGCCTTCCTTCCTTCCCTGCTGGCTCATTGTGATCAGGGGCTACCTTTACAAATGCAGTAACTGCACTCAAATCCTTGTCTCAAATCCTTGACTCCAGAGCTGCCACTGCAATTGAACCTAGGCAGGCTGCACCCAGAGCTGTCCTCTCCTTTGTCATTGTTGTTTGGTAATAGCTTTATTAATATGTAAATCATTCCCCATTTAAAGTGCACAATCCAATAAGCTTTTAGTATAAGACCATTACCCTCACAATCAATTTTAGAATAGCTTCTATTGTCCCAACAAGAAACTACACAACTGTCAGTAATAAATCCCAATTTTTCCCTTACACTACACCCTGGCAACCACCAAAGTGCTTTCTGTCTATGGATTTACCAATTCTGAACATTTCATGTAAATAGAATCATAGAATATGTGACATTTTGTGACTGGCTTATTTCATTTACCATGTTTTCAGGGTTCATCCAAGTTGTACTGTGTATCAGTGCGTCATTCCTTTTTATTGCCTACCATATTTCATTGAATATACTCATTCTACATTTTATATACCCATTCTTCAATTAAGGGATACAGGGCTCCTGTATCATGCCCACCCTCCCTGATCTCCCCTCCCACCCTTCTCCATTTACTCAAGTCCATTGCCTTTAGCCGAGGCAGAATGGTGGTTTCCATGGCTCTACCAAATGTTAGTTTTGCATGTACAATTTTTTGAGTGGATACACATTTTTCTCTTGGGTATTTACCTAGAAAAAAATTGCTGGGTCATATGACAACTCTGTGTTGAAATTTTTGAAGAACTGCAGACTGTTTTCGAAAGTGACTGCACTATTTGACATTCCCAACAGGAGTATAAGAGGGTTTAGCTTTATCTGTTTGTTATCCAAATTATCCATTTTCTTGATTATAGCTATCCTACTTAGTATAAAGTGAAGAGACACTTGTTGATTTTGATTAGAGAACTTGTTTTTTAGGGAGAAATTATAGAATCAAACAAGCTTAAACTTAAAAAGGAATTTATCTAACATTTATAGAAGCATTCAAAAGAACCCAACTCTATCAAGTAGCAAGGTAACACACAGGTAGCTGAGTCCATGCTCTTAATGACTGTGTGACATTTTATATAATAACTCTCAAAGGGCGGACAAAAATCCTGTGTCTAATCTTTGTCTTCTTGCTTCCAGAAACATCTGACTCATTACCATTAAGAAAAAAAAAATCAAAGTATAGTTGTGCTAATCCATTTTTTATTGTCATAATGAAATACTGGAGACTGGAAACTTTATAAAGAAAAAGGGTTTATTTAGCTCATAGGTTTGGGCTGGAAATCTAATATTTGGAGAATCTCTCTGTTCAGCCTCTGACAAGGGGCTCTTTAGCTATACCACAACATGGCAGATGGCATCATGGTGGGAGAATGTATGAGAGGAAAAGATCACATGTTGAGAGGAGAAGCCAGAGAATGAGGAGAGACCAGTATTTTTCCTTTAATAACAACTTGCTATTTTGAGAACTCTCTCTCTGTAAAACCAGTATTAATCCCTTCCAAGGTCAATGCCCCTAATGACCTAATAACCTTCCACTGGGTCTTACCTCTTTACAGTTTTACCCCTAGTTATATCACCACATTGGAGACCAAACTTCTAACACATGACCCTGGAGGACAACCCACACCCAAATCATAGCCCAGTGAGAAAAAAACATCCCTGTGTTCAATAGACCCTACACACACGGATCTATGAACTGCAGGGGCTGGAAGGGAGCCAGCTGATGGAGAGGATTCAGGGGTCACATGTTCTTACTCCCTGGAACCCAATGCCAAACTTTGTGAGAAGGAGCACGTGTGCAGTTTTCTAAGGGACACATTCATAACTTCCTCCTGATTCCTAAAGAGGTTCATCACCAAGAAAAGCTCAGATCCACAGGTACAGACCATTGAATGACATCACACCATCCTTGTCCTTGGTAAGACACAATAGTCTGTGCATCAGGCACCAATCAACCAGAAGAAGTCCTGGAAGGGAATGGCTTCTCACTAAATCAAGAGCTTTCTTCTTACAAATTCTCAGACTGAACCATTTAAGATGTCAGAAATTATATCAATGATATCTAAAGATCTAGAGTATGTATTGCTATTTCAAATAAAAAAGGCACAAAACTAAGGAGAAAGAAAATGATACTAGTTCTAATACTATGTAAAGTGTTTTATTTCTCTAAAAGACAACCTATCTAACAGAGTGACATTTTTTATTTAAATCAATTCACTTTCTATAGAATTGAGAAATTTATCCAATTTTTTTATATGGCTTAATTTTTTGGAAAGTGAGGAGTATATTTACTCATTAAGCTGAGTGTAATAGAATCATCAGCTAGACTAAAGATTATTTACTAAAAATTCTAGATTATACATGGAAGTTGTTGATTGTACACTGAAGTTAAGCAAAAGCAACAATTAAAGTCAACAGTGAAGCAGGTTGTTTGAAAGAAGTGTTTATAGGTTCTGGTGAATTGAGCTCAAATGATTTCAGCAGGAAAATAAAACTGTCAAATTGCTGGAAGGAAAACAAAAAGTCCAAAATTGACTAATAAAGTAAAAGTCCCCTGAAAAATAGCCAATTACGTCCATTGTTCAAACCAGCCGTACCAGGGCAACTTCCATCCAAATCATTAACTCTAATTCATCTGTTATCCCCAAAGAAGTGTGCAAGGATGTGCATGCTTTGGCGACACTAGGTGAAGGGGATTTGTTTTTTTCAGTCTTTAGGCATTTTTCCTAATTAATCTTCACTAGAAAATCTATTTACCCAAATTGAAAGTTAAACGTGCAAACTCTTTAGAAATATGGTCAGAGAAGATAAATATCTTGTGGGAGATCACATATTGCTACCACCAGCAGGGCCAGGGTCCAAAATGTCCCTGTCTACAGACCTGAACTGTCCATGTACATGGCCTCCCACCATTCAAAGTCTCATCCTTGAAGGCTGCTCATTTCAAGTTCACGTTGAAATTAACAGATAAGAGGGGATGTGGATACAAAAGCTATTAAGTGGGGTGAGTTATTTTCTGAGAGGATAGTAATCCCTATAATCATGGAATGCTCACTCTATGCTAGGAACTATTCTAAGAAATTTATTCATATTAGCATGTTTAACCTCCACAGAAACCCATCAGATACTGCTGTCATTCCCATTTTGTAGATGGAGAAAGTGAGCCATAGAGAAGTTCCACAAGGTCGTTTCTCGAGTCAATGGTAAACCTGAGATTCAAATCCTTGCAGGCCCTCTCCAAAGGTGGTTCTGTGAATTCCCAGTACTGACTGCTGTCTCAGATGTGTTAAGATCATACATATAAAAAATCGATAGTACCCCCCCAACACACTTTTTTTTTTTTTAATAAAATACTTAATTCACTACCAAGCTAAAGAAACACTTTTAAAATGGAGGGAATGGTAAATGCCTCTCTTCCTGGGAAGACCTGGGCCTGTCCTGGGAGCAGATGCTAATTGGTGGTTCAGGTCTAGACCCTGGCCCTTCTCCCTTGGCCACACAAGGTGTGAGGTTTCCCAGGACTGGCTGTGTGGGCTCTTTTGAATCTTTGCTCTGTAAGGTGCTGTATTCAGTTACTTCTAATAAGCCCCTGACAGCCTGCTTTATTAAGCCAGTTCCTGAGATAACAGCATTTTGTAAGGGAACTCTTAAGTGTACAATTCCAGTGAACTCCATTTAATCCACTTAGTTAAATAGGTAATAAAACAGAAGCTGATCCTAGCCTTTAGCTAAGCATAGTCTGTGTACTTTAGTTGCCTACCTCTTGATAAGGGAGGCCCCTGTTTTCTTCCCAAATGGGGGAGGGGATGACTCATTCTTGCAGTTTCTTTCTCTGTGGCCTGGCATCTCTTGGGCAGGGGTCCAGTTACTCCTCAGAGTAACAAAGCAGGGCTCCTGTGTCATGCCCACCTCCCTGCCCTCCCCTCCCACCCTTCTCCATTTACTCAAGTCCATTGCCTTCAGCAGAGGCAGAACGGTGGTTTCCATGGCTCTGTACACGGTGGGCCACATTTTCAGCCACAACAAGGTTAAAATGGAAAGCAGGCTGAATCACTTAGCGATCCTCTTGGGATGGCTGGAATGAAGCTCTGCTCCTTCCTCTATGTGGCTGAGATATTCTATTCTGTACAAAATGGTCTTGAAGGTTTGTGGTTCTTGGGACATCTTTTCATCGTTTCCATGGTTTGATTTTATTCCTTGTGAATTCAAGAAAATAAAGCAAATAAAGCATCTTGTATGGGAGACTTGTCTCAGTCTGGACTGGAACTGAAGTAGCTCTTATCTAAGGCCTTACACACATACACATTCACATACACACACACACACACACACGCAGATTAAACGATTAAACACAGGGCACAGTTACTTGTGTGGCTACATGTGCTGAAAAGCAGGGAGCGTGGCTAGATTAGGATTTGAAATGTTTCCCTATTTACTGATATTATTCTCCTCATAGTTCTAAAAGTTTTTCTGGCCCCTCATAACTTTGGAAAAAGGTAGGGTCAAGAGGCCTGGTCATGAGGCCATTTTTTCTTCTGGCCCAAGGATGTTCTTCTTGTCCTTCTAACTGGTCTGGAATTGAAAGCACAGGCCACTTTCTTGTTTGTCCCCTGCTGGCTGCTTCTCTGCAAGCTGCAGGAGGCCCACCTCGAAGGACCAGTCAGAGAAAAGATCTGCTAGGGGGTTTGACATGGCTGGATAGGGCAGAGCATTGGGAGGTCACAACCTACCTCATCCATCCAGCAGTGTGACAATGCCTATTCTCTCTTTTGAAATGATTGTTTGTAAAAATGGAGTTTTGTTTCTCAGGGCTTTCATTAAATGAGAAAATAAATAAACAAAATAAAAACCAAGAAGTCTTTAGCAAGTGGTGTCACATCTAAAATCTTCTAATGATGTGACTACATAAAATGACTCCTGAGTCAGGTGGCCCTGCCAAGTACATAAGGCAAACAATAGAAACTCTCTTTTCAAGTGTGACTGGGAAAGACAGGAGACTGGGAAAGTTATTTAAAGAGAGGAGCACGAAAAATCAATATCTCATGCACATATCCATATCCATCCATCCATCCATCCTTATACACATATAAATAAATGTATTTTTTAAATTAAAACATAAATGTTGGGGCTGTGGCTGTGGCTCAATGGTAGTGCCCTTGCCTGGCATGTGTGAGTCACTGGGTTCGATTCACAGCACCACGTATAAAGAAATAAAATAAAGATCTATCAACAACTAAAAAAAAATTAAAAAAAAACATAAATATACTCTCATTTAGTAATCCTTTGATGAAAGGCCAAGGTCTATTTTTTTGAGCATTGTCTGCTGGTCACAGTTCTTTCTTAACAACATGCAGGATGCACCTTGTATGATTTCTGATATACCATTTACTCCATTTAAAATGGAACTGGCAGTTAAAGAGAACTTCAGCATAATCTGAGGGCAGAATTCTTTTACAATTTATTGCCTTTGATCCTTTATAGTTGCCTTATTTACACCTAATCTGAAAGGTTTATTTTGTTTGTTTGTTTGTTTGTTTGTGTGGTGCTGGGGATGGAGCCTAGGGCCTCATACATGATAGGCAAGTGCTCTACCACTGAGCTACGTCCCCAGCCCACAAATGCATTTTTAAAAAGTGACTTATCTTTATTTTCAAAAGCATTCAGTTAAGTTTGTCACTAAAACAGTTTTCTTTCTGAATTTCTATTTTATCACTACATGAAAACATTTAATCAAATTTTGCAATTTAGTTAACAAGTATAACTGGCATAAGTAGGTTTGGGGACAAACGTAGCCGACTATTGAGAAGTACCTAACTGGGAAGAGCAAATGTGCATGGGCACACAGAGATGGCTTTAGAACTACGAGGGGGTGAGTGTTTTGGCATTAGTCATATTTTACAGAAGGATTACCAACATTATTTTGGTGACTGGGTCATGTGAAGGCAGGTGAGGAATACAAGAAATGTGTGTAAGTATACAAAAATCTATATTCATTATATATATTATTACAAATGAGAAAAAATCTAAACACATTCCTGAAGTTCCAGTTATACTACCCAGACAGTCTCAGCTACATCATCAATCTCATCTAAATGACCTGGTGTGACTTTTGAGTCCTCTAATAAAAAGAATCATAATCTAGGTTGTCAGATTTCGGGTGTCACAGAGCCCATTTTCTCCTTCATTGTAGAGGCCCTGAGCTACACCACACAGCAGGGGCTTCTCAGCAGGGGTAGAGTAATGTTATGGTTTAGATAACATTTTGAAGTGCCCCCAAAAGCTCACCTGGGAGACAATGCAAGAGGATTTAGAGGTGAAATGATTGGTTCATGAGAGCCTTAACCTAATCAGTGCATTAACCTGCTGATAGTTAATCCGGTAACTGGGTGGTAACTGTCAGCAGATAGGGGGTGGCTAGAGGAGGTGGGTCCTTGGGGGCGTGCCTTCAGAGTATATATTTTGTCCATGGTGAAAGAAGTCTCTCTCTTTGCTTCCTAGTGCCATGTTCCCAGTTGCTTTCC
This sequence comes from Marmota flaviventris, assembly GCF_047511675.1. Classification (NCBI taxonomy): domain Eukaryota; kingdom Metazoa; phylum Chordata; class Mammalia; order Rodentia; family Sciuridae; genus Marmota; species Marmota flaviventris. The sequence goes on from NC_092504.1 coordinate 40,467,877, forward strand.
TCCACCACACTCTTCTGCCATGATGTCCTGCCTCACCTCAGACCCCGAGGAATGGAGTTGGCCATCTATGGACTGAGACCTCTGAAACCATGAACGCCCCCAAAACTTTTCCTTCTCTAATTGTTCTTGTCAGGTCTTTTGGTCACAGCAGAAAAAAAAAAAAAAAAAAAAGCTGACTAAAACAAGCAATGACATGAATATGTTTAAGTGTATGAGGTATTCTAACAAAATCTGTGCCAGAAATACCAAAGTGAGGCCACAAAGGGTCCAAGAGAGGTAGGCACCCACGAAGGCTATTTCCTGAAGTCTCTTCATAAGCCTCCCTCTGGCTCCTGCCCATACTGGTTGGACAGTCCTATTGGTTTGCTGACTCTTGCTCTGTATCCTATAATCTCTTATCCTGCAACTACAGTTGTTGCCTAAGTAACAATGGAGGGAAGCAGACAGAAGGACAAGCTTCAATGGGAGCAAGACTCTGAACTCTCCTCTGCTGAACTCTCACTGCTGGTCCCTAGCACCGTACCTGGCCCACTAAATATTTCTTAAATAAATGAATGGGGAAAATAGAGAGGTTATAGGAAAAATAGTGGAATCAGAGTAAATATTCTGTACAGCAAAAGCACTGATTTTCTTGATAATAAACTTTATCTCAAAGATAAACTACCTCTGCAGGAAATTTCAAACAAAGAGCTCCCAGATGGTTTTGAGCAACTGCAGCCTATACTGGGAAAGAGATCAACTCCCAAAAAGGCGACCAGAGAAGAGCAACCTCTGTGGTTGCTCTGATGAATTCTATGCAATGATGAATTCTGTTTGTCTATTTAACACACAAAACTAAACCACACATGGTTTAGGAATATATACATATATGACAAAACTGTTTTTAAAAGAAGCGAGAATGACAAATACACACTTCAGAGCAGTGGTTACCTCTGGACAGAGTGGAGTAGGGACGTGTGTAAGCAAAGGGACAGGACAGGGTGGTGGGTCCATGGGTGTTTATTATATAATTATGCTTCTTAATGTATGTCACCTAATCTTTTATAGATAACAGCTATCTTCGTAAAAATATAAGAAAAAACAGTTCCACTGCTTTCTAAGCCTCCAGCAAATTCAGCTTTTTAAAATAGATGATTAAAGGAACAAATGACAGCTGAATTCTATTATCATCAGGCAGGTTTGGGATGAGTGGAAGACATGGGAAGACTTGTACAGTCAAGAGAGAATGTGACATGCTGCATGTGGATGCCCAAGCTCTGAGGCTTTTGAGGAGAACTCATGTAGGAGGAAGAAGGAAAGAAACTGTTAGGAACATGCTTTGAAATACACCCATTTTTAAGGGTAGCTTTGCCTGGCAGGGTTCAAGGTCAAGTTGTCAGGCCCAGAAAGCAGAAATCCTATCTGAGGTGCAAGCAGAAGTGCCAAGGAGGCAGCAAATCAGATGATACTAGATTATCACAAAGCCATGAAATAACCCCAACTATTTCTAAAAATCCCCTCTAAGATGATTCTGAGAAATATCTCCAAGGTGGCTCTTCTGATTACCATAACTGAAAGATAGAGAATTTCTTTATCTTAAGAATGTATGTGGCTAACTAAGGGAATCCTTGAGAACTTAATAGATGATATGATACTGTATCATATGAATTAATACAATTTCATGTTCGTCATGATGTTGTCTATCAAACCAATCTAAATATATTATAGGCAAAGAGATCCTGAAGTTCACCATTCAGAGTAACTGAAACAGATACAATGTTTGAGGATATTTCTCAAAAAATGTAGGCATTGGATTTTTGATTAGTTACATAATCTTCTATTATTGGGCTTTTACCATGGAAAAATCAGATCTCTTTCATATCAATTTTGACTTTGGGCTGCTTTCCCAGTCATGAAACCTGCCATACAGCCACTTACAGAGCATGTGTTCACAAATCTCACCATCCCCGAGGAGTATGGGCTCCTACTAGTCACAGCCAAGGGCTCAAAGTGGCAGATCTCACTATAAGTGCTTCCTAAAAAGTTGCTTGTTTTTGTTCAGTTAAATTAATTCTACTGAATTACAAGCTTGCCATTTATACTATAATAAGTCCCCTTTCAAAGTGTGGTGACATTTCTGCTGGGTCTGAAGAGCTCAATATGGTTTGCCCACTCTCAGAGCTGCCTTGACAGGTTACCTGGATCTGTTTTTTTTTTTTTTTTAAGAGGGGGGGGGGGGGAGAGAGAGAGAGAGAGAGAGAGAGAGAGAGAGAGAGAGAGAGAGAAAATGAATGAGAGAATTTTAATATTTATTTTTTAGTTTTCGGCAGACACAACATCTTTGTTTGTATGTGGTGCTGAGGATCGAACCCGGGCGGCACGCATGCCAGGCAAGCGCGCTACCACTTGAGCCACCTCCCCAGCCCAGGATCTGGTTGTTTTCAAAAGCTTCCAGGTGGCAGAGCCCTGGGAGCTAGGCTGCACCTTAAGACCACCTGAAGGCCACCCAGTAGAGGAACACTATGACAAACTGTTACTGTGACTTCTCCTCTGAACCAGAAGAAAACAAGGTACACAGAGCAATCATCACACCCTGCTCACAAGTTAAGCACTGCTGGTGATATTTATGTTAAATTTTGCTTACTTTTTTTTTGGTGGGTGGGGCAGTAGCTACAAAAGATGAACTGCAACAAAGATAACACAGGATGGATGAGAACAGGGTTGGAAAAATGTGATCTGCTTATTTTATTGTTCTCTGAATTGGAGAAAGCCTGCCAATCCTTCCATTACAGCTGAGAATAATATTTCCCTGGTGCAAAGTTTCAGCACCCATGGGCCAGGCCAGCATGTCAAAGAGAGGGAAAGGGAGTCCAGATACTCCTTCCATCGATGGTCTTTCCCAGACCCACTGGTGGCTGATCCCACCTGCCCTACAGGAAGCATGTCTGATGTACCCCTTCTTGCAACTAGCTTGTTGCTGTGTTACCCTCCATACCCTGTCCCGCCCTGTTCTCCATCGTCGCAAGGGTATTTGTGTGTATTGGTGGAAGAGGACAAGGGGGCATATTTGGGGACCTGAACAGATACAGCTGCAGCAGAGACTCCAGAGCTCCCCCAAAAGACCACATGGAAGTCTTCCTGCAGGTGCAGGTCAAAAAAGAAGCTGTGAAGAACCACAGTGTGAGGACTGTTTGTGTTCCAGTCTGATTCTTAGCCCATTTCCAGTCTAATTGCTGGTTTGAAAAATACTACCAAAAGCCCAATGCACATGAGGAAAAAGAGATAAGATTGTACTTCACTTTAGAAATGCCAATGAAAGTGGGCTTAAGAGTGTGCAAATAATACAGTGTCATTTCTGGCTATGACATGCTGCTGGGAAATGCTTTCTTACCCAGGTTGCCATGAATGCTGCCCTCTGTAATGCCTGTTAATTACACAAACCTGCACTACGCTAATTGTCCATTTGTAGAAAAGGGTGAAATCAGAAGTTCAAATCATGGCATATTTAAAAGCTTTTCAAATTACTGTCTGGCTGTCTCCAGGCTCTTGTTCCCACTGTCATTTGGAAGATTTCTTTAAACCCTTTGTTTTCCATTTTGTTTTTTGAGCTGCGGCTCCACTGGGCTTGTTATGAGATTCTGGAAGCACAGGGGGACAGCAGTGTCTTCTTACCCTCATATTTTTGGGGGAAGATGAAGTGGTTAAAAATAAGGGATCATTTTCTGATCTCTTTGGGGAATAAGGAAGAATAAAAGGGAAGCTTACTGGCCTAAAGTTTCTTTCATCCCTTTTGTTTCTTAAAAGAATAGAAGAGCAAATGGCGTTTATTTTTCTTCCAATAGCAGACAGATCAAGTGAGGCCCCTCCCTCTCCCCACCCCCATGGGCACACAGCTCCGGGCCTCACTCTAGGTCCCCTGCACCTGTTGTTGTAAATCTCCATTGAACCGAGCCAGCATTGCTGGGCCTGAAATTTAAGCTCTCACTAAATGAGGCCCCTTATCTATCACTTTTCTGTATTTTCTTTTGGAGTGGCGTGGATTAGTGTGTGGGTCAGCCATTCCTGATTCAGAGATGGGATGCAATCCAGAAAGGGCTGCCAATGTGCCTGTGGCAAGAGAGGAGGACAAAAATATCTCCCTGAAACCAGGAAGACGCTTGAGACAGACCCTGGAAACAAAGGCAGAGAAATCAAGGAAAGCTCACAGGCTCAAAGCCACTCAGGTGACACCCCAGTGGTTAGGGTTTGGAAGGGGCAGGACAGAGAGCAGCAGTTCTCTGCCTTGAGGAGTGAGTGAGGGTTTCTTGTCTGCAGCCTTCAAGGGACTCCTTACCTGCCTAACTACCGTCTAGACAGGCTCCACACAGCTTTTACCCCTTTCCTTCAACCTTTGCTGGAGATAACTGAGCTGAATCCCCTGGTCGACAGGTGACTCAAATTCTGTGTACAAAAAGAACTCATCACAAAGATGTAGGACATCCACTCTTCCGCTGGCTTCTGAGCAGGGACATTGTGAAGCCCACAGCTATTTTCACCATCACTCTATAAAGGTGAGGGAGGGTGATTTTAGGCAAGATGGCTGGGCAGAGCTCTTCCCTCAGTAGGATGGGGACCGGAGGGGTTAAAGCACAGAACCAGCTCTGTGATCTGAGGGCAGAAGACACAGCAGCCCAGAGAGGGCTCGACATCTCATGGGCCTTGAAAGAGCCAGTTGGAGTGAATTAGTTGAGAAATAAAGACTGCGAAAAGGTTAGAATTTCTTTTGGCCTCCACTGTGCAGAGAAAACCCCCACTAACCCAGAAGGGCCACCTAGATGACACAGGAATTCCCTCCACACCAGCATATCACTGCCTTCCTTTCTGGGCCCAGCACTCGCCTCCATCCCAGTGAAACTGTGCCTAGGGCTCGGGACCAGCCTTAACGAACAGCCACATCCCCTTTACCCATGGTTGCCACAACAGCTCCATTGTGAGCTCATAAAACGAGCCCGTCTCAGGCCTGCAACAGGTTTGGCGCCTCGTGCAGGGCCAGGCACCCAGGAGGTGGTCCATAAACGTAACATGTGGTGAGATTCAAAATGTGTAATTATTCTGGAAACAAAACAAGACGAAAAAGCCCTGCATGGAAGTTGCTGGCTATAGCTTCAGGCTCCAGATTTTCAGAGGCCATTGCACCGTCTGGTTTGCTTTGGGGCCAGGGGGACATGAAGGTCTGGAAGGTACACGAACTCCAAATGCACCTCCGGGAACTTCTGCAAAGCTTCCCACAGGCATAGTCAACAGGTACTGAGTGCCTACTGTATGCTGAGCTACTTGGCCATATGTGGCTAGTGGCTACTGAATCTCACTGTATGTCACAGAATGCAGATTAAGAAAGAGCTAGAGAAGTGGTGCACACCTATAATGCAGTGACTCAGGAGACTGAGGTAAGTTTGAGGCCCTGTCTCAAAATAAAAAAAAATTCAAAAAGGCTGAGGATGTAGCTCAGTGTTAAAGTGCCCCTGGGTTCAATCTCCAGTACCCCCCACCCCAAAAAAAAGGACTAGAGAAATAAGATAAGGTAAAAGTTCCAAGGGATTTCATAGTAATATTGTTTATAATAGTAAAAACTTGGAATTAATTAAATACCCATCAGTGGGAGGATAAAAATTAATGTGTCTGATCTATTATTGATTAATAAGAGATGCTAGATTAACTGACAAGAGTAGGTTGTTGAGCAGAACTACAGTACCTATGTTATATAGCATATGTCCTATCTTGTACACACACACACACACACACACACACACACACATGTACCCATTTGTATGTACATATACAAAATAATGTATTACAAACTGTTTCACTTATTATTCCTCTGGACTTTCTGCTTTGATAGAAATATCCTGTATCTGTGTTGCCTAATACAGTAACCACTAGTCACATATAGCCACTGAGCTCTTGAAATGTGGCTGGTGTTTCTGGTGAAACATTTAGCTAGTGGCTACTGTGACATACAACACAACAGTAGAACATAAACCCAGAGAGGATAAGGACCTTTGTTTAAATACTGATGTATTTGAACCTTTTAAAATAGTGCCTGTGCTTGAAATGTGGTAGGTGCATAATAAATCACTGTAAGCAGTTACCTCCTAAGGGTTCTTACTTGTGAATTATAAGAGGTTTCTACTTTCTTCTTTATGGGCCTCTGTTCCATTTTGATTTTTTAAGAAGCATATAATTTAAGCATTAAGAAAAATAAAGATATGCTACCTCTGAAAAGCAATCCACATCAATCTCCTTTTACTTTTCATGGCTGACCCAAGTACTACTCGCTTTGGAGGGCGGGGAGGGCGGCTGGCTCTGGGTAGTGGTGTGATTCATTGCTGGGTGCCCAGACTGACTCGCTCCCAGTGAACATTCCTGTGTGTCACAGCTTCACTCACTTAACCCCAGCCCCCTGTCCCTGATGCCTAGCAGAAGCCTGGGCTTCAGATTCATCTTTCACTCCTCAGTGCGGGCTCTCAGCAAGGTCAACAGCAGAGGCTCTATTTCCAGTGGGTAAGAAACCCTGACAGAAAATACTGTCTCTGTCGTTAAGATGCAGGGTCAGGCACATTCCTCTTGGTTATTCACAAGGCCAGTCTTGGACCTGATTTATCACCTTTCGAAGTCAGCGAGTGTCTAAGTGGTAGGATCCTAAGGTAGCTCTCCTCTTCGCCCGCACACCTGTCTAGTCTGTCTGTTCATGAGTCCCCAAGGCACAGTGAATGCCACTGCTTGACTTTCAGCATCAGGCCGGGCCCTTGGGCTCTTCTCCTTCCAAGTCTGATGCGGGAAGCTGACTCAAGACTATTCTGCCCCTCTGCCTCCTTCAGCTTGTGCACCTGTCTGCCACATCCACGTTCCTAAACTTGAGTCACTTCTCAGTCACCTTCCCTTCGGCAATTCCTATGTACTGTCTGTCCCATTACTTACTCGGTCTTTTCCTGTGAGTTAAACCAACTCGTCTATTCGTTAGTTGTAAGCTGATCTTCCTTCCTTTCAATACACCGAGTTACCGAGTGCTCAGTACACACTAGGCACTGGAGGCTCAGTGCCTCCGCTCATCTTATATTATGGGGAGGGAGAACAGACATTTGCACATCAATACACAAACCAATGAATCATAAGGTTATTGGAAAGAAATGCCCAGAAGAAAAATGGAGGTAGATATTTAAGAAATGGCAAAAAATTGGGCCTATTGGAGGAGGTGGTATCTTAGCAGAGACCTTCAAAAGAGTAGGCAAAAAGCTAAGCACTGAAAAAACAACCCAATCAACAAATGGGCTAAGGACCTGAACAGACACTTCTCAGAAGAGGATGCACAATCAATCAACAAATATATGAAAAAACGCTCATCATCTCTAGCAATCAGAGAAATGCAAATCAAAACTACTCTAAGATATCATCTCACTCCAGTCAGAATGGCAGCTATTATGAAGTTTAAGTGTTGGCAAGGATGTGGGGGAAAAGGCACACTCATACATTGTTGGTGGGACTGCAAATTGGTGCAGCCAATATGGAAATAAGTATGGAGAATTCTTGGAATGGAACCACCATTTGACCCAGCTGTCCATCTCCTCAGTCTATACCCAAAGGACTTAAAAACAGCACACTACAGGGACACAGCCACATCAATGTTTATAGCAGCACAATTCACAATAGCTAAACTGGGGAGTCAACCTAGATGCCCTTCAGTAGATGAATGGATAAAAAAAAAGTGGCATATATACACAATGGAATTTTACTCAGCAATAGAAGAGAATAAAATCATGGCATTTGCAGGTAAATGGAAGGAGTTGGAGAAGATAATGCTAAGTGAAGTTAGCCAATCCCCAAAAAACAAATGCCGAATGTTTCCTCTGATATAAGGAGGCTGACTCATACTGGGGTAGGGAGGGGGAACAAGGGACGAATAGATGAATTCTAGATAGGAAAGAGGGGAGGGAGGCAGCATGAGATTAGCAAGGATGGTGGAATGTGATGGACATCATTATCCAAGTACATGTATAAAGATATGAATTGGGTGTCAACCTACTTTATATACAAACAGAGATATGAAAAATTGTGGTATATGTGTGTAATAAGAATTGTATGCAAAAAAAACAAGCACATGGATAAAGACAAGAATTGGCATGAACATACTTTATACAAAGATATGAAAACTGTGCTCTATATGTGTAATAAGAATTGTAATACATTCTGCTGTTGTATATTTAAAAAAAAAAAATCAATAAAAAAATAAGCAGAAAAAAAAAGAGTAGGTAAACACTGCATATACCTAGGAAAAAGCTTTCCAGGCAGAGAGAAAGCAGTGCAAAGGCCCTGAGCTAAGAATATGGAGGAGCTCAGAGATGCAGGCAGGGCCTCATCAGCCACTATAGAAGGGGAGGGGAGAGCACACACATGAAGATGAAGATGGGAAGGACGGAATGCCCACAAGTCTGGCACCTCCACAGGATGCTGAGTGGAGGCGCAGCCGAGGACGCATGGCCTGGAGAGTGGCAGGCCCTCTGCAAGAGGCTGCTGTGGAGACACAAGCTCTGAGTCACAGGTGCCCAGACCAGTCCAACACCCCCTCTCTCCCTCTGACAGTAAGGACACAGTGAAACTTAGTGAGTAAAGCCACATTAAATTACATGACAATCACCCAAACTGCCACAGGAGAAAGCTGCACATGAGCTGGTTTTATCATCACCAGCCTCTGCTCTGAGAGGCTCATATTGCAATGGCAGAGTCACCAACTGAGGGTGTGAAGAGACGGGAAGTCAGGGAAGCCCAAGGCTGGCTGGCATTGCTGCCAGAAGTTGCTTGAAAGTGAGCTGGCGAGGGAGGGGAGGAAGCCCTCAGCTAGAAGGGTTGGGCTGGTTCACTCTGGATCCTGAAAATTCAAGATTGGTCAAGTAGCTTTAAAAGAAGGAAAGACTCTTATTACACACACAGAATCAAGGGTTAGGCTGCTCTTTAAACTGCACAAGGTGGGGGCTCATGCACTGATTCACTCAACACCTGCTTACTGAGCACCTCCTGGCCCATGGCACTGAACACAGCACAGACCAGCAAACAAAACATAAAAAGTTACACTTGCACCAAACTCTCTTTGCATTTCTCCATTGAGCCTGAGAATGATGATAACAGGTAACGTTTATTGAGTACTTGCTATGCACAAAGTACTATTCTAAGTTCTTGATATATGTGAATTCATTTAATCCTCAGAACTGTCCTATGAAACAGGTGCTATCATAATCCCCATTACACAGAAGAGAAAAATGAGGCACAGAGAGATTGATTAACTTACTCAAGGCCACACAGCCAATTTATGGGCAGACTATTATTTGAACTGGAGCCATCTAGACCCAGTGACCAGACTCTAAAATTCTATGTATTTATCACAGCAGGAAATCGATAAACAAACACCTGAAGGATTAAGATAACAAGTATAGCATAAACATAACAAAACAGTTCAAATTTAAACAAATAGTTAGGAGAAAGATCAGTCTAAGCTATGACAGACCTAAATTATGGATTATTTAGAAAGATATCATCTTTATTACCTGCAACTGATACTAGGGCTCATCTGTAAGATACTAACAAGCACAGGAGTCTACTTCTTGTTGCCATGAACATTTAAGACTGGATTTCTACAAAGTGCCCAACACTAACCACACACCCCTCATATCATTAATGTGCTTCATTCTCTCCAAAAAGCTAACAATGCCATTACCATTTTCTTGATTTTACTCACTTATGCAACAACCCTCACTTGATCTAGGTGAAAGGAATTTAAATTAAGATTTCATTGTATAAAATTAGATTTCGCTCCCAGGTTTACTCATCTCCAATGCCCCCGGGGTAGTCACTGGTGTTGAACAGCAGCCGGGGTCCCCTCTTCCCAGTGTGTGGTAGAATTTCATGCTTTCCCATGTGAGGAGGAGCATGGATTGGCAGTGATAGGTGCCATATCTCAGTAGAAGCCTTTAAAAGCCAGTGTGTAGTTCACTTACTTCCTCTTCTACCTGCCTCTGTGCCCACGGAAGCCAGGAGGCCTCTGGCTGCCTGCAGGGCCCCTACAAACCAAGGGGGACACAGGATACAGAGAAATTGTTATCATTTAGATATAAGGTGTCCCCAAAAGTTCACGTGTGAAATAGTGCAAGAATTTTCTGAGGTGCAATGATTAGAATATGAGAGGTGTGACCTAATAGGTGGATTAACCCACTGACAGGTTAACTGGGTGATAACCATAGGCAGGTAGGTATGGCTGGAGGAGGTTATTGGGGGCGTGCCTTTGGGGTTGATATTTTGTCACCGGTGAACAGAGCTCTCTACTTCCTTGTAGCCATGTCCCAAGTGGCCTTCTTGCTCTGCATCCTCTGCCATGACTTCCCACCTCAATGTGGTCCCAGAGCTATGGAGTTGGCTGACCATGGCTGAACCTCTGCGACCATGAGCCCAAATAAACCTTCCTCTTCTACATTGTCCTTGCCAGGTCTTTTGGTCACAGCAATGAAAAAGCTGAATAAAACACCAGTCTGCGTTGTTGTACACCACAACAACATGGCTCTCTGTAACTGGAGGTTCTGCAGGCCTGGGTTCAACCACTGCAGAGAGAAAATTCTTGGGGAAAAAACTGCATCCATATTGAGCATTACAGACTTTTTTCTTGTCCTTATTTCCTAATAATGTAGTGTAGCTACCAACTACATAACATTTATATTGTATTTGGTATTTTAATAATCCAGAGATAAAGTATATAGGAAAATGTGTGTAGGTTATATGCAAATACTATGTACCATTTTATATCAGGGACTTACTTGGACGTTTGAGTATTCTGGTACCTGTGGGAGTCCTGGATATCAAGAGATGACTGTACTGAGATTCTAGGGTTGTTTGTTATTAGCTCAACCTAACCTACACAGATACCAGCACTCTAAATTCTAGATGAAAGTAGAAGAAAATGAATAAAGAATCTAGCTAGTCAACTGAAAAGAAAAATGAAAACATTAAGTGACCATTACTGTATTTTAGATATGTACATGTTACGCACACCTAACCTCAGTAACACTGAGAAGTAGGTATTATCTCCATTTTATATTGAGGAAACTGAGGTTCAGAGAAGGAGGAGAACTTAGTCCAAGTTACATAGCGAGTTAAGTGACAGAGATGAGTTTGAATCCGGGTCTGCATGAATCTGGTGATTACACTATGCTGTCTATAAAAAAGCATGACAACTAGATTGCTCCAAGGGCCAAACATGGGAACGCTGGGAGGAAGGGGCACCCAGGGCAGCTATGCTGCTGAACTGGTGGTGCTCTAGGCTACAGTAAGTTTCAGGATGGCACAAGAAGAGCTGTCTTGCTTGGGTAGGGATTGGGTGGGACTTAGGGACACACTCAGAGGCAAAGAAAGAAGGATAAGGGAACAAAAGAGGGGAGAAGGGAAACCAGGAAAGCAACGAGAAATAATGGCCAAATACAGAAGTCCTTCTCCTCCTGCCCAGATTTGCACACATTTGGTAAGAATATGCCACATGCCTTGCCCTGACACACACAGCTATGGTGGCATGCTGCTACTGCTTGGTGATATCCAAGCCACCTGTGAAAGACAAGTGTTAGCCCCACCCTGTCGTCCACAGCAGCCCCCAGCCCAGCTGGCTTAGGAATTCCCACCAGGCAGGGAGCTCACTCCCTGAGGCACCGACGGGCCTTTGTCTGTCCGTCTTCCTGCTCATTTATAAACTTATCGTATCCACCACACCTTGGACAGTGCCACTGGGCAGACAGCGCAGAGCAGTGGAGTTAGAAAAGTGTCCCAGGAAGCTGAGGGGCTGTGGAGCAATAGTAGGTTTGACATCCCTGACAACCCAGTAACAGATCCCCAGAGTGGCTCATGTTTGTTCCAATTACCTTCAGTGAGGGTGGGCTGGGGGCACCATGGGGATGTTGGTGTGAAAGCAGTTGAGAGGGCTGATTCCAGTGTCAATAGAACCTGAGGAACAGGGAGCTGATTCGGAGAGACATGACCATCTCGGTTGGAGGTTCTGATTTGAAGAGATGGGATCTTGTGGTTGTTAGAAGCAAGGCCTCTGGAACCAAGGAGACTGGAACAATTCCTATCCTCTCTAGCACTGGCTATGTGGGGCTGGACAAGTTGCCTAACTCCTTGGGCTTCATCAATGCATTATGGGAGATAACAGTACTTTTTTCCTAGAGGTGTTAGGGGAGCAGATAAGTTACATGGGAAGACCTTGAAGTGGTGCCTGACCCTCAGGGAAAGCAGCTTGGTCAGGTTACCTTTAGATGGCACTTTCAATGAGTTACACCTTGGTTTGGAACAGAAGGTAGGGGGACTAAGGGACCAGGAGAAAGCATAAACAAGTGGATTAGTGTGTTGATATTCAAAATGTTTAAGCCATCCTGAGCATGTCGACATGAGAATGTCCTCATCAAGATGGGATTTGCCTCTGTAACAAAACATATAGATGCTGAAGACTTGACCTATATAAATCTACCCTGCAAGAAAAAAAAAAGCACATAAAACAAGTATTAAGAGAAAGAGAACTGGGCATTATCTGAATATGCATTACCCTGCTGCTACTAGAGAAAAATCTTCTAAAATGCTTCAGGATGATTAAAATGAAAGAAACGTGTGGGAGTAGCCCACCAATTCAAGATGGTGTCCCTGGCACAGGAGGCTGGCAGCAGTTCCCAGCTCCTCCACACTAGCAATCAAGACTATGCCTCACGGAATGTACTGAATTCTAAATATCTCACTTGAAAGAAATCCTGTTAGTAACTCATGTTTTTTTTTTTTTTTAAATCCCTGTTGAAGGTAGGCATTAAGCTTATGGCTCAGTCCATTCCATAGGACTATAACAGAATACTTGGGACCAGGTAGTTTATAAAGAATAGAAACACATTTCCTCATAGCTCTGAAGGGCAGGAAGTCCAAGATGAAGGTGCCAGTATCTGGTGTGGACCTTCTTGCTATGTCCTCCTGTGGCAGGGGTCAGAAGGGCAAGAGAACTACCTGCCTCCCTCAGGCCCCTTTATAAGGACCTTCTGCTCAGGAAAGAGATGTTCTCCTGGCCTCATCACCTCTGACAGGTTTGGCCCCTAACACTGTCCCACTGGCAACCCCCGAACTTTGGAGGGTCAGATCACAACAACTATATGATGGCTCTGGGTGACCAGCTGCATTTCCTGTCCTCCCAACCCTTCAATGCACCTAAAATAGAACCACATTCAATCACATGGTCTCCTTTTATTTTTAGCCCACTGAGAACATTTTATTTACAAAAGACTCTAATAAAATGAAAGCCTAAAACATAAAAGCACCTGGATATCTAAATGTCAATGGTGCAAACAATTTTCAGCAGATAAACCCTTAGAAATTGACAAGGATAATAAGAACTAAAAATATTCTCAATGGACTTCACTGAATGATAGATAACACTTGTAAATTTAAACCCATCCTGTCTCATCGAGTTGTGTCTGAATTTATACAGTTTTGCATAATTACTATAAGTATTATCTCTTACTACTTATTTTATGTCAATTTGGAACAAGACTGAGAATTCTCATTTCTTTAATCATACAAATGACATATTAGTACTTATTTTTAAAAAAGATTTTCATACTTCCACAATATTATTAAGTTTCACTCCAGGAGCCCTGTGGTTGGGGGAGAGAAAAAGTGTGCTGTTTTTGTAACAACCACGTCTTAGAGATCATGTCTTAAGCTTCATGTCCTCAATACTTAAGGAAGAGACCACAGGATGAAAAAGAATCATAACTACATCATTCTATGCCTCAGAGTTCATGTCAGAGAACTGTGCAATACTGCAAAGAGATGGGTGGCGTGGCCTATATCTGCTGTTTCAGTGACACATTTATCATCTAAAGTTTACGCTCGAGAACAAAATTGACTGGCCTTTCTTATATGTCTTATGTGAATATTATGCAGCCAACAAAAATATCTATATGGGAAGATCTGAAAAAAACTCTTAAGATATATTAAATCAGAAAAGCAAGCTGCAGAACAATATGTTGAATATGATGCTCATATATGCTTTAAAAAGACTTATATACTTTTAAGCATCCCTTTGCATATACATTTGTTATGTGCATACTTAAAAAAGAATGTGGAAGACTGTATCCAAACTAATGATAGAGGTTATTCAGGGAAAGAGGAATGGAATAAGAAAAGAGGAGACACTGAGAGGGACTTGTACTTTCATCTATATTGTCTAAATGTTGGTCAAGGAGAAAAAATCCACACATTCAAGCATCATGAGTCTGACTTAACTACACACTTATTTTTCTTTAAGGAACTTATCCCAGTAACTCTGGCTGCCTTCTTATTTCTAGAGCTCTGTCCCCCATTTAAGATTTTCTACTGTCAAATAATCTCTACGTAAATACATACATTTGGAGTCTAAACTGGCTAAATCATCCTGTATCCTCCTTGTCATGGAAAAAAGTGGGGCTAGAACACTGATCTTTTTACAAATGTTTCTTTTTTCATCAGCACTCAGTGTTGATCCATGGGAAATGTGTTCTGCTTCTGCTAAGTCAAGAATAAAAAACTCCAAATCAGAAAAAACAGCATCTCCACAATAAACAAAAGCAAAAAGATAGGATTCCTTATCAGCAGAAAGCCACAGCTCCCACTAGAACATGACCTTCTCACAGCCCCTGGTGACCAGAGGTCTCTAGATGTACTTTCCAAGAGCACATTTCAAACGGAATGATTCTTTTACTGACTTTAGATTTAACTCTTTTTTTTTTTCCTCTCCAAACTTTAAGTTATGGAAGGATTCAAGAGAACTGTAATACTCCTTTCTCTTCTTTAAGAACAAAGAGGGTGAGTTTTATACATCAAACTTCTGTGTGTGGGGGGATCTGATTCTTATTCTTAAATTAATGGTATTTTAAAAGCAAATCCTGCATCCTTTAAAAAATCATCTTCTAGTTCTTATAGTCTTAGGAGAAAATAAAAGTTGTGAACTTGGAATAATTCACAACAATAGAAAAAGGAAATAGGTTACTTGTAAAAGGTTCATAGAATAAGACGCTTACATCAAAAACTGAATCTCTTGGATTGGTACGCAGGATCTGCATTTTTAGCACCGACGGTCAGTCCTGACGGGTAGCCTGCTATCTTTTCCTTCTTGGTGTAAATGCATCTTCTGAAGCTGTGATTAGCAGCCATAGATAGTCTCAAAAGGCCAAAAATATCCTCAAATTCTCACAGTAAAAGATTTTAAAGTTTCTATTTAAAAATAAGTATATCCCATTGAGTGATTTTAAAAGGAGGAAGAATGCCATATTTCAAAATTACCAGAGCATTCCAACTCTAAAAGAGTTGAGGTCATTTCCGCCCCCTTACTGTTTGATGTCTATACCTCAAATTCATTATTATTTCTTAAACAAGGAGGAGTATTAAGTTCTCATAAAACTTTCTAGAGTTGGAAATACAAATGCTTTACCATGACAATGACTCTGCTGAAGGTCATGAACCAGCATTACCATTCCTGTATCCTCAACTAAAAATATTATTTATGTTTCTATTGTTTTTCATAACACAGCTACATAGTTTAATTTCCATAAAATCTTCAGAGTTAAAATAAAATCGGTTCTCATCCTTTAAAAATTCTCATTTTCCAGTGTTGGAGCCATTGAGAATAAAGGATTGGCATTATTACCCAGGGATTGTTTTTCTTTAGATCTCAGGTATTTATGGTTGGAAAGCTGGGAGAGGCAGGAAAGTACACATCAGAAGAAAAGGGTAATAATCTTTGGAATGAAATTGGCTGGCCTGTCAAACTCAGCGGGCTTGAAGACACTATTGTTGTTTTCCCCTGATGCTATTTTTGAACCTCTTGTCTTGCTCATGCTTCCCAGCTGCTGGCGCCTGTGCACGGTGCCTGGGTGAGTGTGAGTGCGCTCATTCAGGCCACCTTGGGGTTCCAGCTATCAGAGTGGTGCTGGTCCTCGCCCTATTCTTACAGTTTTTTTTCCCCTCTACCTAATTATATATATTTGATAACTCAGCTTGAAAAAACATCTTGGCAAATCACACTACAATCATTTCTCCTTTTGGCTCACCATTGAGAAAACTACATACTGTAATGAACCCGAGATTCAGTCACAAACAGCTATTCCAGGGAGCTTCAATTCACAGAGAAACTGCCAGACAGAAGCCAGGAGTCGATTCATTGTTCAGAGCAAGCTCTGGCTTTCACACACCTGTGACAGATGAAACTCAAGTTCCATCAGGGATTACTACTGTAAAGAAGTATCAGTTCTCCTCAAATTAATCTATTAATGCAGAAGAATTCAATGAAAGTCACAAAGTAAGGGGCATATGTGTAATTTAAAAAGTTGATTCTAAACATCTATGGGAGAGTTTAGGGCTAACAATAACCAATGCATATATGAAGATTAACAGTCATTAAACACATATGGTAATTAAGACAGTATGGTACTGACATAGAGATAGACAAAGAGACAAATAAAACCAAATAGAGGGCTGGGGTTGTGGCTCAGCGTTAGAGCACTCGTCTAGCATGTGAGAGGTGCACCACATAAAAACAAATAAACAAAATAAAGGCATTGTGTTCAACTACAACTGAAAAAAATGTTTTTTTTTTTTTTTTAAAAACAAACAAACCAAATAGAGGGTCTATGAACAGTTCCAGGCATATATGGAAACTTGATATTCAGCCAAGATGGCACTGAAATTCCACAGCAAAAGGGTGAACTACTACTGATCAAGTGGTATTTAGACAAAAACACTACAAAATCTCATCCCTACAATACAAAGTACATGGGGGAAAACTCAGATGCATTAAGACCTACAAGTGAATAACCCGAAACTTGAAAATTTTTTAAAAGAATTTAAGGATACCACAAACCAAGTGAAAAGACAAACCTAAGCTAGTCTAAGATACTTGTAACATATAGAACCAACAAAGGGTTGTCTAAACAAATGAAGAACTCGGTAAGAAAATCAATAGAAAAATGATAAACTTCTGAGTGGATAAGCAAAGAATTCAAACAGGCAAATCACAGAATAAACGAAGTGAACTACAAGAAACACATACATTTTTTTTTTTTTAACACAGATTCAGGAAAATGAGAATGATACACATGTAAAGCCCCTGAGGGATACAGCAATGGCTGGAAACCTCAGGTGATGATGCTGTATTGAAGATAAAAACTGTAAGAGGAAATGGGACAAGGAGCATTATGTCCTTAGAACATGGCAGGGCTTTGCTGACGACACACTTTCTCTTCCTTCTTTACTCCCTGGAACAAGGTTCCTAATACAAGATCAAGACATGACATACACCTGTGGTGCCACAGAAGAAAAGGGAGGTGGGGTGAGAAGACCTGGACTTATAGCAGCAAACTGTGGACAGACTTACAAACTTCGAGCCTCAGTTTTCCCTGAAAGAGCGACAGTGGCAATGAGCTAATGAACTGCAGCATAGACTCTGCACAGCTCCACAATGTAACTCAGGGCCAATATCTGCTACTAGTGGTGACATGCCAAGTCTCTTCACTGCAACCAGTGGCTCACACATGGAAATATCATGATAATTTCCAGCTCCTACTTCTGTGTATGAAGTATGCATCCCAGAGGATGTAGCACCAGCCTAAGCAGCCAACAGAACAGGCTGGAGCCTTTCTGTTTCCTGCCAGTGTGTAACTTCATGGGGGTGGACAGGCTGGATTTAAATCAACAGGCGGGTTGATTCTTTTTGTGTCTATTTCCAGAGTGATAATATACATTCTCTTTCTTCCACATCCTGCCTTCTATTTTCTTCTCCCTATACAGGCACTTTGAATACCAATTTATTAAAAGTGGGCATCTTAAGGGATGGCTTAAAAAGACTCTTGCATCATCAGACTGAATTAGAATCTGAGCATAAAGGCTTCTTATGAAACAGCATGGACAGCCACATGACAAGATCTGGACTTTGACAGATGTTGCAGGGCCACCAACTCTCTGTGCAACTGGGACCACGTGACCTTGCTGGTGCTCCATGTCCCTATCATAAGTCATAATAGGACAGTAAAATATCCTCAGAATACTAGTCTACAACAAACACACATCTAATGCTTCTCTTCATATGTTCGTAATTTAACAGTGAGATCTTTCCCAATATGTACATTATGAAAATCTGGTTCTAGGTTCAGAACCAGGAGCCCAGGGAGAAGGCAGGGCTGCTCTTCATGGGTAGGTTGTGTTAGTCTCTGACAACCATTTGTATCTGCAGCTGTCTCTGAAAGCTGCCACATTCCTTTTTGATGTCCAAGGTTCACCACTTTCCTTTTTGACTTAACCAACAGGTGTTCACTCGTGCATTGCTTTTCTGCATGAGCCATCTTTCTTCAGGGTTCCTTGCAGACAGAGTTTTTTCTACAAGATTACTGACAAGCATGGATAAATAAATCCCCCCAGCCACTGGCTCTGCTCTGAGAGCCGCAGCCTGTTATGTTCACCCTAATCTCCTCCTTCCTCACTTCTTGGAAGATGCCTGGTTATAGGAGTGATCTGAAAGGGCCAGACCCAAATGCTCCATGGAAACAGTGGCACCCCAAATTTTTTATCCTTTGATTTAGGATATTAAAAAATCCAGACCTATACCCCCAAACCACAGGAGTAGGCAAGATATTTGAACCTTGGTGCAGAATCCAGGAGGGTAAAGGGAAGCAGAGCCTGGAATTGTGGCACATGATGGATTGCTATGGAAAGCTGCTCTGGGCACAACGGATGGGCAGATGGGACAGCAGACACATGTGTATGCCCAACAGGACAGCAGACAGGGGATGAGGCAGATGAAGATGCCTTTAGATTAAATTTGGGGCACAGAACAAATAAGTTACCTTGAGAGCATGAGCATGGCGGATGATATTTAAAGTATTAATGGACCACACACACGTGCATGGACTCACCTTTCTTTTGACCTTACGACCCATAACTTCTCTTAGATGTTGAGTTACTAAGTGAGGTCCTGAGGATATTGAGGAGTGTGAAAGAGACAAGTCAGGCTTCTTACCCCGAGACTAGAGAAATGTCCCTGGGTTGTGGATGGTGTGGAATTGGGTGTGGTTGTGATGTAAGGAGAGGAAAAATGTTGGGAACACAAAGTGTAACAAATGTTACAGGATCCTAAAAAAGGGGCCATACTCTACTCTTTATATACCTTTTCAGTAAAGGCTTGGGAGGAGGGAGAGAGTCCTTGGATAGACATATTTGTAGGTCTATAGAACAAAGCGGTCTATGCTTCACCTCTTGGTGATTCAGAGAAGAATTGGCTATGACATGTGTCATATGAGGTCACAGTGTTTTCCATGGCCCAGCACTGTCTGTGGCTCAGGGTGGCAGGGCTGCAGATGAAACCTAATAAAGACTCTGAGGACCCTGGGACTCCCTTGCTCAAAGATTGCAGAACCCAATGGAATTCAAAGAGACTCTGAGAGACAGTGAACTGGCTTCCAAACAGGAGCCAGGGACACCCACCAGGACCCTGTAGACTGACAATGGAAGACCAGTGGGACAAAGGCTGTCTTGGGGATACTGTCAGAAACAGATACCAGCTCTTTATAGCCTTGGCTTTCAGAATATATTAAAAAATGGTTGGGGCCCTAGACTTGCCAGAGAGTAAGTTTCTGCAACCCAGGAGAATGGTAACACAATATATAAATTAAAGAAGTTAGAGGAAAAATATTTAATGTTGCATTTGCTATATACCTAAACATTTATCCTGACACCAGTGCTCACCACAGTGGTAAAAATCAACCTATAAAAGATGAGTCTAGTTTATGATTAACCCACTCCAAGAAGTGGTTTTGACTAACTGATTCTTCTCTTTGTCATTCTCTCCTCTCCTTCCTTTCTTCCCTTCTTCCTTGACTCACCAAATAGCCAGACACCCTGTTGAGTACTAGCAGTACTTTTCCCCTAAACATCTGTTTTCTTCCCTCAAGATTTAGGAATTGAGCTTGGAGTGGGAGAAGCAGAGAGGGGCAGGAACAGGATTCTGAAATTAGATCTAATGCCATATAGTAAGATGTGGCAACATGGATACTGTGGCCTAGGAGCAGAGGAGGGCTCATTAATTTGAGACTGGAAGGTCTTTGAAAATGGGTATCTCTTGCCTGGTCAATAAGAATCCCTAGGAAGACTAACTAACAATCTGAAAACCATAATCTACCCTGTAGTTCTGAAAATTCAAGGAGATTTACTATGGTGGAGACATCATCTGCAGAAAGACTATCCATGTGACCCATCTTGTCCTGTCCCCACTTCCACCCCAGCCATTTCCTTCCCCAGATGGGTACCCCATGGTGGGGCACAGGCAGTGACACATGCCACAGCCAGGGATCTCTCTAGGGGTGATCTGAAAGCAGCTGCTCCCCCCTGCAGCCCTCTGCAGTCTGCTCCCAGGCAATAAGCAGCTAAGGTTTGCACCTTTGGAAAAGGTCGGCAGCTGCTGAGAGAGAAATACTGCAAGCACATTAAATAAGGCCAGTTAATACTACTCTGGAATGAAATTTGTCTTCTCCCTCTCACAAAAAAAGACTTTAAAAGCACTGCCATTATGACTTCAAAGGCTATTTCAACAATATTTTTTATTTTATTTGTTCCAATCAGTTATACATGACAGCAGAATGCTCTTCAATTCATTGTACACAGATGGAGCACAGTTTTTCACTTCTCTGGTTGTACATAAAGTAGGGCCACACCATTTGTACAATCATATATGTGCCTAGGGTAATGATGTCCGTCTCATTCCACCATCTTACCTATTCCCACAGCCCCTACCCTTCCTCGCTTTAGGCCAATCCAAAGTTCCACTCATCCACTCCCCCGAAAGTAGAATTAATCAACAATATCTTTTGAATGCATGGCAGCCACATATAGAACCAGGGAGGTGACTCAAGCAACAGGTTGCTGAAGATGTTTTTCTTTCCTGATATATAACTCCCAATTTAGGAGGAACAGGGTGGATGAGAACTTTGTAATTTGTTGGTGACAAGGGGACACTTGCTGGAAACAGTCCAACAGAAAACTGACAGTATTTCACTCTCCCCAACATTAAATCCCCCCTATATTTTCTCAGATAAATATACAACTCTTCATGGAACCTAACTATTCCCTGGGAGTAGGGCACTGGTAATAAAATTACAACCAGCATCTTGAAATCTGTGGAAGTATCTTTTTAATTGCTACAGAAGAGGGGAGTGGTGTCAATAGCTTTACTGTCCCACAGGACCAACAGCTTACTCTACTGGTGAGGTTGAGTGCAAAGGCCTGTTCAAAAGTAACAGCAAGCAAATAAGAATGACAACCAGGCCAGGATGACAACCACAACCACTGCATTAGCTGAGCATTTACAAAGTATTGGGTGCAATATAAAAATAAAGATGTCTTTAGAATTAAACAACAATAACAAAACCACAGAATGCTGGGTGTGCTCCACGTATTTCCATCCTCAGTCCTCACAGGAGCCTTTGAAGGACTTACTATTATGGTCTCCACCCAAAATTTATCTATAGAAATTTCCAATGCTGCACTCCAAAGAACATGCGTCCAGTTGAGTTTTACACCTGCAGCCTGACTGTCAGTTGATGCCATTGACCACGACTTGGAGTAAGAGGACAACCAGCTTCAAGCAGAACAAACAGAAGGGAGGAATGTCTACTATGTCCACTACGTGAAGAGGTTCAGAGGCAGTGCTGACCACAGTCCTGCCAAGTCAAGTGCCTCCAAGCTGAGAGTGAGCAACATCGGGGGAGGCTAGTGCATCTCACCATGCCACGGTGCCCTGAGCACTAGAGCAGGGCCAGGCAGCTGCTCAGCAATGCTACGTGATTTCTGGGGTGAGCCTCCCTGGTAATCATGGCCATTTGCTCATCTGTAGGTGGCAGCTGCATATCTTGTGGTCTGGGAAAGTCTTTTCCCCTGTTAGAGCTTGGAAATTAATGATTTTCAGCCATTTCTGAACCACCAAAACAATTTCATATGGTTCAAATGAATATTTTCAAGTTTAGATTATAAAGATAAGTTCCCAGAAGAGCAGGAAAATAGCCACCTGCTCTGAGTCCCTGCCACTGAAGAGTACTGTCTGATGGTGACAGAAGCCTGGTTGGCTGTCAGGACATGAGAGCAGCTCCCACCCAGATCATAGTGTTCCGTACCTGCTGCTGCTCTGAGTGCTCCTCATAAGCCTCACACCAACCCCCACAGCACTGGGATTTAGATGTCTCCTGCCATTAGGGAGCAGAGGCATGGAGAGGTAAGGCATCTTGCCCAGGATAACACAGCTAGTAGGTAGCACAGACCAGCTGGGCGCAGGTCTCAGCCACTAGACCACAGGCAAACACTTGAGTAGGTAGTTAAGTGCTCACCTGTCCTTCGTTGTAGACTGCTAATAGCATCAATCAAATATACCTGATATTTGATTCTCATTTGGGGGGTATCTTGGTTGTGTTCATGAATTGGTTTTTCTGGAGAAACTCTAACATAGGTCCATTAGTCATTCTCTACTCGACAATGAACTTCCCCAGGTATGTTAACGACTCCCTCCTCAAACTCATGTAGCTCCTCACGTTTTCAAAATCTTCTTCATATTCATCTTTGCATTTGTTCCTTACAGTCCCTGCCTCCTCCAATTTCCTGTATTTTACCCTAATACCCATGGGCAAACACATCTAAGGCCCAGAAAAGCAGCACGAAAGAGGAACACGCAGTCTAGCAAAAACCAGAAGGGAGAGTCTGAAGGAAAACAAATAAAATAACCATGACTCACGCAGCTGCATCAGCATCAAAGAAATGCATAAATTAAGTCCAGGATCTAATCATGTCCTCCAAGCACAAATACTGGCTCAAGGGTTGGCAGGCTTGCAGATGAACACACTGACTAGGACGTGGGACAAGGAGGGATTCTTCAGGGCCATGAAAGATAGAAGGAAGGGGCTCTGCCCCTGACCCCCACCCCAGGCGACGACCTCTCTCTGCATGGTGCAGACTCTCTTTCATCTGTTGCTTTTCTGCCTGCTCCATTTGATCCCTAAAGGAACCTCACCCACCCACCCTCCTGCTCCTGACGTCAAGCCTTCTCCCACGCTCTACCCTATTCTTGAGACTTTTCTCACTCCATCTGGTGGCTACTTTCCTCCCACCCTTCGAGCTTCACCTTTCATCTCCTCTTGCACAAAGGCAACCCTGGGAAGGTAGCAATACTGGTTGACTTTCTGCCTTGAGTACTATTGTTCCAGAGTGTTCCCTCTGATCTTTGATGAAGTGGGAGGGCTCTGGAGAGGGGTTTCCAGGACTTCTCTCTGCTTAGGTAACTAAGGCACAAAGAGGATCAATGATTTGTTTTAGGGACAGCATTGGTAAGCCACAGAGCTACAAGTCCAAACAGGAAGTCAGACTCCAGAAACCTGCTCTTAGTTTTCCTCTAGAAGACTCTTGAAAATTGCCTCATTTTCCCATAACTTTGTAGCACATTCATATAAAGACCCTGGCAAGTTGGTCATGATGGAGCACACCTATAATCCAGCAACTTGGGATGCTCTCTGGCCATATGAATATTTTCCAGGACCATATCACCCTGGATTGCTGTAGCAAGCTGAGGTGCCTGCTGCTGTGGTTGGCAGTACCATGGGGACTTCATTACAGGCACTGACATTTGTTGGTGAAGTGAAGGCTATAGTGGGCTCAAGTCTTCCTTCCAGTTTCGGGTCTGAGATGCCACAGGAAGGGCACTGGGATAATCTTCCACAGCAGGAAGTATGGAAGAAGCCCACGGTCACTTCTGGAGCTTAAAGAACTGTCCTCTTTGCAGCAGTGGCCACCTCCCTACAGCAGGCCAGAATCGCCTGACACATTTAGAAGGAAAACCTCCTTCTGCTTGGAGACTGGAAGGGGCATGTGGTTGAAGGGCCAGAGGATAGTGCAGTGGCTTCATAACAGAGACCATAGCAGAAGTCAAGGGTTCTACACTAGGATTCTTATTGCAGGTGACCGAAATCTAGCTTAAATCATATTTTATGGCAAACAGTGGAATGAATTGGTTCAAGCAATGAAAAGCCAAGGGAAGGACAGGTGACCAGGCAGGTCCTAGAACACTGAAGTAAGACCCTAAATCCTCCCAGGCCCTTTCATCTCTTTTCTCTTCTCTCTGAGGATCAGCTTTCTTCTCCTACATACTGGTGTCTTCCATGCAGTATAAAACATGGCTGCCAGCAGCTTTCATGAGCATATCTTCTCAGCTTCATGGTTAGGAAATAATGTGCTTCCTTTCATGTCAATTAGTAAAGTCCTAAACAAGAAATCCAGATGGCCCAGTTCAGTGGCAAAAAGGGTGGGGTAGTGTGATAGACAGCGCACTAAAATCTAATGGCTGGAGACAAAGAGTGTTTCCCCATGAAGAATTCTCAGGAGGCTGGGTGCATGGCAGGTGACATCACGATGCCCAACAAAGGATTTTCTAGTACAGAGCCCTCAAGTCTCTGCAGTATGGTGGAACACTGCCCCAGGGTGAGTAGCCAGAGGTTGGCCAAGGTGGAAGACACGATGGGCTAGAGTTGCTGAAATTTTAGCAAAATTCAGCTGGAGGTCAGAATGAATATGTCTTTATAACCCAGGTCTTCAGTGTTTTGGGGAACTCCTATGGCCTGGGAGATTGAAGTCACAGGAGAGAGGAGGGAAGTGGATCAGAGATACCCCAAAAGTCTCAAAACTACTCTGGGCTGTATATTCAAAGGTTGCATTCCAGAGGAGTAGGCTTGCAAACACAGCATTGTAAATGTAAGGGACAGGTGGGGGCACAGCACCTCCACCTGAGCCCTGAAGAGCGGCTCTGACAGCTGGCGTGGGATGCACAGCTGGGTCCACAAGTGCTGGGTGTGTGGTTCTACTTACATCAATAACCGGGGCACACAGTATAAACATCAGATGAACATGAAAGCTGTAACATCTGGAGAACTGTCACCATCTGCCACTCTGAGAGGCAGATTTAAAGAATCAGCAGGAGAGGAGCAGTATGTGGTCTGAGTTAAAAAAAAAAAAAAATGTTGGCAGCTGCTGCCAGCTATCAGTTGCTGAGAATAGCAGTGGTTCTTCCTGACATGGCAGTTTATGGGCTCTCACAAATCCCGGGTGACCCCTCACAAAGGCTGAGGCCCACATACCACACGGCTCCAACAGCCATCACTCACCAAGCGCATTCACCAGGTTTTGTTCTCATCTCTTCCGTTGCTTCACAATGGCAAACGCACACCAGGCCCCAAAACCAGAGAAAAAGAGAGGGGAGGCTACTCATGGAGATGTCAGCAAAAGAATTCTCTCTGCTGTCTGACTTCGACTCAATCCTCATTTGATTTTGTCCACAGAGATGGGACTTAAACCTGCAGTCCCAAGTCCTGGGCCAGGTGGCCCGGGTTTAGATGAAAATCTAACCTGCTGGAGGAATGGGTTTACATCAGACCGAGGTTATATTTATGTCTTAATTTGGTAGTATAAATCTCAGCTAGCCACTGCAAGCAGGACTCGGAGGGCTGTTTTTATTAACTGGCTGGTTGGTGCTGTTTTTAAGGGAGTCCCATTAAACCCCCGCACACAGCTTCCTTGTGCAGCAGAACAGTGAAGGTGATTATGATCCAATGGCCATCTCCAGGCACTCCTCAGAACACAGGCTCATTGTACACAGAAATCAAGTCAGACACAAAGGAAGAAAGGTTCATTTTCTCTCATTGCATTCAAATTGTTCCTTTAGACTAGGCACAGCTACTTTTATTCCCCAAGGTAGGGAGGAAAAACAATGACACTTTAGGTCCAGTTAGAAAGTACACCCAGCATACACATTTGATCCGAGTCTTTATAACAAGGTCATGAACTTGGGCTTACATACTAAAATCTGACTAGGCTAAGAGACCCTTTTGTCAATACAGTAAAGTGGGCTTTATGTGTGTGTTTATTTATGGTTAGGAAGGAGACTAATTGGTCTCTTATTCCAGTTCTGTCACCAACCAGGTACTTTTCTCACTTCTCAATGGAGGAAGGGAAGGTGCTGGACAAGGTAGTTTCCTGAGGTTCCTTTTAGAACTAATATTCTAGAACATGATAGCATTTAAAACAATTCATTTAAAATTATATTGTTATATCATGTACATGTACAAATATATAACAACAAAACACACTATTATGTATAATTATAAGGTACCAATAAAAAACATGAAAAAATAATGCCTAATACAGCATAAATTCTATGTAAAAAAAATTGGTCAATATAATTCCCCAGAGTTTTTCCTTTCCCTCCCTTTGGTCCTTTTCCTCTATTCTATGATCTCCCTTTGATTTTCTTGAGATTCCCCTGCCCTACACCTTACATTTCCTTGTTCCTGTTTAGTTTCCACATGCGAGAGAAAACACACAACCCTTGACTTTCTGAATTTGGCCTATTTTGCTTAGCATAATGTTCTCAAGTTTCTTCCATTTTCCTGCAAATGGCATAATTTCATTATTCTTTATGGTTAACAAAACTCCACTGTGTATATATACCACATTTTCTTTACCCTTCATTCACTTATTAATACCTAGGCTGGTTCCACAATTTGACTATTGTGAATTGTGCTGCTATAAACACAAGTTATGATCATGTACCACTACAGCATGCTTTCCTTTTCTTTTCCATATTTTTATTGGTGCATTATAGTTGTACATAATGGTGGGATTTGTTGTTATATATTCACACATGCACGTAATACAATGATATAATCTGGCTAATATAATTCCCCAGTATCTCCCCTTTCCTTCTCCTCTTCCTTCCCTCAGTCCCTTTCCTCTACTCTACTGATTTCCCTTGGATTTTTGTGAGATCCCTACCCTTCACTTTTCTTTTCCTTTTTCGCTTCCACATATGAGAGAAAACATATGACCCTTGACCTTTTTAGTTTGGCTTATTTTGCTTAACATAATTTCTTCAAGTTCCATCCATTTTCCTAAAAATGACACAATTTCATTTTTTCTATATGTCCGAATAAAACTCCATTGTGTACATATACCACATTTTCTTTCCACGCATCCATTGGTGGACAACTAGGCTTGCTCCATAGTTTAACTATTGTGAATTGTTCTGCCAAACACATGGGTGTGCATGTATCACTATAGTATGATGACTTTAGTTCTTCAGGATAAACACCGAGGGGTGGTAGAGCTGGGTCATATGGTGGCTCCATCTTTTGAGGAGCCTCCAAACTGATTTCCACAGTGGTTGTACTATTTATAATCCCACATGGTGACCTTTTCTTTTTCTTTTTTTAATTTATTTTTTAGTTATAGGTGGACACAATACCTTTATTTTATTTTTATTGAGCCCCGTGCTCACGCATGCTAGGCGAGCTCTCTGAGCCACACCCAGCCGCCATGGTGGTCTTTTCTATGTGCTTGAGGAACACTCATAACTGGTCTTTCACTGCAGTTTCTCCTCCACTCCCAAAACTGACTTTAGTCTCTTACCACCAATCTAACATCTCTGTGTCTCAAACAGATGGACTTCCTCATAGTCACCACAGGCTCAAGAACAAAGTAAAAATTTTCCAAAAGGGAGTTTCTAACTTGGGACCAGTTGAATCCCACATCAGTCACCCACTACTAGCATGGCAGGAGGAGATGTGTGGTCAGGGCTGAGAAAAGGGGTTTTTGTACTTCTTGCTCCCAGAAACACTTTGCCATTCCATCCCAAATAGTATTGATGCCTTCTGGAAAACTACAGGTAAGTACAGTTCAAGCAGGGAGGTAATTTACCATATATAACAATAAGCTGATAATCATACTTGGGTACTAGCTGAATTCATTTATTAGGTAACATGCAAAGTACTTTACATGTATGATATGTAATCCTCTTGGAGATAGGAAACATTATTCTGATGTTACAGAGTAAAACACTAAGGACTAGAGAGGTAAAGTAATTTGGAAGAGGTCTCAGGGTTTGGTGGTGGTCAAGTTGGCATTGGGATCCAGACATTCTGACTTGAGTCCACGTTCTTAATCACTATATAAGATACCTCTTAAGAGAGGCAAAAGAGCAAAGCTTTGGGTGGGGTGTCAGGAGCCCTCCATAGTATTCTAGTCTAATGGCTGTGTGATGTTCAACAGGCCACTTCACAACTGTTGGCTGCAGTTGCTTGGTGCCTGATAACATGATATTGGGCTGAGTCAGTGTTTCCCAGAGCTTGGCAAACCAACCACTCCTGCCAGAATCACCAGATCTGAGCTCCACTCCAGATCTACAAAGTCAGAATCCCTGGGGTAAAGGGATTGTTGAACAAGAACCCAGGTGATTTTTAAGCATTAAAACCTGAGATAACATTGTCTGTGATTCATAAATCCACCTTTATTGTAATGGCCCAAAGTTTCCTTTGGTAAGAGACTTTTCAAGAAAGCAAGTTTTACTCTTTCATTGAGTCCAAAGTTAACCCTGAAATATCTGGAATATTCTTTAGATCAGTTGTATACAACACCAAGATCTTGCTTCTTACAGGAGAGGCAAATTCTTTATCCTTTGAAAGGTTGAAACCATACCAAACAAATTCCTCCCATTTAAAAGGAATGCAAAAACAAGATGACATGACCTTAGCTGAAAGAATTTTCTTAAAGTTGTTTCTCAAATAGAAGTGAATAAACATATGGAACTAGTTACTGAGGAAAGGGTCACTAGATCAGGGACTATTGACAGCACATATGAGAGAGGAGGTGGATTCCAAACTGAAACACTCACACACGAAAACAGGTAAAATTAGGCTGTAAGTGAACAATGTGAGAGCAAATAGGTCTTGTCACCTTTGACCATGGTCTTAACTTTTTCTCCTAATTTATGTTGCTGCTGTGTCCTGAAAATTTCCCCTTCACCCCATTGTCTTCAGTCTTTCCTTTTGGGTCTACTGATTTTTGTCCCTCCCTGCTGAAACTTAGGTCAAGAGAGACCAAATAACCTGCTCTCTATGTTCCCTGTAATTCCATCATCATGCTGCCTGACTTGTAAGGATGTAAATCTCCTCAGCTGAGGCCTTGACCCTGGCCACGGATGGTCAAAGACCTACATCAATTCAGCAGCCACCAGACCCAGGGGCTGCCTGCTGATCCATTTCCACAGAGATGCACTTCTCCTTTACCCATGCACTCATCCCTCTTTCTCAAACACACACACACACACACACACACACACACACACGGGCACACACCAGCAAAAGTCATCCTCAATCTCAAAAATTTATCATGTATCAATGATGCAAAATAAGTTCCAGGGTCTATGAGCAAAACAAAATTGTAAATATGAATAAGATATGGTGTCCACCTTTAAGGATCTTAGCCTTCAGTTTTAGAGTAGGAGGGCTGCAGAAAGTAAGTGTGGTTGGAGTTCATGGTCATAATGAGTAGTCTGGTTATAAAATGGTCTCCTGAGGGACATGGGACCTGAGGCTGGCCTTGGAGGAGAGACCGAGGAATCAGAAAGAGGCAATGTCTGCATCTATTTCCATTTATATTGATAACAGCACATTGATTGTCATTAAACTTACCCTTGGCCCTTGTGGTTCACTTGAAGGATTCAAAACAAGCCATATTTGCTTAAACCATGGGCAAAGAAAAGCTCTCCTTTATCTGGGTTTCCCATTCAGAGGAAGTAGCCTCAGAGCTATTGGTGGTCATTTTGCTACTACCTTGAGAGGGGAGACCAGAGAGGGAAACCAACATAAAGGAAAGCAGAGCCAAGTTGGAGATAGACTCATAAGGACAAAGACAGAGGGAACCAGATGTATCCTTTTCATAAGAGCTGTTTGTTTTACCTTAACTTTTTATTGTGCTGAAATGGGCTTCCACATAAATTTGATGGGTGTAAGTGAGATGAAGGTGACATGATTAAGAAAAAGCACAGATGGACTATGACATGATTAAGAAAAAGCACAGTGGAAGAGGTCATTCTCCTTGGTCACCTCTCAAAACGTGCTGTCCCCCACCCATTGTTTTCTTATTTGAAGTAATATGTTTAAAGGATAGTTGTGTAAATACTCTGATGAGAACAGCTTAGGGGACACAGTATGACTGTCTCCCCCCTAGCCTCCTTCAATCAGCCACAGGAAACCTGCCTCACCTTGATGGCTCTACCTGGCCACGGAATCTGGCTGCCTCTGAAAGAAGTCTAATCCCTTTTACTCAGGACCACTTATCCAATATTTTACTATCTGGGTCAATGTGAATCTTTCTTTTCCAAATTAATTATCTCCATGCATGGCACAGCTGAAGTTCTGAGCTTGGATGAGATCCCAAAAGGACAGAAGAGGAGGAAGGGTCGAGGCCTGAATCCACACAGAGGTGACTTGTTTACACATGGCTCATTGATTGCCTTCTTTCTCCTGCCCCAGCCCAACATGCACAAATACTGGCTTCGTTTAGATCAAGAAGTTCCTAAACAAACACAAGTTTTACTAAGTTGACTGAGACTCTAGAAGTACTCCATTACTACACTAGGGCACTTTAATTACTCTTTTTAAAAAGAACAAATGATTTTCTCTAAATTAGCAACTTGCGAGAAATGTCCTGGTTGCTAATAAAAACCAAAACCAAAAAACAAATGAGATTACTCTGGAACTATTTTTAAATGATACTTGCGTTAATATTCTGATAAGAACAGATAACTTGCTTTTTAATTGAAAAAAAATTCTACCCACTGTCATTTTTCCTGCTGTTATTGTTTTCTTCTGATGCAACATGAGATTGGAGGAATAGTGACACTATGTTGGGTCACTCACCCTTCCTGTTTTAAAAACGTTTATATGTACTTAATTCTTTTGCATTAAGAATTTGCTAAAAGGTCCTTGAACTGCCTTCTCTTCCCTGTTTCTTGGAGCAGGTTCTCAAAGCAATCCCATCTATCTTTCTCAGAGCACCCATGTCCTTGATTTGTCTTCCTCTTCCTCCTGCCCCCCTCCTTCCTCCTTCCTTTCTCCTCTTCCTCCTCCTCCTTTTCTTCTACTTCTCCTCCTCCTCCTTCTTCATCTCCTCCTCCTCCTCCTTTTTCTCCTCATCCCTCATGTTCCTTATGCAAAACTGAACTACTGCAAATAAATATAAGTATCTAAGGCAAACTTACAAAATTTAACTGTCTTCAAGGTCTCCCCATCAGAGCCTGGGGGTGTAGCTCTAATGATCTATTTGGTTTTCTCAGACAGAGGGGGAAGAGAACTTCTGAGACAGGTGTATCTTCTGCAAGTCCAATTAGTAGCAATCAGTCTCCCTCTCTGTCTCAGATCTGGGGCAAGAGGGGGTAGAAGGGATATGGACATGATCCAGTCACAATATATGTATGTATGGAAATGACACAGTAAAAGCCATCAATCTGTACAATTACTATGTGCTAATAATCATAATAAAATTAAACATTTTATAGGCAAATAGAATAATGTGCAATAACAACAAAAAACAGATGTGGAATGAGAAAATTTTGCATTCTGATCTCATCTAAATTGGTCAAGACAAGCATCAGTAAGTGGAACTTGAAAGTTCCATGTTGAGTAGCTATCTGAATAATTAATCAAATACATGAAAATCAAGAGATGTTTAAGAAAAATTAAAACTGGGTGTGAACGATTGGTCATATATTTGTCCTTCACACATTACATTATTCCTCTGTGATTGAGAGAAAGAATAATATAGAGATTTTTATTGAATTATTTCTACTAAAAAGCTCAATGTTGAATTAACTAAAATCAACATATCTTTCCCTAGATTAGGTCACTTAGCAATATTCTGGGCACCAGTTTTAGAAATGGAAAGCCTCCAAGTTGTTATGTTCCAAGATTTTTAAGTTAATTAGTACAGAGAAATTATTTTTATCTATGCATCATGTAAAGATTCAAAAACTAGGTCAGGCTTTTTTCTGTCAGTTGTTTAAGTTCTAGACTGGTTAAAGGCACAGGAGCTTAGCAGAAGGGTGAACAAGTATATATCACCAGGTTGGATTTGGTTCAGAGTTAATTCAGTAGTGATTGCTGACTGCTTTAACCATGATGTTCAATATTTTCTAATTAGAAAAGAGAAATCTTTTATTATATTATGAGGGGCCTCATTTTCTGGAAACCAATATCTTTTTCAAAGGCCTCTGCAGTCCCCTGGTTATCTCCATTCACACTCCCAGGCACAATCTATGAGTTGTAGGCTTGAGTTTTCATTTCACTTAATGAATGGTTCAAAGCTAAACATAATCATTTTGCAATATGAAGACAATATACTCAGCTACTATAATCTACCTCAGACTGTCATGAGAATATGGACCTTCAAGGATTCAGAGGTCACAAAAAAATGAACTCAGAATCAGAAGGGATCCCTGAATCTTTTAATCCCAAACTTCCATCCAGATTAGTTAGTGGTCCAGCCTTCACTTGATTACTTCTAAGGATGGGACAGATTGAAATAGGATGGTCTCGGATAAGCATTTGAAATAACCCATGTTAACTTGGTCTGTAATTTAGAAAATGTACCACTGGAGATTCTATCCCACAATGGAAAAAACCTCACAGAAGCTGAGAAGAGTTACAGAGATGACATTAATCATATTATTCCTGACCACAAATGTCAATGATCAATGTGTCCTGCAATTCACATTAATTCTCACAGCTAGCTGCGTTCTTCATCGACACAATATTTACTTCAAGAAGAAATAGACATATTAATGGATTCCTCTGCTTTAAGCTGCTTGCGGAACTTACCTGGACTGTGTATCACTTATATGCATTATGAACTGATACAACAAATTGTAACAGTACCAGGGTATCTTTGCTGACAGTGTCATCGGTGGTACAATTTTTCCAAGGGCTTCTTACTTGGAGCCATCAATGGCTTGATATCGTGGCATTTTATATCCTCCTCCTTCTGCTTGTAGCAGGTTGTTTATGGTGGATGGCTAAGTGTGTTGGGTCGGTAGTCAAAGACGGGTAAGATCCAATTACAATGGTACCAACCTAAGACAGGAGGCTGACGATTTGAGGTCAGACCATCCAATGACGGGTAAGGACCATATGTAGTATTGGACAACCTAAAACAGGCATGGTCCCTAAGCCATATACTTGTTGTTTAATAAAACAAAAGGGAGGAGATGTTGGGGATGCAAATCAAGTCAAGATGGCGCCTGGCACTTTGCCAGGAGGAGTGGTTTGTGAAGCAACGCCAGTGAGCCATTAAGAAGATGAGGATTCCTTAATGACTGACTGCTGTATCTAGATGATGTTAATTAAGTTAAGCTGTGTGTAATTAGTTGGGTATATGTACCTCTGCTGTCTCGCAGAGAAGGGGCTCCTGCTACCTTGGGTGCCTGCTACTTTGAGTTCTCACTCAGTTCCCACTGAGTTCACTTGCAATAAAGTAGTTCCCGCTTCAACCTTCAAGTTGCTTGTCACCTCTCGGTTATTTTGCCCAGCCCGACTACGGCACACAAATGCAGAATTAATTGTGATTCATGGACATAGAAGATTCACAATAATAACCAAACCTGCACAAAGACACACATATAAGTGTTATTCCCTGATAGAACCTTTGCTCAAAATGCATTTATTGAAAACTAAAAACCTTTTTCTCAGCAAACAACAAACAAACAAAAACAATCAGTGACGTGAATAGAGAGCCTACTAATTGGGAACAAATTCTTACCATACATATGTCAGATAGAGCACTAATCTCTAGAATATATAAAGAACTCAAAATATCTTAACCAAAGGGAAAAAACCCCAAATAACCCAATCAATAAATGGGCCAAGAAACTGAATAGATAATTCTCAGAAGAAGACATATAATCAATCAACAAATATATGAAAAATGTTCAACATCTCCAGCAATTAGAGAAATGCAAATCAAAACCACTCTAAGATAGCATCTCACTCCAGTCAGAATGGCAGCTATGATGAAGACAAACAACAATAAGTGTTGGCGAGAATGTGGGGTAAAAGGGACATACAGAGATTTTTATTGAATTATTTCCACAGAAAAGCTCAATGTTGAATTAACTAAAACCAACATATCTTTCCCTAGATTAGGTCACTTAGCAATATTCTGGGCACTAATTTTAGAAATGGAAAGCCTACACTGCTGGTGGGACTGCAAATTGGTGCAGTCAATCTGGAAAGCAGTATGGAGAATCCTTGGAAAACTTGGAATGGAACCACCATTTGACCCAGCTATCCCACTCCTCGGTCTATACCCAAAGGACTTAAAAACAGCATACTACAGGGACACGGCCACATCAATGTTTATAGCAGCACAATTCATAATAGCTAAACTGTAGAACTGACCTAGATGCCATGCCCTTCAGTAGATACATGGATAAAGAAAATGTGGTATATATACACAATGGAAAGAGAATATAATCATGGCATTTGCTGGTAAATGGATGGAGCTGAAGCATATAATGCTAAGTGAAATTAGCCAATCCACAAAAACCAAATGCCGAATGATTTCTCTGATTTAGGATCCTGATCCATAATATGCTGGGGGGGGTAGGGGGATGGGAGGATTAAAAGAATTCTAACTAGAGCAAAGGGGAAAAGGGAATGGAGGGGAAGGGCAGGGTCATAGGGGTAGGAAAAATGGTGGAATGCGATGGTCATCATTACCCTAAGTACATATATGAAGACACAAAGGATGCGACTCTACTTTGTGTACAGCCAGAGATATGAAAAATTGTGTTCTATATGTGTAATATGAATTGTAATGCATTCTGTTGTAATACATAACAAATTAAAAATTTTAAAAAGCATTTATTGAATACAACTACCAGCTATACACAACATGGCTACTGAAGGCTGAGCTGGAGAATATCAGAAATTTTCATGCTTCTATCCATGCCATTTCTGCAACCTGGTGTATGCCTTTGTTTTTCTGGGAGCTATATTGAAAACATCCTAATCACTTAAGTAGATTATAGAGGCTCAAGAAGGCCCTAATATTGATAGCTTCCTTAGCATATTACCAAACTTCTTAGATTTCCTAACATTAGGGCACACTATTTACTGATTTCTTGCCTTAGCCCAGGCCACATGGCTGTCTGGCAGTCCCACCCCAATGCTCACTTTTCTTCATGCATAATCTCTTTAATTCTGTCCCTGTCAAGCTAGTCATGCTAGTGTTTGTTCTGCCCACACTGTGCCATATTTTCCTACATCCACAATTTCCTTGCCTTCTTCTCCCATCAATAGGTCAGAACCTATGCATGCCCAATTTCTATACTACTGCATAGATTTCAAAATGGTGTCAACATTACTTATAGGTCAGCTCCCAGAAGGAGTGCAACAGGACACACATTGGGCTGTTCTCTGCCCATTCTGTTTTTCCATACTTCCTCTAGTGCCCTCTGCTGTAGCCAGTATGCCTGGCTGGATCAGGCCTGTAAGCAAACACCTCACCACCATTTATGTGGCCAAAACCTGCTCAGATTTGATTTCATCTGGTTTGACAGCTATTATAAAAAGACCATAGAAACTCACAATTCATTCTTCCGTAGTTATGGCAGGAATATCATAATTTGATTCCTTCTTCTGTCATGCACTACTCACAATATTTGATTCTAGTTTCTCCATATGATATTCTGCAGTAATAATGTTACAGCTATTGGGATTAAAACAACATGGATAAACATGCCAAATATAGAACTCTGTGAATGCTAAAAATGTGTTAAACTTGAATCTAATTTATAAAGGCTCTCTAGGGACTTTTAGGGATGAGAATTCAAAATGGCACAATCCTATTAAAATGAATGACTTATAGCATCAGCAATTAACATTTCCGTTCTGACATATTTGGGTACCCAAGTCTTCATGGACATACCAGATCACCAGGATTCTGGAGCCTAGGCCTCATGCCCTGCTTGGTGCCATTTTGTCCATCCCTAAATTGTCAGAGTTGTTTTGCTTTAAGTAAATGCCCAAAGATGCCGGTTTTGTAATTTCCCCCATTTGAAATTTGAAACAACCTAGAGTGATGATGTCTGCTTTTGTGCCTTCCTTCTACAAAGGTGCAAAGGAGGATGAGTGTGAGCACAGGTCCATGACCACCTGGGTCTTTTTCCAGCCAGGCCAGTGATCATCCATTTCCTTGCCACTGTCACCAATCTTCTAAATCTTCAAGTCCCTTTCTTCTTTGTCACATTACTATACAAATCACATTTATAGTCTGTTTTCAGGCTTATAATGATTTCTCCAGAAATCACAACTATCCTTTATTCTAGCTAAAGTAGTTCCAAGGCTTTCTATCTTCTGCATATTTATTTTTTAAAATAAATTTGATTTTGTAGAATTGTTTCAGATTCATAAAAAATATAAATGAGGGAACTGGAGAGATGTCGATCAAAGAAAGCAACATTTCAGTTAGGAGGAGTAAATACAAGGGATCTATTGTACAACATGTTGACTACAATTAATAACAATGAATTGTACTTGAATATTACTGAGTGTAGATCTCCATATTTTCTCACCACACACACATAAGTGTTAACTATGCAAGATAATGGATATGTCAGTTAGCTTAATTTAATAATTTCATAACATATATACCATATATATGTATATACTATATATACATGTACACTACAAATATATACACTTTTTATATCAGTTAAAATAATTGTAAATTGAGAGTTTTGCTGCATGCCTTTACTCCCAGCTATTTAGGAAGCTGAGGTGGGAAGACCACAAGTTCAAGGTCAGCTTGAACTTGTCTCAAAATAAAAAAGGAATGAGATGTAGCTCAGCAGTAAAGTGACCCTGAGTTCAATCCCTAGTACTTGCTCCAAATTTAAAAATTGTAAAGATATACAGTGGTGCATGCCTGTAATCCCAGCAGCTGAGGTAAGAGGATAGCAACTCCATGAGGCCCTAAGCAACTCAGGGAGACCCTGTCTCTAAATAAAATATAAAAAAGGGATGGGGATGTGGCTCAGTGGGTGAGCGCCCCTGGATTCAATCCCTGGTACAAAAAAATAAAACTGTTACAGAGACTTCTCATATTCCTCTGTATGCAGTTTCTCCGGCTGTGGTAATTTGTTACTATTAATGAATGATATAATTTTGTTGCATAATTGTAACTAAAGTCTACACTTCATACAGATTTCCTTAATTTAAAAAAAGTGGTGAAAATATGTAACATAAAAATCTACCATTTAAAAATTCTAAGTGTGTATTCAGTGCATTCAGCATACCCATAGTGCTGTGCAACTATTACTGCCATTCCATCTCCATAATTATTTTCATCTTGCAAAATTAAAATTCTGCCCTTGAACAATGATCCCTGGCAACCCCTGACCCCATCCTCGTGGCAGCCATCATTCTAATTTCTGTCTCTATGGGTTTGAGTACTATAGGTACCTTATGTAAATGCAGTCATACAGTATTTTGTCTTTTTATGAATGGCATGTGTTCAAAATTCACCCATGTTGTCCATATTCTGCATCTTCAACCCACTTTGAAAAGGCATGTTCTTCACATTTCCCATCTTCTACTATGGCTTTAATCTTCCTTCTAACTGATTCTCCACACTGGAGTCAGGCCTCTTCTACATGGAAATCCATCTAGCTTCTAGTTCTGGGACCTTTGCCTAAATCTCATTTAGTAACTGAGTCCTAAGAATGCCTCCTAGATAATAGTTTTGTTTTATTTTATTGTGATTATTTTTTGAGATGAGATTCTCACTAAGTTGTCCAGACTTTACTGGAACTTGTGATCTTCCTGCCTCAGTCTTCCAAATGGCTGGAATTATGGGTGTGTACCACTGTGCTCAGCCTAAACCACATCTTTAGAGTGCTAACTAATGGCAGTCCTTGCTCTAAGCAATTTTACATATACTGTTTTATTTAATCTTCACAACATCCTTGAGAGGTAGGGACCACCTTATGTAATCCCATTTCACAGATAAGGAATCACAAGCAGAGGGAGGGTCAAGAATTTATGAAAGGAATACAGGACAGTCCTGGAATCCCAGCCCAGCAGCTCCAAGCATCCTGTGGTGTCTGTTAGTCCTGGCTGGTCCTGGCTGTCCTTCCACCAGGGAAGAGGTTCGGCTCTCTGTACTCCTCACATATCTCCAAATAAACTCACTTCTTCACCCAATTACAGCTGCGTCTGATTCCTCTTGGAATCCCTTTCTGTTATTTTTTGTCAGTTTGGGCCTGGGGGTGCCAGGTTTTCCTGAGCCATGCCTGAGCTTGCACAGCCTACTAAACCCTGCCTTGACCACCTGGGCTCTGCATGATTCCGCCCCTTGCCCCTCCCCCTCTCTTCCCTATTCCACTTCTGTCAGTGTTGCGTCCCTTCCCAGCTCCAGCATACCTTTAGCCATAGTCCACTAGGTCATTCATTTCTTAATGTAATTATTTAACTACAGGACAGGTGGCTTCTTATGTCCCATCAACACTTTACTGAATAATCTAGAAGGCTGGCAATACACAATATTCAATCCAAAAGCCAAAGTGGTCCTATGACCTGGACATGGACCACAGTGTGCCAGGGACAGTGCTAGGCTGAACGTACAGGTACATCACCCAGCTGTGTAGAGGGCTGCTGCTTGGCATTTTAGATGCTGGGCACAGCATTCTCAGTAAAAGGCATGAAGTCAGAAGTGGCAGCAGGGAGGAGATGGGGTGCTTAGGATGACACCCTGCATTTAAAAGGGAGCAAATCAGAACATGCAGGTACATTAGGTTGTACTATGGAGCTGGGCTTTGTTAGTGCCTGATTTTCTGATCTGTGGCCAGAGGGCAAACAGGTGATCAGATCTGCCTGCCTGTGTGTGGTCAGCATTGATGCAGTTGCAGCTGGCTGACACGGAACAGAGTCTATGATAAATTCTTCACTGCAACAGAGGAGTGCTGAGTAGAGATGGTTGAGAACCTAGCCACAGGACAATGGGCGTGACACAGCTCTGAGTTACACTTCCAATACCGCAAGGCAGAATTGGACAGGGCAAGAAGGAAGCTGCTAGTTTGGGAACTGGTAGCACACTGTGTGTGTGTGTGTGTGTGTGTGTGTGTGTGTGTGTGTGTAAGAGAGGGAGAAGGGGAGCAGGGGAAGGAGGGCATGTGCACATAAGAGATTTCATGTGCAGGCAACCAAACGTTACTTGGGGGTGGTGCCATAAGACACATTCACATACCTGTTCTAGAATCACACACACACACACTGCTTCTGTGAGGAGGAAAATGGTTGAGTAATTAGGGTTCCTGATAGAATATGACACATTGAGGGGATCATAAAGGGCATTCTCAAACACCCATCTCATCCTTCCAGGCACACGGGAGACGTACAACTCTATTCCCTGCAGGTGACCTGGCGGGTGACTCCTGTGGCTGGTGGAAAGCGAGCTGAGATCATGGGTGTTGTTCCAGGCAGAGCTTTAAACCGCATGTCTGTGATCTGCTGTTTCTTCTTCCCTGCTGCAGTGATGGCAGAAGTGCGTGTGGGGACGGGGCCTGGGCTGGGGAGTGAGGGAGTGACTGACAAGCAGAGCCCTCTGCCGACCTGAGCTGGAGATGCAGAGTGAATGTAGGTGGGGTAAGCCCCTCAGATTTGAGGGTTAGCCACTACCATGAGCCGTGAGCGTGATTTGGAAAACATGAATATCGTGAGCCTGGACGAGAAGACAACATGCACAAGTGAAAAGCACTGTTAAGCCGAACCAGGTGATGCACACCTGTAATCCCAGAAACTCAGGGGGCTGAGCAGAAGGATCTTGAGTTCAAGTGGAGCCTTAATAAACTAGCAAGGCTCTAAGCAGCTTAGACTCTGTCTCAAAATAAAAATAAAAAGAGGTTGGGATATAGTTGAGAGACAGAGCATCCCTGGATTCAAGCCCCAGCTCTGGAGAAAAAAAAAAATCAGAATCTCTAAAATATGCACTTTCCTTTAATATGGCTATATTTTCCACTTAAAGTATTTTTAAAGGATAGAGAGCTATAGGGATATAAAAGACAACCAGTAGTTACTAAGATTCTATTCAGGTGCAAATTTGAACTTAAGGCAGAGGCTTTGGTAAAGAAAGCTTCCAGCTATGGCTGTAGAAGTGTACTGCTGTTGAGATGAAGAAACTCCGACCTGGCGGGAAAGTGTCACTTTGATAAACAGAATTTGTTAGGGGAGGTATTTCCCTTGTCTTTCAGAGCCAAGCAGAAAATTTCTTCCTCGGAAGTCTCAAGAAATTGTAGCTCTCCCTTCTCTGGCTCCTGTTTTAATCAGAAGTGTCATCCAAATTCAGACAGCCACTTCCCAGGACTTCACCTCCTCCTGAAATCACAGAAAGTCCAGCAGAGAGTAAAGGCAGCTGGACCACAAACTTAAAAGACAAAGCTTGATGACACTCAGAGAAAGCTGGGCTCAGAGGAGCCACTGTGCCAATGCACCCATAGCATATAAGGAACTGGCATTCCTAAGGACCAAACACTCGGATGCCTCACTGTGGCTATCAGGTGAATCCAGAGTCTACAGCTCATCCCAGCTTTGTTGTTTACTCCCACTGAGAGGGATGACATTTGAGATTTTAGCATTAATCCTAACAGGCAGACTTGATTTGAATCCTGGCTCCACCACTTACTAGTTGGGTAACCTTGGGTAAGTTACTTTACCTCTCTGTGTTTAATTTTCTGATGTGAAAAATTGAGGTAATATAAGTCCTACTTCTTAAGGTTGCTGAAGGACTGAAGAGTCCTATTTGTAAAGTCCCAGCATGGAGCCTCACACACATAAGCTCTGTGGCAGGCCAGCTCCTATTGCTGCTATTATTCTTATCCAAGTCCCTGGAACTCCCTTGAAATGTGAACTTTACTTTGAACTGTTGTCCCCATAGGAGAGTTAATTTTGCCATGTGCCCTTGGCAGCAGAGAGAAACTTTAGGGCCTGTACATAACTGACGATTCTTGGAAGAAATTCAACTATTTTTGTACAATATTCATAGCATTATTAAGTGTCTGAAGGGGCCACTTACACTTGACTGCATTCTGTGGGAGAAATTATGTGCTATTATAGGACCATTTAGGAAACTGAACAGCTGCTAGGGAATCCTTCCCAACAGGGTGAAGGGTCTACCACATTCCAGGCTCAGGTAGAGAGGGTCAGATACAGAGGTCACATCCCTTTCCCTTTCTTAGGGCTGGGAGGTGAGAGCTTTGTGGGAAGAGGCAACACAGCATTATCAGGGAATCATGGCTGCGGCCAGCTGGGGTACTTTGGGATCCACTGATCTCACAGGCCAGACTACAGACCAGAAAAAAGACAGGCTGTCTGGTAGGGAAAGACTAAAAAAGAGGGCATCAGCTTTGCTTCTAGATTATTCCATCCAGTTAAAGATGGAAGGATTGGGGCAGACCCTGTTCAGGAATGATGACTGCAGGACTGGCTGGTTTCTCTTGTTCTGTGTTATGGGGAAGATGAATAGAAGGTGAAGAGAAAACAGACACCGAGAGGCTGTTGGGACCTCCAGAGCCCTGCTCCTGCTTCAGGTGTATGAGTCGGAAGCACAGAAGCCAGCGCCCTCCAAGAATTCTTCCAGCCTGCCAAGGATACACAGGCACACACGCTGTGTCTGGCAGATGAGAAAACGCTCAAGCAAGGGTGTTGGATGTGTTGTTGGTCAGAAGTCTGAAGTGACACAGAAGATGAAAGGGGCTTGATTCTAAACTCAGATTCAGGATGATTTCTTTACCTGCCTGTTTTCTGTCTGTACTCAATGGCTCTATGGAACCGAGAGCTGCACTAAATGGACCACTTGGTTCACTGCTCTACCTCCAGCCTTAGAGCAGTGGTTGGCACACAGGTAGTGCTCAATAACTCCTCATGGGAAGGGTGAACAAAGGACTGAAAGAAGTATTATGGGGAGGGAAGCAGGAAAGCCAATGGCCATGTTCACCAAGGGAGAAATGCAATCAGGAGTCTTGGGGCCAAGGCCTAAAGTGGAGGCTGATTCCAGAAGGTGTGAAGGGTCAAGGCTGAGGCAATGCTAAAAGTACTGTGGGGCAAGAGAGCGTCCTCTTAGGCAGAATAACTGCACGGGAGCCCTGGCCATTGCTCTCCCTGGCCTCTGGTCTTATTCCCAAACGACCCTCTAGGCACTGCTAAGGAACATTCTCATCAGAGTCTGGGAGAAGGGCCAGATTATGTATATCTGAGCCCAACCTTCCATGTGGAAAATTGCAGTGATACATCTTTCAGGGAGGATCAAAAGCAAGAATGTATGTAAAACACCTGGCACAACACTTGGTGTACCATTAGCTCTCAAAAAAGGTAGCTATTATTGTTGTTTTGAAGATATCAAATTGTACCGATGGTTTATTTCTTTAAAATTTGTTTTTAGATTATTTTTGTAATCATTGGATGCTTATTTGGATTCATTTTTTTATAAAAATAAAAGGGCATATTTTGCTTTAAAACAAGAAAACAAACAGAAGGAAGCAGCAGCAGTGGATAAACATGGTTGGGACATGAATCGTGGGGAGCATGTGTGTTTATGAAGAGGGTCTTGGAATATCACCAAGGCATCCACAGCTCTCTGGTTCTAGTAAAACAACACTAAAAATGTGGCATTTTTTTTTTATAAGTATCACACTCAGGGTTAAGCAGGAGCAATCATTAGATTCCCAAGAAATATGTGTTTCCAGACTCTATAAACTATTGAACTATTTTTCTTTGAAAGTAGTAAAAAGTATAAAGTAGAAAAATGGATTATTCAAAGGACTAAGGAAATCCTCTTGCAACACACCACCTGCCTGATCCTGGAGATGAGACTTCTCCCAAGCTGGCGGGTGTGACCCACACCCCCAGAGTGTAGGCTTGCCAGGGACATATGCAATGACACAATCCATATTCCCTTTTGTCTCTTCAATTTTCAGGATGTTCAGAAGTTGTCTTTACAAAAAGATAGATACATGGATTTTTTTTTCTTCTATGTCATTAAAACTTTACACTCACACGCCCTAAAATGAGGTATTTAAAATATACAATAGCACAATGAAGTACTTTCCCATAATCAATAGATCTCATTTATATGCACTTAAAGGTGCATCCAAATTCACTTAAAAGGTCTCCTGAGTGACAAAAAACATCAGTTCAGAAATAACAAGGTCAGTCTTGCCAGACAGAAAATTGCCATAGTAAAAAAAACCGGAACAGGTTTATAAAACCTGTCCTGGCACCGAACCTCACATGCCTCAGGGTATGTTGTTATTGGCAACATAGTCAAACCCAATTATTTGCACTCATAAGACGAAGAGACATATACTTAATAGAAAGAAAATGGCAAATCTAAAATCGTGTTTGTTTTTCCTTTGAAAAGAAGTTAGAGACACTTATTTAGAAACAGAATAATCTGGGTTGGTTCCCATACCCCATGTCTCCCTCAACCCACCCGAGAGCAGAAACCTGAGAGTGGATCAGAACTTCTCCCTTCCCTTTGTTGTGCTTACCCCCTCACTCTTGGTTCCTCAGTACCAATCACGGCTCTATCTGCTCTCCACATCTAGGTTTTCAGATCCCCAGATTACTCCTTGTTGTGCCCTGCTCAGATCTATGGCACACCACAGATCCCAGGGCACCGTTTATATAGACTACAAGGTGGAGGGCATCTCCTGGAGTTGGGAATACCACAGACTTCTCTCACCCCATTGTCATCTTTTAACATGCAAATATGGTTATGGTGTTCTATTTCTTAAATCCTCAAAAAGGGATTAAAACCACGATGTTGAAGATGATAATAGAGCAGGTCCCTGTCCTAATTAAACATTTAACTTGTTTAGTTTTCACAATAGCCCAGTGTGTCAGGCACTATGATTATTCCCATTTTACAGATGACAAATAAGGTTCAGAGGTGTTAGGTAATTTGCCAAGATCATGTGGTTTCTATGGCTCCTTTTCTCTTAGAGGTAGAAGAGCATGGAGCAGGACTTAGGAGGGGGTCAAACTGGGCTGGTGTCTCCCAGGACTGCAGGAGTTATACCATGTAAAGAGGATTTAGTGAGGTCTCAATAAAGTTAGCTAACAATGTTATTATTTGTTTTTTAGGACACTGTTCAAATTTTATGGAGCACATGTGGAACATACCAGGAGCTTCATGACATGGCACCTGTCTTTTTACAATTT
This sequence comes from Marmota flaviventris, assembly GCF_047511675.1. Taxonomy (NCBI): domain Eukaryota; kingdom Metazoa; phylum Chordata; class Mammalia; order Rodentia; family Sciuridae; genus Marmota; species Marmota flaviventris. Next base: position 40,512,057 of record NC_092504.1, read on the forward strand.
TGTCTCTGGCTACAGACGCTCTTAAACTCCAGCTATTTCCAGAGGACACTACTACTTCCTGTTTCTCTGCATACCTGACTCCTTTTCTTGAAATGCTTTCTTCTTTGGCAGGTAAATATCATTCACCCATCATGCTTCGCTTGGTCCTCCATACTGATGGAAGTACTTAGTTGCCCCAGAGCTCACAGAACCTTTCTTTATTACTTCACCCAGTTTCTGACATGATTTATTGATTTATTGATTTTGCATATGAATATTCCTGCTAGACATAGTCTGTACTTGGTATGGTGCCTGGCATCTGGTGGATACTCAGCAAAGTGCAGAAACTGGATGGGATTGATATGCAGAGGGCTCAGTTACTAAATAAACCTATTTCAAAATTCACCTTTGTTTTTCTGGTACACTGATTTAAGAACATCTAATTAGTTATTATCTGCTATAGGCAATGGAAGAATTCTGGTTTGGGACCCTGGGAATCTAAGATTGGAATCTTAACAACACCGTCCTGCTAATGAGAACAGTATAAATTATGAAAATGCACTTTTAATAAAGGATGGTTAGAATTCCAATTTGGATACAAACCCACATGTAAATGCTGCATTTGGATAGAAAAGAGTGAGAGAGCAGTACATTTACTTTCTATGGAAGATGGAGTCTCCTGCCTGTTATAATTGAAGGCTTTAAGGCTTCTTGTATGGTATAAACATCCCTCTATTAATTGAAAACATACATCTCAATTAAAATATACATCTCAGTTTCAAAGTACTGTATATTCCTGTAATATACTTGGAAAATATTTTTCCAATGGCTTGTGGCTAACCTCTTGTATTGTTTCAGGATCAGTGCATGGTAGAGGTTTATTAAAAGACAAATTCAAGAGAACAGCTATCTTTTCAAGGGAAATGGGAAGGTCATTGCTGGAAAGGAATAGCTCTCTATTTCATAGAGGAAGAAATCAAGGCTCAGATGATTAATTTAATTTACTTCTCCAAATCACATCACCTTTAGGCAGAGGCGATAGCATGTAAGAAGGCCCTGAATGAGAACGAATGTGAGTGGGTGCAGGGTGAAGAAGGGGAGATGGTCAGGTTTGGTGGGCTGCCACCAGGGGTATGGGATGCATTCTGATGAAGTTGAAGGGCTTCCCACAAGGAAACAGTAGGTTCTGATCTATGTTTTCAAATACAAATATAGTATCACACTGCTGCTAGGAGGGGAAAGACCAGCTGGAGACTCTTAAAGTTGTGCAGGTATGAGATTATGGTAGTCCAGCTGAGAGTGTGATGATTGAATTGGAAAGAAGGGGTGGATTTGAGATACATTTTGGAATTGGAATCAAAAGGATTTGTGGGAGGTAAGAAGAAGGAAAGATCAAAGACGACTTTGAGGTTTCTGGTTTGGGCAGATGGTGTTCCTGTTTATGAGACTGGAAGATACAAGTACAAGGAATGAAGAAACTGGCTTTGGACATGGTTATGTGAAGCTAGAAATGGAAACAGTGCAACAGAGGTTGCAATGCATGGTACCTAGCACTGAGCAGGCATGATGGTGGTGATGTTATTACCACCAGTGCCCCCATCACTACCACCCAAGGAGAGTTACAAAGGCCCAGGGGACAGATCTGAAAGATGATACAGTTTGGACAAAAGTCAGTTTAACTACACTGTGAGTGACAGGCAACTTTCTTAGTAAACTCATGCAAATGCCTCAAACTTTTGGTATAAAATGGCATTCATTGAAATGACATGATTTTGATGACTCTTCTATATAAGTAGTCAAAAGCATGCTCTGGATTATAACTAGTACTGATCTAAAGTTTGAACAGAATTTGTTACTGAACTTTTCCACTCTTCCAAAGTAAACAGCTTTAATTCATAATAAAGAAAAAATAGCATAAATACTACCATTCCTATTTGATTGGTCCATTCTCTAAAAATGGATATATCTACAACATAGTTCCAAAGTGTCCCTCACTGTCAGTGGAAAAGTGTCTTCCATTGTCATCTTAGGAGAGCACACCTTTCCTGCCTGCCCCCCATTCCTTTCCTGAACATCTTGATTTGGGCAGGCTGAGTGCTTGGCATTCCTCTACTGCTCTCTACTGTTCAAAATCATTCAGCAGCTGGATACATGTCCACACATGGCAATGCACTGGGGAAAAAGTAGCAACCTTTATTTTCTCTATCTATACTTCATCCAAATTTATTTTAGAGAGACATACATGACAGAAATAGTCAAAATAATGGTCCACACGGGACAACAAATACTTTTAAGAAAATCCAGCCTCATGGAATTCCATTGGGCATTATTTATGGTCACTATTCCCTACTCTCTCAGAGAAGGTATTTTTATTGAGCTCCAGTGTGAACTATTTGATCCCTTGCTTTATTGTGATAGCTTTTGACAGTGTTACAACTTGAAACACTTACACAAGGCATTGTTCAACTTACATAGGCATTGTTTCAATCCTTCAACCTAAGGCCTGGATGTTTGCCAGAGAACAGAGTCTATGAAAGTTCACGAATAAAGGGATAGAAGGACATGATAATTCTTTATACAGCCACATAAGGACACCAGATCCTAGAAAACCAAATTCAAATGTTCAATATATACATCTGCCATTTTTGATGCTTATAGAATGGGTTTTAATAATGGACACACCTAAAAGCACCATATGGCAGAGATTTGTGATAATATTTATAACTCTTCTTTCGTGTTAAATGATTTAAAGGGGGGGAAGAGTCACATTTTAAAGCTGCCAAAATAGTTTCAAAACTGTAGTTGTGTGTGTGTGTGTACCTGTTTACACAAATGTTCAAAGGCAATTTATTTATTTTAGCTTAGTGGAAATTTATCTCAAATGCCAAGATCTAAATTAAACTTCTTCGACAACCTACATATTCCAGACAATTATTATTTTTTTAATTTAAATAAAACACAGTGGCTCATAGAGGGTCTGTGCTCAGTTCCAAGAGCTAAGTGCTCAATTTCCTTGATCCTTTCAATAATTTGTCTATTTTACATTACAGAACCTAATAGTTTCTATGTTTTAGACTTTGAAACCCATCTAGATCATGAAAATGGTGACCTCTGCTGGAAAAAATCAAACGAAACTACAGGCACAAACTCTGTCCTTTGTTTCTAGTTTGGTTTCATTATCTGGGATATGAAAAAAAGAACTATTTGCTTGCTTTAGGAGTAAGTCTAGTATCCTTGCTTGCCAGAAGCAGACTCTCATTAAGACAGATGCTCCACCTGGTCTCCTCTGTCCTGGGGAATTTAGACTGTTTTGTGGGACATCTCTTTTCCTAAGTCTCACCTCAATTATTGATTCCTCATAGCTTTCTTCCCTTCCTCCATCTCTCCCTCTCTCTCTCCCTTTCTTCTTCCTTGGTGAATATGGATCATAGGAATTTAAAACTAAAACATGTCACAGAGTTTGATTTTAATCTGGAAAGACATGCTACACTCCAGCAATCAGATTCTGGGATAATCCCTGTATCCTTACTATCCACTTTTAATCTGAGTTGCTTTCAATGGGTTTCTCTTCTTTAATATCAAATATTCTCTAAGACAAGGCATGTTTAAAATTGTCATTTTGATAAATAAATTCTGGGGAAAAAGATACCTTACATAAAATACCCTATCATATTCTGCTAGCATTTTAAATTCTCTTAAAAGAAGTACCATCTATTGTATTTTATTTTGCTTGGTCAATTTTAGAAAAGTTGGTTATTTTTCTTTTTTAAAATTATTATTTTAATTGTACAAATTTATGTGGTACAATGTGATAATGTAATACATGTATCCAGTGTATAATGATCAAGACAGAGTAGTTAACATTTCCATCTTTTTATACATTTGAAATTTTTTTCATTAACATAAAATTATAGATATTCATGGGGTTCAGGGTGACAGTTCAATACATATATACAGTATGTACTGATTGCTTCAGGGTAATTAATGTTCTCCTCTTCTTATCATTACTTTGTGTTTGGAGACTTTAAGTCTGTCTCTTCTAGTTATTCAGAAAATACATAATATGTCATTATAAACTCTAATCCCCAACTGTTCTGGAGAGCACTGGAATCTATCATTTCTATCTAGCTATGTTGGGATGCCTATTGTTCAAGTTCCCACTCTGCTTCCTCCCCACCTTCCCAGCCACCAGTAGTCACTATTATACGTTTTGGTTGATTTTAAAAAAAACAACATATCCACATGGGAGAGAACATCAAGTATTAGTCTCTCTGCTTCTGACTTATTTTACTTAGTATAATGTCCTCCAATTTCATCCATTTTGCTATAAATGACAGAATATTACTCCTTTTATGGCTGAATAATATTCTTTTCTCTCTTTCCATTTCCTTTATCTATTCATCCATTGAAGGACATTTAGGTTGATTTCCCATCTTAGCTATTGTGTTGCAGTGAACATGGGCATACAGGTATCTCTTCGGTAGACTGATTTAAACATCTTTGGATATATGACCTGTTGGGAGTCACCCTGGCTCCAAAGACTAACTTCCCCATCCCCCGAGAAGAGACGTCCAATGGTGAGCCCTGCTGGCTCACATGATCCTAACCCACCAATCAGACTAGCCCTACTGGCTCACATGATCCTTACTCACCAATCAGACTAGCCCTGCTGGCTCACATGATCCTTACCCACCAATCAGACTAGCCCTGCTGGCTCACATGGTCCTTACCCACCAATCAGAAAGCACCTCATGCCAACTGTCAAACCGTTCAACCATAAAACTGTCATAACTGTCAAACCACCCCTGGCTCTATAAATATGCAGAGCTGTTCCTCAATAAATGGGCATTTTCTCTTACGACAAGCCTTGATCGTTCTTTCGTGACCAGAAGTGGGATACCTGGATCAAATGTAAACCTAATTTTTAGTTTCTTGAGGAGGCTCCATCCTGTTCTCCATAGTGCCTATACCAATTTATATTCTCATCAACAATGTATGAGACTTTCCTTTTCCCCACATCCTTACCAGATTTATTTTTTATCTTTCTGATGGAGTGAATAGGGTTATCTCTTTACTGCTTCTGTGCAAAGCAGCTGTAGTGCTTGAGTCCATGGAAGAGAATGTAAGTGAGTGGTAGAGCATTCAAAACGCATGCTTCAGTCCCACTGGGCTAGGTTGCCAAACAGGAAGCCAGTGACATGTGTCATAAATATGACCCCCTGAATGAATTACTCCAAAGGCACTTTTTTGTAAGACTCTAACTTTGGAAAGGCAGAGACTGTGTCATATATGTCCATATTGAAATAAAAGGAAGGAACATATATAATACTAGAATCACTGATAAAACAAGGTGAAGAATTTGAATGTTGGCTTGTCTTAAAAAGTAACTTTTCCTGCTGCTTTATAAAATAGTGATCTCAG